>NC_080689.1:35971958-36596958 GCF_030445035.2 Dasypus novemcinctus
AATCTGAGAAACAAACTGAAGTCCTCAGGAACCATTATCATAAGCCCTGTGCCAGGCCCTCTCACAACTCCAGGAGGTTGGCCTGTTAGCTCCTTGTTATAGATGAGGACACAGCAGCTCAGAGAGGTTGAGGACCTGACCCAAGGTCACACAGCTGGTGGTGGGCAGAGCCGGACATGGGCCTCAGTCTGTTTGACTCCAAAGCCCCTCTCCTCTCTGTCCCGGCAGGAGAGTCACTTTTCCCTTCTTCCCAAGACAACTGTCTGTTTTCTGACAGGGACTTTTTAGAAAATCGTAACCCAGAGATTTTAGGGCACTGTGACATTTTGGGGATGGAAAATGTTGGAGAAGCAGGTCCTTCTGGGGCAGCCTTTATGCCTATGAATTCAGAAAAGTCTCGATGCTTAGTTCTGGGTCTATTTTTAGCTCCTCTCAATCTTGCCAGCGGCCCAGGCTTGCCCGCAGCTTTGTCGGCCTCCCCTGGCAGAGCTGCCAAGCAGATCCGATTCTACCTATTGAAATGCTCGTGGCATTTTAGATGAGGTGCTGTTCCCAGTTAATTTTAACCTGTCAGTTTTCATCCTTTTCTTTGAAGCCCAAATAGCAACATGTCACGTCCCTACACAAATAGCTGGCATTAGCTTCACCTCCTCTCTTTGGGTTACAGTCACCGTAGATGCCAGAACCGGGGAGTCGGGGTTTGTGTGTGTGTAGGGGCAGTTCATGGGGCTATGTCAATTATGGGGCACCCATTCAATGGAAAGTAGTGCCAAGATTAAAAGGCTGATGTACTTACCAATATGAAAAGATGTTTCTAATACATTGCAGAGTAAAAAAAGCAGATTACAAAACTATGTATAGCATAAACCATTTTGTGTTTAAAAATATATCTGCATATAAAAAATTACCAGGAAGACATATTCTGAAGTAATTACAATTGTTATCCCTGGATGGTAAAATTTGGGGCGCTTTTCTTTTCTTTTATCCATTTATCTGGGTTTTCCCCCCTAATTTCCCCCCAGAATTAAATATATACAACTTGTAGAACTTTTTAAAAATTTACTGATAAAGATAGGGCTGACTCTGAATTTCAGTGAGTACTGGACTCTCAAGTCAGGTCAAAATAGGCTTACATTTGAATGACTTTCTATTCAGGGCTATATTCTATTCTTTTTTTTTTTTTTTAAACCTAATTTTTTGTTTTGAAAACTTCAAACCCACAGAAAAGTTGCAAGGATGGTACGACAAACACCCCAGGTCCTTTCGCCTGTCTTGAACTATTAGCACTTCCCCACACTTGTCTGTTCTGTCTTCTGCTGTTTTTACTTGTAAACACTACCAGCGTCTAAGGCGCGTGCGGAGCGGTCAGGAAGGCCAGTCCTCAAGGACAAGGTGGACTGTGCCGCGGCCGCTCCGGGGTCGAGGGCCCCCCGGGTCCACCCGAGGCGGAAGGCGCGAGAGACGCCTGGGGCGGGCGGCGCGGTGCATTCTGGGTGCGCCAAGAGCGCCGCTGAGCCGCCGGGGGCGTGGGGCGGGAGGCAGGCGGGCGGCGGAGCATAGCGGAGACCCGCAGGCTCGCCAGCGTGAGGGGCGCCGCCGAGGGCAGCGGCACCGTCGGCTGTGGGTAGATCTGTGTGCCGGTGGTGAAGGTGGACTTTAGAGGTGGGCGGAGGAGGGCGTGAGCGGTTAGGAGGCTGTTGAAGGGCCAAGACGTGGAGGACGGAACGGGCTGGCGGGGGCAGACACAGCAGCCCCGACGTGGCCCCGACGTGCGTGGGGAGGGGGGAGATCCAGAACCACCCCCAGGCTCTGGCCTGGGACTCATGAGGGAGGCCAAGCTGCTTCCCTAGGGGGAGACGGGGAGGGGGGAGAAGCCACTGGGCCGAGTGGGGGAGATGCTGGCTTTGTTTTTTTCTGTTCTTTTTTTAAAGAGTTATTTACTTATTCTCCCCACCCTCCTTGTTGTTTTGCGCTCGCTCTCAGCCCTCTGTATGTTCTTGTGTCTGCTTGTCTTCTCCTTAGGCAGCACCAGAAACGGATCCTGGGACCTTCCAGAGTGGAAGAGAGAAAGGCTCTCAGTGGCTTGCGCCACCTCAACTCCCTGGTCTGCTTGGTCTCTTATTGTATCCTTTTGTTGCGCTGTCTTGCTGCGCCAGCTCTCCGCGTGGGCCAGCACTCTGCGTGGGCCAGCTCACCTTCACCAGGAGGCCCCGGGAATCGAACCCGGGACCTCCGGTGTGGTAGACAGGAGCCCAATCGCTTGAGCCACATCCGCTTCCCTGGCTTCGCTTCTGACGCACTGAGGCTGAGCAGCCTACAGAATAGCCAAATGAAAATGCCTAGCAGGAAGCCAATGACAGGCCCGAACTCAGGGCCAGGACAGGTCCAGAGACTGAAATTTTGGAACTGTGGAAGTCTTTTAAGGCGACCCCAGCCCCTGTTCGTGCCTATATTCCAGCAGTTATTAAAGCGCTCCCTTCTGCCTGCAGAAGGACAATCCCTTCCGTGAGCCCCTACCTGGGGACACCAGTTGTTCTCTGCATTCCCCAGACCCCCGCTCTGGCCTGGCCCTGGGGTTGTTTTCTACTGTACGTGGTCAGTCACCGGAGGTCTGTACCTTCTATTCACGGGTACTCCCCACTGGGCGTGGCTCGGTATCCTTTACGTGGCTGGTACCTAAGAAATATCTGTTCTGTGGTGAAGAGATCCACAGGCCCCACTCTGCTGAGGGGCGGGGAAGGCTGTGGGACCACACCCCTGCAGATAAGGGAGTCAGGAAATCCGAGAGGTGGGGAAACTCTAAAGCACCCCTGATCTCCCAGCCAGCCCGCCCTTCTCCCTCCTTCACCTTCACCCCTTGCTGGTGTGACAGCTGGAGGGGGCTGGAGGTCCTACCCCCACCTGGAAGTCCTAAGACCGCGTGTGGCTCTGAACGCATCCTCTAGAGCCCACCTGCCAGTGAGACCCGTGCTGGCTGCCCTTGGCCACACACCCCCCTTCAGCTGTTCCCCTCCAGGTGACCTTTGCTTCCGCCAAAGCCCCACTTTGCCGCTCCCTAAATATACCCGAGTCCTGCCTTCTTCCATCCCCCCGTTCCCCTCACCCCATAGGGCCGACAGACACGACCTGTGTCCCCAGGAGACCACCTGGACCCCCCCTTGCCAGAGCAATGGTCCCTTCATGTAACAGTCCTTGTGGCACCTGCTGCTCCCTCCTGGTCTCAGCTGGGCACCTGTCACACTCTTTGGCACTGCGTGAGGGACACTTTGTTTTGCATTTTTGTATTTCTACACATTGCCAAACACAGGAGTAATTGCTCCACTCTGTGCAGGGAAAGAATGTGGAATGAATCATCAGGGATTTAGTCTCTAGATTAGGCAGATTGAGGATTATGTAGCAGGGGATGGTGGGATGAAAGAATTGGCATTCATTCATTCTTTCATTCATACAGCAAATAGTTATTAACTCCAGGTACTAGGCACAGTATTGTGTTGTGGGCTTAGAGAAATAGGCCCTACCTTCAAAGGTCTCCTTATCTAGGGGAGGGAGAGGGTGAGACAGTCCTTGTGTACATACCAAGCAGTGCAATGCAGGCCGTAACAGTGGCAATACCAGAGTGCATAGACAGACGGAGGGACCAGTTCTGTCTCACGGAGTTCGGAAGGGTTTCACCAAGGAAGTAACATTTAAGCTGGGTCTTGAAGCATAGGTAGGAGTTTTCCAGACATCAGGGATAGGATATTGCTGGCAAAGCGAACAGTAAGAGCAAAGGCACTGAGCCTCAGCAGGACGTGCTTAGACTAGAAGAAGTCCAGTGGGGGACAGGGATGAGATCATGTTGGGGGAAGGCAGGGAAATGCCAGGGAGATGATCCTGGGGAGGAGGAAAAGGGCTGACCCTATAGGCAAAGAGGACGTTTTTAAGGAGAACAAACTCATGATGACTGTAGCCACAAGGAGAAAAGAAGAGAGGAAGTGCAGGGCACGCAGCGGCTTCCCGCCCTCCCCTGGGCTGCCCTGCGCTCACGGTCACGGCTGCTTTGCTTTGGGTTGTGGGTCCTTGTGGGAGCCACCACCACCACCCCTGAGCGGCCAGCAGCTGCTACAGACCCTGGTCACCTCCTCACCTCTCCTGGACGAGCACTTTTGCCACAAAGTCCTCGGGAGGACTGGTCTCTGGGTTGGCCCCTCCTTGGCCGCCAGCAGGGAGATACCTGCGCCCCTTGGGGTGGGCAGATGGCAGGCCTAGCCCTTCCCAGCTGGACAGCCAGGCTGGGCTGGCCACGGCCTTTCAAGTATGCAGGAGATGGCAGGAGCCGCCCCCCGCCCTCCCGGTGTCCACGCTTGGCCCCTTGACCTGGCCCCGGCCAGCGGTGTCCTTGCAGATGGAAGAGTCAGAAGGAAGGGGCTGGGCTCCTCACTGGCTCCCTGAATATTTAAAGAGTCCACTTCAATGTCTCCTGCTCCTGCCAGGTGACACCGTCACTCCTCTCAGTGCTTCCCTCATTGTCCTGGTCAGCCTGGTGTGCAAAGACTGTCCCCCGCCCCCAGCCCTCACCCAGGCCCTGGACCTCGGGGCCCACATGGAGAGCAGGTGGCTTTCCTGACTTTGAAATGGCAGTGTGGAATCCCTCAAGGAAGCCCAGGTTGGGAAGTCCTCAAAACAAACATCTGAAGGTGCAACGTCCTTCCCCAGATGTGCGCCCACGGGGAAGAAGGCGCGACTCAGGTCCTCTTATTTCCTCAGCACCCTCTGAGCAGGACCCACTGCTCCCTGCACTCCTGGAGCTTCCAAAATTAAAATTCAAACTCCTGGTCTGGTAAATCCCAGCCCGTGTAAATCGTTCCCAGCCACGGCATGACGCGCTGTGGGGACGGTGACCCGGTGACCCATGCTGCGTTAGGAGGGCTGGAGGAGGGGGCTCTCCTTGAGCTGGGCGGGGAGGGGCAGGGGCAATAGTGGGGGATAGACGGAGCTGCTTCCCAGTGGGGGGGACATGAGGGTGGTGAGGGCGATTGGGGCTGGATTCATGGTGCAAGCAAAAGGCTGAGGGCACGAAAAAAAAAAAAAAAAAAAAAAAAAAAGGCTGAGGGCACGAGTGCAGGGAAATGGGGAACAGACCTAGAAGGTGCTGAGCAGACTCAGGGAGCCTCGAATGCCCGCCCGAGGAGTTAGCTCTCTGGGTGCTGCCAGGGGGTGCCAACAGTGAGCATATCCGATCCTCGCTCTGCCTAATCAGCCGCAGCCTCGGGCAAGTGCCCTCTCCCTCCAGACCAGACGAAGGGGATGGACCAGAGCAGAGCTTCCCAACCTGGGGGACAGGGGCACTCTTAAAAAAACACACACTCCTAGAGCCAGTCCTCCTGGTGGACATCGCTGGGCCACGGCCTGGCCATGTCTGCATTTTAAAAGATGCTGGATGCTTCTGGTAGGTGCCACTGGATAAATTCAATGCCAAGATCCCTGATAGTTCTAAAACTACCACTTCGGTGACGTGACCGACACGAGGGAGCTCCTGGCCAGACCTGGAGCTGGCACTCACAACTAGAGGGTACCAGGGGCTGAGGGTCCATTCTGGCAGTGTAGGCAGTGCATCTGAAGCGCTGGGGCTGTCTGGGAAGTTTCAGGATAAAAGCTGATGATGGTGGGTGGAGAGATTTTGGGGGGCCAGAACAGATAATTGCAGTGGTGGCAATGCCCTCCCAGCATGCCCTGGGGTGGAGGGAGCACATTAGTCATGGATTGGGGTGAGGAGAGGTGGTTGAGGAACAGGGAATAAATAAAAGGAGTAAGCAGTCATGTCTCAGGCAGCCTGCGAGGGCGGGGGGAGGCGGTGGGCGGCTGCCAGCGGCCCAGGCAGGGAGACAGAGACATGAGTCACCCCGAGAAGGTGACCTGCCAGTGCTCAGCCTCTCAGGGAGGGAGGACGAGGCAGGCGCTGGCGGGTCCAAGCATCAAGCTAAGCACCTCGCTGCATCCTTGGGCCTGAGCCCCCGTCACCCCTCATCACTAACCCTGCAAAGCTGCGTGGTGGACCGACCTCTGCTCAAAGTGCTTCTGCTGATCATCATCCTTAGACCACCGGAAGCTCTCCCTAGACTGAAAGAGCTCTAGCCTCCCAGGCACGTTCTGTAGCTGCCCCACAGGGCCATTCTCTGTTGTAGACAGCGGCGGCTGGTTCGTGAAGACGGGGTATTTCCTTCCGAGATCCTCAGCATCCTGCTTATCCCCAAGACCTCCGTTTGCTCCTTCCCTTCACATACGTGGTCCCTGGCCCCTCAAGGGGGGACTTCGGCCCAGAGAGGAGGTCTTCCCTCATGTTCTGAGGAGACCCTCAAGACTCCCAGGGACTGAGGGCAGCTCCTCAGGGAACCTGAAGGGCGAGCAGGTCCTGGGCGGCGTGTCCAGGCCAGGTCCCTGGACAGTCAGGGCCACTTCGCTGAAAACAGCCCATCTCCTTTGCCCCCTAGGAACCCACCTTTCAAGGGAGCCCGAGGCCAGCATCACTGTTTGACCTCACCCTACTTTTCCGGACTTCAAGAGTCAAGCGCTGGCGTTCGTGCTGCCTTTGGCCCTCAGCTCTGTGTCGTGTGGCCTCGTCCGGTGCAGCAGCCACCCTCCCCCCGCCTCTCCCCATTCCTACACCCTGCCCTTCGCCCAGGGCACCAGGAGTGGGGCCTGGGAGGCTCAGGCCTTCTGCGTTGCCAGGGGCAGCCTGGGTGGGAGCTGAGAGAAAAGCCTCTGTCAGCCTTGGCAGAGAAGTGCTGAATCTGTCAAAAGTAGTTGAAGGCTGTCTGCTGCCATGTGAGGCATTTTGCTTCCAGGGATTCTGCTTGGGGCAGCCCTCTTTGTCTGGCTGAGGGTTGATTTTTTTTTTTTTTTCCACTGCTGGATGTTAAGTGTCTGTGCACTTGTCTTTTAAATGTCAGCATCCAGAATAGCTTTATTTTATTTTATTGTGATCTTCCCTTTTATCTTATAAGTGGAAAACAGAGAGACCAGTGTAAAGGGCAATGCTGAGGCTTGTGCATGCTGCAAGCAAGGGACATGAGACTCCTTTTCCCCCATCTGCCCTGGAACACTCCTTCCAGAGCTACCGGGAAGAGCTTGTATTCCAGCCGCAGATGGGTCCTTTGACCTTGAACCAGGCAAGACTGACAGTCCTGGAACAGGAGTGGCTGCTGTGAAATAGCTCAGAGGCATCATCCTGGGCTGGCAAAAGCAGTGAGGACACTGGAAGGAGTCAGGAAGCTTCACATCCACAGCTTCTTGCTCAAAAACACCTCAACCTCTCCCTGCATGGGACCAAAGCCCCTTGGTGGACTGCCTCCGTCTCAGCATTGAGAAGTGGGTCATAATCTGAGATTCAGGCTAAGGCTAGCTATCCAATACAGTTGTCACTCGCCGCATGTAGCTACTTAGTCTAAATTTAAATTAATCACAATTAAATAAAATCTAAAAATCAGTTCCTCTGTTGCACTAGCGAGCTCTCCATAGGCACATGTGGCTAGTGGCTACCTTATTGGGCAGAAAGATAGAGGCCATTTCTAACAGCTCAGACCATCTCCCCCAGCTCAGCAGTCTCTCTTGGACAGCACTAGCGGTGGTTTGGAGGGAGGTGAAACAGGGCTGATCAAATCCCCTTTACACTGACCTGGCTACAGAATCGACGTTGCAGCAATGCCTTCCCAACATTCCAGGTGGACGTTAGAGGCTTCCCTGCACTGCAGACCCTCCCGAGCTTCTTTCTCAACCCAGAAGACAGAGGAGATCGAGGAAGCTGTGGCTTTGGAAGCGCTGCCCGCCGCCCCCCACAGGAAAAACAGGTAACGTTCTTCTGATAACTAGGCTGACCGGGCAACCCCAGCACCCCAAGGGTCAGCTCCCACCCTGACATTGACCACCCCAGCTAATACCGCTGGGTGTCTGCCAACTGCACTTCCCAACGAGGCGGTGCTCACAGCTGCTTAGTGACTGGTTGACCCAGCGTGATGAAACCGCACAGATGCACCAATGATGGGGAACATTTCCCTCCTGACAACTCAGTGTCACCCTCCCCTCCCTCAAAAACTACCACCACCACCAGAAAAAAAAAGTGTCTATTAATATCCTAGTGTTTCAGAATTACCTGGTGGGAAGGGACTTGTTTATAATGCAGATTTCCCAGGCCACAACAAACCAATGGAAGCCATATCTCTGGGGTGGGACCCACTGAATTTGAGAACCACTGCTGGTGAGGAAGTAGCACAGGCACCATCTCAGGAGTCCCTGGAAACTCTGTGCCTTCTGGGCTCCCTGGTCAATTTGAGAACACACTGCCCTGGGGGGTTGAGCGAGGATGCTGGGACCTGGGGGAAGAGGTGTGTCTTAGCCCTTTGCTCTCCTTCCTTCTCCCCCAGCCGTGCACATACACATGCCCACACGCATGCACACACATGCACACACTGCTCCTAGGATCTGCTGGTAACAAACTTAGTTTAAAAGCCCGTTCTGGGAGCATTTGTGGCTCAAGGGGTTGAGCACCTGCTTCCCACATAGGAGGTCCCAGGTTCAGTCCCTGGTGCCTCCTAAAGACAAAAAAAAAACAACAACTCAGGGAGGTGATGTGGTCCAGAGCTTGAGCACCACCTCCCACATACGTGGCCCTGGGCCTCTGGTACCTCAAAAAAATAAGTAAATAGGGAAGCAGATGTGGCTTAAGTGATAGAGCTTCTACCTACCATGTGGGAGGACCTGGGTTTGATCCCTGGGGCCTCCTGGTAAAAAAGAAAAAGAGAAAGTGTGCCTACATGGTGAGCCAGCGCCCTCGTGGTGAGCCAGTGCCCGCCTGAGTGTCTATGTGGTGAGCCAGTGCCTTAGGCAAGTGAGTCATGCAGCAAAATGATGCATCGAAAGAGAGACGAGCTGGAGAGTCAAGGTGAAGCACAGCAGAAACCAGGAGCTGAGGTGGTGCAATTGACAGGGAACCTCTCTCCACATCAGAGGTCCCCAGGATCAAATCACGTGAATCCTAGAGGAGACAAAATGAGAAGAGAAGACAAACACAGACAGCAAAAACAGCAGGGTGGGAGGAGGGGAAGGGGAGAAACTAACTAAATAAATCTTTAAGTAAATGAATAAATATCCCTTGCAAGCCTGGGCTTGGGGCAGGGATGGGTGCCTGGCTTTCTCTCCTGGGCCCTGCTACCTAGACCCTGATGACTTACTGCAAAGAAACCTTTCTTTTCCCTAAATCAGAGTTTCACAACCTCTTTTTAACACTTGCCCCACTTTGGTGAGCATTAAGCTGTAACTACCTCTGGGATCTAATAGGCCATTTCCCTCTTTTTCTGCCCCTCTTAATATCTTGCTGTTTGTATTACAGAAATACAGAGGTTTCCCCCTTATTTTCCAAATATAAAATTGTAGGCACATAATACCTAAAAGAGCATATGGGTATAGTTCATTACCAGAAAGAAAGTCAGTAATGCTAGAGGAAAGTTTCTCAAACATGATCTTGCATCCAAATCAGCTGTAGGAGAGCAGGTGTGGCTCAAACTGTTGAGCGCCTGCTTCCCAAAATGGGAGGTCCTGGGTTCGGTTCCTGATGCCTCCTGGAAAAAAAAAAAACAAGCAAAACAAGCAAAAGAATCAATTCAAGGGAGCCGAATTTTCAGCTCCGGTACCCACCACCCCACCCCAAAAAAAGAATTTGTTAAAACCCCCCAAAGCTTCTGCTTCAGTAGGTCAAGAGTTGATTCCAAGAATTTGCATTCCTAATGAGTTACCAGGTGATGCTGATGCTGTAAGTTGGGGGACCCACACTTGGAGAACCACTGCTCTAGAAAGATCATACTCATACACTCCCAGCCCAAATCCAGAGGAAAGGCCAGAACTTTCTTTAAATGGGCCTAGTGTGCACTGCCATGATCACCTGGGGTCCCTTCTGTCCCTGGGCTCCCTCCCCCTTCAGAAGGGAGCATCTCTAGGACAAACCAACTCTGTTCTCAGCAGTGCCTGGGCCTCTCCTGGCGCATCCCTGCCCTGTCAGGCGACTAAGTCTCCATTTCGGGAGAGACTCTATCCATGCTAGCCATGAAGAGAGAAGGAAAAGAAGGTTGTGAGGAATGAAGAATGTTCTTGCCAAAGTATATTGAACACATGTTTTCACACTTTACACCCGGGAGGTTTGGAGTGTGTGTGCGGTGGCTTTCTGGGCAGATGTGTAGCAATCAAAGTAGAAAAGCCCTGTGGTGGGAAGCGGACTTGGCCCGGTGGTTAGGGCGTCTGTCTACCTCATGGGAGGTCCACGGTTCAAACCCCAGGCCTCCTTGACCCGTGTGGAGCTGGCCCACTCATAGCACTGGTGCACACAAGGAGTGCCCGGCCACGCAGGGGTGTCCCCCACATAGGGGAGCCCCACATGCAAAGAGTGCGCCCCGCAAGGAGAGCCGCCCAGCGTGAAAGAAAGTGCAGCTTGCCAAGGAATGGCACCTCACACACAGAGAGCTGACACAGCAAGATGATGCAACAAAAAAAGAAACACAGATTCCCGTGCCACTGACAACAACAGAAGCGGACAAAGAAGAACACACAGCAAACAGACACAGAGAACAGACAACTGGGGTAGGGGGAAAGGGGAGAGAAATAAATAAAATAAATACATCTGAAAAAAAGAGAAAACCCCTGTGGTGATTCTGAACAAGGCTGATGGAGAATTCAGGCCTCCTGTTCCAGCCAGGACTTGGAACGGAACAGTTGCAGAGCTTGCCCATTTATTTGGGCCTGGCATCGCAGCAGTGAAAGGTTTGTGGAGTAATGAGCACAAGATGGAGAACTTTTCTGATCTGCGTTTATAGGTTTTGGCTTCTTCCAAACAATCCATCTTGCGTTCTCACCCATAAAGCAGGCAAGCAGCCCTCTGACACCCTCATCTTGTTGGAAGTTTTACACTCTTTTTTGCTCTGGGAAACAATCTAGTTCTCTGCCATCCAGGCTGTCAGGCAGTAACAGATTGCCTGAACTCATTAAATTGTTTATGGGGCTCTCTCTGAAACCCCCAGCTCCTTCCTACAGGTGGGAGAAGCAATGGAAAATCTCTTGGCAACAACTTCTGTCCCCAGCTGTCCTGATGTGGCCCCTTGTTTAGCATCTAACACATTTCACAGTTAGTCCCTTTCTTCTGCAGGCTGGTCAATCACCACTGGAGTTTGCATTCAGTAAAAGAAAGGCACTTTGAGAGGAGAAATCACCCATATGGTGAAAGACTCAAAATCATGCCTTGCGAGGAAAGGCAGCAAGAAGTTGGAAGGCATAATCTAAAGGAGAAAACTCAGGGGGTCTCTCTTCTGTCTTCAAATATCCACAGAACTGTTAGGTAGAAACACCTTGACCTTGCTTCCCACAGCTCTAAGGGGAAGACCTGAGTTCAGCTTCTGGCTTAGGTTATTTGCCAGAGCGTCCTCCTTTACCAAGCATCCAGTGTGAGAGCTCTTGGGAGAGTTTCCTCTTCGTTCCCTCCCTCGGCACTCTCATCTCTTCTCACAGCTTTAATTATCATCTTTGGGGCTGATGGCTCCCAAATATATATCCATAGCCCAGATCACTTTTCTAAAATGTAAACTTGAGGGAAACGGATGTGGCTCAACCAATTGGGCTCCCATCTACCATATAGGACGTCTAGGGTTCGATGCCCAGGGCCTCCTGGTGAGGGCAAGCTGGCCCGCACAGCAAGCTGGCCTACGCAGAGTGCCAGCCCATGTGGGAATGCGGCCCTGCACAGGATTTGCTGCCCTACCTGGGAATGCCGTCCCGCGCGGGAAGGCTGCCCCAAGCAGGAGTGCCAGCCGATGTGGAGAGCTGGCGCATCAAAATGATGCAACAAGAGACACAGAGGAGAGAAAATAAGAAGTAGCAAAACAGGGAGCTGAGGTGGCACAAGAGAGTAATCACCTCTCTCCCACTCCGGAAGGTCCTAGGATTGGTTCCCTGACCAGCCTAATGAGAATACAAGCAGACACAGAAGAACACACAACAAATGGACTCAGAGAGCAGACAACGGGGAATGGGGAGTGTGTGAGAAATAAATAGAATAAATCTTTTAAAAAAAGAAAATGTAAACTTGTATTTTCAACTGCTTACTCACTTCTCCACTTGATAGCTCCCTGACATTTCCAGCTTAATATGTGCAAAAGTGAACTCTTGATCAGCACCCTCTAGCCCAAATCTTGTCCTCCCACAGTTTTTCCCCATCTCAGCAAATGGCACCAGCCTCCACCCAGTTGTCAAGTCAGGAATCCGAGATCATTTTTGGCACTTCCCTCTCATTCATACCTCACATCCAATCTATCCCCAAGTTCTGTTGATGCTACCTCGAAAATAGGTTATTGAGCTCCTCTACTCTCCGTCCTCATGGCCACCATCACCTTTCACAGAGACTATTGCAATTGCCCTCTAACTAGTCTCCTGCTTTCATGCTGACTGCCTCTAATCCATCCTCCCATACAACAGCCGGTGACACTTCTGGACACTGAACACCTGCTTGTGTGATATCCTTGCCTAAAACCTTGTGGTGAGAGTGGATGTGGCTCAAGCAGTTGGGCATCCACTTCCCACATGGGAGGTCCTGGGTTTGGTTCCCCGTGCCTCCTAAAGAAGACAAGCAAGACAGTGAGCTGACGCAGTGGGCTGGTGTGATGGCCTAGTGTGGGAGCAGCAGCAAGCTGACGTAATGAGGAGACACAACGAGAGACACAAGAAGCAGGGAGAAGATGTGGCTCAAGCTACTGTATGCCTCCCTCCCACATGGCAGGTCCTGGGATTGGTTCCCAGTGCCTCCTAAAAGATGAGCAGACACAGAGAGCACACAATGAGCAGATAGTGAGCACAAACAACGTTGGTGGAAAGGGGGGGCAGATAAATAAATAAATCTTTAAAACAACAACAACAAAAACAACCCTGTGGGGGGAAGCGGACTTGGCCCAGTGTTAGGGTGTCCGTCTACCACATGGGAGGTCCACGGTTCAAACCTCGGGCCTCCTTGACCCGTGTGGAGCTGGCCCAAGTGCAGTGCTGATGCACGCAAGGAGTGCCATGACACGCAGGGGTGTCCCCCACGTAGCGGAGCCCCACGCACAAGGAGTGCACCCCGTAAGGAGAGCCACCCAGTGTGAAAGAAAGTACAGCCTGCCCAGGAATGGTGCCGCACACATGGAGAGCTGACACAACAAGATGATGCAACAATTTCACAGATTCCCATGCCGCTGACAACAACAGAAGCGGACAAAGAAGAACACGCAGTGAATAGACACAGAGAACAGACAACAGGGGAGGGGGGTGGGGGAAGGGGAGAGAAATAAATAAATGTAAATCTTTATAAAAGAAACAAACAGAAAACAACAACCCTGTGGTGTACTCCGTTGCAGTTAGAAATAAAGTCCTGGCCCCTGCTAAGGCCTACTGGGCCCTGCCTGGTCTGGCCCCTGCCTCCCTCTCTCACCTCTTCTGGTCCCTCTCTCACCACTCTGCACCCCAGCACCCTGGCCTCTTTCAGCCACCCCAATGCGCCAGTTCTTTTATAATAGCTCTGCCTGGGCCAGCCTTCCCTCAGTGCCTCTCCACTCAGTCTTTTAATTCCCATCTTAAAGGCCATCTTTTCAGAGAAGTCATCTATTTTTATCTATTGCTGCATGACAAACTACTCCAAAATTTGGTGGCTTAAAACGACCATGGCCTTATGCCTTTCTCACGATTCTGTGGGCTTGACTGGATAGTTCTCAGCTGCTCGGCCTCAGGGGTCTCTCGGGGGGCCACAGTTTCATGGCAGCTGGGCTGAAACATCCCAGATGGCGCCACCGTGCCTGGCATCTTGGCAAGGATATCGCAGCTGGGACGCTGGGGTGGCTGGGCCTCTCCATGTGCTCCAGGGGCTCCCCCTCTCCATATGGCCTCGCCACATGGTCTCTCCAGCAGGGTGGCCAGACTGATTTGGGCCTGGAATGGTCCCATGATAAGCCTTGTTAGCAGAGAGAGCTGTGGATATGTACAGTTAGTATGTGAGTAAATGGTTTCCAGAAAAGAGGGTGTGATAGAGTGGAAAAGAGCAGGACTTTGGAACCCAAAGTTTAAATCCCACTTTTACCATAAGTTATTCTTTAGGTATCGATTAAGGCTCTTTTGGCTGCTAGTAATAGAAACGGATTCTAACTAGCTTAAGCAAAAGAGAGGAATATTTTGGAAGGACTGACAACCACAACTCAACAGCCTGAACAGATGCTTCTTTTTTCTAGAGTGTTGCCATTTACCTGCCTCAACCTCAATGTTTCCTTGTCCTGGTGCCTCTCATTCTTTGGTTTCAAATCTCAGATCTCCATGTTTCTCAAGATTCTATTTGACCCAGCTTGGTTCAAGTACCAAAGCCCTTAATCAACCAATCATCTAAGGCCACGGGGCAGAGTCACGTGGTACAGTCAAGGCAGCTCAGGGTATCCCCTGAGAATGGGGTATATGGCCAGAAAGGGCAGAGGCAGGCGGGGACCCCAAGAGGGATGTGCTACACAAGGTCAAGTTATTGGCATGCCTCAGTTTTCCTCATATCAAAGGCAGAGATAATCCACTTCAAAGTGGTTGAACACATTAATCAAAGCAATGTCCAAAGGTGCCTAACATATAGCGTTGAGAAATAAAAAGCATAACCTTGCAGAAAAAATATCTAACGAACCATTCCTACCCCTGCTTCTGTAAATCAGCCTGTGAGAACATGGCCTTCGCGGGAGAATATCAAACAAACGACTCCTGCCCCCGCTTCTGTAAATCAGCTCGCAAAAACACGGCCTTGCACCTGCATTCTGCTTCTGTAACCCTGCTTGCAAAATTTCGCCTACCAACACATTAGCCAATGAGCAAGAGTCATGCTGATCCCACATGAAATCCTATACAGACCTGTGAAGACTGAAAAACGGGGCTCAGAACTTGGGATTGACTTTCCTCTGGGCCCACACATAATAAATCTGTTCCTCCACTTCTCCAAGTGCCGTCTTGTGTTTCTCTGCCATTCAAAACTCCTGGCTTTGCTGCAACAACAGTAAAGGCTAAATTAACAGTAAGGATTGCTTTTTCAAAAAGATTTATTTATTTATTTCTCTCCCCTTCCCCCTCCCCATTGTCTGCTCTCTGTGTCCATTTGCTGTGTGTTCTTCTGTGTCACTTGCATTGTCAGGTGGCACTGGGAAACTGCGTCTTTTTGTTGCATCATCTTGCTGCATCAGCTCTCCGTGTGTGTGGCACCACTCCTGGGCAGGTTGCATTTTTTTTTCATGTGGGGTGGCTCTCCTTGAGGGGCACACTCCTTGTGTGTGGGGCACCCCCATGTGGGGATGCCCCTGCGTGGCATGGAGCTCCTTGCGCGCGGCAGCAGCACTGCGCGTGGGCCAGCTCACCATATGCATCAGGAAGCCCTGGGGATCGAACCCTGGACCCTCCGTATGGTAGACAGATGCTCTCTCAGGTGAGCCACATCCGCTTCCCTCTTACTGTTTTTAATACAGCAGTTTTCCTATTGCTGACTTACTCAACAAGCCAGCAATAGCTTCAGAACATCATCATAGTCTTCAGGAAGTGTTCTAGGTTCATCCTGGATTGCCTTGCCTGGGTCCTGAAATCAACCATTTCACCTAGTGCCCTCATTCTTTCTATGGAAAATGGTTGCTAAATGTGCTGATTGCCCTTGGGATGTTGCAGCTCCCAGGTGCTGTGGGGGACAGAGCTAGGGAACACACACACACTCATTTGCGTGTATTTTTCTCTCTCTCAAAATATGGAAAATTTTGAGTTCACACCAACACTTCCAATTTTGGTTCAGCACCCTGGGTTTATTCTAGTTTTCTTCCTTTCCATAAGTGTTAATTTCCTGATTTTGATGGCCATATTGTTACACAGTTACACAGGAGAATGTCCTACCTGAAAGAAATACACATTAAAGTATATTTACCCAGTGATGGAACATGAAGTTGGCAATTTACTCTCAAATGATGCAGAAAAAAAAATTATTTGAATCATACTTTCAATTTTTCTGTAAAGGGAAGCAGATGTGGCTCAAGCAATTGGGCTCCCGTCTACTATATGGGAGGTCCAGGGTTCGATTCCCAGAGCCTCCTGGTGAGGTGAGCTGGCCCACACGCCAAGCTGGCCTGAGTGGAGAGCTGGCGCAGCAAGATGATGCAACAAAAAGAGAGACAGAAGAGACACAATAAGAGACGCAGCGACTGGGGAGCTGGGTGGCACAAGAGATTGAGTACCTACCTCTCTTCCACTCTGGAAGTCCCAGGATCAGTTCCCGGTACCACCTAAAGAGAAGATAAGCACATACAGAAGAAACACACAGCAAATGGACACAGAGAGCAGACAATGTGTGTGGGGTGAATAAATGAATAAAAATGTTAAAATAAAACCCTTTTCTGTAAGTTTGAGACTGTTTCACGATAAAATTTATTAAAAAACAAGAGGTTAATCCTATCATGACTAACCTCACACATATGTCATTTCTTACATGGGCAGGTAGGGCTGTAGAATAAATTCTTAAAAGGAGAAATGCTGCCAAAGGGCCTGTGCATTAGTAGTTTTAACGCAGTTGCCCAAATTGCCCTCCATAGAGGTATCACCAATTTGCATGACCATTGGGAAGAAGGAGAGGCTCTCCCCTTAACACAGTGCTTTATCAAATGTTTGGATTTTTAAAAATAATTCAGTTGGTAAGAACAGTTGTGTTATATAGCTTTGATTTGCATTTCTCTGTTGTGAGTGAAATTTGAACGTCTTTTAAGAGACTTAAAAGCCACTTGTATTTTCTTTTCTTTGAGTGGTAACTGCAAAATCTTTACCCAAGTCGTTGTTGACTTGTTTTGTTATCATTATTGATTTAGGACCTGTAGATAATATGGAAATGAGCCCTAGAGGAGTACTAAATCGTTCCCCCAGTTAGTCACTTGTCCTTTGACAAGTTTTCATGCAGATGGTTTTCATTATTATATAGTTGAATTTATTTTATTTTATGCCTTTCCAGGTTTTGTTTCGTATGTACAAAAGATTGTTAAAAATCTTTTCCCTCAACTTCTTCTAGTGGATGTATTAATTATTTATATTTATATTTATATTGAGGTACTGGACATGTTTGAAGTTTATCCTGATCTAATTCCATTTTTTATCCAGATGTAACCCCATTTACTGAGTTATTCATCTTTTCCCCACTGATGTGAAATGCCTTATTCCCTGAATTTCTGAAAGAGATTTCCGTTCTGGTCCACAGGTCTGCCACAGCCACTCTCTGGAGACCACCCCTGGGGAGGTACTGAATCTGTTGTACTCAGTAATGCAATGTTTTAATTATTGTTGCCTTATAATAACTAGTGTTCAGTTACTCTAAGGTGCCACTGATTGTAATGACCGCAATCATTTCATGTACACTAGGAAAGAAAACACCTGCTACCAATCAAACCATGACATGATGCTTTTCCTTAAAAAACTTAAAAAAAAAAAAATCTTCTCAGTGTTTATTTGGGTAATGAAGCACTCGTAAGTAGGCCGCCAGAAGCGGGCAGCAAGGCATGCCCCCCTTAAAATTTTTAATTTTAAAATCTATACATATTGAAAGAGTATTTTAGACTTACTTGAACATGGAGTTTTATCATATATCCCTCCCCTAGGAAAAATCTTATCCCTGCATCAATAAAAATCTTATCCCTGCATCAATTCAAGTTTATTTAACAACTCCCCCCACCTCATACACACGACCTGGCCAGCTGAGCCGCAGAGCCCTCTCGGACTACCTGTGCATGGAGGCGTGCGAGACCCACCTTCCGCAAAGCCCAGGCCGCAGGGGCCGTGCTGGGTATTGCAGTGTTCTCCTTCCCCCCACCACCCGCAGTTCCGTCCGCTCACCCCACCCACCGCTTTGGATGTCTCTTTCACAGTGAGGAGTACACGACTGGTAGTCCCGTCAGACATTCCAGAGGCACAACCCCTTATTCCAAGCAGCGCTGCCGAGCCGCCTGGGTGCTGCCCTAGTGCAGGCTCTGCTGGGGCAGGCCCGCGGCTGGGCTCCGAGCAGGTGCTAGGGAAAGAGGAGCTTCCCGCTTTGTGGGGTCCCTGGGGAAAGCGAGCCTTCACCAGATACCCTCACCTGGCCTGGCCTCCATGCTTGAAGTGGCCAGGCCGGAAGACTGACCAGTGACAATGGCAGCAATGTCCCGTTGCTGGCAGGAAAGCTCTATTGTCTAATTTTCTGACCTCAGCATCCTAGAATTGTGGGGCAAGCCTATTTTCAATTTGTTTTAACAGAGCTTCTCTTGGTGGCAATTCCATCCAATTAAGCCAACTCTGCAGGTTCCCAGGCAGCGAGGGCTTTGTGTACAAGCTATATTTAGTGCCCAGGTGGCAGGGGGACATCTGCCACGCTGAGCCCAGCACGGCTGCGCTCACCAGCCCAGCAGTGGCAGGATGGCTCCCGAGGGTTCGTGTGGCAACATGAGGGTTCAACTTGCTCCACTAACTCAGGCACCTCCCTCCCTGGCCCCCCGCCCCACGGCTTTGGAAAAGTCACCTCAGGTGGCACTGAGCCTCTTCATGGGCACCGTGCCCTGGGCTTGCTGCCTTTTTAGAGGTCTGCAGAAAATACTTGAAGCCAGAATTTAAAAATTGTATTAGCTCCAAAAGACAAAAATGTCTACATTGACATTAGCAAATGTTAATTAAATGTCCATAAAGTACCAATAGTCACCTACAAGTCTACCCTCCTCTTATATTTATATAATATATATCTAATAAATAAGTAGTTATGTTTTGATATAATGGTATTTATATATAATAAAAGAACAATATGGATGTTCTAGTAATAAAGCTAGAAAGTCCTTTCAAATTTTCTAGAGCAAAGAAATGTTATTTAACATGGGCTATTGGTGTGTTTCAATGTTCAAGGTATGTGGGCTCCCCCGAGGTCAGCCATGGCCTGGCCCAGGTGTGTCCTCGAATGACCATGAAGACTCTGGCTCTGGGCCAGGCTTCACCCTCACCTCACTGGCTCCTCTGTTTCTGAGGCCCGTTAGCTTAGGCCAGTAGGATCCTGGCCTCACCTGGGCCCCAACGTGCCACAGCAGAGCTACTCACAGTGGAAGCCAGCAACCACCTGCAGCCTTTGGCTGTTAAATGGGCAGTTGCCTGGGTTCTGGTTCCTTCTGGATCAGATTATCATTGGTTTAACAAGCTCCCCAGGTGATTCTGATACAAAATAAGGTTTAAGAACCAGCGTTCGCAGGGATCTGCTTCTTCTGAGCCAGCTTGGCGAGGAGCTGGTCTCAGGAGATGAAACCAGGACCCTGCAAGGCTGGACCTGGGGCCCGGGTAGGAGGTTTAGGACTGGATGGGACACTGGGCAAAATCAAAAGACCAACAGATGGAGGCTTGTGTCCTTTCTGGCTCCCGAGTTCTCCCATCTGCCCCAAGCCAATCCTTGGGCCTCAGTCTACGGTGTTTAGGCTCGAGCAGGAATTCTCTAGAACTGGGCTAAACATCCAGAGTGGGGCCAGAGGGATAGGCATGATGTGTTTGTGTGTGTGAGGGTGGCTCTTGTTTGTTCGTTTACTCATTTGACAGTCTTCCAACCAATGTTAATTGAACACCTACTGTGTGCCAGGCATTGAACTAGGCCCTGGACATACAGTACTGGGCCAAAATGGATATTCTAATTCCCCCTTATGGGGCACACAGAGCTAGCACAGTTGCTGGCAGATGCTGACAGCTGCCTGGGCCCAGCTCAAGTTGCTGGGAAGTGAAGGTGGGGTCATGGGCCAGAGGACGGGGTCCTCTCTCACTCCAAGAGAAGAAGAGGCCTTGGGCCAAGGCCGTCTCTGGGATGTCTGTGGAAGGGTTTTGCATCATCAGCCAATCAACCAGTGAGTCTTAACAACTGCCACTTTCCCCCTCTCATCTATCCATCTCCAATTCCTGTCCATTCTATGTCCAAAATATCTCCTATCTGCCTAGTGCTCTCCACTGACACATCCCAGCCAAACCACTTTTATTCCTCCCCAGCAAGATGGCAAGAGCCACTGGCCACTGTCACTGCAAGCTCATCCCCTCCCCCCAACATGTCTCCAACAGATTTATTTTGTTTGAAAGGAATGGATTTTGAAAGAAAAAACATGGGGCAGGGAGAAGTATGGACTACAAAATAAATACAAATGTAAGTTGCTAATTGTGTGGCTTTTTAAAAATTTCTTTGTCTTTATTTATTTTTTCAATATTACATTTAAAAAATGAGGTCCCCATATACCCCCCCATCCCTCTCACCCCACTCCTCCCATATGCTAATTGTTTTATAACCACAACAAACCAGTACAGAGAATGCCCCATACAAAACAGCACAATAAAGTTTGGGAGACCAAGGTTTTCCCTTAGCAAGGATTTCGGTCCCTGGTATCTAGAGTTCAGGCTGTGTCTTTGTCACTGGGTGGATTGCTGGATGTGTGGCACAGTCCATGCTTTGAACCGAAGAATGGTCATGTGGCGCAGATGGAAGGAGATGAAGTGCTTGGTTGTGTGCCGCATAGTTCCTGAAAGTCCTCCCCCGTGCAGT
Source organism: Dasypus novemcinctus (assembly GCF_030445035.2). Taxonomy (NCBI): domain Eukaryota; kingdom Metazoa; phylum Chordata; class Mammalia; order Cingulata; family Dasypodidae; genus Dasypus; species Dasypus novemcinctus. The sequence goes on from NC_080689.1 coordinate 35,992,564, forward strand.
GCCAGGTGGGTTGGCCTTCTTGTCACACTCCTTGACATGGGCTGCACTGGCCCTCTCTGCTATATTTCTCCAGCGCCAGAGTAGTGCACTCTGAGTCCTGTTGCATCTCTGTCAACATGTCCCCATTTTTAATCACAGCCTTTTGGTTGCACATGGTTACTGAGGAGCAGGATTGGCCGACTGCAACAGCTCAGGCTTGGTGAGAGCTGCTGTGGAGCATCTCCAAACTCGGTCTTCACCACCTCCAATACTTTATCCCTGTAACCCCTTTCCAGAAACTTTGATTCCCCTGCTTAAAAGCACCTCCAGGGAAGTGGGTGTGGCTCACTGGTTGAGCACCGTCTTCACACGTACAAGGTTCCAGGTTCAATTCCCAGTGCATCCCCCCTCCCCCAAAAAACCAGCTCCAGTGACTCCCCAGCGCTCTTAGAATAAACCCCATGCTACCTGCTGTGATTCCTAAGACTCCCGATGATCTGGCCCCAGGCTTTCTCGCCAACCTTGACCCAGGCCAATGTCATCCTGGCTCATTCTACTTCCTGCCAGTCTGCAGACCCTGAGGATGCTCACACATACCTGGAAAGCTCTTTCTTGCTTCCTTCCCTTTGCCTATATGCAAGGCAAAGCAAGGGAGAGGAAGGAGCCAGATTCCCTTCATTGCAACAGATTTGAGGAGATTTATTGAACAAAAGAATTGTTTTCTCTGATACTGAATAAAAAATCATCCCAAAACTTAACAGCTTAATACTCTAAACATGTATATGCTCACACTGCTTCTGTGGGTCAGGTATTTGGAAGCAGCTGAGCTGGGTGGTCTGGCTCACAGTCGTCTCACATGAGGCTGCGGACAAGGGGTGGCCAGGGCTGCCATCATCTGAAGACTTGACTGGGGCTGGAGAAGAGACTTCCAAGACAACTCATTCACAGGCCTGCCAAGCAGGTGCGGGCTGCCACCTAGGACCCCAGGTCACCACCACATGGGCTTCTCCATATTGCTGCTGAAGAGGCCTGGTGACATGGCCACTAAATCCCTCTAGAGTGGGGAACTCCACCAGCACAAGCCAAAGTCACATTGTCTTACCCAACCTAGCTTTGGAAGTCATGCTACATCACCTCCGCAACATCCTCTTGGCTACCCAGTTCTGCTCTCTGTCCAGGGAGAGGACCATGCAAGGGCGTGAATCCCAGAGGTGGGGTTCATGGGGCCATCCTGCAGGCTGGCTGCCAAGGACTGAAGCGCAGTGCCCAGTATACACGCGGTAATTCAGAGAAGGGCACAGTCTCTGGGGTAATTCAGGTTGGTTTGATGAAAGAGCTTGACTGGCTCTGGATCCTGAAGAGTGATGAGCAACTGGAGAGTTGTCTGTGAGTGGAGGAGAGGCACTCAGGTGGGAGCTCAGCAGGAGCCAGGATCGGGCACCCATGAGCATGCTCATGAGAGGGGAGCGATCTAGCTGAAGTATAGCGTGCATGCAGTGAGCTAGAGGTCATGAGATGGTACATTTGGGTGACATCAAAGATGCCATTTAGTTTTTTTGTTTTGTTTTGTTTTTAGGTAGCGGGGATTGAACCTGGGACCTTGAACATGCGCACACGCAAAGCAGACGCTCAACCACTGACCTACCCCTGCTCCCCTATGGCGATTGGTTTTGATGAGTTGGTAATAGGGAACCATGGCGAGTGCTAGAGCTGCCTGCCTTTGAAAGCAGTGTTTTAAGATGCAGAGTCCATGAAGGAAGGAACTGCTGTGCATGGGTTTAAGGGACAGCTTGGCGACTCACCGGCGCTGGCTTTTGTTCTGTAGGCCTCAGCAGTCTCCTCGTCTCAGCTGGGCCCAGTGAGGGGTGATGAGGCGCAGGCCGTGGGGGCAGGCCGGGGCCCCCCTCTCAAAGTGCCTGGAGCCTGGGTGAAGAGACATGTGAAAAGAAGAGTCTGCTTTTTGGGGGGTTGCCTGGGCTTTTGTTAATAAATCTCCAGCGGGATGTTTCCGCCACTGCCTTTTTTTAGAGACATGAAGAGAGGAGAATTGAAAACATTTCCTATGTTGAAATGAAAGGCCCTATTTAATCCTGTCACCATCTGCCTTCGCTAGAGGCTGGGAGCCCACACGCCGGGCTCCCTGTTTCCTAGCAACGGGGCAGGCACACCTTCCCCATTAGAGCAACCGCCAAGTGCAGGCACCGCTCCTGTCCCGGGAACTGCAAATGAGCCGCCCTGAACAGGTGGCCCAGCCCTCCCTGGCCTGTTATCTTCCTCTCCCTTCCCAGAGTCTCAGGGCAGCAGGCCCAGCCCTGAACTAACCCGTTAAGTCCCTGGAGTGACCCTCGGCGCCCCAGCCCACCTCCTTTTCCTCAGAGGTGGTCTCAGATTCCTGGGGCTGCTGTAAAAGAGTCCCACAGAAGGGTGTCTTATGACAGAAATTTACTCTTACTGTTCTGGAAGCCAGAAGCCTGCAGTCAAGGTGTGTTGCCCTGTCCAGGCCTCTCTCTGGGCCTCTGGTGGCTCCGGCGATCCTTGGCATTCCTTAGTGTGTAGATGCATCACCCCCATCTCTACCTCCATTTTTGCGTGGCTTTCTCGTCTGTGTCTCTCTGTCTTCTTCTCTGTCTCTTTTAAGGACACTTGTCTTTGGGTTTAGGGCCCACCTAATGCAGGGCCATCTCCTCTTGAGAGTCTTACCATAATTGCAACTGCAAAGACTCTTACTCCAAATCAGGTCATGTTCTGAAGTTCAAGGTAGACGCGTCTTTTTGGGGAACCACTCTTCAATCCATGACAGGGCCCATTGCGTCTCCTGGGCTCCTCCTGTCTGGGAGAAAGTGTTTGATGGACTATTAGGGACAGTATATAGGATGCCACTGGGTCCACGGCCAAGGGGTGTGTGCTTTGAAAGTGGAGCTTGGACAGGGCAGCACCTTAAACAAAGAGGGTGCGGCCCCATGGTGGAATGTAGATACGGTGGTCCCCTGGGAGATGGGTGCCCACACGCTGTGTCTTCCTGATGACCCTGCTCCCCACGGGCAGCAGCCAGCTCTGCCCGTGCAGCTGTGCACACTGAGACCACCCCCACATCTCCTTCCAGCAGGAGGGGCTCTTGCACCTCCCACCTCCTGCAGGGCCCTTTAGAACCCCTTCTCCCTCTGAGAACCCGGCAGAGATGAGCTGAGATGCCCCACCTGGAAGTGGGGTGCTAAAGGGGTTCCCCAGGATCCAGGAAGGAGCCCTCTACTTTCCCACTCATAAAGAAGACAGTCATCCGCAGCTCTGGGGGAGTCTCCATTTCCCCAAATATCCCCCTCCCTCCATCTGGAATCCATTCCTTCTCGTTTTTATTTTTAAAAATATCATATGCATTTATTTATGTATTTTGAATAGGTAATACATTCTCCCGGTTCTAGACTCAAAAGGGACCAAAGGGTATTTTGTGAAAATTCTCCCTCTGCCATCCAGTTTATCTCCCCAGAGGCCACCAATGCATCAGTTTATTTGTTCCCCAAGGATATTTTACATGTTGTCATCTATTTTCTTCTCCCCCTCTTTTCTGCACAAATGGTAGCTACCATACCTCATTTTGTCACTTGCTTTTTCACCTGCCAATGTAGCCAGGGAGATCTGTCCGTATCGGCCACAGTGAGCTTGCTTGTATTATTTTAAGCAGTGGAAATATCCATTGTACAGATACCATAACTCATTGCCCGTCCCCTCCTGGTGGGCACATCAGCTGATTCCTATATGCCCTGCTGCTTTAAATGAGGCTGCGATGAATAGCCTTGTGCGCGTGCGTGGGAATAAATCTGTAGGCTAAGTTGCTAGAAGTGGCTTCATTGGGCTCTGCCTTCCTCTGCCACAAACCTTTTGGCTTCTCAGGCCCTCGACTGAAGGAAACAGCTGCCAAGGGCCTGGCTGGGTTATTTGAACATGGTAAGAATTCTGCAGGTGGAAACGTGAAACCCCCTTGATGTAGTTACAGAGGCGGCATAGTAATTTCAATGTGATTCAAAAGACCACGTAACTTTTACGCTGCTACTAAACCTGCCACAAGCTGAAGCCACGCCTCTAGGCAGGATCTGTGTCCAGGTCCCTCAGAGTGGCCTGGAGCCAGGGATTGCAGATCTGGGTTCTGGTGCCAGGTCTTTGGGACCTGGTCAAGTACTTGCCCCCTCTGGGATGGTAAGTTCGTTCACCCCTGATGTTCTCTCATTGTCAGAGTTGAGGTTGGATAGGAAGACGTATTCTAGAGGCAACTCTGAGCCGTTCCTCCAACAGCAATCTCATCCTCTATTTGTGACAACAGTGGGGATGAAATAATAGATCCCACCTTGCCCTTCCCGCTGGTGGATTTATTTCCAGTTTTATGTCCTTGGCATTCCTAACGACGAGAGTTGAGGGAGCATCTCTTGGTGTTCTCTTCCTGTCCCTGATTAGACAACCTGCAAGGCCAGCACGGGCCAAGGGCAGGTGACCTGTGGGGCCTTGGCCAGCAGGGCAAGGGGGGAGGTTTGCTGTGGGAGTTGCCAGGGCCAGAACAGACCCTGTCCTGTGAAGAATTTCTGCCTGGAGACCTTGGATACTGATAACTAAGATTTTCCTGGTACTTTACACTTTACAAAGAGCTTTCTCACAGGCTTTCTCAGTTAATGTGTGGTTCAACCATATTCTTAGTTACAGGGGATTTAAGCAGAAAAAGAATTACCGAGTATCCTTAGAGGTAGTTCACAGACTGATGGAGGCCTGCTGGGACTTCGGCCCAGTGAACGCTAGAGGAGTGGTGGGCATGGGTCCTGAGGAGAATTAGCTGTGTCCTGCAATTCTCCTACCTCAGGGGGTTCCATGATGGTGTCCCCTGGCAGAGCAGGGCTAGCCTCCTCAGCAGAGGTGGAGAGGCTGCTTCTGCGGGGGAGACCTCTACAGGTTTACCTCAGATGGGAGTGGAAGTGCTGCTTCTACTGCAAAGAAGACTCAGCAGAACTTAGGGGATCAATGATCTGCCTCTATGTCCCCATTCCAATTTTCAGGACTGCTTTCCTTCCAAGCCAATGCCCTTGCTTTAACAGCAAACACTCCACAAGGCTGTCAGTTCAATTCATGTTGTAATTCAGCTACTCACACATGAGACACTGGGTTTGGTCTTCAGACATCTCAGTCAGCAGATATAGAAGAAAAGAGTTTCTTTCAAGGCACATGTAAAAACTTTCATGTCATTTGTGTGGCACTTGAGCTGAGAATGTCAAGCCCTGAGCTCATCTTTTTCTCCTCCCACTTTCTCCAGTGTACTTAGGAATGACTAGCCAATCTCATACTCTTTAGCTTTACAAAAATGTTCCAAAATTTCAGATATTGATCATACAGAATCTTGACTCTTATATGTGTTTGATTAGGAGAATCCAAAGATGATATTGTATGTTTAGCCACATAATGCTATGGACCATTAGTGCCCTCTTTAGCACTGAAAATAGAGACATCAGTACTTTTAAATCTAATCAGATTAAAGAACCAATTCCCCAAATCCCAGATCTACTTCAGAAAACTCCTCCTTAAGATTCCATTCTTTCAGCACCACTCTTAATGCCAAAATCTGTGTCATATTGGGTTCTCCAGAGAAACAGAGCCAGCAGGGAGCTGGGAGAATAGGCTGGAGGCTGGAAGTTCCAGGGAGTATGCTGTTGAATGCTTGACTGAATTCCTTAGACTGGAAACTCAGGCAGGGTACAGTCTAGAGGCAGAAGTTCTCCTGATCCCTGGAACCCTCACTTCTTGCTCTTAAGACCTTGTAGCAGTTTGATATGGTTATGAATTCCAAAAATAGATATTGGATTATGTGTGTAATCTGGTCTGTACCTGGGTGTGATTAAGTTATGATTAGGCTTTGATTGGGCCACATCATTAGATAAAAGACATGGCAAAGGACAGAGTTGAGTGTTTTTTTTTTTTAAGATTTATTTTTTATTTATTTCTCTCCCCTTCCCCCCCTCCCCCAGTTGTCTGCTAGCTGTGCCCATTCGCTGTGTGTTCTTCTGTGACTGCTTCTATCTTTATCAGTGGTACCGGGAATCTGTGTTTCTTTTTGTTGCATCATCTTGCTGTGTCAGCTCTCCATGTGGGAGGTGCCATTCCTGGGCAGGCTGCACTTTTCTTTCGCACTGGGCAGCTCTCTTTATGGGGCGCACTCCTTGCGCGTGGGGCTCCCCTATGTGGGGGAAACCCCTGCCTGGCACAGTACTCCTTGCAGGCATCAGCGCTGCACATGGGCCAGCTACACACAGGTCAAGAAGGCCCGGGGTTTGAACCGCAGACCTCCCATGTGGTAGGCGGACACCCTAACCACTGGGCCAAGTCCACTTCCTGACTTGAGGATTTTTGATGTTGGAGTTTTGAGGTTGGAATTTGATGCTGAAGCCTTAAGCTGGAGCCCCAGGAAGTAAGCTCTCAGAGGAAACAGAAGCAAGCCCCAGGAAGAGAGGAACCCTGAGTCCAGGAAGAAGCAAGCCCTGGGAAGAGAGGAACCCTAAACCCAGAGAGAAGCAAGATCCTGGAAGGGAGGAACCCAGGAAGCCTGAACCCTCACAGACATCAGCAGCCATCTTGCTCCAACATGTGAAAATAGACTTTGGTGAGGGAAGTAACTTATGCCTTATGGCCTGGTATCTGTAGGCTCCTACCCCAAATAAATAACCCTTTATAAAAACCAACCAATTTCTGGTATTTTGCATCACTACCCCTTTGGCTGACTGCTACAGACCTCCAAGGATTGGATGAGGTCCTCCTATATTATGGAGGATCATCTCCTTTATTTAAGGTCAAGTGTTTGTAGATGCTACTCCCATCTAGAAAATGCTGCCACAGTAACAACCAGGCCAGTATTTGACCAAATAATTTGATTCATGAAATTAGCCTCTCTGCGGTGAGGGTAGCACAACATTGTAAATTAATACCACTGAATTGTACTCTTAAAAATGGTAAAAATGGGAAAATTTATGTTTTATACATATGTCAACACAATAAAACTTAAAAACGAAAGCAAAAAAAAACCTAAGCCAGGTCAGGTCACCATTCTGCTTAGAATCCTCAATGGCTCCCTAGCTCACTCAGAGGGAAAATCAAAATCCTAATGGTGGCCCACAAGGCCCTCCACAAATTGAGATAAGAGGAGACCTAAGCAAGCATAGGGATTAACCTGATTCAGACTGGCTGCGGGGGGGGCTAGGATCGGGGGAGATGGGCAGTGAAGGAGACTCTTCAGGTGAGTCCACCAGCCCGCATACCTAGAGTTCTACCTTTCCTCATGGATCTCTTTGGGAGGCCTGCTGCTGCCATGGCACCCCCCCCTTTAAGGGGGCCTGGCAGGAAGCAGACTTGGCCCAGTGGATAGGGCGTCCATCTACCACATGGGAGGTCCGTGGTTCAAACCCCGGGCCTCCTTGACCCGTGTGGAGCTGGCCCACACACAGTGCTGATGTGCGCAAGGAGTGCCCTGCCATGCAGGGGTGTCCCCCACGTAGGGGAGCCCCACGCGCAGGGAGTGCGCCCGTGAGGAGAGCCGCCCGGTGTGAAAGAAAGTGCAGTCTGCCCAGGAATGGCGACGCCCACACGGAGAGCTGACACAACAAGATGACGCAACAAAAAGAGACACAGATTCCTGTGCCGCTGACAGCAACAGAAGCGGACAAAGAAGACGATGCAGCAAATAGACACAGAGAACAGACAGCTGCGGCAGGGGGGAGAAGGGGAGAGAAATAAATAAATCTTTAAAAAAGGGGGGGAGGGCCTGGCTTCCCTTGAAGTCTTTGGCTCTGGCCTTAAGGTGAACCTCCCACCCCAGCAGACCAGAGACAGGGTGTCATTTTCAGGGAGGAATTCACTCGATCCATGGCAGAACTGAAGGAGACAATCTCCAGCTTTGTGAATCCTGCAAAAGGATCGTCTCCTCCAGGGAGCACCAGTTCTCCCTTGGGCTTCCAGAAGAAGCCTCTGGTGGTCAAAGGAGCTGGGAAATGCACTGCGCTTGCCTCCGAGATTCACGAGGCCCATTGGCAAATGAGGATCTAAGACAGGGGTTCTCAACCCTTTTTCTTCCGTGGGCCCCTTTGCCAGTCAGGTGGAAACCACGGACCCCTTACTAAGTCCTCTCACTTGGGCCCCTTGCTAAGTGTGATTTATATATCACACCTGCCTTTCCTTTCGCCTGCGCGCGGTGGCAAGATGGCGGTGCAAATTTCCACGAAGAGGAAGTTTGTCGCTGATGCATCTTCAAGGCTGAACTGAATGAGTTTCACACTCGGGAGCTAGTTGAAGATGGCTCCTCTGGAGTTGAGGTTCAAGTTACACCAACCAGGACTGAAATGTTTATTCTGGCCACCAGCACACAGAATGTTCTCGGTGAGAAAGGCCAGTGGACCTGGGAATTAACCGCTATAGTTCAGAAGAGGCTTGGCTTCCCTGAGGGCAGGGCAGAGCTTTATGCTGACAAGGTGGCCACAAGAGGTCCCTGCGCCATTGCCCAGGCAGGGTCTCGGCAGTACAGACCTAGGAGGGCCTGCTGTGCGGAGGGCCTGCTGTGCGGAGGGCCTGCTGTGGCGGGCTGCAGGTGATCAGGGAGAGTGGAGCCAAGGGCTGGGAGGTCGTGGTGTCTGGGAAACGGCAAGGACGGAGGGCTAAATCCATGAAGTTTGCGGATGGCCTAATGATCCACAGTGGGGACGTGGTCAACTCTCATGTCGATACTGCTGTGCACCATGTGCTGCTCCGACAGGGTGTACTGGGGCGTCAAAGTGAAGGGCATGCTGCCCTGGGGCCCAGGTGGTGAGATCAGTCCTCAGAAGCCCCTGCCTGACCACGGGAGCATCGTGGAACCCAAAGGTGAGCTCCTACCCACCACTCCCAGCTCAGAGCAGAAGGGTGGGAAGCCAGAGCTGCCTGCATGCCCCAGCCACCAGTCCCTACTGCGTCAAAGGGTTTTCTTGACAGATGGATCTGGAGTCTGGATGTTGTTCTATAAGGACGTTTAATAAAACTTTTTAAAAAGTCAAGAAAAAAAAAATATGTATATATTATACCCCCACCAACATGTCCCCACAAGAATAAAGGTTTTTTGAATTTCAATTCGAGCTCATGACCCTTTGTTAAGAACCCCTGCTCTAAGTCCTGCGGGTAACAGATCCAATTACCTTTGTTTAATATAGTGTTTCCAAGTTCACTTGACCATGAAGCTCTTTTATTGCACACTAACTATTAATATTCAGCAGAGCCCACTTTAGGATTATGGAGCTCCTTCCTCAGAGACTGGGCGCCGGACTGATGCTCAAATGCCTTAGGCTCTGGAGGTGCAGGGCTGGCTGGAGGCCAAGGCATGGCCTCTAGCCCCTCAGCAGCCTTGAGTGCTGAGAGCCTTCGGTGTCTTTCCTGGGGGGGATCTCACAAAAGTACAGGACACAGGGGCAGAGCATCTACTCTGCTATGATGCCCATGAGTCACCAATTTAAGATGTTAAAAGAATGAGCTATGGTTCGGGGACCAGGGTTCAAGTCCTGGCTCTGACACCTACCGGCTGTGTGACCTTGGACAAGTTCCTTAACTTCTCTGAGCCTCAGTTCCCTCACTAGAAAAAAGGCATTGCTCCTAATTCTGAGGGTTGTTGTCAGAATTCAATGAGACTGCATACATAAGGTGCTCAGCACAGTGCCTGGCACCTAGTAAAGGCTCATAGAATGCTAGATTTTTTTTTTTTTTTTTTTTGGTCATGCCAATCTGACCCCATCCAATCCTACTCAAAGCCCAACCCAAGTGCATCCTCCCTGGAAAGCCTTTCCTGACTCCGCTGGCCCTCGCTGAGTGGCTCCTTCTCTGGCATTTGACCCCCACGTTCTGCCTTGCTCATGAACCATGCCGAGGAAGTCGAGCTTGCAAAAATGCCAAGATAGGGTCTGGCATGTGAGGTGTTGAGTCCCAGGGAACTTGGGGAGATGAGCCTCCTACTCAGGGACAATGTCACCCTTGAATTTGTCTCCGAGGCAGTCCCCTTCTTGCATGAGAAAACCCATTTTGGCCATTTGACTTATTTTCTCTGTATGCTGGCCATGCTCATCACTCTATTTTTCCTGCTGGGAAGGACCAGCTAGATTTCTCTGAGCATCAGCGAGTTTTTTTCTCCAGTTTGATAACCAGGTGTTTTCCGTGACTACTGTGTTGCAGCCCAAAGCCAGTACTGAGGGTTTCCCTAGTAATGAGCCTTCGAGAGAGACACTGCAAGGCAAGAGTCAAGGTCCCTGGACTGCTGACTGCTGTGCTCTGACAAACCTCTGCTCTTCTGGGTAGGCGTGGGGAACTGTGGGTCTCGCTCTGAAACCCTGGCAAGAGGGCATGCACGCCTGAGGGCTCCACTTGCCAAGGGCTCTGCTCTTTCTGGACGATTTCTCAGAGCTTTAGATCCCTCTATAGGAGAAAACTGTCATCACCAGCCTATCCCCACATACCGGGTCCCAGGGTGGGTTGAGACAGTGTCAGGAAACGGGTGCAGTCTCTCTTCCACGTGCCAACTCAAGCTCATGTCAGGCCAACGGCCCTCTGAACTCAAGCCAACAACTCAGCTGTGCCCGACAACACCAGAGGCTTCCACGGCTCCCACGCCCCAAGGGCTGCCAGGCACCAGGAGAGAAGGCCCCATCTCTACTTTGGACCACTTCAAGCTGACACTCAGAATCAGGGAACATCAGAGCTGCAACACCATTTAACTCCCAGGGATCTGGGAGAGCCTGAGGCTGCCACTAACTGGGAAGCAAAACCTGGTATAACCTGGACAGTTGAGTTGGCCCCCCAGTTCTCAGTGAGTTTTGCCACTTATCAAATGGGGGCAGGAATGGCATTGACCTGTGTCAAGCGTGAGTGAGGAACCAGTGAGAGAGGGTACTGGAAGGACTTGGGAAGGAGAGAGGATATAGGGGCAAAACATTCTACCATTAACACCTCTTATCTCCTACCACCTTCCTCTAGAGTACACAAACCATACCTATGGTGGGACTTGATAATCTACCATGTGACTTGCCTTTATCTAAACCTTTGCACCTTTCCACTTTAATGGCTCTCAGGGACCAACTGACTTCTCTTGCTCCTGTCAAAATCTCTGAGCCCCCTTTAAGTCCTTGCGTACAAAGTGTGTTAACCCTAAGATACCTGACTCCCTTTAGCTGCTCACTCCACTGACATAGGCTGAATTTGGGAGGCTGAACCTCTCAAAACAGAAATAGAACCATCCCAGGAGTAACACCATATCCACCCAAACCAGAAGCCCTACCACATCTTCAACCTATAAGTCAAGGTCTCCTTGACGAGGACTTCTTAGTCGTCATGTCCAGTCCCTGTAATTTTCCCTTCCAACAAAGAAGGCCTGGTGGCAAGGGGCACTGACTAGTCCAAGACTTGAGAGCAATACACAAAGTAGTCAAACTCTAGTTTCCTCTAGTTTCTAACCCCAACTCTGTTGTGACCTCTCTCCTACCCAACTCAGTCACTTCACAGAAATGTGCTTAAGCTCTGCTTTTCAGTGTATCTCTTCACCCCAACTCAATATCTTTTCTTTTTCACGTGGAAAAACCAACAATTCACATGAACTGTCATGCCTCAGGAGTTTACTGAGGTCCTTACTTATTTCTTTAGAACCCTAAGTACAAGGCTGAAAGATTTTCTGTTCCCCTGAAACTCTGTCCTTATCCAGGATGTAGATAACTCTCGACTCATTTGATTTTTTTTTTTTTTTTAGAGAAGTGGTGGGTTTATAGAACAATCACACATAAAACACAGGATTCCCATATATCACCATAATATTAACATTTTGCATTGGATGTGGTACATTTATTACAATTGATAGAAGCACATTTTATGACTATAAACTATAGTCCATGGTTAAACTTAGGGTTCACTGTGTAGTTCCACGGATTTAAAATTTTTTTCTCTTCTGTTACCATATATACAGACTAATGTTTCCCCTTTTAACCACAATCGGATATATATTTTGGTGGTGTTAATTATATTCACAATATCGTGCTACCACCACCATCCATTACCAAAACATTTCCATCATTCAAAATAGGAGCCCTGTACATTTTAAGCCTTAACACCCTATCCCCTATCCCCACCCCATCCCCTGTAAACCTATCTTCTAGATTCTGACTCTGAGTCACTTGATTTTTGACAGTTCCTTTGTTGACACCCAGTATTTTCTTCAAGCTCTTGACCACATGAGACCCAAGATCATTAAAGACAAAATGCCAACGTGCAGCCCTCACATGTGTCACCTAGGGCACGATGTCTCCCCTGAAGGAACAACTTTCTCTCCTAAACGAATGAACACCATCATCAATGTCCCTCTTCCTGAGACCAAAACCCAACTCTGAGGGTTTCTAGGGTTAGTTGCTATTGCTAGAACTAGATCCCTAAATTTTCCTGTATTGTGTCTTCCTTATATGTCATGCCTGAGGAAAGTGCCCTTTAGCTCCTTCTTCTGCAGTCCCCTTCCATTTCTGCATTTCAAATCCTCAAATCCTCTCTATCCTTTTCTCTCATATTTGGGCTCCTCAGTTATTCATTACCTTTTCCCTTTTACACATGAAACGGAAGAACATGCTTTAAGAGTCTTCACCCAAAAACACAAAGTGAGCCAAAGGCCTATTGGGTATGTTTGCCACGCCTTAGTCCTGATACCTTGGACATTACCCCTCGCTGTCTTCATTGCTGCTGCTGAAATCTGGTCCAGGGCACTGCAGCCTTCATTCTGAGTCATTCACATGACCTTTTGAGATCCCACACAGTTCAGAACTTACTTCTCACTGAGAACACCCAACAGTTTTCTCCATCTAGACTCACCTCCTACGAAATCCTACTACTTTCTCCCTCTCATATCACTATTAAAGACTGTCAAAGCCTCGATCTCACTGCGATTCTTCTTTGTTTGACGTCATCCTCATGACTGCATCACAGTCTAATTTTTTTTTGCTGAAACTCCTCTCAAAGACTCTGGTTACCTTCTTTGTAGGCAGTTCTTACCTCAGGCATACTATGGGGGAGTTTCAAGCAACAAATTCTGTCATAGATTTTCAACAACCCACTGCGTTCAAACCGGACCTGAGGTCAAATCAACCCAAGTGGCTGAACTAGTAGGCCTCACCCAAGTTTGCACACTAACATAATAGATGAGAGCTAATATTTACACAGTAATGTGCTTTGGGAGTTGCATGTGACGTTCGTATGCTATGGTAAAAAGGAGGATTCATGACTGCTGCAGGGAAACCCATCAATGGAATCTAAATGGCTAACCTGTTAGAGGACTAGTACACTGCTACCCAAGGATTTAGTTATTCTTAAAATACAAGCTCCCATTAGTAGCTAGACCCCAAAGCAAAGGAAAGAGCTTGACTGGCAAATATTCTAAAATAACCACTTCCCAAGAAAACTTTTTCGACCATCTGCATAGTTCCCCTTGCTCCTTCCTCCTTAGAGACAGAGATTACTGAAGGAAGTAAAGGCACAACTGCTAACACCTGAGACTGAAAAAGCTCATTGGAACCAGGCCAGATGTTTTATTCACTCAGATGGGCTTAGGAGATACCCAAATGGTCACTTGCCTTTTCTTGGACCTTTGCCCAAAATGTAGTCTTCAGCTTCCATATGACCACAATTCAGAGGAAAGAAAATCTTAAAAGTCTTCTCCATAAATTGGTGGGGACACATCAGCCTCATTATTGAGCAGGTAATCTCAACTTGCTTCATCTGCCTGATACAGAATCCTGATGAAAAGGTAAAGATGGGGCAAGGATGAGAGCCAGCTCCTCTGGTCCTTTTCTCTATTGGCAAATAGATTTTATTCAGCTCTCAAAGTCTAATGGATACAATTATCTCCTTATTGTGAGCAGGCCAATGAGCACCCTTACTCCTCTTGGACCTTAGGAACCTCTAATCTGATCCAGTCCAGTATCCTTAAGTACCCCCCACCTGCTGACCACACGGCCCTCTGGAAACTTAACCACTCTCAAATGAGGAAGCTATGAATGAGGGTGTTCAGGAGTACTCGGGGGGAATTGCCAATTCTTCATGTACACTATGAGGGCCACCATAACCACAGGTGAATTACACAACTATTAATAGAAGAGTTGGTTTGAAATCTCGCCTTACCTTTGTAGAAGTAATAAATGATACTACTTCTGTCCAAGAAGCAATAGCAAAAAACTTAGTGGCTCAAGATATTTTAGACCTTCATATATCCCTTAACTTCTCCCCATGCTAGTCAGGCTGATGTCTGTGCCATGGCCAAATCCTCTTCTTGCACTTTGATACTAAGACAATCAATCACTAAACTCAAGGTAAAGGCTACTTGGTGCTCTAAGTGTGGGATCAACTCCACTGGGATTTGGTGTATGTTCCTCTGGCCTTTGGGATATGTTCCTCTGGCCAGGATTTGGAAAGAGAGCATCCTGGTTTTGAGGTGTGTTGCAAGGATTACTAATCCCTCTTATGCTGGGAATTTTATGCCTTGCCGTTGGGAGGTGTATTCTGTCCAGAGATTTAAATGCTTACTGCATAGCCATTGTCTCAATGAATTATTCAACAACGTGTTATGATCCAGCAGACCTGAGAACAACTCCACTTCCAACTCCCAGACTAAAATCTGATCCTACTACTTTACACACAGCAATTAAACCCAGACTGAGATGGTGTAGCTAGACTAACATTACTGGGTGTTTTCAAGGCCTCCTGGTTTATTCCCTCTACACCTCATAATCCAAGGCTTCCATCCCTGCCCAGAGGCTCCCTTACTCCTTATGTTCTCCTTCCTGCCCACCCCGTCCCTGAAATGTTCTCCCCCAGTCTTTCTATATTCTCCTTGGCTCCTATGAGAGAGCTCCTCCTCTGTCCTCTAACTATCACCAACTCAAAATCTAGCATCCAGTCACATGTTTCTTGGGTTTGGAGCAGAGTGAAAAAGAGTATCTATTATCTTTACAGATAGTGCTCAAAATCTGCTTAGGAAAGGAATTCTCTTTCTTTAGGAAAATACTGTTAGGGTCCATTTGGCTTAAAAAAGACAGGCTCCTGGGAAGGATCTGGATGGACAGAACTGAAGAAAGTGAGGGGCAAATTACTTTTCATCAGACACGGCAGCATGTGTACATGCGAGGGGTTGTTTGCTCATGAAAGAAAAGGGACAGAAACCAGAAGGACTCTGCAGAAGCAGATTTGTAGATGGAGCAATGGACTTTTACTTTTAAACACAGGCTTTCTAGTTTTTAAGGACTTTTTAAAATTGTGGTAAACTATATATAGCGTAAAATTGGCCATTTTAATCATTTCAGTTCAGTCCAGTGGCCTCAATCATATTTACAATGTTTTTTTTTAAAGATTTATTTATTTATTTCTCTCCCCTACCCACCCCCCCCAGTTGTCTGCTCTCTGTGTCTATTTGCTGCGTCTTCTTTCTCTGCTTCTGTTGTTGTGAGTGTGGGCATGGGAATCTGTGTTTCTTTTTTTTTTTGTTGCATCATCTTGTGTCAGCTCTCCATGTGTGCAGCGCCATTCCTGGGCAGGCTGCACTTTCTTTTGTGCTGGGTGGCTCTCCTTATGGGGCGCACTCCTTGCGCATGGGGCTCCTTGCGCATGGGGCTCCCCTACGCGGGTGACACCCCTGCGTGGCAGGGCACTCCTTGTGCGCATCAGCACTGCGTGTGGGCCAGCTCCACACAGGTCAAGGAGGCCCAGGATTTGAACCGCGGACCTCCCACGTGGCAGACAGATGCTCTAACCACTGGGCCAAGTCCGCCACCCATATATACAATGTTATGGAATCATCAACACTATTGCCAAAATCAACACTATTTCCAAACAGAACCTTTGTACCCTCCAAGCAGTAACTTCCCCTTCCCTCCTTCCTCTTTCCCCAGGAAGCTCTGATCTAATTTCTGTCTGTATTAATTTGCCTATCCTAGATATATCATATAAATTGAATCATATACTTGTCCTTTTGTGTTTGGCTTCTTTCACTCAGCCTAATGTTTTTGGGGGTCAACCATGTTTCAGAACTTCATTTCTTTTTATGGCCAAATAATATTCCATCATTTGGATATACCACACTTTGTTTATCCATTCCTCGTCAATGGACACTTGAGTTTATACCTTCTGGCTATCAAGCTAATTTTTAAGTTGTGTTGCATAAACTCCCCCACCTCTCTGAGTACTTCAGTAAAGTTTTCTATGGCCAAAAAAGCCATTATGTGTGTGTGCTTTCATTTTTCCAAGGAGAGGGGCTATGTTCTTTAGCACAGAGAAAGGCCAGAACATCTGGGATGGAGGTGACCTAGAAACCGAACTTCTGGTAGTGATAGGGGAGCTTGCAGTCAGAGCTGAAATAAACGCTCTTCTAAACACTTTTCTAAATACTTTGCCCGTGACTTCACTTAGTCCTCACAAGAATTTTATGACGTATATGCCAATATTCTGGTTTTATAGATAAGGAAACCAAGGCCCAGAGAGGTTACATAACTTGCTCCAAATCACACAGCTGATTACTTAGCATTCAAAGCCTGCCTATCTGAATCCAGAGCCCCTAATCTTAACCCACTGCCCCATTGCCCCATTGCCTCCTGATCCCCCGACTCATTGCAGTGAGGCTTAAACCTTCCCTCCCCCCAAGAATATCAGGAAACCCTGGACAGGGCCAGCTGTGCCATGGGACTTCAAGGCCATCCTATCTCGCTCAGGAGGACACAGTGTGCTCAGTTCACTCTTGGGCTGTGCATCATCTTTCCGTTGCTCCCTGTGCCCTGTCCCCAGACAGACGGGGCTGAGAGTGCAGAGTGGGTACAAAGTGCCTTTGTAATTCGATACCAACGTTTGCAGAGGGCTTTATACTTTCTCTATGCTCTTCCCCATGTACGATCTAATTTAATCTACACAATTGTCCCAGGCAGCAGGCAGAAAACAGGATCTCCATTTGTAGGTGAGGGAACCCAGGCTTTCAGAAGCCGCGTGACGTGGTAAGTGGCAGAATCTGAATTCCAACGTGAAATTTCTTATCTTCTACCCACCTGTGCTCCACTCAAGTGAACTACTTTTAAAAACAGCACCTGACCCCCTGCCCTCGGAAAAGGGCCCACTCTCTAATTTTCCTTCCATTTTCCAAGTGCAGGCCCGATTTGAAGACATCTTGAGCTGGAAATAGCATGGTATTAGGCTGATTTCCCTGGGCAGCAGGGCAGGGCTTGTTGGGATTCGGCATTAACCACTAATCTTGGGTTTGTCCTTCCCGAAAAGGACTTTGGTTACTGGATAATTGTTGTACAGTTATCCCCAAGGTTACGTCCATATAAACATAAAGCCCAAGGCCAAGTTCTCACTGTCCCGATTAGTACTGCTCCTTTCAAAGAAAGAAAAATGGCCTTCAATTAGCTTCTGCTCCATCTCAGAGAGAGGCCAGTCTAATAAAAAACTACTTTAGCTAAGAGAGAAACGGACATCATGGAGCAGCAAGTTCCCTGATCCTAATGGACTTTTCTTTTTCTTTTTTTTTGAAGATTTATTTATTTATTTATTTTATTTCTCTCCCCTCCCCTCTACCCCCACCCCCCGCCCCAGTTGTCTGTTCTCTGTGTGTATCTGCTGCGTGTTCTTCTTTGTCCGCTTCTGTTGTTGTCAGCGGCACGGGAATCTGTGTTTCTTTTTGTTGCGTCTTCTTGTTGTGTCAGCTCTCCGTGTGTGCGGCGCCATTCCTGGGCAGGCTGCACTTTCTTTCGCGCTGGGCGGCTCTCCTTACGTTGCGCGTGGGGCTCCCCTACGCGGGGGACACCCCTGCGTGGCACGGCACTCCTTGCGCGCATCCGCACTGTGCATGGGCCAGCTCCACACGGGTCAAGGAGGCCCGGGGTTTGAACTGTGGACCTCCCATGTGGTAGACGGATGCCCTAACCACTGGGCCAAGTCCGCTTCCCCTAATGGACTTTTCCTTTGCCATCTCTCCCTTATTTGAGAAGCTTTTCCTCAGGAAATGACTGCCGGATGTTGTCGTTCTGTACCCAAGGATTTCTCAGCAAATGTATGCAAGGCTTTGAGCAAAGGGGCAGCTGTCCATTTAAAGGATGCCTGCTTCACACGGTGAGCCTACATCCACTCCCACGAAACTTGAAATGAGCACCTCCAGGGTCTCCACGTCCTGCTTCAAGCAGGGCTTGATGCCAGGGGGAGCCAGAACTTGGCCCCTGCCCTCAAGGAGTTCGCAGGGCAGGCAGGAAGGAAAAACAAGTGCATGGGAAGAAATGCAAACTTCTGGGTTCAGAAAAAGGAGTTAAGGAGGGCTGGGGTTCTGGGGAGGCTTTGTGGAGGAGAAAAAACTTCATTTGAGCCTTGAAGACTGCCTCACTCATTCAAGAAGAATTTCCTGAATGTTCACAATGTGTCAAGCCCTGGGAAAATAACAATGAATAAAACAGATGAAAATCTCTGTGTGGTAGAGTTGAATATGTACCAGAAAAAGCAAACAAACAAAAAATGTGTTCTAAATCTTAATTCCATTCCTATGGGTGTAAATCACTGTAAGCAGGATTTCTTGAAGATGTTATTTTAATTAAGGTGTGACCCAGCTGAATGAAGTGGAATCTTAGTCTGGATTATTGGAGTTCTTTATAAGCAGAAGAAATTCAGAAACAGTGAGAGAAAGCCAAAAGAAGTCAACGGAACCCATGAGAGAAAGGAGAGGATATTGCCATGTGACAGGAAAACCAAGGACCCCAGTGATTTCTGGCCAGCCAGAATGCTACCAACCTAGGGATAAGCAAGCCTTCTAGCCTCTAAAACCATGAGAGGGCATGCAACTTTAAATGGGTGTCCAAGGAAAGCCTCACTAAGAAAACATTTGGCTCAAGGTCAAGGAGGTGATGGAGCCAGCCATGTAGCTATCTGGGGTGAGGTGTTATAGGAAGAGGTAACAGAGAGAACAAAGGATCCAAACTGGGAATGTGTCTGGTATTTCTGAGGACCAGCAAGGCTATAGTGTAGTGAGAGACTTAATATACAAATGGACAATGGCAGGCCATATATAAACATAGAATTCTAACCCACAACCTGCCACAACCAGATCAGGAAACTCTGACCTACTGTCTGCAATAAACCACAATCCCTCAATCCCTGCAAGGATTGACCCAAAATAGCTAGGACTTGATCAATAATTGACAGCTTCCCTAATTTTTACCCCTGCTTCCAATTATGACCAACCAGGGAAAACCAAATATAATGACCATAACCAATCACATGGGATACCTACTTCTATTAATAGATAGCCTGATCCAGCTTCCCCATCCCAACAGCCTCAACCAAGGCATACCTGAAGACTACCCTTCTTCCACTGTAAAGCTTTACCACTCCTCTGCCTACCTCTTTGAGTCTGCCAGTCACAACTGATAGTAGTTAATTCCCTTGCTATAGCAAGCTCTGAAGAAATAGTTTTTGCTTGTTCTCATTTGAGTCGTCTTCATTTATTTCTGCAGTAGGCTCTTTCTTGACCAAGGATTGTGAGGAGGGGGGAGTTCCTTTGAAAAGGAGTTACTCTGGACAGCGGTGCATGTAAGCATCTCTCAAATTTCACTCGAGTTACCCAGGAGGTTAACAGTGTGGCTAGGAAGAAGGTGAGGAGGGAAAGGGGGAGATGGTGGGTCACAGAGGCAGGAGGGAGGAAACAAATCTTGTGGGGCCTTATTGGCTATTTTGTTCTCCAAGGGATGTCATTGAAAGGTTAGGAGAGTTATGATCTGACTTCCCTTTTAAAGGGATTAATCTGAATTAAGAGTAGATCACCTGCTGTAGAAAACAGTTTGATAATTCCTCAAAAAGGTAAGAAGAGAATTACCATATGACCTGGTATGGCAGGTCTTCAACTAATCTATTTCTGTGGGTGTGGCACCATTTGATTGCATTAAATTAGATTGAGGGCCCTTTGATTAGATTATTTGATAAGATCACTTTCGGGCTTTTAAAAAAAATTCTTTGTCTTTTTTAACTTTTGGCTTTTAGGGCTTTTGATGGGACTATGTCAGTGAGGTATGAGCCAGCTTGGGTCCCCTGTCCTCTTGCTTGGTCTGATATAAACAGAGACATAGAGAGAGACATACACACAGAGAAAGAAAGCCACCATATTAATCCTGTCATGTGAGGGAGAGGACTGCAGGAAAACAGAGAAACCCTGTGGGCTGGGAGAGGTCCAGGAGTTTGGAACCAGTAAAGCACAGAGGCATGGAAAGAGGCCTCTGAGAAGCTGGGCCCATGGAGTAGCTCAAGCTGAAGAGAGAGTAATGTGTCTGATAGCTCATAGCTGAACTCAGAAAGAAAGGGGAGCGGCTGAGACTGAGAAAGGAGGCCCAGTAAGAGACAAGCCCTGTCCCTGGTTGCCCATTGCTGAGCTCCAGAATATGGTAGATCCTGGAGAGGAAGGTAGAGATCTTGGCATATTCGCCAAGTGGCAGTGGCAGTACCTCAGAATCAACAGTAGCTGAGTTT
This sequence comes from Dasypus novemcinctus, assembly GCF_030445035.2. Lineage (NCBI taxonomy): Eukaryota > Metazoa > Chordata > Mammalia > Cingulata > Dasypodidae > Dasypus > Dasypus novemcinctus. The sequence goes on from NC_080689.1 coordinate 36,013,087, forward strand.
GGTGAGAAAACATCTATGTTGAGGCCTTGATTAGGATATTTCATGGCCTTGAAATGGTAAGCTTTTCCCTCAAATAAATCCCCTTCATAGAAGCCAATCCATGGGCAGCAGATTTGGCTCAACTGATAGAGCGTCTGCCTACCACATGGGGGGTCCGGGGTTCAAACCCTGGGCCTCCTGACCTGTGTGGTAAGCTGGCCCATGCACAGTGCTGATGCATGCAAGGAGTGCCATGCCACTCAGGGGTGTCCCCCATGTAGGGGAAATCCACGTGCAAGGAGTGCGCCCTGCAAGGAGAGATGCGCTGCACAAAAAAGCTCAGCCTGTCCAGGAGTGGCGCCATACATACGGAGCGCTGATGCAGCAAGATGACTCAACAAGAGACACAGATTCCTGGTGCAGCTGACACGAATACAAGCAGACACAGAAGAATACACAGCAAACGGACACAGCAGACAACAGCGGGGAGGGGGTGCGGGGGGAGGGAAGGGGAAAGAAATAAAAAATAAATCTTAAAAAAAAAAGAAAGCCAGTCCATTTCTGGTACTTTGCATCAGCAGCCCAGTGGCAAACTAAGACACCTGGTAATCCCCCTTCTAGGTATTTACCTTAAAAAACTGAAGCAGGGACTAAATATTTGCACACCAATATTCATAGTGGCAGTATTCATGATGGCCAACAGTGGAAGCAATCCAAGTGTCCATCAACTGACGAATGGATAAATAAAATATGTATATAAATGCCATAGAATATCATTCAGCCATGAAAAGGAATGAAGTTCTCATACATGCCACAACACAGATGAACAGTGAAGACATCCCGTTGAGTGAAATAAGCCAGGCACAAAAGGACAAATATTGCATGATCTCACTGATATAATTAGAATAAGCAAATTCAAAGTCAGAAACTAGAGTATAGGTTAACAGGAGTTACGATGCGGGGAGGGAAAGGGAAGTTAACGCTTAAATTGAACAGAGTTTCTATTTGGGGGTGATAGAAAATTTTGGTAATGGACAGTGGTGCTAGTAGCACAACATTGTGAATATAATTAACACCACTGAATTCAATATTTGAATGTGATTTTAATGGGAAATTTTAGGTGGTATATATGTTGCTAGAACAAAATTTTTTCACAAAGGACTGTACAACACAGTGAACCCTAATATAAACTATGGACTAGCTAATAGTACATTTCATTTTTTAGTTTTTAAATTTCTATTAGAGAAATTGTAGGTTTAAAGAAAAATATGAATAAAATACAGAGTTCCTATATACTGCCCTGTCATCAACATCTTGCATTAGTGCAGTACATTCATTAAAATTCATGAAAGAACCTTTTTATAATTGTACTTTTAGGTATAGTTTGTCATGTACAATAGAGTTCATTGTGTTGTACAGTCCTATGTGTGTGTGTTTAAACCCAAATAACATACATACAACCTAAAATTTCCCCTTTTAACCACATTCACATAAATAATTCAGTGAATAGTACATTTTAGTATTCTCTCGTCAAATATAGCAAAGCAACCATACTAATGCGAAATGTTAAAAAATGGGGTCTGGTATAGTGGACCTCATATTTTGTATATGATCTTTCTATAACAATAACAACAACAATAATAATAATAGACCATAGGGGACAAGGACGGAAGCAGGAAGAACTAGTGCAATAGAGAGTTGGTAAGTATGTGACTAATTTTATAAGAAACTGCAAAGCAGTTTTCCAAAGTGTCTGTATCATTTTACATTCCCACCAGCAATGTATGAGGGTCCATTTTGTCCACATTTCTGTCAACACTTGGTATTATGAGTCTTAAATTTTAGGCAATCTAGTAAGTGTGTTGGGGTTTCATTTTGAGCTTTTAATTTGCATTTCCCTAAGGACTAATGATGTTGAATATCTTTTTCTGTGCTTACAGTAGAAAGTTGACAGTGGTTTGGAGCATGGTGGCAGCAGTAGAGATAATGAAACAGTTCAATTCTGGATATAAGAGAACTAGAAAGAGAAATGGGGGGATGCACTTCAGGTGGGTGAGCCAATAGGCTCTAGAATAGAAACCTAAGGGAGAGGGGTCCATACTGGACGAATTTGATCTCTGCCAGAATTTTTGGCCCCCAATATCTGTCTTACCCTTCTTCTGAGGTGACAGAGTCCTGATTTTGACTGGGCAAATGGTTATCCAGGAAGGAAACTGCACTTCCGAGGCTTCCTTGCAGCAGGAGGACATGTGACTCGTGCTGGCCAATGAGATATGAGCACAAGAGTTGAGGGCAGTTCCCAGTGCCTCCTTTAAAGGACACACACTTTTATTAATTTAATTTTTCATGGTAGGCTGTCACCAAATAGTAGTGATTTTTTTTAAGTAATTTGCCTCTTTCAAAATTTTTGTTGATGTGTATCATTCATTCATGAACATACATAAACAATGAAAGTATGGTAAAATTTGAAGGGCACACACTCTTTGCCCCTTCTCCATGCCCCTCCCTCCAGCCTATTGCCTAAAGCATGAAAGCTGCTCTAGCCACACCCCAAAGTTGGTAGATGCCAGAGCTGGAAGGACCCTGAGTCTCTGGCACTATGGCACGCCTGCCAGCCCTAGCCTGCCCACCTCCTGACTTCCTGGGTAAGAGAGAGGGAAATAAACTTCTAGGCAGTTGAAGCATCATTATTTTGTTGTTGTTGCCCTCAGCGAACTTAATCTGAACTGATAGGGAGGAGTGGCTGCTTCACAGGCAAATAACAATGTCTGCTATTTAAAGTTTCTTGGAGGAGGCAGGGACATCAAATTAGCTTCTAGATGACTAGGATTTAGAGACCAGTGGATAGGAGGGTGAGCAGTCTAGACTGAGGCAGGATAAGAAGTCAGTCTGGAGAAGCGGATGTGGCTCAACTGATAGAGCATCCACCTAACATATGGAGGATCCAGGGTTCTATACCCAGGGTCTCCTGACCCGTGTGCATAGTGCTGCCATGTGCAAGGAGTGCTGTGCCATGCAGGGTTGCCCCCACGTAAGGGAGTTCTACGCGTAAGGAGTGCGCCTGGCAAGGAGAGCCGCCCTGCGTGTAAAAAGCACAGCCTGCCCAGGAGAGGCACCGCACACACAGAATGCTGACACAGTAAGATGATGCAACAGAAAAGAGAAATAGTTTCCCAGTGCCTCCTGATAATACAAGTGGATGCAGAAGAACACACAGCAAATGGACACAGAAAGCAGACAAATAGGGGGATGGGGAGAGAAATAAAAATGTTTGACTAAAAATTCTAGATTCTAGACAGGTTATGAAATAAATTTTTTAAAAAAGAAGTCTGTCTGACTTGGTGGGACCCAGTCTGTGGAAGGTTTGACCACCTCATCAAGACTAGGACCTGCACTGTTTTCAATGGCCCCTGGAGAAAGTCCATCCCAGTGTTTCAATTAAATGTATCATGCAGCAGTGGAATCACCATTCCCTTTTTCACTGGGGACTTAAGATTGGCTTCACCATGGGAAAGCCGAGCCTTTATAGACTTTAAATGCCACCCCTCTATTGCCACATAGATACCCAAACAGAGCCCATTCCTCAAATGGCAGCCACCAATGCCAACCTGCCACATCTGGTTCTCTAAATGTGCCACTGTCCTCAAAGTCCAAACGCCAGACTCGACTGAATGTGCTGGTGAGGGCAGAAAGTCCAGCTCCTCCCTTAGCATCTGCCCAGGAACTGGGCTCTCACTGCACGACTTCATGATCCCCTGCGAACAATCTCCCAGCTCCCTGCTTTGTTCTGTGCAAGAGGATCCGGGACCCAAGGCAGCTGAGCTGGGCTGGGTGTGTGGTAGCACTGCCCGAGGTGCCCTCATGCCCTGTCCTCCTCCCCGCTGCCCAGAACCATCCCTGATAGCTGTTATCTGAGATGAGGGACTGTAAATTACTGTAACCACCTGTCCAGGGGTTGAGAGAAAAGTCTTCCCTCTCCTGAAACACCCAGGCCCCCTGGACCCAACCACTGAAGATTTTCTATACCTGAAATTACAAAAGAAAAAAGCATTAACATTTTCATGTTAGCTACATCAATGCCCTATGTCAGATCTCACTGGGGCTTTGTAGGGTATTTCTGGGAAAAGAAAGACAATTTTTAACTTCAGATCAGTCAATGTGCCTTGAACACTGGCCAAGGATGCCTGGTTGCTGGTTCTTCAGAGACCATGGAAGGTAGGCAGGGAGGTGGGAAGGAAGTGGTGTAGCAGTTTGATATGGTTATGAATTCCAAAAATAGATATTGGATTATGTCTGCAATCTGGTCTGTACCTGGGTGTGATTAAATTATCATTAGGGCTTTAATTAGGCCACATCATTAGGGCGTTGAGTCCACACCCCTTGGTGGGCAGGGACTCACAGATAAAAGGCATAACAAAGGACAAAGTTGAGGGTTTTTGATGTTGGAGTTTGATGCTGAAGCCTTAAGCTGGAGCCCCGGGAAGTAAGCTCACAGAGGAAAGAGAAGCCAGCCCCAAGAAGAGAGGAACCCTGAGCCCAGGAAGAAGCAAGCCCTGGGAAGAGAGGAACCCTGAGCCCAGAGAGAAGCAAGACCCTGGAAGAGAAGAACCCAGGAAGCCTGAACCCTCACAGACATCGGCAGCCATCTTGCTCCAAACACATGAAAATAGACTTTGGTGAGGGAAGCGACTTATGCTTTATGGCCTGGTATCTGTAAGCTCCTACCCCAAATAAATACCCTTTATAAAAACCAACCTATGTCTGGTATTTTGCACCAACACTCCTTTGGCTGACAACTACAGGTGGCAATGGGCACACTCTCCTCCACCCAGGTGCCTGCAGTGTGATGCAGTGAGTGTTGTTGCCAGCATTTCTTCTACCAAGGACCCCTTGAAAGGTTTCATCTACAAGATAAACTGGATTTTTTTCTAATAATTAATTTGCTTCCAAGTTTCACTCATCCAGAAGTCACTCTAGTCCCCCATCCAAACTTCTGGTGAGGCTGAGATAAGCAGGATCACCACACAGTTGATGTAATTCCAACCCAAAGCAAGGAAACCAGAGCTCTATTGCCTCATCTCAGGAAGGTCTAAGTTTCCACTTGAGCTTTTCAAATGTTGTAAACAACCGGGTAACTCCCTTTCCCACCTCCCACTCACCCCACCTCCACCTCTCCTTTGCCCAGGGCTTCAGGTAGAGAAGCAGAGCCTAAACTTCAAGAAGTGACTCTTCTACTACAGCCCTTTGAGCAGGAGTTTCAGTTCCCATTCGGGGTGTACTAGATCCGCCCCCCCCCCAATCATCCACAGTGTCTCAGGGTGAGCCTTGACCTGGTATGTTACATTCCTAGAAACCCCAGCAATTTCTTTATATACCCACAGATTCTGATAATGGGTAAAGTGGAGAGGGGGGCTGTGCAGTGGGTGTGGGAGAGGAGTCTTGGGTTTCTTAAAGAAGCTAAGTTTTTTGACTAATTAAACCTGTAAAGATGTGAAAAGTCCTAGCACCAATTTTTGCAATACTCCTCACACCTTCAGGTTGCTGAAGAGCAAAGCAGACATGCTGCCAGCTGTTCTCCTTCAGTGACAGGGACAAAGGGTGCTCGGGTTTCAAGCTCTGCCCCCCCTGACTTACTGTGTGACCTTGGGCACATTACTTAACCTCTCCAAGCCTCGGTTTCCTCACCCGAAAAAGCAATGTTATGAAAATCAACTGGATAATTCATATAAAGCATTCAGGCTTTCTGACATAAAGTAAGGATTCAAGAGGTATTAGCAGTCATCGGATTGTCTATTATATCAATACCTTTAGTATCCTCCACCGTCCCCTCCCATGAGGCGGCCAGGAGCTCCCAACGTGGAGACGATGCCTTCCTTCCCAGTGGGGCGGGGGCCCCTCTACGCCGACCGTCCCTTCCTCTCCTCCACACCCAGTGCAGGACGCAGAGTGAGGACTCACCAAGGAAAGACAGCTCCGGACCTGGCAAGGAAAGGACTATTGTAAGGGGAGAGGGCTCTTGCAATAGAGGAAGAGGGTTACTGTGATGGGAGAAGGCTCTCCAGGGTCAGGCAAAAATGGTTTTTCTCTTACAGAGAGGAAGGAGCTGGGTGTTGGGGGGAAGGACGAGACGGTGGCCTGATCACACAGGAGAGCTGAGAGTGTTTCATGCTGCAGGAGCCTCTTTCCTTAAAGGAAGAAGGAGAGGAGCTTAACCAAAGTTTGGAGTTAACGAGCATTTTGTTCGGATTGATTAGTGGGGACAAGCTGTTCATCTAATCACTTATCAGACACAGACCAGGGATGCAGAGGGTCCGTGTCATAGTGGGGCCTCGTCATAGGTAAACAAGGGGGTACCGTGGGTCTTATCTAAGTCCCGTGGGACAGTCATATGGCTCAGGTAAAATTTAACTTTGTAGGAATCGCTTGCTGACCAGTGTCTTCACTAGCCTACATCAGTGTGGTGAGGTTTGCTGCCGGGAGGTTCTAAGACTGTTGGTAATCTGAAGAAGGCGGTTCTTGCAAGGGCAAGAGGTGGCACGTCTCTTGGGTAGCATCACATCCCTGCCTGGTGCTTCATTTCCTAGGCTCAGAAAATCGTTGCTTATGTACCCAGAGCTGGTCCATTTCTCAAGAACACCTTGTATTGGCCCACAAAGATTGACAGTTAAGACCTGCTCATGGAAAGCAAAGCAATTGCCAAAGGTTGCTCGGTGAGCGCTGAACTCTGAGCAGGCCGAGGAGAACGTTTGATGATCTCAAAGGCTGGAATGGCCTGCGGATAGCTCGACATGAAGCCGCCACGGCGCACAGCTCCAGCAGGCGCCATTCTGGCTGTAGACTGTGCGAAGCCAGCCTCCTCAAGTTGTGCAATGCACAGCCATCCGTGGACCACTATCTTCTGGGGGAGGGGTGGGAGCTGTCTGTAAAAGTGTGAATTTCCAGACCTATGAAATCACCATTGCTGGAAGTGGGCCCAGATGTTCGCAGGTTTAACCAAGTCCCCGAGAAGTCCGAGGGCCTCAGCTGCAGAAGACAAGCTGCCAGTGCCTACCTTTGCAGTTCTCTGTCCACGCAGCAGCCAGAGAACACTGCCGCCCGCTTCTGATCAGTGATTCCTTCTCCAGATATGCCAGTTCTTTCAATTAGGGCATTTGGGAGATCCAGGGAGCTATTTGGTCTCTCATAAAACTTTGCATGTCTCTGCTCTGATCTGGTAAATATGTATTTTCTATTTTAGCCTCAGCGGTTGGTTTGATTTAGCTCTATCTGATGAGGGCCTCTTTAATTGTTTTGTCCTTTTAGCCAAAAGCCTGCCGTTTGAAGGCTGCCAGCTGCTCCCCTGTCGTGTAGCGGGAAGCACTGGGTCACCCTCTGCACCCTCACTGCTTTGCTCCTGCAGATGTGAGGTTCTTGGTTCTGGGTGAAAGGTGTAAGCCAGTGTGTTTTGTTTTTCATCTTTTTCATTTGGTTTGACCAGAGTTCTCTCCACCCTACCGCTAGGAGCTTGAAGGCTGCTGAGGAAGGAGCGAGCGGACCTGCACAGGGAGAGCCACTGTACAGCCCGGTTTGCACAGGACAGTCCCCGTTTAGATTAACAGCACCCCGTTTCCACTCGTGTCCACCATCTCGGAGTCTCAGGAGGCAAAGGACCAAGATTCTGACTCTCACCCTTCTTTGAGGAACAATGTTCTTAGAATAGCTCTGCAGCCTGGGGAGTCCCTGACAGCATCAGGTGATTGCACTGGAAGCCTCAGGGACCCCCCCGGGAAGGAATGGGGAGACTGGCCGGGGACCCAGGCCCAAGACCAGTGTGGGGGGCACCGGATCAGGCACAGTGGGGCTCCGGGGCCTCCCACCAGCCTGGCTCCATGTGCGCTCGTGCATGCAGGCCTCACGTTTCCACTCCCTCCAGTGTTTTGTTCGGAACGGTCCGGGCTAGGCTCCGGGATCCCAGCTGTGGGACACAGCAGTGGGGGAAAGCCACCCCGCCGTCTGAGAGCTCATTCTCCAGTGAGAAAGACCATTTAAAGAAAGAAGTAAAAATCCTGTGTCATGGGGCATTGAGTGTGATTGAGAGAAATGAATCAGGGTACAGAGAATGGGCGAGGGCGGTTATTTCACAGGAGCTGGTCTGGGAAGGCTTCCTGGCAGGGGGCTTTGAGCTGAGTGAGCCAAACGCTTCCTGGAGGAAGAGATTTCTCTCGGAGGGAAGAGCAAGTACTGAGGCCCTGAGGCAGGAGAGGCTTAACTGGTCTCAGGCGGCTGGGGATTGGGGCAGGAGGAGGGGAAGGGTGAGCAGCAGGAGAGGGGGCAGGAAGGGAACGGAGGTCACTTCTCTTACCTGTGGAGGGGTTTGAGCAGAGAAGTGGCAGAAACTTAAGCTTACAATCGCTTTAAGAAATTTATGATAGGGAAACGGACTTGGCCCAGTGGTTGGGGCGTCCATCTACCACATGGGAGGTCTGCGGTTCAAACCCCGGGCCTCCTGGACCCGTGTGGAGCTGGCCCTTGTGCAGTGCTGATGCGCGCAAGGAGTGCCGCGGCACGCAGGGGTGTCCCCCGCATAGGGGAGCCCCACGCGCAAGGAGTGCACCCGTAAGGAGAGCCGCCCAGCGCGAAAGAAAGTGCAGCCTGCCCAGGAATGGCGCCGCCCACACTTCCCGTGCTGCTGAGGACAACAGAAGCGGACAAAGAAACAAGATGCAGCAAATAGACACAGAGAACAGACAACCGGGGGGGGGGGGGGGGGGGGGCGGGGATATTAAATAAATAAATAAATCTCTTTTCTTTAAAAAAGGAATTTATGATAAAAATTTCAAACTGCTCAAAAGCAGGAAAAAATAGGACAATGAACTCCTGTACGCTATCACCCAGATTCAACAATGAGCAAGATTTTGTCACATTTGCTTCATCTCTTTTATTCTTTGCTGAAGTGTTTTAAGGGAAATTTCAGACATTATGTAATTTTACTCCTACATCCTTCAATGTGCATCTCAAAAAAAAAATTATTTTTCTTATATAACCACGATGCCATTATATCATCTATATCAAAAGTAACAATGATTCCTTGGTATCACCTAGTACTAGTCCATAATAAAATTTCCCAGATTCTCAAATACAGGTTTTTAAAAAAAAACATTTGGTATGGCCTATTCAGGATTCAAACAAATTCATACTGTAGAGTTGGTGACTCTGTGACATACATTGTAACACCATGAATTTAGCTGCTATGTTGAAAATAGACGGCAGGACCAGCCCAGTGGGAGGCCAGTGCACTGGGGGGGGGGGGAGGGAGGACAGATGGGGTGGGGGTTGGGTGGCTTGGACCAGGGTAAGAGGTGGTGAGAAGCAGTGCATTCTGCTCCTATAAATACTGTATATTTTGTATATTTTCTGCTATTCTGTGTATTTTGAAAGCACTGCTGATAACATCTGCAGTCTTACTGGATACAGAGGATAAGAGAAAAATTCAGAGATTTTTGGTTGAATAACTGATTTCCTGAGATAGGGAAGACTATGGGAAATCGGGGGGTTTTGGTTAGAGTAGGGGGAATCAGGAGTTTGGCTATGAGCATCCTGAGTTTGAGATGTTCATTACGTATCAAAGGGGAGTAGGATATATGTTCGCGGGACCCGCTGGAGTTTAGAGAGGTCTGGACTGGAGGTGAGACTATGGGAATTAGCCCCTTGTTGGTGCTGAAGGCCTGGGCCGGAGTGGGCTCCGGTTCTCCCTGGAATGGGTCTCCTTGGTCCAAGAAGGGCCTCAAGCCTGAGCCCTGGGCCAGTCCACGCTTAGACCAGGGGTTGGCAAACTTCTTCTGAAAAGGACTGGACCGTAAAAGCCTTCAGCTCTGCAGACCAGAAGGTCTCTGTTTCAACTATCCAGTTCTGCCTGGAAAGCAGCCGGAGACAATATACAAACAAATGGGTGGGGGGACGCTCAGATAAAACTTCATTTATAGAAACAGGACCAAGTAGTGGGCTGGGTCTGGCCTGCAGGCCAGAAGATGAGGAGGAATCAGCAAAAGAGACAGAAAAGGATTGGCCTGTGAGATGGAGGGAGAACCAGGAGAGAGGGTGACATCCTAAAGGTGAAGTAAAGTAAGATGAGCCCTGAGAACTGCCCATTAAATTTGCAACATGGTGGTTTTAGCAAGTTTGACCCTCTACTCAGTGGAGAAGAGGGCGTGCAAGCCTGACTGGAGCCAGTTCAACAGGGGATGGAGGGAGAGGAATCACACCTGTGAGTACAAACAACTTTTAAAGAGTTTTGGCATAAAGAGAAATGGGTTAGCAGTTGAAGGTAGGGTATGGGGTCAAAGAGGGTTTTTTTTTCCCAAGATGAGAGAAATTGCATTATGTTTGTATGTTTGGGAAATGGTCCAATAGAGAGGGAAAATATGATAGTGTAGGAGGGAAAGGATGGCTGTGTTTTTGATAGGTGAGGAGCTGGATCTCATACACAAGTGGGAGGGGAAGACTGACCTTATGGGAGCAAAGACAGTTTATCCAAGTAACAGGAAGAGGGAAGCGGATTTGGCCTGGCATATGGGGCATCCGCCTATCACATGGGAGGTCTGGGGCTAGGGCCTCCTGACCCATGTGGTGAGCTGGCCCATGCACAGCACTGATGCACGCAGGGGTCTCTCCCACGGGGGGGGGGGGGGTGCACCCTGTAAAGAGAGCCGCCCTCCACGAAAAGGGTGCAGCCTGCCCAGGAATGGCGCCACACACACGGGGGGCTGACGTGGCAAAATGATGCAACAAGGCGAAACATAGATTCTGGGTGCCACGGACACAAGTGGACACAGAAGAACTCAATGGACACAGAGGGCAGACAGCTTGGGAAGGCGGGGAAGGGGAGAGAAATAAAATAAATAAATAAATAACTGAGCAAGTCTGAGGCTGTGTCCTTTTTTAAAAAAAAAAAAAGTAATGGGAAGACAGAGTTGATGGCGCTGATTCAGGTAGGGGGAAGAGGTGGTGCTGGGAGCCAGTTTGCAGGAATTCTTGCTTCAGCTCCCTCAGTGAAATGGAAAGGCCCAGTCTATGGTGGCATCTGGAACAGAGGTGAGCATGACTGAGGAGAGCAGCCCAAGAAGTGATTGCCCGGGGAGCCAGCTGTGCTCTAGGACCTCAGCCAAGAGGACAAGGACAGGGAGGGTTCTGACCAGGAAGAATCACCCGCTTGCAACAGTGACCCCGTGTGGAAAGGACAGCAGCCAAGAGGACGTCCTGTGTGAGATCAGTGTGACCAGGACTGACTCCCTGGAACGGAGTAAACTGTGGGGTTCTAGAATTCACCACTAAAGGGTGAGGATGGGAGGGATGCCTTTGAGACATTGACTTGAATATTGAGAGAAATGCCCTTGTTTTGTGTCCCAGAGTGATGAGGCAGGATATCTCAGTTATACTTATGTCCATATTCCCTGGGTATTTTGAGATGTGCTCAGCACTGTAGCACAGCTCCTGGATCGTAGTAAGTGTCCAGTAACTCATAGCCACCACGAGGCTGATGAGGATGATGTTCTTGGATGCCCACCCATCCGTCATGGTTGGTCCTGGAGGTGAGTGACTGTGACTGTCTTGATTATCTTGTATCTTCAATGACTAGCACAGTCCCTGGCACCTAGAAGATGTGCAGACTATGTTTGTTAAATGAATGAGCAAACAAACAAAAATGAATGACTAAATCCCTGTGGTCTACAGTGATCAAAGAATGTGCCATAGGGAAGCAGATGTGGCTCAGCAGCTGGGCCCCCATCTACCATATAGGAGGTCCAGGGTTCGATGTCCAGGGTCTCCTGGTGAGGGCAAGCTGGCCCACGCAACAAGCAGGCCCACACGGAGTGCCGGCCCACATGGGAATATCACCCCATGAGGGAACGCCATCCCATGCAGGAATGCTGCCCTGCACAGGAGTGCCAGCCAATGCGGAGAGCTGGCGCAGCAAGATGACGCAACAAGAGACACAGAGAAGAGACATTAAGGAGACATAGCAGAACAGGGAGCTGAGGTGGTGCAAGAGAGTGATCGCCTCTCTCCCACTCCGGAAGGTCCCAGGATCGTTTCCCAGAGTTGCCTAATGAGAATACAAGCAGCCACAGAAGAACACACAGCGAATGGACACAGAGAGCAGACAACGGGGGGGTGGAGGAAGAAAGATATGCTTTGGGACCTCAGCCCCAGGTGCTCACGTGTTAACTTGAATACACCGAAGTTTCAAATTCCCAGGAAAACAGCTGCACTCCCATTTCGAAGGCTGCAGTGGGAATGTGTCTTTCTTTCACGTACTGGACTGCTCAAGCAGTTGAGTTGCAGGGCCCGCAGAACCATCCACAGATTTTACTATGTACCTCTGCAGATCAGTATTTGTCCTGCATCCTCCAGTTACCCCACTGCTGCTCCCCACTTGCCATAACTACAGCCACCACGGTCAGTATCAGCAGCTCGGAATATATTTCCTCACACGAGAGATGACAGGGCTGCAGCGTTCTTAGAGATCAAAGCCTCCTTTTCTCTGTCTATAAGATGGGGTGATAATACCTTCCTCAGAGGAGGCAGTGCAGCAGAGTTCTCCAACTGGAGTCCAAATTCCTGCAGGTGTGCCTGGAACCAGAGGCGAAATGGAATGCCTTTCTCTGATGCACCAATTTTACCTATTTGGGGACTAGGGGTGGAGATGGAGTGCATTAGTTTCCTATTGCTGTGGTAACAAAGTTTATGCCATAAACTTTGTGCTATAAAACAGCCACAAGACCATTTATTTTTGTCTTAGTAAATTTGTAGTCCATAAGTCCAATACTGGTCACACTGGACTAGGATGAAGGTGTTGTCAGGGCTGCTCTAGAAGGAAGTCAATTTCCTTGCCTTTTCCAGCATCTAGAGGCTGCCCACATTCCTTGGCTCCTGGCCCCTTCCTCCATTTTCAAAGCCAACGATGGCAAGCTGAGCTTTCTCACATTGCATCACTCTGACCTGACTCTCCTGCTGCCTCCTTTCACTTAAAAGTACCGTTATGATTATATGGGCCAACTCAAATAATCCAGTTTCACCACCTCACCTCCAGATCAACTGATTATCAACCTCAATTCCACCCACAACCTTAATTAACCCCTTGTCACATCACATACCATATTCAAAGGTTTGGGGATTAGGACATGGATATTGGGGGGGGGGGCATTATTTTGTCTACCACATCATAAAAAGCAAATTTCAAAATCTAACCTTGGGGAAGCAGATTTGGCCCAACGGATAGGGCGTCCACCTACCACATGGGAGGTCCAAGGTTCAAACCCAGGGCCTCCTGTTCTGTGTGATGAGCTGGCCAATGCGCAGTGCTGATGCATGCAAGGAGTGCCGTGCCACGCAGGGGTGTCCCCTGCGTAGGGGAGCCCCACACGCAAGGAGTATACCCATAGGGAGAGCTACCCAGTGTGAAAAAGTGCAGCCTGCCCAGAAATGGCGCCACACACACAGAGAGCTGACGCAGGAAGATGACAAAACAAAACGAGACAAAGATTCCCGGTGCCGCTGACCAGAATATAAGTAGACACAGAAGAACACACAGCGAATGGACACAGAGAGCAGACAACTGGGGGGGAGGGACGGGGGAGGGGGAAGGGGAGAGAAATTTAAAAAAAATAAGTCTTTAAAATAAATAAATAAAATCTAACCTAGGGTTGCAGGTGTGGCTCGAGCAGTTGAGCTCCCACCTCCCACATGGGAGGTCCCGGGTTTGATTCCCAGTGCCTCCTGAAAAAACAATCAAACAAAAAATGAACAACGAGCAAAACAAATGAAAAATCCAACTTGGGGAAGCTGATGTGGTTCAGTGGTTGAGCACCAGCTACCCACATATGAGGTCCCAGGTTGGTCACCCTAGAAAGAGGGATACTTTGTCCTGCATTAGCTAGGTTTCTTCTACATACAGGCAAAAGAAAGTAACTTTGTCTAGCTTAATGAGAAAAAAGAAGAAAGTGTCTTAGTTTGCCAGGGCTGTTATGACAAACACCACACAATGGGTTGACTTAAATAACAGGAATGCATTGTTCCACAGCTTTAGAATCCAGAGTTACAAAATCAAGGTCTTGACAACTGTGCTTTCTCCTGGAGTCTGTAATGTTCTTGCGGGGTCTTGCTGGCAGTCCTTGGGTGACCTTGGCTTCCATTTCTGCCTCCATCACATGGTGATCCCTCTCCTCGGCCTCCTCGTGTGTCTTTGTGTCCAAGTCTCCTCCGCTTATGAGGGCACCGGTAATGTGGAGTCAGGCCTGCCCAGATTCATTTTGGCCTCATCTAAATAGGATCTTTGGAGATCTATTCACAAATGGGTCTATAGCTTAACTAAAAATAACACTTTCAAAGGTCCTAGTTGCAAAAGGGTTCACACTCACAGGTCGAGGGTAAGCACTTGGACATGGTTTTGTGGGGGACCTGATTTAATCCCCCACAGAAAGACACTGGAATAGCTCACAGAATCCAAGGAGAAGTGATGCAGGCCAGCCTCAGGAGGAAAACAGAGCGGGTCAGCTAGAGAGCTTTGCTGAAAAAGCCTGTGAGCCTTGCCTCTGGCCATTGACATGAATAGCTTGCAACAATCCCCATGCTGGGTGTCTTCACTCCAAATTTAAAATTCCTGGGTGAGGAAGTCTGCTTGGTTCAGATTGGGTCAGGAGGGAAGAAAGCCATCCAGGTCCCTGGCGGTTATTCCCACAAAACGGGGGTCAGGAAGAACCAGGCAGCCACGCCGGAGGTGTCTACTCCACATCCATTAACATCTCCTCCTCCCCTTCCTCCTCCTTCTTCTGACCTCCCTGGGATTCAGGGCACATTAAAGGGATATAATGAAATTCCAGAAAGGGTAAGTATGGTTGTCATCTCAGTTCTTCACCCAGACTTCCTTCTAGACAACCCGCTGTAGGGAGCGTAGCTGATTGGCCGTCTCTTGCACCTTTGGACCCCCCATGGCGCTCATGCCAGGCCAGGTCCCCTTCCTCCCCCACACTCCCCACCTCCACCCTCCTGCCGGCTGCTCCCAGCCAAGGACTGAGTGCAACAGGGATCCTTGCACCAGACCATTCCTACCCGCCAGGGGATTCCTGCATCAGGCAATGTTTGCTTAAAGACTCCCCATCAGCCTGCCCAGAATTTTCAGAATGATGCTGCAGTCTGCAGGCTAGAGTTAGGGGAAGGGAAGGCGAATATAAAGTAGAGAAAGAGTGAGGACACACTGAAACTCATGAACCCGAGCTGGAACCCATGAGGATGGACCGGAACCTTGTGCTTCTCACCACCTCTAGCCTTGATGACATGGGCACCCTGTAGGAGAAGTTGCCTCCTTTGTCACAGAACTGCACAGACACCTGGCCCCAGGGTTGGAGAAGCTGAGAGACAATCCAGGGGAAGGTAGAGCAGCTGCTGCCCCCAACAAGGTGAGCCAACAGATAGGCGACAGCCATGCCTGCTGCTGCTACAGCAACATCCCACCTGTTAAACAATGTGACTGCTGGTTTATTCTCACCCTCCACATTTCAGATCAAGTGTCCCTTTGGCCTACCCTAACCAGAAATACACATGGAAGAATTCTCAGGGAAAAACAGTTGGGCCCAGACAAGCTCCCTAATCTCCCCTTCCTTCTATCCCTTCACTGGTATCAGACCCACTTCAGGACCTGCCTCTTGCACATTTTACCTCAATAAACCTGATTTAAAATAAACATGGGAGTTCCAGAGGGAGAAGAGAAGGGAAAAGGGGCAGAAAGACTATTTGAGGGAAGAGGATGCAGCTCAAGTGATTGGGCTTCTGTCCACCATATGGGAAGACCCAGGTTCAATCCCTGGTGCCAGTGCCAGCATGGCGAGCCAAGTGCCCGTGTGAGTACCCATGCGGTGAGCCTAGTACCCATGCAGCAAACCATGTACCCACACGGGTACCCACGCAGCAAGCCAGGGTTCATGTAAGTGAGTCATGCAGCAAGATGATGACACAACAAAAGAGAGACAAAGGGAAGAGTCAAGGTGAGACACAACAGAAACCAGGAACTGAAGTGGTGCAAGCGACAGGGAATCTTTCTCCACATCAGAGGTCCCCAAGATCAAATCCTGGTGAATCCTAGAGGAGAAAAATGAGAAGACAAGACAAAAAGAGAAATAGATACAGAAGATCACACAGCAAATGGACACAGACAGCAAAAATACAGCAGAGAGGGGGAGAGGGAGGGAAAGAAAAAAAAGAGTATTTGAGGAAATAGCGGCTGCACATCAGCCAGCGCTCCTTCATGGGGCAGCCTTCCCATGCAAGGCAGCTCTCCTGCATGGGGCCGCATTCCACATGGGCCAGCACTCCATGTGGCCAGCTCGCCATGTGGGCCAGCTTGCCTTCACCAGGAGGCCCTGGGCATTGAACCCAGGACCTCCTATACGGTAGCCAGGACCCTAATTGGTTGAGCCACATCCATTTCCCTCCATTTATGTTAATATAAAATGTAATTATAAATCAACTCTTTCATTCTTTATAAAGATGAAGCTAGATTAGTGGTTATGTAGAGCTAGGGAAGACTGCTAAGGGGTGTGTTTTTCATTTTGGAGTAATGAAATTACTCTAAAATTTTTTGTGGTGATGAATGCACAACATTGAGATTATACTAAAAGCCATTGATTATATAGTTTGGATTGATTGTATTGTTACCGGATGGTTCTGGTTTATGGGCTTCTAGGTTCTTGGCTTATGTTGCATAAAAGATTTTAAGGACAGGGAAACGGACTTTGGCCCCGTGGTTAGGGCGTCCGTCTACCACATGGGAGGTCCGCGGTTCAAACCCCGGGCCTCCTTGACCCGTGTGGAGCTGGCCATGCGCAGTGCTGATGCGCGCAAGGAGTGCCCTGCCATGCAGGGGTGTCCCCCGCGTAGGGGAGCCCCACCCGCAAGGAGTGCGCCCATAAGGAGAGCCGCCCAGCGCGAAGGAGGGAGCAGCCTGCCAAGGAATGGTGCCGCCCACACTTCCCGTGCCACTGACGACAACAGAAGCGGACAAAGAAACAAGACGCAGCAAAAAGACACAGAAAACAGACAACCGGGGGGAGGGGAGGGGAATTAAATAAATAAAAATAAATCTTAAAAAAAAAAAAAAGATTTTAAGGACACACCAGAGGGTAGGCAAGGGAGTAAAGAGTTTATTAAGAAACAAGAAAAAGAAAAGTACACAGACTGGGGCTTGGGCACAGGCGTACTGCAGGGTGAGTCGCAGGTGCGGGGCCCCAGATCAGGGCTTTTTAAGGTCTCTTTGCTGTTTCGTTTGATTGCCCCACCTGTCATTTCTCAGGGAGCGAAGGGTGAGGCTTTCTGAGGATATCCAGGGCTTTCCCTGACCCCAAATGGGATTCTTATTCCAAATAAGATTCTCGTGGCCGAGATCTCGCAGGGTCTTTCTGGCAGCCTTCTTCTCAGGAGGTTTCTGGGCAGGGTGGCCACATTGTCTGTCGGCCATGTTGTCTGTCGGCCATGCTGTCTGTCGGCCATGCTGTCTGCTGGGCCAGCTGCCTTCTCCCGTCACTACACTAACCTGCCTAAGCATGGTATATGACTATATTTCAATAAAACTGCTTAATAAATAAATAATTGTGCAAGAATAGCCAGAAATAGGGGAAGCATAGAGAGATTGAGGGCTGAAGAATTTTCTTGTTAGTTTTGTTGTTTGTTTATTGTTACTATTATTGAAATAATGAAAATGCTCTAATGATGATTGAGGTGATGAATGCACAACTATGTGATGATACCAACTACCGTCAATTGTACACTTTGGGTGAGTTGAATGCTTTATTGACATGTACCACTTGGAGGTAGGGAAGAGTCAGTGCTGTGGTAACAGGGCTCAAATTTCCTGGAAAAAGAATTCTGGCCCAGAGTCCAGGGAGGGGGAGGCAACTTTCTGAACTGACTTGTGAGACATGTTTTTTTCTTTTTAAAGATTTATTTTATTTCTCTCCCCTTCCCCCCTCCCCCATCTGCGCTCTGTGTCCATTCACTGTGTGTTCTTCTGTATCCACTTGCATTCTTGTGATGCGCCTCCAGGAAACTGTGTCGCTTTTTTTGCTGCGTCATCTTGCTGTGTTAGCGCTCCACGTGTGCGACTCCACTCCTGGGCGGACTGCACTTTTTTTGCATGGGGCGGTTCTCCTTGCAGGGTGCACTCCTTGCACATGGGGTACCCCTACGTGGTGGCACTCCTGCATGGCACGACACTCCTTGTGCGCAGCAGCACTGCACATGGACCAGCTCATCACACAGGTCAGGAGGTCCTGGGTACTGAACCCTGGACCTCCTATATGGTAGGTGGATGCTCTATCAGTTGAGCCACGATCACTTCCCATGAGACAGGTTTTTAATGTAAAATGGATCCTGGATGTCAATGTAAAACACAGAACTATGAAACTTGAATCTGGGGCAAGGCAAAGAGGTCTTAGACCTGATACCCCAGTATGATTGAATGCTTGTTCAAAACGACCAATCCAGTATGGAGTTTCTGTTTGGGGTGATAGGAAAGTAGGAGCAATGGATGATGGTGATGGATGTGTAACTTTGTGAATGTAATTGAAACCAAAACATTTTTATTATTTATTTATTTATTTTTAGGTACCAGGAATTGGGAATTGAACCTGAGACTTTGTAAGTGGAAAGCTGGCGCTCATCCACTGAGCCACATTGGCTCCCCTGAGTTGGTTTTCTCATTTGTTTGCTTGTCGTTTTTTTGTTTTTAGGAGGCACCAGGAACTGAACCCAGGACCTTGCCTCAAGGGAAGCAGGCTCTCAACTGCTTGAGCCACATATGGTCCCCGTATTGTATATTTTAAAAGGGATAAAAAGGCAATTTTAGGTTGTATATAAGTTACCACACACGCACAAAGAAACAAAATCATAGAACTGTACAACACAGAGTGAACCCTCATGTAAATGGTGGGCTAATTACTTAGCAGCATAATTAAAATAATATTGTTTCATTAATTGTTAAAAAAACACACACTTTTTTGGCAAGATTTTAATGTAAGATGTTAATAATGAGGAAAACGGAGTGAGGGGGCTTACATGGAGGCTGAGCTTCCTGCCGTGTGGCATGGGTGCACTGAGCCTCCCCTTCCTCCTCTTTTGAGTGACACAGCTGCTGTGGGACCAACTCAAAGGCCCCTTCCAGCTCTAGAGGCTTTATTTGTTATCAGGAATTTCAGCCCCCTGTGTATCCAACTTGAGGCTACAAGGAGAGAGAGGAGCTCTTAAAAACTACTATTTGGGGAAGTGAATTTGGCTCAACTGATAGAGCATCCGCTACCATATGGGAGGTCGGGGGTTCAAACCCGGGGCGTCCTGGCCCATGTGGTAAGCTGGCCCACACGCAGCACTGATGCATGCAGGGAGTGCCCTGCCACACAGGGGTGTCCCCCGTGTAGGGGAGCCCCACACGCAAGGAGTGTGCAACTCAAGGAGAGCCACCCCGCGTGAAAAAAGCGCAGCCTGCCCAGGAGTGGCGCTGCACACAGAGAGCTGACACAGCAAGATGATGCAACAAAAAGAGACACAGATTCCCAATGCCACTGACAAAAATGCAAGCCGACAAAGAAGAACACACAGTGAATGGATACAGAGCAGACAACGGAGGGATCGGGGGAAGGGGAGAGAAATAAATAAAAATAAATCTTTAAAAAAAAACACTACTATTTGGGGAAATGGATGTGGCTCAAGCAGTTGGGCTCCCATATACCATATAGGAGGTCCAGGGTTTGATGCCCAGGGCCTCCTGGTGAAGGCAAGCTGGCCCACACACAGAGCTGGCCCACATGGAGTGCCAGCCATGCGGGAGTGCCACCCTGCACAGCAGTGCTGCCCCATTCAGGAATGCCACCCTGTGCAGGAGTGCTGGCCGACGTGGAGAGCTGGCAGAGCATGATGATGCAACAAGGGACACAGAAGAGAGACAATAAGAAGATGTAGCAGAACAAGGAGCAGAACAGAATGATTGCCTCTTTCCCACTTTGGAAGGTCCCAGGATCAGTTCCTGGAGCCGCCTCATGAGAATACAAGCACACACAGAAAGAACACACAGCGAATGGACACAGAAAGCAGACAATTGGGGGACTGGGGCGGGGGGGGGTAGGGGGAGGGAGATGAGAAATAAATAAAAATAGGGTGGCGGACTTGGCCCAGTGGTTAGGGCATCCGTCTACCACATGGGAGGTCTGCGGTTCAAACCCCGGGCCTCCTTGACCCGTGTGGAGCTGGCCCACGCGCAGTGCTGATGCATGCAAGGAGTGCCGTGCCACGTAAGGGTGTCCCCCGCGTCGTAGGGGAGCCCCACATGCAAGGAATGCACCCGTAAGGAGAGCCGCCCAGCGTGAAAGAAAGTGCAGCCTGCCCAGGAATGGCACCGCACACACGGAGAGCTGACGCAACAAGATGAGGCAACAAAAAGAAACACAGATTCCCGTGCCGCTGACAACAACAGAAGCGGACAAAGGAGATGCAGCAAATAGACAAAGAACAGACAACCGGGGCCGGGGGGAAGGGGAGAGAAATAAATCTTTTAAAATAAATAAATAAAAATAAATAAAAATTAATCTTTAAAATAGGGGAAAAAAAACCCAAACTACTATTTGGCAATCTCAACTCCTTTATTTAGAAGAGCAACGATAGAGGGTGCACCAGACCTGCCCCCCTGGCCCTGGGCCAGAAGTGGGACTCAGCCTTGCCGCATTTCAGCCAGGAAAAGTAGCTCCTGCCTCCAGGGGTGGCCGACATCTCTCCCCCTCCTGTCCACCCCACCCACAATGAGCTCTCCCTTTCCTTCCACATTCATTCATCCTTCATCGAGCGCCTGAGATGGGCCAAGATTCAAAGCCCAATATGCCAGGGTCTGCTTCAGCGCGTGGCCCTGCAGGCGAGACAGACCCACCGCAGACACCTGGAACACACGGTGGACGTTTCGGCAACAGAGCTGCGCTTGGGCCACAGGGCAGCAGAGAGAAAGCAGAGGGGTGGGGGAGTCAGTGGAGGTTTCCTGGAGGAGGAGCCACCTGTGCTGCGTCTTGAGGGTAGTGGGAGTCGGGCAGCTGAGAAGTGCTGGGGAGATGCGGCAAAACAGGCAGTGGGAACAGCTTGAGAAAGATACAGAAGCGAGGCACAGCCTGGTGTGGGCCGGAATGATCCATCACTTGTTGTTGGAGCTTAAAATTCAACGGTGGGAGAGGGAGCTGGAGAGTGGGCAGCGGCCCTTCTCCCGGGCAGCACTTAGAACTCCTTGGGGCATCCCAGCCTGCCACCTGGGTCATTTTCCTGGCTTCATCGCTTCCACCTTCCTAATTCAGGGAAGGTGCTGCCTTCTGGTTTGCGGCCTCTTTTGGACTCCAGCTCCTGTTCTCTTGACGAATCTCAGCCCCACCCCTTCACGTGATTAACCTGTGGGTTTCTGAATGCCGGAAATGTCCACAGTGAGCCAGGCAATGAGTTCTGAGTGGCTGGAAATAGTCCCCTGCTTCAGGATCTGGGGTGGGGGCACCCCTTCTGTTCTGGCATCTCCATCCTTCATGGCTTTTCCATCCATCAAGACATTCCAGCAAACTCCAGCTGCTCTGCAGGGAAATGTTACAAATAATTATTCCTGCTTTTGCAGGAATTTTCTGTTTCAAAGTATGTGCTTTTAACAAGGGTGGCTATTGTGCGAGTGTGTGAAGGCATTAATGGGCAATTTTCTCCTCCAGCAGGACCCATGTATAATTTTAGATAAAAGTAGTAAGGAAATTAGGATTCCATTATCCTACATCTTGGTTCAGCGATGCACCTGCTTTCAGAGACCCCTCCTCCCCGCGGCATCCCCTTGGTGCCCACAGAAGCACTGGAGTGCCCTAGGAGCCCGATAGGATTCCCGTAGGGGACTGTTCTCGGGCCTGAGCCGCCCTGCCTCGCCGCGCCTGCTGGCGACAGATCTGCCCGTGCCGTCGGTGGACAGACAGCCCAGCGCAGCTTCGTGATCGCCCCCACGTTAGCATGCAGCGATCACTCCGTTTTCTTGGACCCACCTACCCTCTGTTTCCTCCCACCTGAGAGCCTGCTGCGGCCACGGCCGGGGCCTCACTGTGTCCAGCCACTGTCAAGCCTCCAGGAAACAGGCCAGTGGCTTTCTCCTCCGTCCTGATCCCTGGAGGGACGAGCATTCTCAGTGCCCAGAGATTTCACTGTAGTTTTCTTATGTCATTATTATTTTCTTTGCCCAAGGGGAGAGAAAAGGGGTGATTAATTCAGTTCCCATTTATTGAGCAACCTCTGTAAGGTGCAGGCCTCGTGGTCAAAAGATCTGGGTTTGGTCCGGACTCTACTACTCACCATCAACTTACCTAGCCTATCTAACTACTGGTTTCCTTATCTGTAAAAGTAAAGAACAAGTAAAATATTGCATGTAAACTCTTCCACTAGCGCCTAATTCTTGAGAAGTCAGGGGCTACGGAAGTTAAGAACATCAACTCTGGAACCAGCCTGCCTGGGCGTGAATCTGTCACTTTCTGTGTGACCTTGGGCAGATTTCTTAACCTCTCTGAGCCTTGACAGTCTCATCTGTAAAATAGCAAATATACTCCCTAGAGCTGTGAAGTGGTAAAATAAATGAACATATGTGAAAAAGCACATCGAACAGGACCTGGCACACCCTTGGTGGGAGTTTTATATAAATGGCGGCCATTCTCGTCAGCCTGGGCTCAGGAGAGGGCAGTCAGCCCACAGCAGGGAGGACCACAGACCCTTTCCGGATGATCCAGTGGTGGCCAAAGCCCCCTACCGGGAGTAGGAGCCCTAAGCGCATGCTCCAGCCCGCACCTCCTGAGTGACTTTGGGAGCCCCTCGTGTCCCTGGGGCTCGATCCCCTTCTACGGAACGTGGGGCTGGACAGGAGGCCCTCATGGTAACTAGGACAGAAGTGGAGGCGGGGGCGAAAAGGAAAGGCGGAATTCCAAGGTGACACTTCAGAGGGCCCCAAGGTGGCCCAGCAAGCAGGAATGCTGCTGGCCTGGCAAGTGTGGCCCCTCCACACTGCTCAGGTGAGGGCCCTTCTGCACCAGGTTGGGGAGACCCAGCCTCCCCCACCCCCAGAACTTTCTGCCGGCGTTTAGCAGTGCACCCAGGACGGCTCTTTTTCCTTGCAATCCAGTTTACTGCAGAAGTGTAAAATATTCATGCTGAGAAAGGCCTGGGAAGCTTCAGTAAATGCTTCCCTGGGGTTTAGCTGTGCCAGGGGCTCGCATTCAGGGAGAAAATGAACACTTCCAGCTACTCGGAAGCTGTGCTGGGAGAAGCAGGGCTCGGTTCTCAGTATTTCTGACACGGCAGCCTGAGAAGACGCAGAGCCTTGGTTCCCAAAGGAGAGCTGGGGGAAAAGCCAGCGAGGGCCACAGGGGGTGACTGTGGCCCTAGGGGAGGGGTCTTCTTAGACCACATGCCCATGAGGACCTGGAGTGTCCCAGAGGGAGGCAGGAGGTGGGCTGCCACTGAGCGGTTACCCTGAGTGCCAAGGCAGGGAGAGGCTTTCTTTGCTGGTGACCCCTCTGGGGAAGGGTCCCGGGCCAGGCCTTTTTAGGAGCAACCCTATGGAATGGAACCCAAATCAGTACGTTTACAACACACCAAGGACAGGGCCAGGGGCAGAAGACAGAAAAGAATAAAATGCAGCCACTCCCCTCCCCAGCAAGGTTGAAAACACAGACCCAGACAGACAATCAAAATACAACTTGTCTGAATGGAGGTGGCCCTAGCCAATTGGCACCTCCCTCCCACATGCATGGTCTGGGGCTCTGTTCCCATAGTGACTTAAAAAAAAAAAAGAAAGAAAGACATGGACAGAGAGAGCAGAGAGCGAGATTAAACAACGGGGGTAAGGGGAAAGATATAAATAAAATAAATCTTTAAAAAAAATACAACTTGTGTTCATTCAATGGGGAAAGATAAAACACTGCACCAAACTAAATGTCCAGCAACACAGACTAACAATCTGTGGTACAACCACACAGAGAAGTGCCAAGCAAGTGTTAAAAAAAAAAAAAAGAGAGAGGCATTGCTTTGTCCTGATCTGAAAAGATTTATAAGGAATATAAAGTATAAAATGCAAGGTACACAGTAATTTACTGAGCTAATACAGCCTGTGCATAAATTCAAACTTATTCTATATCCAAGTATGCTTAGAAAATCAATTGAGAAGTATAAGCTCTATAGGCTTTGGATATTCAGGGAGGATGCAAACACCAAATGTGTTGTTACCTGGAATGTCGGGGGATTGTGTTAAAAGTTTACCTGGAATGTAGGGGATATGTGTTAAATCAAACTTACCTGGAGGAAATAACCTATCTAATACTCAGATAAAACACTTGAAGAAACTAACAAAAAGTCCTTTTGCATACAAGCACCATTTGACTCCCCACTCTTACATCCTCTGTATAAAACGGACCCAAAAATTCTATTCGGGGCTTGGTTTTTATCAGGATAAGAGTCTGCTGAGTCCCGCTGGTCGAAATAAATCACCTTCCTTCTCAGAATTCTCATGCCCTGGCCTTTGATACTGCGTACACCCGACTTCTCTCTGCTACAACAGAGCAAGGTCCCATTTGTATAAAAACAGAAAAGAATCTGTGCTTGCCTTGACGTAGTATCTGGAAAAATACACAAGAAAATGAAAATGGTCCTCTGGAATGGCACTGGGCTGTGGAGGAAAGAGGAAACCTACTGCTAAGGAACAAAAATGGGGGTTGTCTGCCCAATGCTCTCAAATGACTAATTCCTGAGATAGTGGGTTTCAAAGTGAGAAAGAGTTTATTGTCTCCCTGAGTCTAAGCAGTTTAAGGTTTTTAATGATTCAGATAAGGGAAGGTGGAGCTATTCCCAATACAATAGCAAATATAAACAAGGGCTGGAACTAGGCTAAAATAACCATCACAATAGCAAGTATAAATATTGCAGTCAGGGGTTACAATCACAAGATAAAGGTTATACAGTTTTACAATCATTATCAAGGATCAAGGCAACTGAGTTCTAGTTTAGCAAGTTTCAGTAATTTCAGGTATTTACTTTTGGCTATTCTGTAATATAAGAAAAAATGTTAAAAACCACCTATATAATGATTCAGTATAATCATTTGCTAATTCCTAATAGTTTCACTATTTCTTACTTGTACCCTCTACTGCTTGAATGTTTTCATCATAAACCTATTCCTTTAATAATGTAAAAGTAGTCTGAAAGATTAAGACAATGTGGCAAATGCAATCACAGAAATGTACACAGAGCAAAAGTGGGGGCTGGGGTAGGCAGGCAGTTTCCATTTTCCTTTGAAATTGGAGGGATTAGGTAGGAGCATAAGTATGCACCTTTTTTTCCTTCTTCTGATATTGAATAGGTTTGGCAGGTGCTGACGTTTGGAGCAGCACAGGGAGGGGGAGAAGGACTAGGTAGCTGACCCCCCTAAGGGAAAGGGTTGTGGAAGGGCTCAAGGGAGCATGGGTACCAGATATTTGTAGGAGCTACAGTCAGGACCATGATGACCTGATGTGCTAGGGCTTTCCATGTTATCCTAACAACATCACTGACAGATAGCAGCAGCATCTTTTCTTTTTTTAAGGATTTATTTATATTTATTTATCCCCGCACTTGCTGCTTGCTCACGGTCGGCTCTCTGTGTCCATTCACTCCATTCACTCCGTGTTCTTCTGTGTCTGCTTGTCTCCTTTTGTTGCGTCATCTTGCTGTATCAGCTCTCCGTGGGTGTGGGCCAGCTTGTCTTCACAAGGAGACCCTGGGACACGAACCCCGGGCCTCCCCTATGGTAGACGGGAGCCCAACTGACTGAGCCACAGCTGCTTCCCTAGCATCTTTTTTTTTTTTTTTCTGATAAAGAAACTGAGGCACAGAGAAGTTAAGTAATTTGCTGGTAGATGGTAAAGCTGGCATACAAACTTAAATTGGACTGCCTTTGAAGCTCATGCTTTTCCCACAGATCTCTACAGAGACCGCCTGGAATTTCTCCTCAGCCATGGAGATGCACAAATCCATAATAAACAACGGCCCAGCCTCTGCTTTACCCCCAGCTCAATAGCTCCAGGCAGAGGTTCTGATTCAGGAGAATTCTCAGTATCTGCGCTGACACCTGCCGTGCCCTTCTGTCCTTTCATCAGCCTCAGTTCTATTCTCTCCAGCATCAGCCCTTCAATATGCAAAGATACCTGTTGTCACTGGCCTGCCTCTTCTCCAGAACAAAAGAAATCTCCACTTCTTTTAACTCTTCCATAGGATATGATCTCCAAAGGCTCCATCCTGGTCTCTCTTAACCTGACTTATTTCGGTGAATTTTTTTTTTCATTTACTCTTTCATCAAAAAGCTATTGAGCCCAGTCACAACGGAATGTTGGTATCGGACTTTCGCTCCTGCCCTAAACAACTATAAAGCTGGACAGAATACAGAAGGCCCTTGTCCTGGCGCTGGAAAGCACTGGACTGCGAGCCTGGCGGGACGGGACGCCGCGGCTCGGCGCCACCAGGGGGCGCGCTCACGACCGCCGCCAGGGAAGTGGAGCGGCGCTGGGGAGAGGCCGCCTCGCCGACGGAAGCAGACGCCGGAGATCAGGACTTCTTAGAGCACTAGGACTTGCGGGTCAGGGTACCAAAGAGAAAGCTGCGCTGAGGCGGAGGTTTTCGTTTCCTGTGGCTGCCGAAACGAAGTCCGCACACTTGGTGGCTTAGAACAACAGGCTCGTGTTGTCACACCAGCCTGGAGCCCCGAAGTCGGCCCTCGGTATCGCAGAGCTGCGCGCCCTCCAGAGGCCGGAGGGGAGGACGCACTCCTGGCCTCTTCTAGCTGCCGGCGGCTTCTGGCACTGGCGGCCTGGTGGAATCACTCCAGTCTTTAAGGCCATTGTGTTGAAATCTCTTTCCATTTGATCTTTGCCTTGTCTTCTTTATGTGTGAAATTGCCCTCTGCCTCACTCTTTTAAGGGCACTTGGGATCGCAGCTTGGGCGGTCCCAGATAATCCAGGATAATCATACAAAGGAATTCGACTCAACACATTGAAAAGGGCTGAAACGCTGATGCATGCAACAACATGGAGAAGTCTCAGAAACCCTCTGTTAAGAGAGCTGATGTCGCTCAGTGGTTGAGCACCAGCTTCCCAAATACGAGGTCCTGGGTTCCATCCCCAGACTAGATACCTAAAAAAGAGAAAAAAAAACTATGCTGAGTGAAAGAAGTTATGCACAAAAGAATGCAGACTATATGGTTCCATTTGTATGATATCTTCAAATAGACAAAACTAAGCTACATGATTGAACTCAGATAAGTGGTTGCCTGGGGAGGAGTGGGTAGCCGGAATAACTTTCAAGGATGGTGGAAATGTCCTCTATCTTGACAGCGGTGGTAGTTACACAGGTGTATGCATTTGTCAAGCCTCAGGGACCTATGCACTTAACATCTGGGCTTTTTATTGTTTGTTCATTATACCTCAATAAATTTGATTTTATAATGCAATTTATCAAGCATCTACTAGATGCTGTATTTGTAAACAGAGAAGAAATAACCAGCAGAGAGGAAGAGAGAGAAGAACAGAGATGACAGGGTCCCCAAGGAAATGAGAGGCAGGCACACCCAAGGCCTTCGAAGACAGAGCAGGTAGCCTTGGCCTGCACAGTGGACTTGCAGACAGGAGGGCAGGCGGGCAATGGGAGAGGTGCTGCCGAGAAACCAGTGGAAGGATGTCAGGCGAGGCCATGGGCCCGGATGAGCCTGGTGGCCTGGGATCTGTGACTGCCCCAAGGGTGGCATTTCTTCAGATTGCTCAGTAATCTGGAGGAAGGGCAGGAGGAGGATCCAAAGTCTGGGGGTTTAGAGACAGCAGGTGGCATTGAGGCAGGCTAGTTTAGGGAATAGGAAGACAAATCTAAAACCTATCAGAAAAACATGGCCTTGAAACACGTGGCCATGGAACCCCGCCTAGAAACCCTTTGAGGGAAAGACCCCACCAGAAGGCTGCGGGAAGAACCCTGTAAGAATCCTCCGTTGGAATGAGAGTCTGGATCGAGGAATAGTCCTGGATACTTGGAAGGGGCCTTATCAGTGGGCCCTCCCTAGGGAACTGCCTGGTGGGGTAATCAGTCAAAACGGCAAACAGCCGGGACCCCTCCACCGACCATTAGCCAGGGGGGGGGGATAATTAATGGCTTAAAAAGTAACCACACAAGCGAAATCTCTCTCTGCCTGGAGCAGCCTGCAACTGCAACTACACCTGGGCACCTGTATCAGTTATTTTCTCCCATTTCTATTCTCCTTTCTCAGTTCCTTATTAAACTACTGGCCTAACTACACCCGCATGTTCTTAAATTCTTTTATGTAGCATAGCCAAGAACCTAGACGTATTCAGCTACAGCATGGAGGAAAAAATGGTGAGAGAATTGAAAGAGTAGATGAGTGCTTGAGAAGGTACCCTGGGCTCAGTTGGGAGGGGCAGGAAGTGAAGCTGGAGGAGGCAGATAGATTGGGGGGGGGGGGGGTGCAACAAAGGAGAGATCTCGCCGGAGGGCTGGAGGTCGTGGGGAGGATGGAGGTGGGGCTGAAGATTTCTGAGCTGCTCCTCTTTCCCTTATAGACAAAGCATTTAAGATTTCTTTGGCACTTTTCAATTCAGTGAATTCCACAAATGTATTGAAAGCCTATTGTATTGTAAATCCAGACTGTCTTGTGAAGGGAAGTTTGTGTAGGTTGCCTCCACCTAGTAGAATATAAATTCTCCTTGGGCTCTACTCAGGCAGCTTTCTATCTGCCCACCTCAGCAGCAAGCTTCACACTGCATTTTAAATGGGGAATGTAAATATATGTCCAAATTGAGAGTTCTCATACCATTTAGCCAGCAATTTCACTTCTACAAATTTATCCTTACTGCTGTGTTTCCATATATGTGTGCAGCAACTTCTGTGCAAGGCTACTCATTTTAATACCATTTGTAATAGCAACTCAAATATCCATCACTGGTGGGCTGGTTAAATAAATGTTGGTACTTTAATACAAAGAAATGCTGTTGCGTCTTTAACAAGAGCAAGAACATTTTTTAGGTACTGATATGAAGTGATTTCAAGTACTCTTTATTACTTAAAGTGAAAATGAAAGGTAGATTAAGAACAGTATGGATGGTGTTTTATCATTTGTGTAAACATAAAAACATATATATGTAGAAACCGGAAAACCACTCTCTTGGGAAGTGTTTATAGCATAGGGATGAGAGGAAGATTCACTTTTTACTGTATACCGTTGTTTATCTTTATGATTTTGCATCATTTTATGTTTAGAATTTTGAGAGAAAATGAGAGAGAGAGTCTTTGCTTGTGAGTGCGGGGAGAATCTCAACCTAAAGAATGAAGCTCTAATAGTAGAATCTTAGGAACTGAACCTTCCAGTGAGGCAGGCTAGTTTAGGAATGGGAAGACGACTGGCAGAAAAACAGCTGTGAAACACATGGCCATGGAACTCCACCTGGAAATTCTCTGAGAGAAAGATTCCCACCAGAAAGCTACTGGAAAAACCCGAGAGAATTTTCCTTGATTGTCCGGGATCAAGGAAAGGCCCTGGATATTTTCAAGGGGCTTATCATTGGGCCCCCTACCCCCTGGAATTGGCAGACAGGGTAATCATGCAAAACAGCAAACAACTGGACCCCTTCCCCGAACATTAGTATCAGAGGAATAATTAATGGTTTAAAAGCAAGTGCAGGGAAACGGACTTTGGCCCAGTGGTTAGGGCGTCCATCTACCACATTGGAGGTCCGCGGTTCAAGCCCCGGGCCTCCTTGACCAGTGTGGAGCTGGCCCATGCGCAGCGCTGATGCGCGCAAGGAGTGCCGTGCCACACAGGGGTGTCCCCCGCGTGGGGGAGCCCCACGCACAAGGAGTGCACCCGTAAGGAGAGCCGCCCAGCGCGAAGGAGGGAGCAGCCTGCCGAGGAATGGCACCGTCCACACTTCCCGTGCCGCTGACGACAACAGAAGCGGGCAAAGAAACAAGACACAGCAAATGGACACAGAGAACAGACAACCGGGGGAGGGGAGGGGAATTAAATAAATAAATAAATAAATCTTTTAAAAATAATAATAATAAATAAATAAAAGCAAGTGCAAAAGTTAAATCGGCCCTTTTTTCTCCCTTTTCTGCCTGGGCCAGGCTGCAAGTATACCTGGGGCCCATAATCTGTTATTTTCTGCCATTTCTATTCTCTTCTCTCATTCCTTAATAAACTACTGGCCTACCTAAACCAGCATATCCTTAAATTCTTTTATGTAACATAACCAAGACCCTAGAGGAAATCTGGCAACACCGGGACCCCCGAGTAGTCACCACACTTGTGTTACTGGATTTTGTTTAGGTTCTTGGCTATGCTGCAGAAAATGAATTTCAAGAGCACGCTGGATGAGTTAGGCCAGTAATTTATTCAGATAGGGAGGGAAGAGAAATAGAAAATAACACATCAGGGGTCCCAGGTAGAGAGGAAGGGGCTGAAAAGTGATAAAGAGGGTTGATCTACAGACTACAATTCCCCATTATAGGTGACACATCCCCAGGTTTACTTGCATGGCCACATGGCAGAGGAAAAATGGCGAGAGTGGCACGCAGAGGGCAGGAACAGTTCCAGAGACTACAGAGAGTGGGAGAGCGAGAGAGGCCAGGCTCTGTGCCTGCCTTTTGAACTGTTAGTTGTTCCACCCCTTTGCTAATGGCAGGGGAGGGGTTCCAGCTCTTTGCTGTTTTGATTGATTATCCCAGCCATCAATTCCCCGTGAGGGCCAATGATAAAGTCCTTGCAGAATATCTGGGGCTTTTCCTGGCTTCCAGAAGAAGTCTTTGTTCTGAATAGCAGAACCTTGGGGGTGGGTCTTCCAGCAGCCATCTTGAGGTTACTGATGTCCACGTGGACTCTCTGCCAGGTTCCAGATCCATCTCTTGATTCCCTATCTTACACACCAGCTTCACTTGGGGCTGCTGACTTCTCCAGCACCCTTCCTGGAGTTAGTAGAAGGCATGGCCAAAAGACTGGACTGGAGAGGGCAGTCCTCTGGAAATGGGGCTCCACAACTTATCTTTTAAAAATGTACTGCATCTATCCATTACTCAGCCACCTTCCTTACCAACCCAGAACATAGCTAGGGATCAGAACTTTCTTTTCTTTTTTTTTTGAAGGTCCTGGGGCCAGAGATTGTGGGACCTCTTATGTGTGAAGCCAGCACTCAACCACCGAGCCACATCAGCTCCCCTGAGTAGATATTTTTGTTTGTTTGCTTGTTGTTTTGTTTTTGTTTTGAAGGAGGCACCAGGGACTGAACTGAGACCTCCCATGTAGGAAGCAGATGTGAAACTGCTGAGCCACATCTATTTCCCAGAACTTAATTTCTTAAGACTCTGAAGTGTCACCATAGATGTCACTGTAGCACATGTATCTCTTTGATCCTCAGGCAGAGCCCATTTTCCCTGTTTTAAGAGTTTTAACCAAGATTGGTTAGCAGGTTTCCAAGCCCATAGCAGAAAAGAGGCAAGGAATTACAAGGGTGAAGAGAGGTTGTTTCAGGCAGAAATCTTCCTTTTGCTTCACATCTGCTCAGTGTGTCTTATCATTTGGTTATCAAGCAGCATCTTGCTTCTGTGGGGCTCTTGAATCAGCCCAGCAGAAGGTCTCAGAGGTCTCAAAGGCTCCAAATACTTGTTCTGCAAAAAACACTAGATAAACACAGACAACTCACTCAACTCCTCTGTATCTCTATCTTCTACACAGTGGGAATGAGAAAATTAAACTCCTGGTGTTACCAAGTCATTCTAAGGATTTAATTCAACTCAATTTACCGAACATCTATTGACAATCTATTGTATGCCCTGCCCTGTGCTAAGTAAACCTTGCAGGGAACAGAAAAATGAATAAGGACCCAGTTGTTACCAAGGAAGGGTTCCCTGCCTATCACTCACAGTGGCCAAGACTATTGCATTGGGATTTTGAGAAAAGAATGAGCTTTAATGCAAGATCAGCCAGCATGGAGACAGGAGACAAGGCTCTAATCTGTCTCTTTGATCTCGATGTGGGCTATGGCTGGGAGGCTCTTTGTCTCTTCAGAGATAACCTTAACCTAAGCTGTCTGTCCTAACTTGTGGGTGTGGAAAGGTAAGAGGCTGCAGTCCTGCCCTTGGTGACCATGGCAACGACTCCAGTCCCAGGAAACAGTTTAACAATGCAAAGTCTATAAACTTTAAATATTCAGGGAGAATGAAAACCAAATGGGCTAAAAGCTTATCTAGAATGTATGAAGTCCATGCTAAAAACTTACCTAAGATGTGGAAGATATACGCTAATTCAAGCCTATTGAAAACTGAAACAAAAGGACCATTTGGCCTTTCCTCTCTGTATAAAAGGGATTCAAAAATCTTGTTCAGGGCTTGGGTTTGAAACAGAAAGCTCCCGAGTCCGGCCGGCCATCAATAAATCATTTTTCCTTCTCAAAATCATTCCTGAGTCCTGGCCTTTCTATACGCAAATAACTGAACCTCTCTCAAATTCTACAACAATCTGACAGTGCTACTACATGGGAATGGGAGGTGAGAGAGAGGAACAGAAGTGGGTTTGACTCTGCATAGTCCATTTAGTTAACTACAGAGTTGTCCATATGTGGTAGAGTGGATTTTAGGCCAGGTTATCCTTATTGAAAGACCACTCACATTTGATCTGCTTCTAATGTCTCCCTGTCCTTATAATCTTGGTTCTGAGGAAGGTGACATTTGCTCCTAGTGTCTCAAAGGTCATCTAAAGGATAAGAGTCAGTGTTTTCTGTGCATGTTCTAGTTATATGACCTGTGACAAAAACACAGAAGAAAAGGTTACAGGAACAGGGGACAACCCCCACCCCCACCCCAAACCAGTTCTGGCCTTCCCACAGATTCACAGTCGACCCAAATGGGCTCGTAGTCTAGCAGGACCAAATTAAATAACAGGTGGGAAAGTGCTTTAGAAAGGAGACCCTCCTTTACAAAGGGAAAGCGTCAATGCTTTTTCTAGAAGCTTGGAGTTTATAGTAACATCTTTATCAGAGGAGCAGCAAAGCTCAAATCAGAGCTCAATGAACTAAGGCCCATGGGCCAAATCTGACTCACAGCCTATTTCTTTCTTTCTTTTTTTTAGGGTGTTTATTCATTTATTTGTATTCTTGCATTTCTTTCAGCAATTTTTTTTCCAAATTCTACTCAATTTACTCATTTTTTAAAAAATATTACATTCAAAAAATATGAGGTCCCCATTCACCCCCACCGCCCCTACCCCACCACTCCTCCCATAGTAACACTCTCCCCTATCATCATGACACATCCATTGTATCTGGTGAGTACATCTCTGGCCATCGCTGCACCCCATAGCCTGTGGTCCACACCATAGCCCACACTCTCCCACGTTCCATCCAGTGGGCCATGGGAGGACATACAATGTCCGGCAATTGTCCCTGGAGCATCACCCAGGACAACTCCAAGTCCCGAAAATGCCTCCACATCTCATCTCTTCCTCCCATTCCCTGCACCCAGCAGTCACCATGGCCACTTTTTCCACACCAATGCCACATTTTCTCAATTATTAACCACAATAGTTCATGAATAGGATATCATTAAGTCCATTCTAATCGTTACTGTATTCCTCCTTCCTGTGGACCTTGGCTTGGTTGTGGCCATTCCACATCTATGTCAAGAGGGGGCTTAGATTCCACATGGATACTGGATGCAATCCTCCTACAGCCTATTTCTGTAAATAAAGATTTATTAGAACACAGTCGTACCTATTTGTATTGTCTGTTGCTGCTTTCATGCTACAACAGCAGAGGTGAGTGGCTGCTAAAGAGACCGTATGGCCCAAAAAACCCCATACTTACTCCAGGCCCATCCAGAGAAAGTTTACCCACTCCTGAATTCAAGTATTTAAATGAGTGGGTTCTGGATAGTTGAACAAGTTGCTTTAGCTCTCTGTGCCTTAGTTTCCTCATCTGTAAGTCTGAGAATCATGATAGTTCCTACCTTGTAGGGTTTTGGAAAGATTGAAATCCACATAAAATACACCCAGCAGAGTGCCTGATGTGTAGTGAGTCTCCGCGAATGTTATTTCTTGTATTATAATTGCCCCGCAAAATACAGAGCTCCCTCAAGGCAAAGTCTGTATTCGATAAATATGTGATTCCTGGATGAATGAGTCATGGGGCTGCAGATGGGAATCCAGGGCTGGAGGGAGTCTTGTCAACCCATCTCAGATAGAAGACAATCTCTTAGAATAGTGGTTTTTTTTTTTTTTTTTTTTTCATTTGTTCATTTGTTTTCAATGCCTGGGTTTGGGGGTCCCTGTTGGCACCCTGAAATCCAGGCCACACCCTGTCTCGAAGCTAAGAATAGTCTGCTCCCTCTTCACCCCACCAAGGAGGCCCTGTGAGGGACATTTCTGATTTGCACCCATATTTTGGCTTTACTAAATTATTCAGGTGTTTTCTTAATTACCAAAGGCTTTTAAATGCCTCTCTGTCTCTTTGGGAGGCTTCCCACTCCTGCAATTGGTACTGTAGAAATTGATGTCAATATTTACAATCTGACTCAGTAGTTTTCCAAGCTGCCATGAGCCTTCAAGTTAATAAGAAATAAGAGCCAGTGTAGGACGTCTCTTCAGCCTGCTCCCTCGACCTTGACAGAGCTTGCCTTGCAGAGAAGTGGAGTCTTGGAATCTGACAGCAGCCCCAGGACCCTCCCTCAACCCTCCAATCCTTCTGCCTGGGCGCAGCACCTGCTGCACTCTCTACCACCCACCAAATCATTTTTCTTTTTAAAAGCCCTGGAGAAGGAGATGCAATTCAATGCTCCAAACCCAAGAGTTCACTTGGTCCTGCTGATCCTACCCTCTTAAGACTTCTGGAATCAGTCCCCTCCTGATGCCATTGCCATTTTTCAGATGCTCATCTCTTCTCCTTCCAAACAGGAAATGACCCCTGAGCTGAGTCTTGAAGTGTCACCCGTGTGGAAAGGAAGAAGGGAGGGTCTTTTGGGTAGAGGCATGAACAAAGGCATGGCAGGGTGGGACAGCATGTTGCATGCAGGGAAACACAAACTCTTGGGTTTTTCTAGAGAAGTGCTACCCAGTAAAACCATCTGTGTCGATGTCTCAGTAAAGATTCTCTCAGGTTACATGGAAACAATATCAACTCAAACTAATGCAGAAGAAAAGGGAACTTAATTGTTCAGTACGTGGGATGTTTCTGGTGGTCCTGGCTTTGCATATGGCTGGATCCAGGGGCTCAGAGCAGGTTATCAGGACCCTGGCTTTCTCCCCATCTGTTTGCCGCTATTGCTTGCCCTCTCTAGCATCCCTCCCTCGACGAGATGACCCTCAGAATCCCTGGTTCTAAATATCCCCAGTTTTAGCAACCTTAGTGAAGAGAGAAATTCTCCCAATATTTATCTAGTGGTTTCCAAGAAACTGCTGTTTGGCCTTTGGGTCAGGCGCCATTGGTGAATAAGTCGCTACAGAAAGGAATAATTTGGTTGGCCACATCACCCTGGCTGGTGTGCCTTCCTCTGTGGTGGGGGATGGCAGTGAGGCACAAAGTCCTCATGATTCACAACTCCCCTAGCCACTTGGAAAGAGACAGAGTCACACAAAGGAAACTGAAGAATGGGTTGGAGAAATGCTAGGAGATGGGTTTTATTCTGACAGGCCACTGCAACCCCTTTGGAGACAGGAGGCAGGGTTAGCTGGCCAGACTGCTCTGTGACCTGGATGCCTGCTTGTCTTCTGTTGCCCTTGGCACTGACCCCATGCAATCCAGAGCCTCGGGGAAGTCCACCCACACTCAGATCTCAAGCCACCGATCAACAGGCAGCGGGAGAGCTTGACTTAAAGGGTTTCGCTGGCCTGGAAATGCATAGTTGATGGCGCTTCTAAGGACACTGGCCATACTCTGAAAAGATTTCTTGTAAAATTTTCCAACTCTGGAAAAGTACCCCATAAGCTATTGAAACTTCTATTTACTTTTCTTTTATTTAAAAAAGTAGGTATTAATATAATTTACATATAGCAAAATTCACCCTTTTTAGTGTATAGTGAGCTTTGACTAGAGTCATGTAAGTACCAGCACAGTCAAGACATAGGGCAATTCCATCAGCCACAAAACATTTCCTTGAGCCCCTTTGTAATCAACCTTTCTTCCAATCCAACCCCTGGCAACAAATGGGCTATTTTCCATCCCGATAGTTTTACCTTTCCCTAAGTGACATGTAAATAGATTAACATAGCACGGAGCCTTGCCCTGGCTTCTTTCACTTAGCACAATGCAATTGAAATTCATCATGTTGTTGTGGATACCATTAGTTCCTTCTTTGTTAATGCTGAGTGAAATCTTATTGTATGCATGTATTAATACCACATTTTATTTCTCTATTTTCTAGTCGAGGGACATTTGAGTTGTTTACTTTTTTTTTTTTTTTTTTTGGCAGTTATGAATAAAGCTGCCATAAACATAGACTTTTGTTTCTGTCAGGTAAATACCTAGAAGTGGGCTTCCTGAGTTGTGTGATAAATATATGTTTAACTTTATAAGAAACTGCCAAACTGTTTTCCAAAGTGGCTGTATCACTTTACATTCCTACTTGTAATGTATGAGCATTACAGTTGCTTTGCATTCTTGTCAGCACTTGAGTCTTGCAGGATTTTTACTTTAGCCATTCTGATATGTAGCAATATCTCGTTATGGTTTTAATTTGCATTTCCCTAATGATTCACGATATTGAGCATATTTTCATGTGCTTATCTGACATTCATATACAGCATCTTGTTTGGTGAAGCATCTGTTCAAATATATTCCCCATTTTTTAAAATTGGAGTGACTGTTTTACTATCTTTGAGTTTTATATAGTCTGGATTCAAGTCCTTTATCAGGTATGTGTTTTGAAAAAATGTTCTCCCAGTTTGTGGCTTGTCTTTTCATTCTTTTAACTCTCTCTTTTGGGGGATTGTGGAAAGATGGTGATGGACTAACAGGCAGAGCTGAAAGCTCTCACAAAAACAATGGAGAAAGAATGAAAAGCTGTCCAAGGGACCTGCTTTGAGGGTCAGCAGACCAAGACAGTGCTACACAACTTCCAGGAGGGTGAGGGACAGAGAGACAAAGAAGCTAGGATGAAAAATGTGAGTTACTAAGCCCCGGTGGCCGCCTGGAAGGGCTACCCTCCCATCTCGCCAAGATATTTAGCTGGGGTAAAACTCCTGGCTTGCTGCAGCCAGCTGAGAGGGGAACAAACATCTTTCCTGTCAGCTGTTTCAAGGGAAAAGGGAGGGAAGGTCAGGGTGCTTTTCTTCAATGAATTCAGCCAGCAGAGCCTGCTTTGAATCTCCAATCTGAAGACAGAAACACCTCTGCAGAAAGGTGCTCTAACTAGCGCCATCTGCTGGCCAGTCTGGAAATTGCATGGGCAAAAGCTGCTCTCTCTATATCCCACCCCTGGGAGAAAATCTGTATCCCACTACTGAGTACCTGGCCTAATATTGAATACTTAAGCTGGGAAATTTTAAAGACTGAGAATAAGTTGAACCAAACACTCTCTTTTGAAGAGCAGAAGTTCTTAATTTTCATTAAGTCCAAGTTACTAATTTTTTCTTTTATGGATCCTGCATCTAATGTCTTATCTAAGAAATATTGGCCCAACCCAAGGTCTCAAATGTTGTCTCCTAGAAGTTGTACAGTTTTAGGTTTTACATTTATATTTACAAACATTTTTAGCTCATTATTTTTAAAACAGGTTGGGAAATATGGAGTGAGTTTTCTTGTTTTGCATATAGATAACATTGTCACACACACCACTTTCTCCATTAAATTATCTTTGCATCTTTGTAAAAAATCAATGGTCTGTAAGAAAAGAAACCTTAAACAAAACAAAACAATAAAGAATAAAATAAAATAAGAAAAAAAAATCAGCGATCCATATGTGTGTGGATCTACTTGTGGACTCTGTTTGTTCCATGGATCTTTGTCTCTTCTTTCTCCAATACCATAGCCTTGACTCCTGGAGCTTTTTGGTAAACTTGGAAATCAGGTCCTGTGAATTCTCCAACATTGTTCTTTTTCAAAATTGTTTTGGCTCTACTAGTTCTTTGGCTTTTCCATAACAATTTTAGAATCATTTTGTGGACCCCATTTTTCTCGGAGACTCATAGGTCTTGCGGGGGTTGCCTGATCAGCTCCATACAAATGCTCACAACTTCTTGAGGGTGAGTTGTAGGGGAGGGTGGTGGTTAATGCACGACTTTGGAGCCAGATTTGGTCTCAGATCCTCACTCCAATTTTTACTAGAACTTGGGAAAGTTACTTCACAGCCCTGAGCCTCAGAAGATAACAATTATACCCATTTCGTAGGATTTTTGTGAGGATTGTGTTCACACATGGAAAACAGAACAACAGCGCCTGGCGCCCAGTCAGCCCTGAGTTATGAAGGGCTTCTGCTTACTTTCACCTGTCTTGCTCTTTCCCCTTCTCTCTACAGCCCTGCTAAGTCCACAAGAGCTGAGTTACTGATTTCTCCTTGGAGGACACCTTCAGGCCTTTAAGCCATTTAACAGTTTGGCCCCTTGTCTTGTCCCTCCTGGAAAATCACCATACACATATCTTTGCTGTCTCACCTTAGCTGTTCCCTCTCAAAAACGTTTTGTGAAAAATCTGCTTTGTAAGCCATGCAGTTGGGTTGGTAGAGGAAGTCCAGGGCTGAGCTCTAACTGCTGTCCCCCACCACCCAAGGCTGAATAGCCAAGCCACAGGCACAGGCACGACCCCACAACTGTACAGCAGGCAAGCTCTGTGCCTCTCCCTTCCTCCTCCAGCCTGGGATGTCCCCAGGGCAGGGACTAGATCTGTCCAGGTCCAGGGGGGCTCGTCAGCAGTGGAAACCACGTCCCCCAGAGGACTAGGAGTCGCCCCAGATAACGTCTCAGTGTCCCTGCTCCCCCAGGGATGCCCTGGGGGCATTCTAACCCACCCCCACACACACACACTGGAAGATGGGGTCTATGTGGACTCCACGGCTGAATACCTTTCTTCCTGAATAGCTTAGTGATTTTTAGATGATACTTCTAAAATGGTTTGCTTCCTCCCTACCCTCTTTAAAAGAGCACTCTGGGTATCCTTTAACCTTTCCTTGATAGTTCAAGGTCACACTCCTGCACACCAGTAGCAGTGCAGGGAGGCCGGGCACAGGGCCCTTGGAGGCACAGGGCCTGTCACACCCGCCCCGAAGGCTCCCGAACTGCCCACGGATTAAATGCCTGGGCTTCCTCCTCGGGCGACGCGCAGAGCTCGCTTGTTTCAGGACCTGTCCCTTTGGTTCCCTAATCTGAGAAATGAACCTGAACATTAGCAATATTCCATTATTAACGAGAAAGAGAAAAGTGGCCCCTGCCAGTGGTGAGCTGGCCTGTTCTGCTGAACAGAACACCAACCTCACCCAGAGCTACTTTGTGAGCCAAGACAGAGCTTGGCAGACACTGCAACCCCTGCCCCAAAATCATGCGAACGCAGACAAAACAAGAACATCACCCAAACCACAAAAATGACCGAACACTCCCCTTTTCTGTCTAATATAAGGGACTGTTGGTTCTTTACCAATTACAACATGAGCCTTCCTGCGTTCCTCCTGTCTTCTGGAAGAGAATTAACATTCCTAATCATTGAATTATCCCCACTTCCTGACCACATCTAATCCAGAGCAAAGCCCTGCTTCTTCCAACACTCCTCAAAGTCATTCCCAACCTTAATAAGTCCTCAACGGTTCTGCAAGTCCAAAGAGGAAAAAGCACAGTGGAATTACAGGAACGACAGCAGGGCCACTAGAAAACCTTTGTCAAAACCCAGTTAGGCTTAAAACATGGGTGAAGAGTAATCTGTGAATCTGAGTTACACATTTTGGATTGACACAAAATCCAATTAGGAACATGAATCTCCCTCCCGCCGCCCCCCACACCCCCATGCTCCAGATTATCCGAAGAGAAGGATATGCTCAGTTCTGTTACATTAAGGAAAAGAAAAATTCAATTGCTCAAAAAATTATTGTTAGGGCAATGTCTGCCAATAGACATTGTTTCTGTAATGGAGCCCAAAATAGAGTGAACAAATAAAGCTGTTGCAAAGTTTCTGGGTTTAGCTTCCAGCAAATGTTCCCCGCCATTTAGAAGACATAAAAATGAACTTCATAATACACAAGCAGTGTTTTATTTCCACAGGGAAGTCTTTCACATTTAACCCATATCCTTTCCTTTATGAAGCAGGAAGCAAATGTCTCATTCTTTTGGGAGGTGGTAGCTCTGTGTAAATGTGAGGCTATTTATTCTACTATAGTTGAAAGTTTGAAATGTGGGCCCATGTTCTAAGTGCAAGAAGAGAGACTCCATAGTCCAAGCGCTCCATTTTGGTCTTCTGTTCCCAAGGTTGCTTCAGAGAAAACTTAGGGCCCAGTGAAGCAGAAAGTGAGTTTGCATTTCACCGGGAGCAGGACATGGGTCAGGTCAGGATCCCACTGCAGGGAGCTCTGTCCCCTTCTCCTCTTATTTTATCGGGAAGATGCCTAGAAGCCCACGGTAATTTTCCATTCTCCTGGAGACTCTTTTCCTTCCTTTCTCTGAACTGCCCCAGATCTGCCTACAAGCAGGAGAAAATAATGATTTGCTTCTCCACGGCAGTGTTTCCTTTCCATTTCTTATTGAGCTATCATTAAGTCATTGGAGAAATCACTTTAATCTCTTCAGGGGTGTCTTACAAGCCCCTGAAAGTGATTCAAGTTCAACCAGGCAATATTTCACTACTGAATTTGAGGAGGAACAAGCTGTTAGAAAGACTCATTTGCCGTCTACCTTAATTGCCTCTGTCTCCAGAGGTGGCCGCGGCCTGGCTGGGGGGCATGGCCTCCATCTGCGTCTACTTCCCTCCACTCCTTCTAACAACTGCAGCCCCCTTTTCACTCTCCACCAGCTGATTATAAATTCCAGAATTTCTAAGGCTCTAGGAGTGCCAGTGGGAGGGCGGGATTCCGTTTACTAGTTTCAGCAATCGAGGACATGGGGAAAACCTTCAAAAATCAAAGAGATATAGTTTTGTGGTGGAATGATAAGCAGTGGGACTGATACTTTACACCAGAAGTAGGTAATTAGCTGCCACAAGGATCAGCACAGTTTCTCTCCTTGGTTTGCTCCCACTTGGTTTGTTTCCAATCCTGATGAGCTAGGTATCAACTTTTTGGATACATAAAACTGCCAGACCCATTCCTATTAAATTTACTGGCTTTCTACCCATGTCAGAAATTCAAGGGAAACGGATATGGTTCAAGTGATAGGGCCTCCGCCTACCATATGGAAAGACCCAGGTTCAATCCCTGGGGCCTCATGGTGAAAAAGGAGAAGAGAAAGCGCGCTGTGCAGCAAATCAGTGCCCACATGGCGAGTCGAGTGCCCACACGGTGAGCTGAGTGCCCACTGGGGGCCTGCACAGCAAGCCAAGTGCCTACGCCATGAGCCAAGTGCCCACACGAGTGCCCGTGTGGCAAGCCAGTGCCCACACAAGTGAGTCACGCAGCATGATGATGATGCAACAAGAGAGAGATGAAGGGGAGAGTCAAGGTGAAGTGCAGCAGAGACGAGGAGCTGAGGTGGTGCAATTGACAGGGAACCTCTCTCCACATCAGAGGTCCCCAGGATTGAATCCCAGTGAATCCTAGAGGAGAAAGACAAGAAGCGAAGACAAACGAGAAATAGGGAAGCGGACTTGGCCCAGTGGCTAGGGCACCCGTCTACCACCTGGACCCGTGTGGAGCTGGCCCATGCGCAGTACTGATGTGCACAAGGAGTGCCCTGCCATGCAGGGGTGTCCCCCGCGTAGGGGAGCCCCACGCACAAAGAGTGCACCCCGTAAGAGAGCCGCCCAGTGCAAAAGAAAGTGCAGCCTGCCCAGGAATGGTGCCACACACACAGAGAGCTGACACAACAAGATGACGCAACAAAAAGAGACACAGATTCCTGTGCCGCTGACAACAACAGAAGTGGACAAAGAAGAAGACAGACAATAAAACACAGAGAACAGACAACCGTGACGGGGTGGGGAGGAGGGGAGAGAAATACATACATAAATAAATAAATAAATCTTTTTTTTTTTTTTTTTAAAAAAGAGAAATAGATAACAGAAGATCACACAGTGAATGGACACAGACAGCAAAAACAGCAGGGGAGGGGAGGGGTGGAAGGGAGAGGAGGGAAAAAATAAAGAGTGAACCCTAGTGTAATCTATGGACTATAGTTAATAGTGTAATTACAATAATATTTTTTAAAAATTAAAATAAAAAAAATTAAGAAAAAATTCCCCATACCCAGAAGATATTTGCTGAACAGAATGTTAAAAACACAAAGCTCCTCCGGCAGGCCCCACAGCAGCTAGGTCTTGCCTATCTTTAGGACCTGTCTCAGGACAGTATCTCCATCTGTGAAATCAAAATAGTCAAAGGGTAAATGCAACTGCAGACCTGGAAGGGTCAAGTAATTGGACTAGGGGAGGGTTCACTGCTCGCGGCGCTTCATTACACATGGTGGTTTCAAAGACAGAAAGAGTTTATTGCCAGGAGTATAGCAAGGAAGCCAGAGACCTAATGGCCTAAAAATCTGCCTCCCAAACTGCAGTAATTCCGATAGTTTTATAGGATCTGGGTTTAGCAGGTTTGTGTTACTGGGAAATTGGCGTCAGGCTAGCTGAGGTTCCTTCATTAATAGACATTAAGGAGCTGTCTAGTGATCTTAAGACTTTAAAATTGTAAAACAGGATGGGGGGTGGGTACAAAACAGCGATCTGTCACAAGGTTTTTACAATCACTGGGTAAATATTATATAGTTGTATAGTCATTATCAGAGATCAAGGCAGCTGGATTCTAGTTCAGCAAGTTTCAGTAATTTCAGGTATTTGCTTTTACAATATACTAGAAAGTAAAAAGGCCTGTATATAACTATTCAGTAATCATAATTATTTGTTAATTCTTAACCCTTGGTTCCAAGGGGAACCAGGATATTTTCTGAAGGTGAAGAAAGGCTTTTGTAAAAAAACTTTGAAACCCCAGAAGTGAACAGTGTTCCCCTAGAAAGAATTATGAACATAATCTATTTTTCCAGAGCAATATGGTAAGTTTCTACTTCACTAACCAGACCCAACTGAAGCCCCCAGGCCAGGAGGGCTGGAAGGGCATCATGCCAAGGCTCGTGTAATTCAGGGGTTCTCAACCCTGGCTCCTCTTAGGATCACCTGCTGAGCTGCCAAGAGACCCGTGCTCGGCTCTCCAGGGGTGGGGCCCGAGCCTGCTTTTGTAAAGGTTCCCCAGGTGACTGCAGCACCCAGTGTCTCCCAAACACCAATGACCTGACCCAACACTTCTGAAACTAGGATGAGACAAGCTGGGGAGTCGGTAGGAGTGGGATCAGAACAGGATGTCTCCCAATTTGGATTCTCTGCAGCCTCTCAGGACATCATACTCCTCTATTTTCCTCCTCCTTAGAGAAATGCAATGGATACTCCAGAACTAGCTTCCGAGGTGCCCACCACTGCCCTCTTCTTCAGGACCTTTGGCTGGGGGCAGCAATAGGAGACAGAGGTCACAGAGGGCCAGGAGGATGGACTGAAGGAGAGCCGTGTCAGCATCACTCAACCAGCTCTGAATACACGCTTGTGCCAAGCTCTGGACCAAGTGCTAGGATGAAAAGGATACAGAAAGGAATTTACTCACCAGCACTGTTTGCTGGTGGACTTGATAATACGCCAATAGCTGGAGGAAGGGGAAAGTTGGTCTTATGGGCAAAAATGTTCATCGCAGTATTATTTCTAATACTTAAAAACTGGAAACAATTGTCCAGTGATAAAGGGATTCATAAGTACACACTGAGCTTTTCCTACTAAATGCAATATTTTGGAGCCAACAAACTGACTTTTCCAAAGATGTTAATAACAAGAAAAATGACCTCCTACATGGAAAAATTAAGATATGAAATTGTACATAGGAGCTATGATATGATCATAAGTCTTATACATAGACAAAAAGGCTGGAAGGAAACCACATACCAATATGTTTACAAGTGTTTGGAATGGGGTGCTGCTTCTTTTTTTTTTTTTTTTTAATTTATTTCTCTCCCTTACCCCCTGCCCCTCCCTCCTTTTCTGCTCTCTCTGTCCATTCACTGTGTGTTCTTCTGTGTCCGCTTGCATGCTTGTCAGGCAGTACTGGCAATCTGTGTCTCTCTTTGTTCTGTCCTCTTCCTGTGTCAGCTATCCATGTGTGTGGCGCCACTCCTGGGTAGGCTGCACTTTTTTCACGTGGGGCGGCTCTCCTCGTGGGGCGCACTCCTTGCATGTGGGGCACTCCTACACAGGGGGCACCCCTGCATGGCACGGCACTCCTTGTGCACGGCAGCACTGTGTGTGGGCCAGTTCACCACACGGGCCAAGAGGCCCTGGGTACTGAACCCTGGACCTCCTACATGATAGGCAGATGCTCTATCAGTTGAGCCACATTCGCTTCCCTAACTTCTTTCTTGTCTCTTTTTTTTCAGTTATTTTCACTGAGCCAGCCCAAGGAGTTGGAACTTTCCTGAGGTTATCTCCTGCCTCTGTAATGCTCAGAGTGCTCCTGCATCTTGTAGCTCATTAGTGCAGGAATTCTCATCCTGAGGCTGGGGCTGAGAACGGAAGACGTCTGCCAAGGGTGCAAAGTGGCTTAACTGGAAAGTGAGAGATGGAACCCAAGTCTCTGTTCTTTAGTTTGGTTTGGTCAGTCTGCACAGCCCTGGATAGAAGGAAGCCTGCCAGAGCAGAGCCTGCCCACTCTGGGGTCCCAGGAAACCAGGGGCTC
Organism: Dasypus novemcinctus; assembly: GCF_030445035.2. NCBI lineage: Eukaryota > Metazoa > Chordata > Mammalia > Cingulata > Dasypodidae > Dasypus > Dasypus novemcinctus. The sequence goes on from NC_080689.1 coordinate 36,058,031, forward strand.
ACGCCCATCCTCCCCAGCCCCCCGCCTTCCCACGCAGGAATGGCAGGTCTGTGAGCAGCAGTCCATACCGCAGGATCACTAAAGCCATCTTTTAGACAAGGTCATTTGTTCTTGGGGTGCTGAGGGAGAGCACTCCCGGCCCCTCAGCAGAGCCTTGGAGGCAGAGGGCAAAGTCTGGTCCAAGGTGGGTCTTTCAATGAGGAGATTTCATTAGAGTTGAGTGAAGATCAGATTATAATAGTTTAGCACGAGTGGGCACAGCAAGGCGAGGGTTTTGAGGCAAGTATTGCTACCGAATTTTGTCTACGTTCTTGGCTATGCTGCGGAAATGAATTTCAAGAGCACGTCGGGTGAGTCAGGCCAGTAATATTTTCAGGTAGGGAGGGATGAGAAATGGGAGAAAATAATAGACCATGAGTCCCAGGTAGAGAGGAGGGGGCTGAAAAGTGATAAAGCAGGCTGATTTACAGACTACAGTTCCCTATTAGAGATATAAATACCCAGGTTTTACTTGGGTGGCCAACGTGGCAGAGGAAAAATGGCGAGAGCAGCACGCAGAGGGCAGGAACGGGGCTCCACAGGCGAGAGAGCACGAGTTCAGGCCGCAAGACAGAGCGAGTTCAGGCCTTGCACCTGCTTTTTGAACTGTTAATTACTCCGCCCCTTTGCTAACGGCAGAGGAGGAGTTCCAGCACTTTGCTGTTTTGATTGATTACCCCACCCATCAATCCCCCATGAGGGCCCAATGATAAAGTCCTTGGGGAATATCTGGGGTTTTTCGGGGCTTTTCCTGGCTTTCGGAAAAAGTCTTGTTCTCAATGGCAGAATCTTGGGGAGGGTCTTCCAGCAGCCCTCTTGGGGTTACTGATGTCCACGTGGACTTCTTGCCAGGTTCCAGATCCTTCTACTGATTCCCTATCTTACTAGCCGGCTTCAGTATTTAGAAGACTCTTGGGGAGTAAACTGACATTTGATGTTTCCAATTGAAGAGTTGAACAGGGTGCTCATTAAAGTAAGAATTTCTCAACCTTGGCACTATTGACGTTTTGGGCAGGCTTATTCTTTGTTGCAGGTAGAGTTGGGGGGCGGCTTTCCTGAGGGCAGTGGGATGTCAAACAGCATCCCAGGCCTCTACCCGCGTCAGGATAGAACAGGGACCTAAGGAGGAAGGGGCCAGAAAACCTAACAAGCCACACAAACAGAAACTGAGGCAATGGCCTGCTGGCTAGCGTCAGCCTGCTGAGTCACGCCGGCAAGTTAGGAAGGGGCAGCTCACAGCACGTACCTGCGATGGCTGGTTCTCGGAAGGCAGCCAGCAGCATCCTTACATGGCAGGAAAGAGGGAAGGGGCAGGAGGCGCCCCACCTCCCCCCAATTTCAGGCTGCCTCGAGACTAGAGGACAGTGACCAGAGGCCAGTCACTACCGGCCAGCACGCCCTGCAGAGTTTATGGACAGAATCCAGAAGCCCATCACCCCCGTCAGCAGCCCCCACCCCAATAAACAAGTTAAACCACCCGAGAGATTTTCCTTGCTTGGTCTTAAATGTGTCAATCAGCGCAGACCCTGGGCCGCTGTACCCCATAAAACAGGGGACCCCAGGGCAGAGCTCGCACTTCTCTCCCTTGACAACGCCCACCCTCACATCTGAGGGTGTACTTTTGCTTCTTTGCTTAACCTCAATAAATTCTCTGCCTGTGTGATTAATTTGTAGCACGTCCTTGAATTCTTTCTTCTGACCAAGAACCTAGACATGGACTCTGCCCACACACCCCCTGGACGCCAGTGTTCACCCCATTCCACCCACCCCTCAGTTGGGCATTGAGGAGACAAGCTGTGGAGGGCATTTAAATACAAATGCGTCTTTCAAAAGGCTCTTGGAGAGAACAGTAGAGTTATTTGCAACCCTTGTCATCCTCGGTTTTCTATTATGCTGACAAGTGGAAGAGCAAAGTCATGTAAATGTAGCCTGTAAACTGGGCGGGTGGAGACGGTGCCCCCACACCACACACCGGCGAGCCTCACCTCTCCAGCTGCCAGTCCTTTGGGGACTGGACTTGTCTCCCATTGTCTCCAGTTAAGGGTCAGCTTTCCACTAGAAGATATTACATCTCTGAAGTCTAGAACCAGCGGCTTCCAAGGAACAAAGAGAAAATATCCAAAGGTTTAAGGAGCCCTTACCCAAACCCAGTAGACCACACACTACTCTCATGAAAAGGTATTTTTCCCATTTTATAGACAAGAAAACTGAGGCTCAGGAAGGTGAAGAGAATTGCCCCCTTCACTCAGTAAATAGGGAAGTTGGAATTCTGAATGCAAGAGTCTGACGCTTTAAGGGCAAATACAAATAAAAAATAAAAGGCTTTTCTTCTCCCAGATGGGAATCAGGGGAAAGGTTCCCCCCCTCCCTTTTCTTTCAATATTTACTTAAAAAAAAAAAACCCCAACTTGTTACCACAAGTTCTTTCCCTGAAATGTATGTAAAATGTTTTTAACTGCTCTTGTAAATTTCACAACTGAGGAATGTTTCCTCAAGGACCTGGGAGCCATTTCTTTGAAATGTAATTGTCAAAGAAGAAGGAGCCCATATCTCCCCGTTTCCTGGGGAGACAGAAGCAGGACTTCCGATGGAACTTGGCTCCAAATTACAAAGATGCAAGAAAAAAAGATATCATAAAAAGTACAAGAAACTAGTGATTGTTTCTCTTAAGAACAGTACGGAGTGGGTTGTATCCGCTTGGCTACATAAAAAGGGTGGGATTTCTTTCTCACTTTGCAATCCCTTTAGTGTATTGCTGTGAGGAGTATCACATTCTGCTTCAGGGCTTGTTCAAGAAAAAAAACCTTTCTCCCTTTGTGGAGAGATTTTTCTGGGCTGGCAGGAGATTGTGCTTTTAGTTATAATTCCCCAGTAATTCCAAAATAGAGTTGCCAGATTTAGCAATACTGTGGCCTGGGACATACCTATACTAAAACAATTACTCTTTGGGTGGAAATTCAAATTTATCTGGGCGCCCTGTGTTTCCCAGGCAAGCCGACTTTAAGACTCCTCGGTGAGCCCGCACAGTGCTGCTGCCCGTGAGACCTGGGCGAGGGATGAAGGGGCTAACCGGGGCTGAGCTGGAGGATGCGCCCAGGCGCGGGGGCGCGGGGACAGTCCCTGAAGGAGGAAGCGAGGTGCAGAGCTCGGCCGCGGGCGCGGGTCCCGGCCGGCGGCGGGAACAGGTTCGAGTGCCTAGCCAGGAGTGCCCCCTGGTGGCCGCGCGCCGTCCAGCAGCCGCGGCCCGCCCTGCTTCCGGGCGGACAGGGCTGACCTCTGTCGAGGGCACAGGTCCCTTCTGGGACTACGGGGAAGGAGGGGCAGGGAGGGCCAGCCAGGCTCAGAGCTGCCCAGGGGCTTTTGCAAACCATTCCGCGGGACTGGCGGTTCTGATCTGCTCCCCCCACGAAGTCAGGCATCCTGCCCACCTACCCCACCCCCACCCCGCGGCTGGTCTACAAGAGGCAGATCCTCAGAACCCCAAATCTTCAAAGACCAAAGGAGGGACAGCCAACGCCTTTCTCTCCCCACCCCCTGACAGCCCACGTGGCCTCCAGGTACCTTGGCCCACTTTTGAAGTGTGTGGGGTCCAGTCAAAACCAATGGCAGTGCCCAAGAGGAGCTCATCGTTATTATTAAAACCAGCATTGGTGAGTCCCATTCTAGCAGGGAGATCATCCGAATGAGTTGCCCTTTGTGTAGATCTGTAGTAGATGGGTTGGTGCTATGCAAGGTCCACAGGTATAAACTTTTTGTTTTGTTTCGTTTTGTTTCCACATGTATAAACTTAACCATGCTCGGGGACTCATCCCGTTCCCTATCGTTCGCTGTGTCCCTTTTCTTGCCAGGATGCGCTGAGTGCATTGCAAACAGGAGCCGCACGGAGCCTGGCTCTCTTGGGGCTGTTGAGAAGCCAGGCCTTCTTATGGGTTGAATTGTACCCCCCAGAGAGATACTGAAGGCCTAACCTCCAGTGCCTCAGAAATGAACTTATTTGGAAATGGGGCCATTACAGATGACTTAGGCAAATTAAAATGAGGTCATACTGTGGGAGTTTGAGTAAGAAAAGAAAGGGAGAAAGGGGCAGAGAGAATATTTCAAAGATATAATGGCTGAAATCTTCCCAAATTTAAAGACAGACATGAGTATGCACATCTAAGATGCCTAAGGAACTCCAAACAGGAAAAACCCAAATAGACCTACACCACAGCACATTACAAAGTGTCCCATGCTAAAGATAAAAGAGGAGAATAAAGAGAAAAAGAGAAAGCTGCAAGGGAGAAGCAACAGGGGAGCTTCAATAAGATCAAATGCTGATTTCTCACTGAAACCTTGAAGGCAAGAAGGCAGTGGGTGCATTTTATTTAAAGTGCCAAAAGCAAAAAAAATGCCAACTGAGTATTCTATAGCCAGCAAAATTGCTTTGCAAAAATGAAGGATAAAAAAAGAAAGAGGGAGAAGCATTCCCAGATAAGCAAAAGCTGAGGGAGTTTGTTATCACTAGAACAGCCCTATAAAAGATACTGAAGAGTTCTTCAGGTTCAAAGGAAAGGACAATAGATCAAACCAGCATGCAGAGATAAAGATCTCCAGATCACTAAATGGTAAATATAAAGGGAGTTTAAACCAAATGTATTTTTGGTTTGTAACTCCACTTTTTACTTTCTACAGGATCTAAAATGCAAATGCACACAATGTAATGATAAATCAGTGGTTTTGTATAAGCATGTAATTTGTGACATGAACATGTAAAAGTGGGGGGACAGAGAGGTATAAGTGTTAGATGTCAGAGTGAGATAATTGGGATGCTGAGACCAGCTATAGCAGACAAGGATTTATTGAGAAAATCCAGAGGAAAGGGGTCTGAAGTTAGAAACTTCTGCCCACCCCTGGCAGAGGCAGTCACGAATTTATACAGTACATCTACAGGCGGGAACATGCTTGGTCAGTGGGTGTGGATTGGGGCTTGGGTAAGAACCAAGGGCCTGTTGGGATGGCTAGGGGGCAGTGGGCTAGGGGCAGTGAATTCTAAGATACCGGAGGGGATGGTGGGGTCATGTGACTTCTTTGTCTATTTTTGTGAGGATATGGAACTGTATCTGGACATGTAGGCTCTGGATGGGGGGCTGTTCTATGTCACAGGATGTGGCTCCTTCTGAGTAAATGGCTGGTCGCACTTCCACAATGGGGCAGGTTTATTATAAACTTGCAACTTCTGCAAGTCGTGGCTGTTATTCAGGTTGGGGGCTAGGGATGGGGCCTAGTCCTGTTATTAAGAACATAATCAAGTCTTATTATTGAAGTTAAGTTAGTATCAATGCAAATGAGATCGTTAGACATTTAGGATGTTAAATATCAGCCCCATAGTAACTACAAAGAAAATACTAGAGAATTGCAAACTCATAGAGATAGATATTAGTGTATAGGTTACCAGGGTCAGGGGGAATGAAGAGTTATACAAAATGGGTATAGGGTTTCTGTTTGGGGTAATAGGAAAGTTTCAGTAACAGAAGGTGGTAAGGGAATCTCAACTTAATGAATGTGATTAATCCCACTGAATGGTATGCTTGAAGTGGTTGGATGGGAAATTTTATATTGTATACATGTTCTCACAATAAAAATTTTTTTATAAAAGCAACTAAAGAGATCATGACAATTCAATGCAATACACAATCCTAGATGGGATTTAGCAAGGGAGGAGAAAAGATTCAAAAGGACATTATTGGGATATATGAAAAAAAAATTGGAGTCTAGACTGTAAGCTTTATCAATGTTAAATTTCTTGATCTTGATAACCACACTTAAGGGAATTACTTCAGTGAATATGTACTTAGAAAATGTACGAGGCAGTATCATGGAGTCAAGGAGCATCAAGGATGACTGGTAGGTTTCTGGATAGAGGAACTGTGAGAGTAGGGAAGTGCCACTTAGTAAGATGGAGAAAAGAGTGGAGGACAGGGTGAGGACAGCTTTGAATGTCAAGTCTGAGATGTTTGTGAGACAACCAGGCAGTTGGATGTCTGGGTCTGGAGCTCCAAAGAGAGGTCTTGCAAGGGAGGAATCTGGTTGAATGGGGCAGAATTTATGACTGAAGGCCTCTGTATTGGTAGGCCCAGCAAGGCATCGATCTAAAAATGAATCCTGATGAGCAAGCTGTTGGTCTTGATAAGTTAACTGCTTAGTTAGTTTACAATCTTATCTTTCAGGAGCAGGTATTTCCTGGAGCAAGCAGCTGAAATATTTTTGCTTTATCCTAGTATTGTTTAACACAGGGACAGGAAAGTGTGTTAGTTTCAGTTCTCATTTTGTTAACTAACTGGGAATTGTCAGGCAAACGCTTTTTTAAAAATTGCTATTATATAGTGCTTACACTGTGCTGGACAGTTCTAAGTACTTTATGGGTGTTGGCTCACTTAATTCTCACAATGGGTATCTTATTTGTCCCGGTTATAGAAGTGCCCCTTTTAAGCACAGAGAGGTTAAGCAAACTGTCCAGGTCACACAGCTGTTAAGTGGTACATCTGAGCGCCAGCATTTAAGCTCTTTAACCCCTCACTTCGCTGCTTAACCTCTGTTGGAGCAAAACGGCGTTCACTGGGACACAGAGACTGAATGACCACAGGCAGAAAAAGAACTTATTGAGAAGCTCTCCCAATGGAGGGGGTCTGAAGAACAGACTTCAGTTCCCCCACCAGAATGGTGGGGGATTGAAGAGAGACTTCAGCCCGCTCCTGGAAAGGGGGGGGGGGACTTGGATTTATACAGAACTTTCCTAGGCGGGGAAATGATAGTTAGCGGGAGGGGGTTGAGGGTCCGGGTGGATCGTGGGAGGGGGATGAGGGAGTTTATGGCTTCTTGGAATGCTGCAGGAGCAGATGTTTCTTTTCATCTGTAGGGATTAAAGGATATGTAAACAGTGAAGGTTTCCATCTCTGTTTCCCTCTGATATGCAGGTGGAGGTAGTAAAGATCTCCATCTCCCTCTATTCCTGCCTCTATGAGGTTTCTTTGTTTAACCTGTGGGAAAGTGCCTGCCCTGCCCTCAGACGCAGGGGAGGGGGTTGCCTTTTCCCAGTGCATATCAGGGGAAACTGAGCTACAGTTGTTAATTTTGCAAACCTCTAACAACCTCTCAGTTTCATCTTTTTTTTTAATGTTACATTCAAAAAATATATGCAGTTCCCATATACCCCCCACACCCCCTCTTCCCACTCCTCCCACATCAACGACCCCACCACCATGGCACACTCATTGCACTTGGCGAACACACCCCAGAGCGCCCCTGCACCACATGGATACCAGTCCACACTGTAGTTTACACTCTCCCCCAGTCCACCCAGTGGGTTATGGCAGGATATATAATGTCCAGTATCTGTCCCTGCAACATCATTCAGGACAACCCCAAGTCCCGAAAATGCCCCCACATCACATCTCTTCTTCCTTCTCCCTGACCCCAGCAACTGCCATGGCCACTTTCTCCACATCAGTGTTACAATTTCTTCCATTACTATTCACAAGAGTTCCATAGTAGTGTTGTAGACGTCGAAGAGGTTCAGCTATTTGCTTATGAAAAGGCCAGGACACAGTCATAATTTTGGGAAGGAAAAAAGAAATTTATTTAAAGCTGGCCGGGCTTGGGAGCTTTCTGTTCAAAACCTGAGCCCTGAATAAGATTTTCGAGGTCTTTTTATACAGAGGAAGAGTTAAATGGTCCTTTGTTCCAGTGCTCAATAAGCTTGAATTAACACATATCCCCCCCACTGTAGGTAGGCTTTTAGCATGGACTTCATACATTCTAGGTAAGCTTTTAGCATGAACTTTATATATTCCATGTAAGCTTTTAACACATTTGGTTTGCATTTTCCCTGAATATTTAAAGTTTGTAGAGTTTGCCTTGCTAAACTGTTTTTCCAGGACTGGAGTTGTTGCCATGGTTACCGGGCAGGGCTGCAGCTCTCACTGTCCCCCACACACAGTTCAGGACACATAGAGCTCAGGTTATCTATGAAGAGACAAACAGCCCCCACCCACCCACCCTTAGCCTATATCAGTAGACTATCAGTAAATCCACTCTAATCCATATTTTATTCCTGCATCCTGTGGACCGTGGGATGGTGATGTCTACTCCACCTCTGTATCAAGAGGGGGCTTAGATTCCACATGGATGTTGGATGCAATTCTCCTGCTTACAGTTGTAGGCACCCTTGGTTCCCTGGTGTGGTGATTGACCATCTTCACCTCCCTGTTAGCTGCCTGGGTAAGTCCAATGAACCAGAAGGTAGGAGTTGCAAGACTGTTGAGGCTCAGGGCCCAGCTGGTACATGGACAGTCCAGAGATTGAAGTCTTCTGAGTATACACCAACCCCAGCACCAACCACAGGTTCAGTAAAAGGGGTTGGCTTAGTTGATAAGGGCTTGTTCAGCTCCATCATTCTTTGGTTCTCTGAAATGGTTAAATGACTCTCTGAGCTATGTTATATGAATCGAATGCATGCCACAGCTGTTGGGCCAAGCTTTCAAACTACAGCTTAGGATCTGTGGCCTGAGGAGATCATTATTTGTAATTGAAACCTTACCCTGGTCAGAGGAACGTGCATTCAGAAGAAGGGCTGGGCAGGAGATGGGACTTTCAGCTGAGCTGGCTAAATTTCTCCTATTGGGATTGGTGAAGGGAAGTGGGCAAGGGCATTGCAGGGGTCAGAAAGAGCATGAGGGGAGAAAGGAGTTATATTTATAAGGCACACTTTATGTGCCTAGTAGCATTTTTCACTTCATCTCATTCCATTCTTCCAATAACCCTATGAGGCAGATACTATTTAATCCCCATATATCAGATTAGGAGACTGTTTCAGTTTGCTAGACTGCTTAAAGCAGATACCATGAAATAGGGTGACTTTTAACAATGGGAATTTATTGGCTTCTGAGCTTACAGTTTTGAGGCCATGAAAATGTCCAATTCAAGGCATCATCAAGGCTATGCTTTCTCCCCAAAGACCGGCTGCCAGTGATCCTGGGCTGCTCTGTCACATTGCAGGGCACACGGCAGTGTCTGCTGGTCCCTCTCTTCTCTTCTGGGTTTCATTGCTTTCACATATTGCTTCAGAGGCTCTCTCTCTGTTTTTACCCCATTTATAAAGGACTCCAGGAAGAGGATTAAGACCCATCCTGGCTGAGGTGGGTCATACTTTAACTCAAGTAGCTTCATCAAAAGATCCTGCTTTCAGTGGGTCCACAACCACAGGAACTGACTTTTTTGTTTTTATTTTTTATTTTATTTGTTGGATTTTTTTTTTTTAAGAACATGCTTTTCTGGGGATACATACAGCTTCAAACTACCACAGAGCCTGAGGTTCAAGTGTGAGCAATTTGCCCAGGGTGCCAGGGGTTGAACTAGGCCTGTGTGGCCTTAGGATGAGGTGGTTGAAGAGGCCGAGAGAGGTTCAACTATTGCGTATGGAAAGGCCAGGACTCAATAATAATTTTGGGAAGGAAAAAAGAATTTATTTATAACCTCCCAGGCTCGGGCACTTCTCAACCAAAACCCAAGCCCCAAAGATTTTCGAGTTTTTTTTAATGCAGAGGAAGAGTTAAATGGTCCTTTGTTTCAGTGCTCAATAGGTTTGAATTAACACATATTCCCCACATTTTAGGTAAGCTTTTAGCATGAACTTCATACATTCCATGTAAGCTTTTAACACATTTCGTTTGCATTTTCCCTGAATATTTAAAGTTTATAGAGTTTGCATGATTAAACTGTTTTTCAAGGACTGGAGTTGTTGCCATGGTTACCAAGGGCAGGGCTGCAGCTCTCACAGTCCAACACACACAGCTCAGGTTATCTATGAAGAGACGGAGACCCCCCCCACCCATAGCCTATATCAGGGTTGATTCCAGAAGAGTGGCGGCAGGGGGCCGGGGCCACATCCAGCGTGGAGGGGGGCGCCTCAGTAATTAGAAAAGTAGCCAGTAATGCCACCCAGGATGGCTCGGGAGAGGCAGAGAGAGGCCAGGGCAGGACCCTCCTCCTGCCCTTTGTGGTCTGAGATAACAGAAGTCTCCAAGAAAGCTAGCCACAAGTCGGGAAAGGAGGCTGAGGTGGGGAGGGGGTGCAGCGGGGCTCCGGAAGCCCTGGCCCTCCCCCAGGCAGGCTTCCCACATCTCCGTGCCTGGGGCACTTGGGCGGTCCAAAGGCACCTTTGATTTCTGCCCCTGAAGGCAGGCTGCAGCCGTCCTGTCCTCCACCCGGCAACCACAAAACTTCCTCCCCTCCTTATTTCTGGGGATCGAGACAGTAAACATTAGAAGGAATAAGAAACTGAAAATATGCCCAGCCATTCATCAGGCCGGGATGACAAAGATAAAGCCCGCTACAAAGTTCATGGGAAACAGTATTGCTCCCAAGGACAAAGCTGCAGCTGTGAAGTATCATAAGGACTACTACTTTCTTACCACTGAGAAATCGCGTTCCCTAAAATCACAGAACAGAAACTTTGTTCTTTGAAACATTCCATCCGTGCCTGGAGGAAAAGCAGCTTCAGCTTACAACCCAGGTGTCAGGTGTACAGAGAAGGGATTTGGGGACATGCCATTCCACGTGGATCTTCGTAGTTTCCAAGGAAAGACACATTAGGTACCCTTTGCCCTCTAGAGTTGACTTTTTTATAGCTTTACTTTGAACCTACCAAAACACTGCTTTGGGCAAACTTCCAAACTCTACGCATCCCCAAAGCATAGAACAACTCTGCTTTCCTTTGTTGGAGGAGAAGCCCCTGGTTCCTCTGCTGTTGTGGTTTTCCCTTCTTGCTCTGCTGTTGTGGATTTCCCTTCTTGCAACTAGCCAAAAAAGCCTCACTGAGCTAGAATAGGACCCTTATCAAACACTCCCCTCCTTTTCTTCTCCCCTGGCCCAAGACAAAGAAAAAGATTGTTGGGTCAGCCTGTTCCTGGGACGGGTGGACGGGAGGGACGGAGCGCATGGAAATCTTCTAGAAAACTCTGGGACCTTTCTGCATGGCCCGTGTATCCCAGGCTGTGGGCTTTCCAATGCCATCTAACTTAATCCTCAAGACAACCCCATAAAGTAGCTGCATCCTCATTTTATAGATGAAGAAGCCAAGGCACAGAGAGGTGAAGTAACTTACCTGACAAGGTCATGCTCTGCTGGGACTTTAAACACATGAAGTTTTTTTTAAGGATTTATTTAATGAATTAATTTATTTCTGTGCACTGCCCCCCTTGCTATTTGCGCTCACTGTCTGTTCTCTGTGTCTGTTCATCTTCTTTTTAAGAGGCACCAGGAACCGAACCTGGCACCTTCCATGTGGAAGGGAGGTGTCTAATCGCTTGAGCCACCTCCAGTCAAACACAAGAAGTTTTGAAGAGGCGGTGGACTTGGCCCAGTGGTTGGGGCGTCAGTCTACCACATGGGAGGTCCACGGTTCAAACCCCAGGCCTCCTTGACTCGTGTGGAGCTGGCTCATGCGCAGTGCTGATGCATACAAGGAGTGCCCTGCCACACAGGGGTGTCGCCGGTGTAGGGGAGCCCCACGCGAAAGGGTGCGCCCTTAAGGAGAGCCGCCCAGCGTGAAAGAAAGTGCAGCCTGCCCAGGAATGGCGCCGCACACATGGAGAGCTGATACAACAACAATAAGATGACTCAACAAAAAAAGACACAGATTCCCGTGCCGCTGACAACAGAAGCGGACAGAGAAACAAGACGTAGCAAATAGACACAGAGAACAGACAACCAGGGTGGGGTGGGGGAGGGGAGATAAATAAATAAATAATAACTAAAAAAAAAGACGTTTTGAAGAGGGGCTTTGGTTGCTTGGTGCAGCAGAGCAGATGGACAAACCAAATTAGGCTAGGAAGGAAAAGAGGCTTTATTCGCTTTTGGGAAATTGGAGATATACAATTTCAAATCACCCGCTAAGGGTTTTCCTTACAGCTTTTATATTGGTTAAAACAAAGAAAGTTAATTGTCAGGGTGACATTCCTAGGGAGGGTCTAAAAAAATTAGTTTTTCCTTTTTTAGTTAATCTTAAAATATAGATGGTACCTGGGGTTGGATAATCTGGGGGTGATAAGGAGGAGGGGTGGTAGGGATGTGAAGGCTCAGGTAACAACTGATGCCAGCAAAGCCCTGCGTGCTCCTGTTGGGTGAGAAGAGTTACATTGAATTTTTCTAACATTATAAGGTTCAATTCAATGCCTTAATATTTAAGCTCTGCTGGGTTTCTCTAGTACTACAGTTTGGATACAGAGATTGAGTATAGAGCCGAGGATCCCAAACCTCTATGCACTTAGTACCACGGTACTTTTCCACTGTACCTACTATGTGACAAGAAATACTTAACTAGGGAAACGGACTTTGGCCCAGTGGTTAGGGCATCCGTCTACCACATGGGAGGTCCGCGGTTCAAACCCCGGGCCTCCTTGACCCGTGTGGAGCTGGCCATGCGCAGTGCTGATGCGCGCAAGGAGTGCCGTGCCACGCAAGGGTGTCCCCCGCGTGGGGGAGCCCCACGCGCAAGGAGTGCGCCCCGTAAGGATAGCCGCCCAGCGTGAAAAGAAAGAGCAGCCTGCCCAGGAGTGGCGCCGCCCACACTTCCCGTGCCGCTGACGACAACAGAAGCGGACAAAGAAACAAGACGCAGCAAATAGACACCAAGAACAGACAACCAGGGGAGGGGGGGAAATTAAATAAATAAATAAATCTTTAAAAAAAAAAAAAAAAGAAATACTTAACTGTTTCATTTTTTAAGTGTTATTGATGTGCAGTAAAGTTCCCTCCCTAGGGTGCTGAAGGCCAAAATACGTTTGCATTCTGCCCAGGTTCTTTACTTTTCCGAATCTCTCTCTCTCTGTAAGACTGTAGAAATACTTTGGAATATTTTAGAACTGTAAACTTGTCTAAAGAAAGGAGGCTATCGCTTGAAACAATAGACCTCTAATCACTTGATAGCCTTTTCAATGGTCTGGCTGGAAACTTCAGGGTTGTGAGACTACAGAGGGAAAAAAAAAGGAATGAAATGCCACTTTGAAATCTATGTTTGGCTTTTGTCAGTTGCTGGCGCCTAAGAATTCTTGGTAAAAAGGTAAAAACTTAGTTTAAAATGAATCTTTCAATGCCAATACTCTCTTGCTGGTGAATTAAATGCATAACTTGCAGATAAGAATTTGTTCCATTACTAATCCAAAATTTTAATTTTGTTTCTTTCAGAATGAACATCTTATTAACCATATGAAAACTTCATCCAACTTCGTACAGAAGGCCAGATCCATCTTCCTCCAGTTAAAATAAAATAGAGTTTTATACCTTGTTAGGCAATGACTACAGCCCATGGCCAGGAGGAAGCAGTTACAGAATAGAGATCATCTCCCTTTAGCACCCCTTTAAGATTAAAGGTGTAAACTCTTTAAGGGTAAAACAAAATTATTAGATGGATCTGGAGACTGACTGAAAATCTATGTGGGTGCTGGAGGCCCTGGGATGACTGCAGGGGGGCCCCTGCCCCAGGATTCTGCTGTCCAGAATGAAAACTTCTAAACTTCTAAAAACAGGCTCCTGGATACTACACTGAAAATTGATAAGTAAAATAATCAATCAAAACAACAAACAGCCATCCACCTCATAGCTCTAACAATAATTATGCCAAAGTTTAGCAAGTTAAACTTTGGCATAAGGGGGGAAATGATGTGGGCTATGGGTGGGAGGCTCTTTGTTTCTTCAGAGATAACCTTAACCTAAGCTGTCTGTCCTGACTTGTGGGTGTGGGACGGTAAGAGGCTGCAGTCCTGCCCTTGGTGACCATGGCAACAACCCCAGTCCCAGGAAACAGTTTAGCAATGCAAACTCTATAAACTTTAAATATTCAAGGAATATGCAAACCAAATGTGCTAAAAGCTTATCTAGAATGTATAAGGTCCATGCTAAAAGCTTATCTAGGATGTGGAAGATATATGCTAATTCAAACCTATTCAGCACTGAAACAAAGAACGATTTGGCCCTTGCCCTGTATAAAAGGAACTTGAAAATCAGGTTTGAAACAGAAAGCTCCCGAGTCCGGCTGGCCATCAATAAACCATTTTTCCTTCTCAAAATCATTCCTGAGTCCTGGCCTTTCTATACACAAATAATTGAACCTCTCTCAAATTGTACAACATTATGTCAATACAAAATATTTTTTTAAGATTTTCACTTTTTATTTATTTCTCTCCCTTTCTGCCCCGCCCTCCCTGAGTTGTCTGCTTTCTGTGTGTTCTTCTGTGTCTGCTTGTATTCTCATTGGCGGCACCGGGAATTTGTGTCTTTTTTTTGTTACGTCATCTTGGTGCGTCAGCTCTCCCTGTGTGCGGCGCCACACCTGGGCAGGCTGCACTTTTTTCTCATGGGGCGACTCTCCTTATGGGGTGCACTCCTTGCTCATGGGGCTCCCCTATGCGGGGGACACCCCTCCGTGGCACGGCACTCCTTGCGTGCAGCAGCACTGTGCGTGGGCCAGCCCATCACATGGGTCAGGAGGCTCTGGGTTTGAACCCTGGAACTTCCATGTGGTAGGCGGACACCCTATCAGTTGAGCCAAATCTGCTCCCATGGCAATACAAATTAATAAGCATTTGAGTCCTAACAATGTAGTAGCCATTTGAAAAAATTCATATATACATGAAAAGAAAAAACTTTTATTTCATTCTTAAACTACTTAAGCATACTAATAGGATGCTGTCAAAGAAAAAGACTGCACTGGACAAGGTTAGTTAAACAGGCAAGGACTACTTTATTCAGGAGCTACGATAATAGTGGGGAGAGGGAAGAACCCAATTTCGTTGAAACAAAGGGAGCAGATTTTTTAAGGGCGGGGAGTGGGAGCTGGTAGAAGGAAAAGCACTGGAAGATAATTCGGTGGTTGATCACTGGGGTCAAAGAGGGATTCATTGAGTTTGGGATTAGGTGAATGTTTTCCTTTGCAGGTAATTAGGCAGGTTTGCAAATCTGGAGTGTGTAAAGTCTGGGAGAGAGAAGGGAGATAAGGAGCCTCTCGGGCACTTGCTTGGGCAGTGTGAGGGCCAGGGCAGGAAGGAGAGGGGAGGTGGAGGTTGGGGGGAGATTGATATGCAGAATAGTTAGGGTCTGAAGTTGCCCTTTTTCCTGCCCTCCCTCCCCCCCCGCCCTCCATTCTGAGTTCCTTTTCTCTGTAGTGCCACAGCTGTAAAATTAGTTTCAAGATAGAACAGGGAAAGGAGTGGGAAGGGGCCCATGAGAAGTAAGGCTGGTAGCTTGATCAAGAGAAGGAAAAAGTCTTGGTCAATGTGTATGCCTACTGGGCACTGCACACCTTCTCAAACACTGGAATCAGAATTGATCATGGTTTGATGCTGTATGTACCCCCAGAAAATCATGTTCTTCAAATTAATCCATTCCTGTGCATGTGGACCCATTGAAAGGCTCTTTTGATGAAGCTACTTTAGGTAAGGTGTGACCCACCTCATTCACAATGGGTCTTAATCCTCTTACTGGAGTCCAATATATATAGAGAGAAAGAGAATAATTCCACAGAAGCAAGAAGGTGAAAGCAACAAAACCCAGAAGGAGGAGTGGCTGTAGCTCAAGGGATTGAGTGCCTACTTCCCATGTATGAGGTCCTGGCTTTGATCCCTGTTACCTCCTAAAAACAAACAAACCAACAAACAAAAAAAACCCAAACAAAACCCAGAAGAAAAGGGAGAGACCAGCAGACACCACCATGTGCCTCGTCCAGGATCCTCGGCAGCCAGGCTTCAGGAAGAAAGCACCACATTGATGATGCCTAGATTTGGACATTTTCTCGACCTCAAACTGTAAGCTAATAAATCCCCACTGCTTTAAGCCAATGCGTTTTATAATATCTGCTATAAGCAGCAGAGGAAACTAAAATATACCACCATCCTCATTCCTATTCCACATTAATTTTGTGCATGGTACTGGCTTTTAATCACAAAAAATCACCAAAAGCTGCTTTGCAAAGACATGATGTCATCAAAAAGAATGTAGCATGAGACTGATTATACAAATGGACCATAGCCAGACCATATATAAAGATAGAAATACGATCCAAACCTAGACCAGTCAACCCTGGAAGTCAAACCACTAACTGTAGCAACTAGTCCAGGAAGCCAAACCACACTCCCTATAACAATCAACCCCAAATAGCCAGGACTTGATCAATAACTGATAGTGGTAATAATTTTTACCCCTACTTCCAACTTAGAACCAATGGGAGAAGACCAAATATGCTCCCCTAACCAATCACATAGTGTATTAGTCAGCCAAAGGGGTCTGATGCAAAATACCAGAAATCTGTTTACTTTTATAAAAGGGTACTTATTTGGGGTAGAAACTTAGTCACAAGGCCATAAAACACAAGTTATTTCCCTCACGAAAGTCTGTTGCCACATATCAGAGAAAGATGACTGCCAGCATCTGCAAGGGTTCAGCCTTCTTCCTCTTAAGCTCCGTAGTACCAGCCTTTTCCAATATCAGCTGTAGTCTAGAATAAGTCTTGTCTCTCTCCTGGGGCTCATCTCTCTCCAGGCTCCGATGTTCTCTTCTCTCCACAAGGTCAGCTGTAGACTCTCTCTTCCCGGGGTCCCTGCTGTGTCTAAGGAGTTGTCTCTACTCCTCTGTGTTCTTCTCCTGTGTGTTTACTTCCTGGGGCTCCAGCATCAAAACTCCAACTCTCTTGGGAAGTGGGTTTGGCCCAATGGATAGGGTGTCTGCCTACCACATGGGAGGTCCACGGTTCAAACCCAGGGCCTCCTGACCTGTATGGAGCTGGCCCACGTGTAGTGCAGATGCGCGCAAGGAGTGCTGTGCCACGCAGGGGTGTCCCCCGTGTAGGGAAGCCCACGTACAAGAAGCGTGCCCTGCCAGGAGAGCTACCCAGCACAAAAGAAAGTGTAGCCTGCCCAGGAATGGCGCCACACACACGGAGAGCTGACGCAGCAAGATGATGCAATGAAACGAGACACAGATTCTGGGACAGAAGAACACACAGTGAATGGACACAGAGAGCAGACAACTGGGGCTGGGGTGGGGAAGGGGAGAGAAATAAATAAAAATAAATAAATAAAAATAAATAAATAAATAAAACTTCAACTCTCTCCTCTGCTGTGTTGTTTTCTCTGAGTCCCTGCTCACCACAGGGGCAGGGACTCAACATCCTACTGATATGCCCAATCAAAGCTCTAATCATTATTTAATTAAGTAAAAATGAAACCTCTGAGCTTAATACAATCTAATATGCCCAGAGGAACAGAACAGTTTTTTTTTTTTATGCAGTAATTTTTAATTTTCTTTATAGCTGAGTGTGTCATGACTAAAGAAAAGAGGGAGAGAAACAGATGTGGCTAAACCAATCGGGTCTCCATCTACCATATAGGAGGTCCAGGGTTCGAAGCCCAGGGCCTTCTGGTGAAGGCAAGCTGGTCCATGCGGTGAACTGGCCCACACGGAGTGCCAGCCCATCCTGGAAGGGAATAGACCAGTTTATAAACACAATCCACTATCTATTTTTGGAATTCATAAACAATATCAAACTGCTACACATAGAATGCCTCACTTTTAGTTAACCTACCTGCAGCTTCTCTGTACTAACAGCTTTAATCAGGGCATACCTGAAGTCTTCCTTTTTTTCTTTTTTTTAAAGATTTATTTTTATTTTTATTTATTTGTTTTTTATTTCTCTCCCCTTTCCCCTCCCCCACAGTTGTCTGCTCTCTGTGTCCATTTGCTGTGTGTTCTTCTGTGACCACTCCCATCCTTATCAGTGGCATGTTGCATCTGTGTTTCTTTTTGTTGCGTCATCTCGTGTCAGCTCTCCGTGTGTGTGGCGCCATTCTTGGGCAGGCTGCACTTTCTTCCATGCTGGGCGGCTCTCCTTACTGGGCACACTCCTTGCGCATGGGGCTCCCCTACGCCGGGGACACCCCTGCATGGCACGGCACTCCTTGCCTGCATCAGCGCTGTGCATGGGCCAGCTCCACACGGGTCAAGGAGGCGCGGGGTTTGAACCGCTGATCTCCCATGTGGTAGGTGGATGCCCTATCCATTGGGCCAAGGCTACTTCCCCTCCCTTTTTTTCACTCCAAAGCATTCCCACTCCTCTGCCTGCCTGTGATGCAAGTGATGGTGGCTGCCTGCCTTGCTATCATAAGCTCTGAATAAAATGCCTTTGCTTGGGCCCTTTTTGGTAGTTTTCATTTCTTTCCACAAGTATGAGCTAATGTTGAAACTGTGAAATATCTCAGGCTGCTGGTTTTGTGCAATGTCTGACAGATATGCTCAGTTTCCCTTGAAATTTTAAAATTCCCTGTGGTGCCCTATTAATTTGCTGTGGCACCCTGGGGTGCTTTGGTACTCAGTTTGGGAATCATGGTACTAGTCTATAATCTCTATCTAACATTTCTGTAAACCCACTGGGACCGGCCTACTGTAACTGCTTTATTTCTCACTGTCTCTGTCTCCTTTGAACAATGTCTGGCTGGTTCACAGCGGTATCCCCAGTGCTGACATTACTGCCTGGCACAGCATTAGAACCACTGAAGTCCTGTCACCTGAGCTTGAGGAGTACAGATGCAGAGCATACAGTTGGCTTTTGAGGGATTTTTGGACCTCCCTAACCATAAATTAACCCAGAGTAAATGTGCCCAGATTCTTGGATATATAACATATACAGCTTAATTCCTGTTCTTCTGGCTCTTTTATCCTAGACTTTGTGCAGTCTACACCCTCCCTATTTGTACACTCTTCCTTTGGTAGAGAACAAACAGACAAATTAGGCTGTTGTTTATTGTGCTACCCCCTATTTTCAGCAGAGCAGTGTCCAATTAGGTCACTATCTGCTCAGACCCTGAAATGACTTCCAGCACACTCAGAGTGAAAGCCAAAAGTCCCATAAGGGCCCAGATTGTCTGCCATCCAGCTTTCCTCCACGACCTCATGTCCTACTGTTGTAGAAGCAGAAAGATTCAATAATCGTGTATGGAAGGCCAGGACTCAGTAATAATTTTGAGAAGGAAAAATTTGTTTACGACAGGCTGGGCTCGGGAACTTTTCTGTTCAAAAACCCCAGGCCCAAATAAGATTTTCGGGTTCCTTTTATACAGAGGATGTAGGAGTGAAGAGCCAAACGGTGCTTTGTTTGAGTGCTAGATAAGTTTGAGTTAACACATATTTCCCACATTCCCGGTAAGCTTGAATTAACATATTTAGTTTGCATCCTCCTTGAATATTCAAAGTCTATAGAGCCTACATCGCTTAATTGGCTTTCCAAGACTGTAGTGGTTGGCATGGTTACGAAAGGAGGGGCTGCAGTTCTTACTGTTTGGTACACACAGCCCAGGTTATTCTTGAAGAGACGCACAGCCCCCACCCACAGCCCATTTCACTACTATATCCCTCAGCTCATTTTGCTCCAGCCATTTATTCCAGCCTCCTTGAAGCTCCCAAACTGCATGACTTCACTTCCAAGTTCTTCACTTAGAAGCTGTTCCCTCTGTCCAGAAAGCACTTTCCTCAGACATCTAATCTGCTGGCTTTCTCATCTCCTGAAAGGCTGCTCAAATTTCACCTTCTCAAAGGGAATGTCCCCAGTCACTCTATTTCATACTGTAGCCTGTTTCTCGACTTTAGTTCCTGTCTCAAGCCTGCTAACCCTCCACTCCTTTTTTTTTTAAATCCCTTAGTACTAAATAATTTACTTATTTACTATGTTTATTGTTTGTCTTTCACAGTTAGAATGTGAGCCCCAGAGCGCAGGAATTTTATTTCATTTCCTGATGTATTCCAAGCTTCTAGAACTGAACCTGGCACACAGAAGGTTGTGGAAATAAATGCAGAGCACCCAAATAAGAAAAACAAAGGCTACTTATTCAGAGTCTTTGCTATTTCAGCTGATTGCTTCAGGGGTCATGGTTTGGCTTCCTGGATTGATTGCTGTAGGTAGTGGCTTGACCTCCTGGGCTAGTGGCTACAGGTTGTGGGTCAGAGTTCTGCTTTATATATGCCTGGCCTTTGTCTGCTTGTATATTCAGTCTCTCAGTCCCCCTTTCTTGTCATTCACTTACTTGTAAGTGGTTGACCACTTCAGGGGAAGCTAGAGATCCAGATCTTTACTTTTCAGAGATTGTTCAGTCATATTCATAGTCAACTGTATTTGCAAGATCTTGACCTTTTTATTGTGTATCCTTATGGCAGTCATCTGATGAGAGAGTGGCTTTGTAGAAACAATTAAGACTCTGGATAGAATGCAGTGGAACAGCATCATGTCCACAGTGACAAAAACAAGAACAATTAATAGTCTCTGTAAGAAGCTCTATAAGCAGGAACTCTAATGGCCCAATCCAGGCCAAGAAAACAAATCCTATAGGGCATGAGGATCAACCTTAGAGAAGCAAATAGTTTTTTTCTTAAGGTAATGTATAGCCTGTTCCACCTTGCCTGATTCATTGATCCAAGGACAACAAGAAGTATGAGCAATGGCTCAGATGCCAGCATGATTGGCCAACAAGAAACCTAGAGCAATGTGATTGTCCACCACTACTCATGCCAATGAGTTGGGACTGATCTGTATTCCATCTGGGGTAGGTGGTATCATTAATAAATTCTGCCAGAGTCATTGATAGGTTTCTTACAGTCTCTTTAATTTTATGTTTCCCATTGATGGGAACACTGCTCTGATTGTTTGCATAAAAAGTGTTGGTAATTCCCTCAGGTAGTGTGCCTAAATAATCCAGAGTGTCCTCATTTTGCACTTTATGTCTGAATCAGAATTTTAGCCTTGATGACTTACAGAATTAGGGTCTCCATGTTCAGACAACTTACATATTAGCCCTAATGTGCATGAAGTGTTTGAGGCAAACAGAATCGGGTATCCTAGCTGCAAAGGAAGCAATAGCCAGTAGGGGTTCAAGGAGATCCAGGAAAAAGCAATTGTTCACAACACAAGGTCAGAATCAAGAACTTCTATTTTCTGGGTTACATATTTAGATTTCTATTAGTCTTTTCCAGGTGGCAAGCATTTGGTCCATTACTCTATGAAGTTAGTCTAATTCCAATTTAGAATTATTTAGGGTCTGATCAAATATTAATGATTCGTTCTTTTTAAAGGAGATAAGGACACTAGAAAAGTCATGGGTTGGTTTGTTTAAAGTCAACAGTGAATGTAGGTATAAGTGGAAACCCTAAAGGCTATATTATCCATTTGATGAAACCAGAGTTTCCAAGATTTTTTTTTTAAAGATTTATTTATTTATTTCTCTCCCCTTCCCCCCCTACCCTGCCCCAGTTGTCTGTTCTCTGTGTCTATTTGCTGAGTCTTCTTTGTCCGCTTCTGTTGTTGTCAGCGGCACGGGAATCTGTGTTTCTTTTTGTTGCGTCATCTTGTTGTGTCAGCTCTCTGTGTGGGTGGCGCCATTCCTGGGCAGGCTGCACTTCCTTTTGGGCTGGGCGGCTCTCCTTACAGGATGCACTCCTTGCGTGTGGGGCTCCCCTATGTGTGGGACACCCTGCGTGGCACAGCACTCCTTGCGCATATCAGCACTGCACATGGGCCAGCTCCACATGGGTCAAGGAGGCCCAGGGTTTGAACTGCAGACCTCCCATGTGGTAGACGGACGCCCTAACCACTGGGCCAAGTCTGCTTCCCTCCAAGATTTTTTTTTCATGGGGGTCTGATGATGGATGACATATCAAGCAGTTAGAAGATTGAGGGTAGTGGCTAATGTTTGGGATTATCTAAGAATAGCATTAGGAAAAGTATGTTCTGACCCAACAATTATAATAAGGAGGGAAGAAAAGAGAAAAAGGGCCATTATTAGTGAAAGACAACAAGGAGCCTACAGAAAATGAGAATAATGATTATAAGCAAACATATAAAAAATGAAAAAAGGAGTTAGACAGGGGTCTTGGTCTGATGTCTTGGGCAGAAGCTGTATACCATCTGTGGTCATCTGCTTGTTTCTAAAGTCTTGGGTCATTTATCTGCTTCTGAAGGTTAGCTGCTTCTAGAAGTTTTCTAAGAATCTTCAATTTGAGGTTCTTTATTGGAAAAACCAATTGCTTCTTTAGTTGTGAAACATGAGCCCAAGGATTAACTCCCTGCAGTTTCACTACTATATTTTTTGTTAACAATATCTAATAATCCATTCCAATGAGTTTCAAGAGTAGGTTTTCACTGGTGCCTCTTCCAATACAAAAAAATCTCCTAGTTAAAGATCATGAAGAAGCCATTTAGGAAGATGTGGGGAGGCAGCCTTAAACTGTAGGTGATAGGACTGGTTATAATACATGAGTCCCTTGTGTTATTTTGTCATATCTGTATTGCAGTAGGTTAGATGATAGTATTGGAAGAGAAATCTCTAAACACATGGACCTTCCCATTATCAGTCTATTAGGGGATAGCTGATATGCTCCTGAGAGAATAGCCATAGGGCTAGTGGGAGTGAGTACCTTTGACCAAGGGAGCTTAAGGATTTCTGAAAGTTTTGCTAATTGTAATTTAAGGATGCCATTGGTCCTTTCAATGTTTCCAGAAGATTTTATGAAGTAAGGGCAGTGTAGTTTTTGAATAAGGGGCAATGCCTTATAGGGTTCTTTTCTAATGGCTTCCATAAAGTGTGTGCCTTGTTTCCTTGAAATAAAGTTGGGATCAGTTCGAAAACACAAAATCAAGCATTCCCCCCATTTTTCCTTATTTTTATTTCCACAGATCTGAACAAAATGCTTTGTAAGTCTAGTCTTTACACAATTGTCATATTGCTTTATGTTTCTCCGACTGGACTGGTCTTCCGTCTACATTATCGAGAGAGGGGGCATGCGAAATATCTTGCATCTGTACTACGTTAGAGACCTGTCCCATGGTCTCTGGGCTGGGGAAGTGATAAGTAAATAAAACACACACACATAAAAATTTGAAGGATAAAAAAATAAAAAGGCAGCCTACTCAATGGGAGAAAATATTTGGAAACCACATATCCGACAAGGGTTTGATATACATGTTATATAAAGAGGTCATACAACTCAATAATAAAAGGACAAGCAACCCAGTTTTTAAAATGGGCAAAAGAATAGACATTTCTCTGAAGAGGAAATACAAATGGCCAAAAAGCACATGCAAAGATGTCCAACATTACTGCCTATTAGGGAAATGCAGATCAAAACTGCAACGAGATACCATTTTACATCTTATAGAAGGGCCGTTATTAAAAACGAAAAACACAGAAAACTCCAAGTGCTGGAAAGGACGTGGAGAATCAGGAACACTCCTTCACTGCTCCTGGGAATGTAGAATGGTGCAGCTGTGGAAGACAGTTTGGTAGTACCTTAAGAAGCTGAGTATAGAACTACGGTATGATCCAGCAATCCTGCTGTTAGGAACATATTCAGAAGAAATGAAAGCAATGATGCAAACTATTTGCATACCAATGTTCATAATAGCACCGTTTACAATTGCTATAAATGGAACCAGGCCAAGTGCCCATCAACCGATGAATGGACAAACAAAATGTGGTATATACACAATGGAATACTATTCAGCTGCAAGAAGAAACGAAATTGGGATGCATATGACAACATGGATGAACCTAGAGGACACTATGCTGAGTGAAATAAGTCAGACACTAAAGGACAAATGGGGGAAACGGACTTTGGCCCAGTGGTTAGGGTGTCCGTCTACCATATGGGAGGTCCGTGGTTCAAACCCTGGGCCTCCTTGACCCGTGTGGAGCTGGCCATGCGCAGCGCTGATGCGCGCAAGGAGTGCCGTGCCACGCAAGGGTGTCCCCCGCGTGGGGGAGCCCCACGCGCAAGGAGTGCGCCCATGAGGAAAGCCGCCCAGCGTGAAAAGAAAGAGCAGCCTGCCCAGGAATGGCGCCGCCCACACTTCCCGTGCCGCTGATGACAACAGAAGCGGACAAAGAAACAAGACGCAGCAAATAGACACCAAGAACAGACAACCCAACGGGGGGGGGGGGGGGGGGGGGGGGGGGGGGGGGGGGGGGGGAGGGGAGGGGAATGTAAATAAATAAATAAATCTTTAAAAAAAAAAAAAAAAAAAAAAAGGACAAATGGTCTCACTAATATGAACCAAATACAGTGAGTAAACTCACAGAGGTAAACTGTCTAGAGTATAGGTTACTAGAACACAGAATGTGGATTAAGAATGGGAGCTGATGCTTACTGTATGTAGCATTATTAATAAGGTTAATTGTAAAAGTGTGGAAATGAATAGAATTGAGAGTAACACGTTCTGATGAGTGTAACTAACGCTGCTGATTGATAAATGTGATTGTGGCTGAAAGGGGTAGCCTGTGGACATAAATGTCAATTGAAAGGAAACCCAAGAGAATAATCTCGGGAATGTATAATAGCTATTTCAGTGGTGGATAAAGACAGTGATTAATAGTATAAATAAAGGGAAGCAGATTTGGCTCATGGATAGAACTTCCACCTACCACATGGAAGGTCCAGGGTTCAAACCCAGGGCCTCCTGACTGGTGTGACGAGCTGGCCCACGCGCAGTGCTGATGCGCGCAAGGAGTGCCATGCCATGCAGGGGTGTCCCCCACATAAGGGAGCTCCCCACACAAGAAATGCGCCCTGTATGGACAGCCATCCAGTGCTAAAAAGGTGCAGCCTGCCCAGGAGTGGCACTGCACACACAGAGAGCTGACGCAGCAAGATGACGCAACAAAAAGAGACACAGATTCCCAGTGCTGCTGACAAGAATATAAGCAGACACAGAAGAACACACAGCAAATGGACACACAAAAAAAGGAGACAACTGGGGCGGGGACAGGGAAGGGGAGAGAAATTTAAAAAAAGATAGCATAAATATAAGAATGCTCTTCTTTTACAAAGTGCTAAGGATATGGTGATACACGGGAAAATTATAACTAATGTAACTAATGGATGATAGTTAACAGTAATTTTGTAATATTTTGCAACAATGGCAAGAAGATATTTCAATACTAAGGAACAAAAATAAGGGGTATAAGGAAATACGGGATTTTTCCTTTTGGAGTAATGAAAATTTTCTAAAATTGAGGTGATGACAGCACAATTCTGTGATGAAAATGAGTGCCACTGAGTATATACTCTGAATGATTGTACAAAGGGTGGGACTGTATAACACAGGGAACCCAGTGGTGGGAGATGAACTGTGGTTAACAGGACAAATATGAGAACATCCTCTCATGAACTATAACAAATATATAATACTAATAACCAGGTAGGTTGGGGGAAAAAGACACCAAATGTAAGATAGGGGCTATAGTTAGTAATAATATTTTTTTTTTGTGTGTGTGTGTGTGTGTGTATGGTGAAGCTAGTTTATTGAACATAGGAGGATTGTTACAGCAACATTTTCACACACAAAAATATTTGACTTTAGTTCAGATTTCACGTGGAAATCCAAATTTCTTTCAATAAAGCACTGCTACTAATAACTAGCTACATTAGATTTGGATTAGCTTTCTTTGGTGCTCTCAAATGAAAAGATTTTTCCAAAGCCTATATGATGTTGTCAATTAAAGATTCCTAGTTAAATTCTCACTGGTAAACAAAATGTGCGATTTGTGCCTAAAAAAATTAATAATTAGTTGTTAGGTAGCCACCGTTCTGGAAGTGAATGTTCTTTTTAAATAAAAACATACATACAAAAAATTAAAACAAATTACAAATTAGATACAACTCTTTCAAAATTAATAAATATGAAAGTGAAAAAATGAGTCCTTTTGTAGAACTGCAAAGTGTACTTACTGCCAACTTCTTACAAAAAGAACTAAGGTTAAATTACATTTTTAAAAAAACAATAGCAGTTATACTGAAAAACATAAACGTGTGCTTGGAAAGTTTGTAAACTTTTTCCTCATTTTAGAAATCATTTTGGAAAGCAATAAACAGATTCCCTTCTTTTTAAAATTGTGTGTCCATCATAATTATCAGAGTTGTCAGTGTTTTACCCTAAAAATAGTTATAAAGGATCAATGTTAATTTAGAAAGTAAAACAATTTTTAATTCCACCTTAAGAAATATGGATTAATCTCTGTAAACGCAAAGTCAGTTTGTTTTTCCTTAAGCTCGAGTATTTAAAACCTAAATAATTATTTCCTATAATTAAGTAATAATCTTTTGATGATGCTCTTTCATATTTTGTAACAAACGTTTCACAGTAATGCAAGTTGTTGGTGATGGGAAGATGTATGGGAGCCTTGTATGAGGATATGCATGTTTATTTTGTAAATTCACAGATTTTACTCTTATTGTTTATGTATGCTCATGTATGCATGATATACTTCAATAAAAGTTTATCTAAAAAAGTAAAGTAAAAAAAAGAGGGAGAGTTAAAGATATTCGAATAAACAGAAACTTAAAGAGATCATTAATAAGAGACCTGCTCTAGTGTATTTGTTTTTTAAGATTTATTATTTATTTATTTATCTATTTCTCCCCACCCCCTTGTTGTTTGCACTTGCTGTGTGCTCTATCTTTTAGGAGACACTGGGAACTGAACCTGGAACCTCCGATGTGGGAGGGAGGTGCCTAATCACTTGAGCCACCTCCTTTCCCTGCTCTGTTGTTTCTCTCATTATGTTTTTTCTTCTTGTGTCTCTTGTTGCTTCAGCTTGCTGAGCCTACCCATCACATCAGCCCACTGTCTTGCTTGTTTTCTTGAGAAGTCACTGGAAACCTCTGCTCCCTGCTTTTTTGTTGTGTCTCTCATAATGTTTTTCTTCTTGTGTTTTCTTGCTGCATCATCTTGTGTCAGCTTGCTGCCCTTGCCTGTCATGACGGCTCGCTGTCTTCTTTAGGTGGCACCAGGAACCAAACCACGGACCTTGCGGAGCTCAGTCACCTGAGCCACATCTGCTTCCCTCTAATGTATTTTTATTTTTTATTTCTTTTTTTATTGTCTTTTTCAAAAAAGATAAATAGATCACACAAAACATTACATTAAAAAAACATGAGGTTCTCATTTACCCCACTTCCCATCCCCTCTAGTGTATTTTTAATATTCATTATTGTTTTTAATGCCCAAAAATCAAGCATTTTTAAGTGACTATAAGGGCTGTAGTTTTTCAGCAAGAAAATGCATCAATTTATTATGAAAACAGATATACAATAACTAAAGCATATTAAAATCTCATGAAGAGTGGATGCTGGATGAAATCCATCTGAACATATTTAGAATATTCTTTAAGCTTTGGTTTCTGGCCACATTTTCCCCTTCACAGTTTTTCCAGGATTATGTTGTTGACAGCTGACACATGACTAGGTAATAACCTCAGCTGTTTTTTTTTTTTTTTAAGATTTATTTTTTCTTCCCCTCCCCCTCCCTCTCCCTCTCCCCTCCCTCTCTCCCTTCCCCTCTCCCTCCCTTTCCCCTTCCCTCTCCCCCTCCCCCTGCTGTTTTTTTGCTGTCTGTGTCCATTTGCTGTGTGATCTTCTCTACCTATTTCTCTTTTCGTCTTTTCTTATCTTTCTCCTCTAGGATTCACTGGAAATCGATCCTGGGGACCTCTGAAGTAGAGAGAGGTTTCACTGTCAATTGTGCCGCCTCAGTTCCTGGTCTCTGCTGTGCTTCACCTTGACTCCCCTCCATCTCTCTTTTGTTGCATCATCATCTTGCTGCATGACTCATTTGCATGGGCACTGGCTCACCATGTGGTCGCTTGGCTTGCTGCATGGGTACTTGGCTTGCCACATGGGCACTGGCTGTCTGCGTGGGTACTGGTTCACCATGCGGGCCCTCACGTGGCCACTTGCCTCACCATGCAGGCACTCAGCTCACCATGTGGGCACACTTACAGGCACGCGGCTCACTGCACAGGCACTGGCTCTCTGCGTGGGCACTGGCTCATGGAGTCACTCGGCTCACCACTTGGGCACTTGGCTCATTGCATGGGCACTCAGCTCACCATGTGGGCACTGGCTCGCTGCGCAGGCATGCTTTCTCTTCTTCTTTTTCACCAGGAGGCCCCAAGGATTGAACCCAGGTCTTCCCATATGGTAGGTGGAGGCCTTATCACTTGAGCCACATCCACTTTTCCTCAGCTGTCTTTTAAAAATTTTCTCACCAATGATGATTTAAGATAGCAACTAATTTGTCTATTTCGTGATAAGTAGTTTCATGGAGAAATTTAGCTAATGCCCATTTGAAATCATCTGACATTACCAAGCAGCTCTCTTGAGAGTGTTAGGGATTATCTCAGTAAAGGGTACAACCAGACTTTTTTCATTTTTCCTTTTCAAAATAAGGGGCTAAACATTGATATTTTATAATGTCCTCTTTAAATCCTTCCAGAGAGTCACTTTGATTGAAACAGCTTGTTTGACATAATGATCTGCTAGAGCATTTCCTTTGTCTTCCATATGATCTCTTTTTACATGGACTGCAACTTTTGTAATAGCCACCTCCATATGATGTAGAAGTGTATCCAAAAGTTCTTTAATTTATCCATTTTTATTGGGAGCTACAGCAGAGATAAACCCTCTTTGTTTCTAAAGCATCTTGTTTTAGTTAGCTAAGCTGCTCAAAGAAGATACCATAAAATACTTTGACTTTTTTTTTTTTTTAAAGATTTATTATTTATTTATTTAATTCCCCTCCCCTCCCCCGGTTGTCTGTTTTCTGTGTCTTTTTGCTGCGTCTTGTTTCTCTGTCCGCTTCTGTTGTCGTCAGTGGCACGGGAAGTGTGGGCGGCGCCATTCCTGGGCAGGCTGCTCCGTCCTTCGCGCTGGGCGGCTCTCCTTATGGGTGCACTCCCTGCGCGTGGGGCTCCCCTACGCGGGGGACACCCCTGTGTAGCACAGCACTCCTTGCGCGCATCAGCACTGCGCTTGGGCCAGCTCCACACGGGTCAAGGAGGCCCGGGGCTTGAACCGGGGACCTCCCATATGGTAGACGGATGCCCTAATCACTGGGCCAAAGTCCGTTTCCCAAATACGTTGACTTTTAACAAAGGGAATTTATTAGCTTATAAACTTATAGTTTTGAGACTGAGAAAAAAATGTTCAGATTAGGCATCATCAAGGCAATGCTTTCTTCCTGAAGATGGGCTGTCGGTGATACTCGGCTCCTCTGCCACATGGCAGTGGCTGCTGGCCTCTCCGTTCTCTATTGAGTTTTGTTGCTTTCAGTTTCTTGCTTACATGGCTTTCTCGGTTTTTGTCTAATTTCTTTCTCTTATGAAGGACTCCAGTAAGCAGATTAAGACCCTCCCTGAATGAAGTAAGTCACATCATAAGTTCAGATCCTACTCATCATAAGATCTTACTTACAATGGGTCCACACCCAAAGGAATGAATTAACTTTAAGAACATACTTTGCTGGGGTATATACAGCTTCAAA
This sequence comes from Dasypus novemcinctus, assembly GCF_030445035.2. Taxonomy (NCBI): domain Eukaryota; kingdom Metazoa; phylum Chordata; class Mammalia; order Cingulata; family Dasypodidae; genus Dasypus; species Dasypus novemcinctus. Next base: position 36,087,456 of record NC_080689.1, read on the forward strand.
CCATCACACATCCCAAAGTCATGTACTACTTCAACAGCATATCTGCTGTCTGTATATATGTTTACTCTCTGGTCTCGGACTAGTTGACAAGCTCTAGTAAGTCCAATAAATTCTGCCATCTGTGCTGATTTCACCTCAGATAGAGGACTATAATCTAAAGGAGACCTTAATTTATGCTTGATAACCTCCAGTTCAGTTTTGTTGTACGATCTGTCAACAAATAATATTAGGTGCAGGTTCTTTTTTTTTTTGAGGTACCAGGGCCAGGGATTGAACTTATGGATCTCATAAGTGGGAAGCTGGCGCTCAACCACTGATCCATATTGGCTCCCCTGAGTTGTTTTTTTGGTATGTTTTCTTTTTTTTTTAAAGATTTATTTTTTTATTTCTCTCCCCGCCCTCCCCCCCAGTTGTCTGCTCTCTGTGTCCATTCGCTGTGTGTCTTCTGTGTCTGCTTGTATTCTTGTCAGCAGCCCGGGAATCTGTGTCTCTTTTTGTTGCGTCATCTTGCTGCATCAGCTGTGTGTGCGGCGCCATTCCTGGGCAGGCTGGACTTTCTTTCACGTTGGGTGGGCTCTCCTTATGGGGCGCACTCCTTGAGTGTGGGGCTTCCCTATGTGGGGGACACCCCTGCGTGGCAGGGCACTCCTTGTGTGCATCAGCACTGCACATGGGCCAGCTCCACACAGGTCAAGGAGGTCCTGGGTTTGAACTGCGGACCTCCCATGTGGTAGTCGGACGCTCTATCCATTGAGCCAAGCCTGCTTCCCTTGTATGTTTTCTGGTTGTTTGTTTTTTGGTTTTCAGGAGGCACTGGGAACCAAACCCAGAACCTCCCACGTGGGAAGGAGGCACTCAACAGCTTGAGCCACATCCGCTCCCCTGGTCTATGTTCTTTTTTTTTAAGATTTATTTTATTTATTTATTCCCTATCCCCTTGCTGCTTGTGCTTGCTGTCTGCTCTGTGTCCATTTACTGTGTGTTCTTCTGTGTTTGCTACTCTTCTCTTTAGGAGGCACTGGGAACCAGTCCCCGAACCTTCTGACATGGGAGAATGGCACTTAATTGCTTGAGCCACCTCAGCTCCCTGATTTGTTGTGTCTCTCATTGTCTTTCCTCTGTGTCCCTCTTTTTAAAAAAAAATTATTGAAATATATCACTCATATATAAACATACATAAACAATAAGTGTATAATATTTGTGAACTTACAAACAAAACATATATTACATCAAACAAACATATAACAGCTCACCCTACCACCAATAACTTACATTGTTTTTAAACTTTTTAAACTAATGATTAAAGAACATTGTCAAAATATTACTACTAAACGAAATAGTTTTCCCCTTACCAATCCAATTGTTATTATCTTTCTATCATTTATATATGAACATACATAAATGATTAGGTGTATAGTAAAAGTTGTGAACTTACAAAGCAAACATGCATAACATCATACAGGGGTCCCATACATCAACCCTCCACCAACAATTTGCATTGTCATGAGACGTTTGTTACAAACTATGAAAGAACACTGTCAAAATCTTACTACTAATCATAGTCCTTATCTTACATTTGGTGTGTTTTTCCCCCAATTCAAACTATTATTATTTTTCAAATATATATTTTTATGTCAGAAGTTGTAAACTTATAAAACAATCATGCACATGTGCAGAATTCCCAAACAACATCCCTCCATCAACACACCACAATGTGGTGTGTCATTTGCTACAGATAAAATAATATAATTTGATTGTTACCATGTCCATAGTGTACATTTGGCTCACATTTTCCGTACTGCCTCAATATCAACATGGTACATCTTTTGCATAGATGCACGAATATTATATTATCGCTACTAACCACTGCCCATAGGTTACTCCAGCTGTATTTTTCCCATGCTTCTCCATGTCCCTAACACCCTGCAGTAGTGATATACATTTGTTCTAGCTAACAAAGGACACTCTTGCGTCTGTACCATCAACCACAATTCTCACCAACCTCTTGGTTTACTGTGCTGTCCAGTTCCTAGATTATTCTCAAGCATTCTATCAATTGGTACTTACATAACTAGACTACCATTTGCAGTCACATCCCCATTTATAAACTAGCTATTACTCACTGTGTATTACCATCTACTCTACATTTTCACAATTTTACAGTAAAGCTAATTAAAACTTCTACATACATTAAACATCCGTAGTCCACTCAGTCCTTCTCTTCTATCCTTTAAGAATCCACCACCTACCACCAGGTTTTGAAGATATCTTCCAATCATTTCTTCTAGAAGTTTTATGGTTCTTGCTTTTATTTTTAGTTTTCTGATCCATTTTGAGTTAATTTTTGGAAAAGTGTGAGATAGGGGTCCTCTCTCCTTTCAGCTGTGGATGTCCAATTTTTTCAGCCCCATTTATTGAATGGATTGTTATGCCTGAGCTGTGTGAGTTTGACAGGCTAGTGACAGGCTAGTCAAAAATCACTTGGACCATATTTGTGAGCATCTGTTTCTGAAACCATAAATTTGGTTCCATTGGTCTATTGTGTCTGTCTTTAGGCCAGTACCATGTTGTTTTTACCACTATAGGTAGGTATTATGATTTAAAGTCTGGAGATGAGGGTATTCACTTTTCCTTTTTATGACATTTCTGGCTATTCAGGACTCCTTACCCTTCCAAATAAATTTTTATGATCGTGTTTTTCAATTTTTTTGTTAATGCTGGTGTTATTTTTATCAGGGTTGCATTAAATCTGTATATCAATTTGAGTAATTGACATCTGAATGATATTTAGTCTTCCAATCCATGAGCATGGAATGTTCTTCCAGTTATTTAGGGCTTTTTTTGAATTGTTTAACATTGTGTTGTAGTTTTCTGAATACAAGTGCTTTACATCGTTGGTTAAGTTTATTCCTGATTATTTGAGTTTTTATCTGTCATATTTTATTTTCACCAGTCTTTTGACACTTTTAGTTACTTTTATTGATATAGTCTTCATTTCTAGACTCTCTATCTCAGGCCTCTCTCTCCTGTCTTTTCTTTCAGGCTTAGCAACACCCCTTTAGTATTTCCTGAAATTCTCTTGCTTGAAAATTCTCTCAGTTTATCTGTGAATATTCTAATTTTGCCCTCATTTTTGAAACACAGTCTTGCTGGGTATAAGATTCTTGGCTAGAAGTTTTTCTCTTGTAGTATCTTAAATGTACCAGACCACTGTCTTCTTGCCTCCATGGTTTCTGGTGAGAAATCAGCACTTAATCTTACTGGATATCCTTTATATGTTATGCATTGCTCTCAGAATTCTCTCTTTGTCTTTGGCCTTTAACATTCTGATGAGTATGTGTCTTAGAGTTGGTCTATTTGGATTTTTTAGGATGGGGATTATCTTGGACAGGGATATCTATGTCCTTCAATAGGGTTGGGAAATTTTCTACCATTATTTCTTTAAATATTCCTTCTTCCCCTTTTCCCTTCTTTTCTCCTTCTGGGACATCCATGACACATATGTTTGCATGTATTTTGCTGTTATTTAGTTCCCTGAGACCTTGTTCAATTTTTTCCATTCTTTTTCTTCATCTGTTCTTTTGTATGTTCACTTTCAGAGGGCCATTTCTTCAAGCTCACCAATCCTTTCTTCTGTCTCCTCAAATCTGTTATTATATGATTCCAATGTTTTTTTTTACAATTTCATTGATTGCACCTTTCATTCCTGTAAGATCTGCTATTTTTCTTTGTATGATTTCAAATTCCTTTTTTGTGTGCACCCAATGTCTTCTTAATATCCTTAATCTCTTTAGCCATCTCATTGAGTTTATTAAGGAGATTTTTTGGACATCTATGATTAGTTGTCTCAACTCCTTTATGTCATCTGGAGGTTTATCTTGTTCCTTTAACTGGGCCATAGCTTCCTGTTTCTTGATGTGGATTGTAATTTTTGTTGGTGTCTTCACATCTGGCTTCCTAGAGTATTTATTGTGGTGCAGTTTTTCTCTTTAGTTTAGGGCTTCCTATCATTTCTCCCTTGCTTGTTCTGCAATAGGAGCCTACAACTCCTGTGTAGTTGGTGCTGTAAGCTGTGGAGGCTCAAGCTGCCCTCATTGCGCCAAGGGACCAATGAAACTTCTTCTAACTTTCTCCTTTGCCAGGGGTAAGGACAGAGTCACAGCTATGTGGAATAATCCATGTGCAGGCCTAGACTGTAGTTGCCCAGAGAGACTGATGAAGCTTCACATCCCTTTCTTCCCTGCCTGGGGCAGGGATGGGGCTGCAGGTGTGGGCAGCAATCTATGCAGTGTGGATCCAAGATGACCATAGTTGTCCCGATAGACTTCTGATTTTCAGTCTATGCCTGCCAAAGTTACCTGCAGTTACCTATATAGCTGGAGCAGGGCTCCTCAGCCTCCTGCCCACCATTAGGCAGAGCTGAAGCCTAGGCAGGCTGCAGGCTGATCTGTGTGAACGAAACTGGTTCCTGCTGACACTGAGAGTTTCAGTCAGCCCAGCTTTCCTTCAGGCTGGAGGCACAGTCAGATGGTGGCTATTGGCCTCTTTCTGACTTTTGCTGATTCACACCTCCGTGTTTCCAGGGTTATATCTTAGCCAGCCAAGTCTACCAATCAGCAGTCAAAATTGACAGCCAACCCTCTCCTCCTCTCCCTGGTTCTGGAAATGGAGCTTACAATTTCCATCACAGAATAGTTCCTGTGGGCAGCTCCTGCCGCCAGAGTAGGATAGTCACCAGCCTCCGCGGCTTGGCCGGTAATTTCCTGGAGAGGCTGGAGCAGGTCCCTGCAGCTTCCTCCCTGCTGGAGGTGGCACTGGTGCCTAGGCTAGACCTGCAATATGAGCTGGATGGGAAGAAGCCCGTCCCCACCAGCGCTGGGATTCTCAGTCCGCCCCGCTTCCCCTCATGCCAGGTGCGGAGTTAAGATGGCAGCTCCTGGCCTCTTTCTGATTTGGACAGGCTCAAGCTTTAGCTGTTTTCAGGATTATACTGTAGCCCACTGAGTTTCCTCATCAATAGCTGAAATTGGTGCCTAACCATCTCTTTCTTCCCCATTTTGGGGAAGTGGAGCTTTTGATTCCAGCCGTGGAACAACTCCCAACATGGTTTGTGCCTCCAGTGGAGGATGGGGCACCGGCCTCTGCAGTGTGGAGCACTCTACTTATGAGTCTTCTCTGCAAATGGGCAGTCTCCTTCTTCCACTCCTTCAAAGATGTTGCAGGATGCTCTTCTGGTCTCCTGTAGCCCCCAAACAGGTGCTTCAGCTAGCGCCAGAGAGCTCTGGGTATTTACCAACTGCCCTGTAGCAGGAACTGACTCTAGGAGCTCCTTACTCCACCACCATCTTGCTGGTTGTCCCCTCTGTGTCCCTTTTTGTTGTTGTTGTTGCATCAGCTCTCTGCACAGGCCAGCTTGCCTTTACCAGGAGGCCCCAGGAACCAAACCCGGGACCTCCCATATGGTAGACAGGAGCCCAATCATTTGAACCACATCTGCTTCCCGGTCCAGTTTCTTAATAAGCATCTCTAATAATCTTTGTGAGATATAGAGAGTTCCCTGACTGAGGTAAGATAATCAGGAAATTCCCCTTCATCTGGTAGGGGTAGGGGAATAGTAGGATTCAGGGTGTTTGTTGTGAGCAGTGAATGGTAATATGAGAAGGAGAGAGTGACAGAATCTCATAAGAGGTTAATCGACTGCCTGAAAGTGTTGGTGTTCTCAGTCAGTAATAGCGTCTGTATTGCATGAGGAACCAGGAGGTCAAGTTGGGAGCCCTTGAACTTGATCAGCAGAAGCAGCAACAAGCTTCGAGGTGACAGCTAATACACTAAAACAAGGTAAAATAAGAGAGACAAGCCTTTGCAACCAAGTCAAGAGGTCAAGAAAAATAGGAAGTAATGGTTTTTTGATGGTTCCCGTGAAGTTTGAGTTAAAACTCCATGGGCTTATCCAGATTGCTCTTGTGTTGTGGAAAAACAGTAAGGAACATGGTTTGAAAGTTGAAACATTTCCATAAGCAGACAAAAAGTGTGGGCTTAGGAACACCAGGCCTTGACTAGATGAAACACCATCTGGTCATCATGAAAAAATGTTTGGGTGAGGAGGCATTGGAACTTTGCATGACCTGTACCTTATTATTGTAAATGTTGCACCTACAGCTGCTTATTAGTTCCTAAATAAATATGATGTGGAAACTAGGGTTGAGGCTCTCAATTTCGGAAGCCGTGAGTCCCCTCGTCCCATCTTTATTTCCTCTCTTGTGTCTTCCTTTCTGTCCTTATTATTTCTGCAGTTCTGAATCACCTACCCTTCTTGCAAACCTATTGCTGAGCTGGTTTCAGCAATTGGCGCCCAATGTGGGGGCCTGAGGTGGAAGAAGAAATCACTTCAAGCAAAATTGAATGTGTTGTCACAGCAAAGAGCCCTGTGTGGTGTAGAAGGCCTTTCAAGTCCTGAGTGAGTAAGGACACTCTCAGGGTTATGATGGGAAATGGAGACAGTCCAACAAAATATCACCCATATGTCTCCTCAAACAACTCCTCAAGGCAGGAGGAGCTGAGGCCAGCGAGTCTCGTATTTTAAAACTTTTACAGATTATAGAAAAATATTGCTCATGGTTCCCAGCAGTAGGAAGTTTAGAATTAGAAGACTGGGAAAGAGTAGGAAAAGAGTTTAAAAATTACATGTACAAGGTGTTCCACTCCCTGTTACTATTTGGTCCATTTGGATGATTATTAAATCTGTTTTGGAACCTTTGTAAACAGAAGATGAGGAAGAGAAAAATGAAAATAGAGAAAGTGAGGAAGTTCCTCCCACTGGATTTTTTTATGATACTAAAGTTATTTTGCAGCGGTGGACTTGGCCCAGGAGTTAGGGCATCCACCTACCACATGGGCAGTCCGTGTTTCAAACCCCAGGCCTTCTTAACCTGTGTGGAGCTGGCCCACGCGCAGTGCTGATGCACGCAAGGAGTGCCCTGCCACGCAGGGGTGTCTCTGTGCAGGGGAGCCCCACGCGCAAGGAGTGCCCACCGTAAGGGAGAGCTGCCCAACGCGAAAGAAAGTTCAGCCTGCCCAAGAATGGCGCCACCCACACGGAGAGAGCTGACACAACAAGATGATGCAACAAAAAGAAACACAGATTCCCGTGCTGCTGACAACAACAGAAGCGGACAAAGAAGATGCAGCAAATAGACACCGAGAGAACAGACAACCGGTGGTGGGGTGGGGGGGGAAGGGGAGAGAAATAAATAAATAAATCTTTTTAAAAAAGTTATTTTTGCCTTCAGCTCCTTCATTAACTGACTTTAGAAAGTCACTTCCCCACCCCACCCCCCCCCGCCACTGACACCTCCTCCCCCTCCTATGCCTGGAGATGCTCCACCAAAGTTGTCAGCTTTACAACAAGGCATTTTACAGGCTAGAAGGGAAGGTGACTTGGAGACACTTCAAATGAGACACTTTCTGGCTACTATACAAGAAAGAGTAGCTCCTGGAGTGGATCCTCAAAATCTGAATGGAGTTTATGAGTTCACTCATGAACTCTTCCTATTTAAAAATTTGAAAGAGTTAAAAGTAGCAGTGCAAACAATATGGTCCAAATTCTCCTTTTACCTATGGTATGGTGAAGAGGCTTGCTGAAGGCTATAGGCTGGTCCCATCTGACTGGTCCTCATTAGCACGCATCACCCTAGGGTCTGGAGAGTTTTTACAATTCAAAACCTGGTGGATAGATCATGCAGAGACTCAGCCTGCTCATAATAGAGCCCATAATATCCCCATTTCCTTGGATCAGTTAGTGGGGGTGGGGAATTGGGTGGAAGTAGATCAGCAATTAACAATGAATGATCAAGCCATTGCATAGGTCTATTGCTGTTGCTTAAGGGCCTGGGAAAAAATTGAGGCTAAAGGTCAGCCTCTGGTGTCATTTCAAAAAATATTACAAGGACCAAAAGAACCTTACCCTGACTTTATTGCTCGGTTTATCAAAAACAGGTCAATAATTTAGAAGCTGCTAATACTATTTTACAGCTAATGGCTTATGAAAATGTTAATCAGGATTGTCAGAAAGTTATTGGGATTATGAAAGGTAAAGCGGATTTGACTGGATATATTAAATTGTGCCAGGATGTTGGGACAGAGGGCCACCGTGCCACAATGATGGCTTGGGCTATGGCAGGAATGAAAATCAATAAGGGGTTCTCTGGAAAATGTTCCAATTGTGGAAAAATTGGTCACATGAGAAAAGATTGTCAGAAAAAGTCCGAGGGAAAAACAATGCCACCTGGACAGAATATTTCTGCTTGGAAATCATTTGAGCCGTGCCCCTGCTGTAGTAAAGGAAATCATTGGGTTAGCCAATGCTGGTCTAATTACCATAAGAATGGCACTCCCTAGGGAAGTGGGTTGGCCCAATGGATAGGGTGTCTGCCTACCACATGGGAGGTCCGTGGTTCAAACCCCGGGTCTCCCTTGACCCATATGGAGCTGGCCCATGTGCGGTGCTGATGTGTGCAGGGAGTGCTGTGCCATGCAGGGGTGTCCCCCGTGTGGGGGAGCCCCACGTGCAAGGTGTGCACCCCGTAAGGGAGAGCTGCCCAGTGTGAAGGAAGGTGCAGCCTGCCCAGGAATGGCGCCGCACACATGGAGAGCTAACATAGCAGGATACACAACAAAAAACAAGAAAAAAGGAACATGGATTCCCCGTGCTGCTGATAAGGATGGAAGTGGTCATGCAAGAATGTACAGCGAATGGGCACAGAGAGCAGAGAACTGGGGGCGGAGAAATTAAAAAAAAAAAAAAAAAGAATGGCACTGTCCCTTGTTGGGAAACTTCCAGCGGGGCCCTCTCCTAGCCCTGTTCCAAAAAGGGGGCTTTCCTGGTTCAGCAGAACAATCCTGGCACTCCCTGATACTCCACAGTGCCCTTCACTTACCCCCTGCCATGGCAGGAAGCACAGCCATAAATATCCTTATGACAAAACTTGTTATCTTGCTTCCAGGTGATACCTCCATCTGTGTAAAATGGGACTAAGGGGACTTTTACCAATTGGCATGGTCGGATTTCTCCTTGGGAGGAGCAGTCTCACCTCCCAGGGAATTAGAGTGCATACAGGAGTAATTGATTGTGACTATCAAGGCAAGATTCAAGTTATCATGTCCCGTCTCAGTTCCATGGAAAGTTGATATTGGAGATTGCATAGCACAATTGTTGTTGCTCCCTTACCTTCCTGTAGGGACATTCTTCAAACTTGTCCATCATGTCAAATTTTTAATAATCCAAAACAACTGGAACCTGGAGTAAATCCCCAGTGGGTTTAACTGCTAACTCACTGTGGCAAATGGAGATGTAATTCATATCTCCTCCTTTGGAAAATTATGTTATGTTCATGTCTCTGTAGATACTTGTTCAGGATTCATTTGGGCTACAGCTCAGATGGGAGAAATTGCTTGACATGTAAGACAGCATTTGTTAGCTTGCTTTGCTGTAATGGGACTCTCCCAGTCTCTAAAAACAGATAATGTTCCTGCTTACACCAGTGTCTCCCTCAAAAGATTTCTAGATACTTGGAGTATTTCACATATTACAGGACCTCAGTATAACCCCCAAGGGAAGGCTATTGTGGAGTGAGCAAATCAAACCCTTAAACTCATGTTACAAAAACAAAAAGGGGGAGACAAGGAAACACTGCAGGCGCAGTTAAGCACTATTCACTCTTAATTTTCTTAACTGTGGAACCACCCTGGAAGGGATAGCAGCTGAAAAGCATTTCCAAATAATTAGAAAAATCAAACCCAAACTCTGTTTGAAAAAACCTTTAATTGGGTGGAATGATCCACTGACTAATGAATGGTCAACAGGGAAGCTGTTAATTTGGGGATGAGGGTATGCTTGTGTTTCCCCAGGAGACGGAGAACATCCTGTGTGGGTACCAGCTCATCAAATAAAAGCATATCATGAATGCCAAAAGACGATGAAAGTTCCTGTGGAACCCAGAACCTCCGGTCATGCAGATGGAGAGATTGACACTGAAAACTACCTGGTTGGGTCCCACTCCGAAGACCAGAGCAGCTTCACCCCCACAATGGGGGGCAAATTAAACATCTGAGTCAAGAAGCCGAACAACAGTTGGAAAAGGAGAAATTGCCAGTTACTGCTCCTAATTTGCTGGTAGCTATGCTCGCCATAGTAACAGCAAACTTCTCAATGCACACAACAAATCCTCTGGGGTATGAAGCAGCAAGAAATCGCCAAATGTGTCATCACTGCTTTGCAAAACCAAAAAGGGGGAATTGTTGTGGGAAAACACTAAGGAACATGTTTTGAAGTTGAAACGTTTCCATAATGCAGCTAGATGGAACACCATCTGGTCAGCACGAAAAAATGTTTGCGTGAGGAGGCATTGGAACTTTGCACAACCTGTACCTTATTATTGTAAATGTTGCACCTGACCCTTATTACAGTAATAACAAACAGCTGCTTGTTAGTTCCTAAATAAATATGATGTGGAAACTAGGGTTGAGGTTCTCAGTTTCAGAAGCTGTGAGTTCCCTGGTCCCATCTTTATTTCCTCTCTTGTGTCTTTCCTTCTGTCCTTTTATTTCTTCAGTTCTCAATCGCCTTCCCTCCATGCAAACCTATTGCTGAGGTGGTCTCAGCACTCATGCATATATAGATGAGATGACTTTTGTAGTTAGGGAAGCCTAGGAAAGGAGGCTAATGAGCCTCCTTCAGGTTACGGAAATCCTATTCATATTTGGGCTCCCAAGGGAGAATGTCTCTTACTGAGAACTTAATCAATTCATAAAGCTTTTACCATTTCCAGCTTTTGATTTAAAGTGAGAGACTTGTGACTTGTCCTTTCACTTGAACACTTAGTGACCATCGTAGGGTTATTAATTGGCCTAATTTCAATATTTTTGTGTCTCAGGGATTAGGGAGGCCAGAGGAGAGGGAGACAGGAGGGGGAGTAGTCAGAACACACAAAACATTTATTGATTACATTTGCCATCTTATATGGATGTGCCTTGGGTACCCCAAAACAATTACAATAGTAACATCAAAGTCACAAATCACCATAACAGATATAATGATAATGACAAAGTTTGAAATATTGTAAGAATTACCAAAATGTGACATGTATGCAAAGTGAGCCCATGCTGTTGGGAAAATGGCACCAGTAGACTTGCTTGATGCAGGGTTACCACAAATCTGCAAATTGTAAAACAAATTATCTGCAAAGTGCAATAAAATGAGGTATGCCTATAAAGATTATTGTGAGGATTAAATTTGATGAAACAGTGTTAAATTGGAGGCAGTATAGTATTTCCATTAACAACGCAGGACTCCAGCTTCCCTGGATTTAATCTCCACCACTTTCTAGCTGTGTGGTCCTGGGCAAGTTAATTAATCCATCAGTGCCTTAGTTTCCTGATCATAAAATGGAGATATAATGATCTTTGAATTGCAATTCTGAAATCCATAAAGCTCTGAAAACCGAAAGTTTTGTAGCAAACTCCTTAGGTAGCCAATTTTGATCTGAATTGAACTGAGGTTATTTATAGTTCATATTCATACCATTTAGTATGAATAAACCAATGTTTTGCTGCAGAAATATTAATGTTTGATTTCAAGGTCCTGCCCCAGACTCTCTGGGGGTGTAACTTGCACCTGTAGAGGGACTAGACCACCTCTCAAGTATATCTGACACAACGCTGATTTTATTACCTCCTAAGCAAAGGAGAACTATGTGTTAGCACAGTCTTCTGGAACAGAGCAAAGAGCTCATCTTATAAAGGCTTTTACCAAAGTGAAGCTGTGACTGATTGGGGTTGGTTTCCATATTGCTTATTTACAATTTGGGATTAAGGCCAAAGGATTGTCAGTCTTCCAATTTCCTTCTTGACTTTGGGGAATAGGAACTTTTTATTCTCACACTCTCTTACCATTCTAAAATCTGAAAAATCCTATGTTCTGTGAGACCCCTGGTCCAAAGGATTCAGACAAGGGATTGTGAATCTTAAATACCTACTTCACAGGTTATGGATGATACCCATCACGGGGTTCTCTGCCTGATATGCACAAATGACCAACTCCTGAGCCTGAGGAAGGAAGAGCTTTATTGCAATATGCATAGCAAGAAGATCAGAAGGCTTATGGGTCTCCCCCAACTGCAGTAATTCTGAGAGTTTTATAGTATCCAAAGATGGGCAGGTTGAGGTATGATTATTTTGTGTGCAGATTGATTACATGACTAGCTACAGAACGTCTGTAAGAAAACAGTGGTCTTAGCATGAAGATGGGAGTGATTTTTAGCATCATAATGAGGTATATAGGTCACCTACAGGTGAAGGTTTAAGCTACTGCACGTGTCAGACTGGCCCATTTCGGTTGAACTAGCTTTGTCTAGTAATATAACTTAGGAAGTGGGGTTGGTTAGTTCTGGGCTGACTCAATTTCCTTCACTAAGAAACATTAGGTGGCTGTCTTTGAGATCACAAGACTTCAAAGTTGTAAAACAAGATAAGGGGTACAAGTGGGGCCAGTCACGAATTATCATGAGGCTTTTTACAGTCACAAGGTAAAGATTATACAGTTATACAATCATTATCAAAGATCAAGGTATCTGCGTTACAGTTCAGTGAGTTTCTTTTGGCTATTCTACAATATACTAGAAAGTAAAGGTGCATCTATATAATGACTCGGTAACTGTAATCGTTTGTTAACTCTTGGTTCCATGGAGAGCGTTAAAATAGTTAATACGTGTGAAATGACTGAGTCAGTGCTTGGCCTAGAGGAAAGCTCGGTGTACCTGACAGGGTTATCATAAACATGTAAAGGCTTGGCACCTAGCATTCATTTAGCAAGTATTTATCAAATGCTTACTACGTGCGATGCTTTAAGAATACTACCAGAAGAGGAGACTTACTCTACTGTTAGACTAAACACTAGTTCCTTTTTTGGTTGCCTGGCAGAAATGCTCTAATGGCAGGAACCCGTGGCTGGGTAAGGGAGGGCCCTTTTCCACCGCCCTTCGGTTGGCACCCTGCAGGGAGCGCCCCAGCCGCTCAGGCTCACCCGGTGCGCGCCCTCCGCCGCGCAGCCCTGCGACCGCCGGCTTCCGTTCCAGACAGAGGGCACTTTCCGAGGCTGAAGGCCCCACAGCCGCCCTCAGCTTCCGGCGGGAGTTTTCCAGGCCGGGCGACCCACCCCCACGAGCGCGCCAGGCCAGCTGCCCTTCTCGCAGGGGGCGGGCTACGTAACTGGGCAGCTCGGCTGCGCGGCACCGCCTCCTTCCCCACGTCGCCCGCGCGCGCGCCGAAGGGGCGGGGCCAGGAGCGCGCGCCGCCCGCGCGCGCCGAGGCGCCTGCGGATTGGCCACGCCGGCCTGTGTTGCTCCCGCGGAGCGCACCTCCCCTCTGGGTTTCCCCGCCAGCAGGAGCCTCGCGTTCGATGCGGCTCTTTAGTCGCTCGATCCGACAGAGTGGCTGCGCTTCGCCGACCGTCGCTATGTCGCGACAGAGCACCCTCTACAGCTTCTTTCCCCAAGTCTCCTGCGCTGAATAATGCCAACAAGGCCCCCGCAAGGGCCTCGAGCAAAGGCAGCGCCGCCGCCATCACCGGGGGCCTCTCCTTCCCCCAGCGGCGATGCGGCCTGGAGTGACGCCGGGCCTGGGCCCTTGGCGGGCTCCGCGTCGCCGCCTGAAGCCAAGAACCTCAACGGAGGGCTTCGGAGGTCGGCGGCGCCTGCGGTCTCCTCCAGGTAGCTGGGTGCGGGGTCGAAGGCGAGGGGTGATGGCGGCAAGGCGCTGGGAGCCCGGGGGAGGGGAGGCTCGCCGTGGGGGGCGGGAGGCCCCCGGCAGCCCCTGGGCTAGGAGGTGGGGCTGCAGAGATGTCTCGGAAGTGTGCAGGCTGAGTTGGGACATTGGGGCGGGGGTGTAGACTGCAAACAGGGTTGGAGGAGGAAATAAGGCTGTGCAGGAAGAGAGGTTGGAGGGGAGAGGAGATGCACAGGGTTAAGGCGTTTTGGAGGAAGAGGAGGAGACGTGTTCCTCCAGGTGGGGGGAGGGGGCGGGCGTGGGTGCAGAAGGGGGAGAGGCCTGCAGTTTGGGTTGGGGAGAAGATGGGGGGATGGGAGTCCCATAGGATGGGAAGGGAGGAAAGGAGCTATGCCTACCTAGTGCGGGAAGTGCGGGGAGGTGTTGGTGCTTGCCTGGGGCGGAGGAGGGTTTGTGCCTGGGGCGGGGGAGGGATGGCGGAAGCTGGAATGCCAGCTCGCTGGAGGCTATGGGGGCGCGGCTTGCAGCGTGTGGGGGTGCGCGAGGAGACTCCTTGTTCCGAGCTGGGGTGGTGAATTGGGGGTCCAGATGACGCTTAAAGCACGCAGTTGATGGGTGGGTCTGAGCCTCAGACTGCTTGATCCCATAAAGAAGGAACTATGGGCTCATCGCCTGGGTGGTGGTGGGGGCATTGGGGGATGGACCAGGAGCTGAGGGGGGAGTGTCCTAGGGCGGAGCGTCGGGCGTTATTGGGCCTAGTGAAGGTGCGTGCCTGAGAGGTGAGGGGAAGGGGCCAGAAGTGATTGGACCGGGTTGGGTCACCTCGTAGGTAGCACAGGCACCAAAACAAAAGAAAAATTTAGAAAGTTATATTTGGGCACACGTGGAAGTTTTGTATTCAATTCAAACGTTGTTTTTATGAAATTCTTTAGTTTTTATTAACAATTCTATGGGAGGAGGTGGGGCACCGTAAATTTTTCCGAGTGAAGAGGTGAGCCACTAAAAACCTTGATCCGGCCCTGGGCAGGGATGCATGGACCGACTGCGTCCAGCCTGCCCGGAGGAGTCGTTCTCGCTTTCTGGTCTTTTATGAAGGCAGAGGCCTTGGCTGATCTTTTGTTTTTGTTTCTTCTTTTATGATTTTTTCTTGGCTGATCTTTTTATAAGAGCAGCGAGAGTACCGTATTGGATTTGTCACAAAATATAATGGTAGCTATTTGAACCGATGAGGAAATAAGAGGTTTACAAAAACCAAAGAACGCTTTAAAAATTAGAGAGTTGGTTAGTGCTTCTAAGTAATCGATTTCAAATGTCCTGACTTTTAAAGATGTGCTTACAGGAGGTCCCAGTTTTTTCAAAATTTAAACTAATTATTGTTACCCTCGTTTAAGCGACCTTTCCAGCCACTTAAATATGTAATAGAGCGGATTACTAGAACCTGGTTTTGGGGAACAGGGTCAGTATCAGGATAAGACTTTTTTTTCATGTTGAGAGATGCATGATGTGTTAATGTTTGTACTTGAATGGGAATTGATAATTCCTGCATCCATGCTAAACTGATGTGTTTATTGGAGGGCTGTACTGCTTTATTATAGAAATTGGCTCACACACCCGTGGGTATGGACAAATCCAAATTCTGTAGGACAGGCCACAAACTGGGAACTCCAATAAAGGTTTTCTGTGAACTCCCCAGAAGCTGGCTGGCTGAAGTAGAGGTACAGATTATTTTTTCCGACTGCTGAAATCATCAGTTCTCCCTTTAAGACCTTCAGCTGATTATGTAACCGAAAAATTAACAACTGTGTTTTAGTCCACTAAATTCTAGTTTAGGCAGTTACTAACCTTTTGATAGATATATTGCAATGTAGCCAAAAGAAAATACCAATAACTGATCTCACTGATTTATATAGCCTTACTGTATGTTAGCCTTTTTAGTAGCCAGAAGCAAAAATCTGTTGTAAATCACTGAACTATAACCCAGATTCCTGATTTCTTTGGTGCTGATGCTGTGTTTTGTAACTGAAAGGTTTACCCTGTAACTGCACAGTACTGAGACAACTCATTACTGGCCCCACTTGTATCCCTTACCTTGTTTTGCAACCCTGAAGTTGGTGCCCTTGCACATAGCCAGCCCCCTAAAGCTAGGTGTCCCTGCACGCAGCCTCCTTGTTGATTAACACGAGTCAGTTCAGAACTGACCGCCCCAATTCCTAAGCTACTTAGCTGGACCTAGACAGTACTAATTAGAGTTGGCTCGCCTGCCATGCGCAGTAGCCTAAATCTTAAACTTCGTGAGCTAAGCATATAATTGATCTGCGCATGCTCAGTGATTAGAAGATCGGTAACCTGGTCATTATCCTACGCTTGCCTGCCTTTGTTTGAGTGCTATACTTAACCATCATACGGGCTGAGTTTTACAGACCTAACTTGTTTTAATCAATTTAATTAAAACAGCGTATTTTAAAAAAAATGTTCAAATTGTCATAATTTTGCCAGAGGGAGGGAGCCTCTTGTAAGCTGGCTCTTAACGTTTTTTTAGTACCACCTCGGAACTTTGGAAAACATTCATTCTGATGACAAGGTGTCCCATCTTTAATTCTCCTTGTGCCAAGGTATGGAATTAGCTTTTCTGTAGTGTCTTTTTAAATAGAGGCTAGGTGGGATGATATTTTTTTCTGAACACCCTAGAAACTAGTGCACAACTAATGGCTAAGTTCCCCATAGCTGAAGGAAAGAAGGCAGGGAGTGTGGGCAGAGGTAGGTATGATGAGAGCCCTTGGAATGAATTATTGCTCTGACAACTTTTCTTCCCAGTCCCATATTTTAGCTATTTAAAGGGTAGGAAAAGTCTACTTTCATGGTCCACTTTAAAATGTAGGTGCAAACACTGGTAGTTTGATTTCTAAATTTGGTTTGAGAGTTTTACGGATCTTTGAGAATTCAGTGTTTATATAAAAGCGTTTGTTAGATACAACCCAGTTTATCTTTTTTTGTTTACAGAAGCACGTTATAGCAATGCTTTGGAATCTACCTATCCTTTAAAAAAAAAAAAGCGGATACACAAAAATGTTAACTATAACTGTTGAGCATAACCAGTAAACAACACTAAGGTTATGGATATAGAGAAAGTAGAGATAATGTGATTGTAAAGCAAAAACTTAGAGATCTGTTCAGTGTAAATTTATCCTTTTGAAGTCATTTCATATTTTATTTAGTTACATGAAAGCCTTTATATTTATTTTTCTGAACTGGTAGGTTTTTCTGTCTTATGTTTTTTTTCACTGTCTTGCAAATCCCTAAGTATACCAAAGTAGACATTTAAGATACATTATTTAAAGCTTTAAAAGCACTTATCAGATTGTCAGAAAATACAGCCAAATAAATGTTAAAATGCAATTAAATTAGTTTAAAGACGGTTAGGAGAAAGTTTTAAGTAGGGCCAGTTTAAATATAAGATTTAATACAGTATTTAGCATTGGTAAAAAAAAAATCCAAGTATTTGCACAGATTAAAATGTTTCTTTTATTTTGACATTCTTTGGAAACTACACCAACTAGAGAAAAAATTTAAGAATTATCTTTAAAGAGTTAAAGTTTACATACAAAATCAATATATTTTAAAAACTTTAATTAGCACTCAGGAAATAATTTTAAATTGAGAAATGTTTAACATTTTTAGTTTATTACATGTTTTATCAGGTGCTTAATTCGCTTCTTTTTGGCTTGAGAACCACTGTTTCCTGGGCCAGGATTTTTAAAGTGTCATTGTTTTTGAAGCTTGCCCTGGAGAAATTGCACATCACTGAATTTTTTTAATCTTAGCATTTTGTAGTGTACTGCCAGTTCTTAAGAGCAGGGAAGTTAGGTTATGTGTAAGATTCTCTTAAGTAAGGTTATATTTAGGGCAAAAACAAAATGATTATTTAAACAGGTCATTTTGAAATCATTTTAGCTTTATAGATGTGGAACTTATTTATAAACTGATAATGGTTGTAAGGTTTTCAAATAAATTTAAAGGCATTTTATGATAACTTTTAGTTGCTTGGAAAGGAATCTTTTCTAAAATTTTTGAGACTTTGAGATCTTTGAACACTATTTTAAACTATGTTCTACATTTGTACAAATGAATGACAAAGTTCTAAGTTAACAGCTTAGAGATCACAAGTTCTTTGGGATAAGACTAGAATGATTAACATATTTTAAACATATATTAACGTATTTTTATATATAGTTAAATATGTATATTTAAACTTATTATGTATTAGTTGTAGGTATAAAACCTGAAAGTTTTCCCACATGTGTATTAGGTCTCAGTGAGAAAACTGAGTTACCCTGAGAATAGATGAGAGAACTTTTAAGTGGCAAATTTGGCCATCTTTTTTGCTTAAGAATTTTGAACTAATCATTAGTTTCTTTGGGAGACCCTAAGACAACTATATTTTTTTAAAAATTTGCTTTAGATGTATTTTTTTCCTGTATAAAATCCTATCATCAGCACCCTGCAAGAGTGACACACTTGTTCTAGAACATTCCTGTATTTGTATTATCAACCAGTCATCATCCATATCCAGAGTTCACTGTTACACAGTCCCAAGTTTATCCTCTAGCTTTCCTTCTTTGACAAATACAACCCTGAACTTCCCCTTTCAGTGTCTACAAACACACCCATAAATCAGTGCTGCAAATTATACACACAGTAATGTGCTAACATCACCTCTGTCCATTTTCAAACATTTACAATCAATATTATTAAAGATTCTGTGCACATTTAAGTGTCAGCTTCCTGTTTTCTACCCTCATTCTATCTCCTGCTAACCTATACTCTGGATTTTAACTCTGAGTTTAACTCATTATAATTAGTTCATGTTAGTGAGACCATACAATATTTGTCCTTTAGTGTCTGACTTTTTACTTAACGTAATTGCCTCAAGATTCTCCGTGTTGAGGACTTCATTTCTTCTTATAGCTGAATAACATTACATTGTATGTATATAGCACATTTTGCTTATCTATTCATTGGTTGATGGACACTTGGGTTGTTACCATCTTTTGGCAATTGTGAATTATACCACTATGAATATTGGTGTACAAATGTCTGTTCTCATCCCTGCTTTTGCTTCTTCTGAGTATATACCTAGTAGCAGGATTGTTGGATCATATGGCATTTCTATACTTAGCTTCAAGAGGAACTTCCAGTGTCGTCTTCAGCAGCTGCACCATATTACATTCCCTACATTCCTACCAGCAGTGAATAAGTGATCTTTTTTCTCCACATCCTCTCTAACACTTGGAGATTTCTTTTTTAAAAATAATGGCTGTTGTTGTAGATGTTTATTTTTTTTTTATTTCTCTCCCCTTCCCTCCCCTTCCCTCCCCTCCCCCCCATTTGTCTGCCCTCTGTGTCCATTTGCTGTGTGCTCTTCTGTGTCCACTTGTATTCTTGTCAGGTGGCACTGGGATTCTGTCTCTTTTTGTTGTGTCATCTTGCTGCGTCAGCTTTCCATGTGCGGCGCCGCTCCTGGGCAGACTACGCTTTTTTTGCATGGAGCAGCTCTCCTTGCAGGGTGCACTCCTTGTGCATGGGGCACCCCTACGTGGGGGTCCCTCTGCACGGCATGGTACTCCCTGCATGTGCAGCACTGCGTGGGCCAGCTCACCACATGGGCCAGGAGTCCCTGGGTGCTACCTGGACCGCCTATATGGTAGGCGGATGCTCTATCAGTTCAGTTTGAGCCACATCTGCTTCCCTATCTCGTGGTTTTGATTTGTATTTCCATAGTAGTTACTGATATTGAGAATCTTTTCATGTGCTTTTTTTTTCTTTTTAAGGAGGTACTGGGGATTGAACCTGGGACCTCGTACATGTGGAGTGGCCGCTCAACCACCGAGCTACACTCACTCCCCATTGTGTGCCTTTTTTTTTTTAAAGATTTATTTATTTCTCTCCCCTTCCCCCCCACCCTGGTTGTCTGTTCTCTGTGTCTATTTGCTGCGTTTTCTTTGTCCACGTATGTTGCTTCAGTGGCACGGGAATCTGTGTTTCTATTTGCTGCGTCATCTTGTGTCAGCTCCGTGTGTGCGGTGCCATTCCTGGGCAGGCTGCACTTCCTTTTGGGCTGGGCGGCTCTCCTTAAAGGGCGCACTCCTTGCGTGTGGGCTCCCCTATGTGGGGGACACCCCTGCGTGGCATGGCACTCCTTGCGCGCATCAGCACTGCTCATGGGCCAGCTCCACACGGGTCAAGGAGGCCCGGGGTTTGAACCGCGGACCTCCCATGTGGTAGACGGATGCCCTAACTAAAAAGCTGCCCTGTGTGCTTTTTAGTCATTTCAATTTCCTCTTTGAAAAAGTGTCTATTCAAGTCTTTTGCTCATTTCTTTTTCTTTTTCTTTTTTTAAAGATATATCTCCTTTCCCCTCACCGCTCTGCCCTATTGTCTGCTCTCTGTGTCCATTTGCTGTGTGTTCTTCTGTGTCTGTTTATCTTTTCTTTAGGAGGCACTGGGAACCGATTCTGGGACCTTCTCGAGTGGGAGAGAGGTGCTCAATCTCTTGCGCCACCTCAGCTCCCTGGCCTGCTGTATCTCTTATTGTCTCTCTTCTGTGTCTTTTGTTGTGACATCTTGCTGCACCAGCTATCCGCTTGGGCTAGTTTGCTGCGCGGGCCAATGTTTCACTCAGGCCAGCTCGCTGTGGACCAGCTTTCTGCTTGGCCCAGCTTCCTGCATGAGCCAGCTTGCCTTCATCAGGAGGCCCTGGGAATTGAACCCTGGACCTCCCATATGGTAGACAGGAGCCCAGTTGCTTGAGCCACATCTGTTTCCCTGCCCATTTCTTAATTGGGTTGTCTTTTTATTGTTGAGTTGTAGGATTTCCTTATATATTCTTTTTTTTTTTTTTTAAAAGATTTATTTATTTATTTTATTTCCCCCCCTCCCCTGGTTGTCTGTTCTTGGTGTCTATTTGCTGCGTCTTGTTTCTTTGTCCGCTTCTGTTGTCATCAGCGGCACGGGAAGTGTGGGCGGCGCCATTCCTCGGCAGGCTGCACTTCCTTTCACGCTGGGCGGCTCTCCTCACGGGCGCACTCCTTGCGCGTGGGGCTCCCCCACGCGGGGGACACCCTGCATGGCACGGCACTCCTTGCGCGCATCAGCACTGCGCATGGCCAGCTCCACACGGGTCAAGGAGGCCCAGGGTTTGAACCGCGGACCTCCCATGTGGTAGACGGATGCCCTAACCACTGGGCCAAAGTCCGTTTCCCTATATATTCTTAGTATTAAACCTTACTGGATATGTGGTTGACAAATATTTTCTCCCATTGAGTGGGCTGCCTTTTCACTTTCTTGGCAAAGTCCTTTGAAGCACAGAAGTATTTAATTTTGGGTAGGTCTCAATCTAGTCTTTTCTTTTGTTGTTTACGTTTGGGTGTAAAGTCTAAGAAACCGCTGCCTGCCGCGAGATCTTGAACGTACTCCCCTATTTTCTTCTAGGAGTTATATGGTACTCTTATATTTAGGAATTTGATCCATTTTGAATTAATTTTTGTATTTGGTGTGAGATGGGGGTCCTCTTTCATCCTTTTGGATATGGATATCCTGTTTTCTCAGCACCATTTGTTGAGACTGTTCTATCTCATTTATGAATTTGGTAGCCTTGTCAGAAATCAATTGACCAGGGAAGCAAATGTGGTGCAGTTAACTGGGTTCCTGCCTATGACATGGGAGGTCGCTGGTTTGGATCTCATTGCTTCCTAAAGAAGACAGCTAGCTGGCCTGATGGACAGGCATGGCAAGCTGACAAAACAAGAGACACAAGAAGAAAAAACATAGTGAGAGACAAAGCTGGGAACAGAGCTTCTCTTGGTGCCTCCTAAAGAAGACAGTGAGCTGACACAACAAGGTGTCACAAGAGATGGGGCGGGGAACATAATGAGAGACACAAGAAAGTAGGGAGTGGAGGTTGCTTAAGGGATTAGGTACCCTCTTCCCACATCAAAGGTCCTGGGTTTGGCTCCTCGTGCCTCCTAAAGAAGGAAAGGAGAACAGACAGAGCAAGTGAAAAACAACAAGAGGGTGGGGAGAAATAAATAAAATCTTAAAAAAAAAAAAAAAAGTCAATTGACCAGGGAAGCAGATGTGGCTCAAGTGATAGGGCTCCCATCTACCATATGGGAGGCCCCCAGTTTGGTTCTTGAGGCTCCTGGTAAAGGCGAGCTGGCCCACATGGATAGCTGGCCTGCACAGAAAGCTGACACAAGATGATGATGCAACAAAAAAGAGACACAGGAAAGACAATGGGAGCTACAACAAACCAGGGAGCTTAGGTGGCGCAAGATTGAGTACCTCTCTCCCACCTGGAGGGTCCCAGGATTGGTTCCTGGTGCCGCCTAAAGAGAAGACAAGGGGAAGCCGATGTGACTCAAGCAATTGGGCTCCTGTCTACCTTATAGGAGGTCCAGGTTCAATGCCCAGGGCCTCCTGGTGAAGGCAAGCTGGCCCACGTGGAGTGCTGGCCTGCGCAGAGTAGTGCCCCTACGCAGGAGTGCTGCCCTGCACAGGAGTGCTTCCCCATGCAGAGAGCTGGTGCAGCAAGATGATGTAACAAAAAGAGATACAGTAGAGAGACAGTAAGAGACACAACAGATCAGGGAGCTGAGGTGGCACAAGAGAATGATTGCCTCTCCCCCACTCCAGAAGTTCCCAGGATTGGTTCCCAGAGCCGCCTAAGGAGAATACAAGCAGACACAGAAGAACACACAGTGAATGAACACAGAGAGCAGACAACAGGTGAGGGGATAAAGAAATAAATCTTGAGAAAAAAAAAAAGACAAGCAGACACATAAGAACATGCAGGGAATGGACACAGAAAGCAGACAAGTGGGGAGGGGGGATAAATAAATCTTTAAAAAAATAAATTGACCATAGATATGAGGGTCTATTTCTGAGCTCAGTTCAGTTCTATTGATTGATATATCTTTATGCTGGTATTATGCTGCTTTGACTGCTGTAGCTTTGTAATATGTCTTAATGTCAGGAAGTGTGAACCCGCTAATCATGTTGTTCTTCCTAAGTCAATTCTTAAGGTTCCTGCCAGTGCTTTGTTGCCTCATACCAGGCAAAATAGAATTTTACTGGGTTTGGGGCATCCTGCTTCATTGAACAAATGTCCCTTTAAGATGTGTTTCTTTTTTTTTTAAAGATGTGTATTCTTGAGAATTTATACCTTTTATAGACATGTATGTAATTAAATGACTGCTATTAGGTCAAACACTTCTTTAGTTCTTACCCTTCATAACTCAGTTCACACAAGCAAGCCCTAGACCACTTCTGTGTAACAAACCACAGTCACTTTTTAAACCCCAGTCCACTCCAGTCAGACTCAGGACTCATCTGGAGATATTTAATAATTTCAATACACAGGAGAGAACAGCCAGAAACTAGCCAGCCCTTTAGGTTAAGGCTTTGCTAGGTACAGACCAAAACTTCACCTGAGTTCTCCATCTCAAGAGATTGACTTGCCTTTAAAGAAGGGTAGCCAAGCTTGACTGGTGAGTATCCCTACCCTTCTTTGCTTCTGTACAATTCGCCTTGGCCAATATGCAGTTTGAATCATGATGTCCCAAGATTATACAGCCAGAAATAACATTTTATATGGAGAAACATGTTCATTGACATAACATGTTTTTGCTGTTTGGCCAATCTTCCAAAAGTTATTGTTAGAATTTACTCAGGCAAGCAGATTTGACTCAACTGAGAAAGCATCTGCCTACCACATGGAAGGTCCAGGATTTAAACCCAGGGCCTCCTGACCCATGTGGTGAACTGGCTCATGTGCAGTGCTGATGCACCTAAGGAATGCTGTGCCACGCAGGAGTGTCCTCCATATAGGGGAGCCCCAACCGCAAGAGGTGTGCCCCGTAAGGAGAGCCGCCCCATGAGAAAAGCACAGCCTGCTCAGGAGTGGCGCCGCGCACATGGAGAGCTGACGCAGCAAGATGACGCAACAAAAAGACAGAGATTACTGGTGCCACTGACAAGAGTGCAAGCAGACACAGAAGAACACACAGTGAATGAACAGAGAGACCAGACAACGGTGGGGGGGGGGATAAAAAATAAATCTTTGAAAAAAAAAGAATTCAAACTCAGAACTGAAATTCCTTTATATAACAAAGGTTAGTACCCTCCTTTAACTGCTGAATACTGGTTGGGGGGGGGGGATGCTTGTGGTTTTCAGACATGAGTGTGCTAGAATTTGTGGTTAAGTGGCTACCTGACCCCAGTTAAGGAAGGAAAGCCCGCTTTACAAAAGTGAGGCTTGTAGACACTATTTTACACAGTTATAACGATCCCCCCTTCCCCCATTAATTTATGGATATGTTAGCAAGGAGGAATCACAGCTACGGTGGAAGTTTTGAATTCTCAGGTACAGCTTCCTGTTTAAAGATGACCTATGTGGTGTGAGCCTGAGGCAATATTAATAAAGGTGTGCAGGTCATTATGGATTATTTTAAGCTGAATGTATTTATAAAGGCCCTTGAAGCAAGTACACCCTGAAATCATGTCCTGTTCTTGTTTCTCTTTTGTCTAGCCAAGTGGTTTCCATATTCACATTTTTTGAAAGACTTTCATGATTGGGTCTGAATCAGGTGGCTTCAGGTGATAATGATAACTTCTAAAATGTAAAAAATATTTTTTATAATATACTGAAAAGTATTTTACTCTTATGGCTCCTAAGTGAAAAAATCCTGTAAGGCAGCTTAGAAAATTTTGGTATATAGTGCTTGGACAGGGATTGTCAGCTGTGTGTTATCTTTCAACAGAGATGTGCACTTAGTCTGTTAGCAAGATTCTTCTCTCTCCCTCTTTTTCCCTTTCCTCCCTCCCCCATTCTCTTCATCATTAGCTCTTTTTCTCCTTTATTTTTTTCTCCTCTTAGAAAAGCAGCAGGATTAAATCAGTTTTTTGTGAAGATACCTCTGCTTTCAATTCTATAGGCATGTATGCTTGCTATGTTTTGGCATATTAGGCACTTACCTATTAACTTTTTTTTTCATAAAACTAGGTTTATTTTGGGGAAGTAGAAGAGTACTAGGTAGCTTATGACTGTTTAGAATGCATAGGATCTTAACTGGAAACTACTTCCAAGAAAAGTCTAATGGGATATATTTTAATGTAAATAAAAAATATAATCATTATGTTTTGTATTTTATTAATATGATTGGTCAGTTCCTGTTCCTGATATATATATACCCTATTGTAATATAGGTGCAACTCACTATAAATTGGAGAGCATGCCTTTTTCCTGCCATCAACAGTCTACTAGAATTCTGGCAAAGTTTTTAAACTTTGAACGATTTTGAGAAATAATTTTTTACCATACTATAATTTATTGTATTTGTGTTATGATTGCAGTATTGTTTAATACTTAAATGTGCATGTGATGTGTGCTTGCTATGTTTTTAGAAATGACTTGACTTTAAAAAATGACATGTTTTAAAAATGAGAGGAGTCCTAAACGATACCTTCCTTGGAATTGGCTTGTTTATATGATTGTCTTTAAGGCAACTTGACCAAATATTAACCAAATTATGTATTTTCTTTTGGCAACAGTTTCTGTGACTTCTCACCAGGTGATTTGGTTTGGGCCAAGATGGAGGGTTACCCTTGGTGGCCTTGCCTGGTTTATAATCATCCCTTTGATGGAACATACATTCGTGAAAAAGGGAAATCAGTCCGTGTTCATGTACAGTTTTTCGATGACAGCCCAACAAGGGGCTGGGTTAGCAAAAGGCTATTAAAACCATATACAGGTAAGAGACTCACTCTGCTCTGAGTGTATGAGTCTAGCTTAATTACAGTAAAAATAAGTGTATTTTACTTGAATAAATTGCAGCAGTGGCAGTTATGAAAGCCTTCTGGCATGGAGAAGAATAAGATCCAGCTGGTTGTCAGCTAGTTTGTTGTGTGGAATGGAATTTTAACTTGTCTGTCCAGTGACTTAACAGCAATATGTTCTTAAATGAAAGTGATCTCATTGGAGGTAGTAACCAAAATACCAGCTTTAGGCATGAGTAAGGTAAATTAAACAATGTCTACCTCTTAATCTCGAAGAAAGACAATGTGGTCAGAATACATAGCATATAGATCAACAACATTCTTTAGGCTAGATGAAAATACACCCTACCTGGCCTCCAGCATTTTCACCTGTGAGCATATGTGAATTGAGGAGTTTTACATCAAGACTTCCCTAACTTTTTCCTCCCAGACTCTGTCTTATCACAGACATCAGTAAGGCCGGTATATGTAGCCTTACTTGGGATAGGTAGACCTTATCAGTCTCTTTAATTACACAGAAATGCACAGTATGACTGCAGGATACAGTACACTGTACACTTGAGCATGAACTCATTCATTATCCATAGATTCTTCAGGTTAGTATGTTGCTGAACTCAGTGTTGTGGAATCAGGACACAGGTCAGTTTCCCAGAAATCTCTGTGAAGCATGCCTTTTTGCCATAGGGCTAATCCTGCAGCGGGGAAAAACTGCAGGAAGTTAAGTGTAAATAGAAATCTGACATGCAAGATGGAGAAAGAATCAGGAAATCTGATTCTGGCTTCCCCACTAACTATGGTATAATCTTGGCCGACCACAGTACTTGTTTTCTAAGACTGTTAATATATAAAATGAGAGAGTTGGACTGGATAATAAATGATATCCTTTCTAGGACTAATTTTGAGATTCTATACAAAGTTTTGGTAAATAATTAAGAAAAGAGATCCAGAAAATATTTACATTTATGTTGTCATCATAACACCTCCCCTGTACCTACTGTTCTTTGTCCTTAATAATTTTAAATTGTTGTAATACGTGCTTATTAACAAAAAAGCAGGTTTTTTTTTTTTTTTTTTAGATTTGTAGAGTAGAGCTTACATTTAGCGTTCTTGGGGACCATGATGGAACTATGTACACTGGGGAGTGCTGCTGCAACAGGCACTTGGGTAAAAGTTCAGTGACTCCTTCTAACTGATTTTGCTTGTTGAAGTTTGTAGGGAGATGGGAAATTCTAGCTTTAATTTATGTAAGGCAGCCCATGAACATTGCTAATTCCATGAAAGTTTATGGTTGTCCTGTTAGTTTTAGTGTAAAGGAAGTAGAAAACAATGTCAATGTTTTGGGTCTGTTAAATTCAGACAAATTAGGTTTCTTTTACAATTATGGTTATATTTTGGCAGAAGAACAGAACATTTTGTTTTCCCTCTTGCTGGGAAAGAACTAAATATTTGTATACCATGTTAGATTTGTGATCTAACATTTTTGCCTGGTGGATAGAACTCTTAATGAATATTTATGAAGACCGACCTTTACTTGAAAGCAGAACAGGACATTTTGATGTAGCTGCTTTGGGAAAAAAAGTAGCACATCAAAGTTTGAATTGGATTATCCACACAAAAGTTAGTCTAGGGCCCCTTAGTGTTTATGGCCCTCCCCCCCCCCCCCAACCTATCTAACTGCCTTTGGGACAAACTCATTTAAAATATATATTCATCTGGCTAACAGTGTTGTCTTTGCCTTCTTGAAGTAACTTAAAAAAGGCTCTCAACCTCTTTCACATCTCAACTGCCTGGTTTGAAGAGGTATGCCTTATCTGTTTAGGACCGTGGTAGTTAGAAGAGAGGCAACTTCAAGGAGGTAAAGTAGGTAATTCAATTTCACTGGTAGTTTTTCCTTGAAAGTTCCTGCCTTCTGGGTTTTACTGAACTATTCCTATCAGTAAAAAATAATGAGATATTAAAAAGTGTGTTGCCTTCAGTCTTCTTGTTCATTAGGGCAAGTGTTGTAGATTGAGAAACTATCCAGCCAATAGTTCTTATTTATAAATAAATATACTTTTTTCTAGGTTCCAAATCGAAGGAAGCTCAGAAGGGAGGTCATTTTTATAGCGCAAAGCCTGAAATACTCAGGGCAATGCAACGTGCAGATGAAGCCTTGAATAAAGACAAGATTAAGAGGCTTGAATTAGCAGTGTGTGATGAACCCTCAGAACCAGAGGAGGAGATGGAGGTGGGACACTGAAAACATACGGTTATTTTTGTTTGGGAGGGAGATGGGGGAAAAGGGCATACATGTTAAAATATTTTCTTGTAATACATATATATATTTTAGTACACACACACGCGCTTCTGTACTTCCTAGATTTTAATTGAGTTAGATTAATTAGAATCTCAACAGTTAGCATCTCATTTTCCTTAGGTTCTCAGGCCTGGTGGCAAGTAAGGCACATGCTGCAAGAGGTAACCATAAACTTGTACACAGTTTGGAAAGAAGCAGGACATTAGGGACTGTAAAGACCTGGGCATATATTGGTCAGATGGTCTGATGGAGCCTTCTTTTTTAGGATGTAGTCGGGTTCTGAAATTTAATTATCCATGTTTATGCTTTTAACTCTCATTTTTTTTTTGTTGTATTTTGCACTGATAAAAACAGGTGTTAAGTTACCTTGAAATATAACCTAGGTTTCAGATGTTAATGGTCACTAATTGAGTGCATTAAAACCTGTTAGCAAAATGAACATTTAGTTGGTTAGCTTAAAACAAACACGATCATTTTTCTCTAATTTAGTAAATTAAGGAGCTATGTCCCAGAAAGTATCCATCTTTAAGTTCAAATTGATATGTTTTACTTTATTGCCTTATAGATGAGATGGGAAGTACACAAGTTAATATAGCGGACTATTAAGAAAATGGAAAAAAAAAGTTTCTAAGGTTGAGACCAGGGATTGTAACATTAATCACTGGTTTAGAACAGAATGGTAATTACAGAGATCATTTAGCCTAATACTAAATAACACTTTACATATGAGTAGATCCATGAATGCTGAATGACTTGCCTAGAATGATACAGCTGGTTTGTGGAAAAGCAAGGACCAGAATCAGTGTTGATTGCTTACTGCTTTTCTACACTAAAAGAAATGATAAAATAGTAAACTTTATTTCATAACATACCCATTTGTAGAAGAGGTGACCTTGGAAGAAAGATAACAGGGAGATTTAAAAGTATTTCCATAGCTCTATTAATGAGGACATCACCTAATTGTGCTGGTACTTTATGATGTGGGGCACACTTGGTTTCATCAACGTAAACAGTGATGACATCTGTTTTAATGTTGGGTAGAACTGAAATTACCTAGTATAGATACTCCTTGAGAAAGAAAGAGAGTTTCTTATTTCTGGAGGTGGGTTCTTTTCTTGGTATATGAAGTTGCAGCATATTGAGATAAACCACAGCAATACTGTAATGTACCACATTTTGATTCTTTTTTAATACTTTTTCCTTGCCTGGCAGGTAGGTGCAACCTATGCATCAGATAAGAGTGAAGAAGATAATGAAATTGAGAGTGAAGAGGAAGTACTGCCAAAGATGCAAGGATCTAGGCGTAGTAGCCGCCAAATAAAAAAACGAAGGGTCATATCAGACTCTGAGAGTGACATTGGTGGCTCTGATGTGGAATTCAAGCCAGATGCTAAGGAGGAAGGAAGCAGCGATGAAATAAGTAGTGGAGTGGGGGATAGTGAGAGCGAAGGCCTGGAGACCCCTGTCAAAGTTGCTCCAAAGCGGAAGAGAATGGTGACTGGAAATGACTCCCTTAAAAGGAAAAGTTCAAGGAAGGAAATGCCCTTAGCCTCAAAACGAGCAACTGGCATTTCATCTGAAACCAAGACTACTTTGAGTGCTTTCTCTGCCCCTCAAAATTCTGAATCCCAAGCCCACAATAGTGGAGGAGGTGATGACAGCAGTCGTCCCACCATCTGGTATCATGAAACTTTAGAATGGCTTAAGGAGGAAAAGAGAAGAGATGAGCGTAGGAGGCGGCCTGATCACCCTGATTTTGATGCATCTACTCTCTATGTGCCTGAAGATTTCCTTAATTCCTGTACACCTGGCATGAGAAAGTGGTGGCAGATTAAGTCTCAGAACTTTGATCTTGTCATCTTTTATAAAGTAGGAAAGTTTTATGAGCTATATCACATGGATGCTCTCATTGGAGTCAATGAACTAGGGCTGGTATTCATGAAAGGCAACTGGGCCCATTCTGGTTTCCCTGAAATTGCATTTGGCCGATACTCAGATTCCCTAGTGCAGAAGGGCTATAAAGTAGCACGAGTGGAACAGACTGAAACCCCAGAAATGATGGAGGCACGATGTCGAAGGATGGCACATGTATCTAAGCATGATAGAGTGGTGAGGAGGGAGATCTGTAGGGTCATTACCAAGGGTACACAAACCTACAGTGTGCTAGAAGGTGACCCCTCTGAGAATTACAGTAAGTTTCTTCTTAGCCTCAAAGAAAAAGAAGAAGATTCTTCTGGACACACTCGTGTGTATGGTGTATGCTTTGTTGATGCCTCACTGGGAAAGTTTTACATAGGTCAGTTTTCAGATGATCGCCACTGCTCCAGGTTTAGGACTCTGGTGGCACACTATCCTCCAGTACAAGTCTTGTTTGAGAAAGGAAATCTCTCAACAGAAACCAAGATAATCCTGAAGGGTTCATTGTCCTCTTCCCTTCAGGAAGGTCTGATACCAGGCTCCCAGTTTTGGGATGCAGCCAAAACTTTGAGAACTCTTCTTGAAGAAAAATATTTTACAGAAGAGTTAAATGAGGACAATGGGATGATGTTACCCCAGGTGCTTAAAGGTATGACCTCAGAGTCTGATTCCATTGGGTTGACACCAGGAGAGAACAGTGAATTGGCTCTCTCTGCTTTAGGTGGTTGTGTCTTCTACCTCAAAAAATGCCTTGTTGATCAGGAGCTTTTATCAATGGCGAATTTTGAAGAATATATTCCCTTGGATTCTGACATGGTCGGTACTATAAGACCTGGTGCTATCTTTGCTAAAGCCAATCAACGAATGGTGCTAGATGCAGTGACATTGAACAACTTGGAGATTTTTCTGAATGGGACAAATGGTTCAACTGAAGGGACCCTTCTGGAGAGGATTGACACTTGCCATACTCCCTTTGGTAAGCGGCTTCTAAAGCAATGGCTTTGTGCCCCACTCTGTAGCCCTTACCCTATCAATGATCGCCTAGATGCCATAGAGGACCTCATGGTTGTTCCTGACAAAATCTCTGAGGTTGTTGACCTTCTAAAGAAACTTCCAGATCTTGAGAGGCTGCTGAGCAAAATTCATAATGTGGGGTCTCCCTTGAAGAGCCAGAACCATCCAGATAGCAGGGCTATAATGTATGAAGAAACTACATACAGCAAAAAAAAGATTATTGATTTTCTTTCTGCTCTGGAGGGCTTCAAAGTAATGTGTAAAATTATAGGGATTATGGAAGAAGTAGTTGATGACTTTAAGTCTAAAATTCTTAAGCAGGTCATTACTCTGCAGACAAAAAATCCTGAAGGCCGTTTTCCTGATTTGAGTATTGAATTGAACCGATGGGATACAGCCTTTGACCACGAAAAGGCTCGAAAAACTGGACTCATTACTCCCAAAGCAGGATTTGACTCTGATTATGACCAAGCTCTTGCTGACATAAGAGAAAATGAACAGAGCCTCCTAGAGTATTTAGAGAAGCAGCGCAATCGAATTGGATGCAGGACCATAGTCTACTGGGGGATTGGTCGGAACCGATACCAGCTGGAAATTCCAGAGAGTTTCACCACCCATAATTTGCCAGAAGAATATGAGTTGAAATCTACCAAGAAAGGCTGTAAACGATACTGGACCAAAACTATTGAGAAGAAGTTGGCTAATCTGATAAATGCTGAAGAAAGGAGAGATGTGTCACTGAAGGGCTGCATGCGGCGATTGTTCTATAACTTTGATAAAAATTACAGGGATTGGCAGTCTGCTGTGGAGTGTATCGCAGTATTTGGTAAGACTGGGCAAGCTTGTTCCTCAGGCTTGGGTTAGTAATGCCATTGTCATTGTTAAACCCATAAGATTCAAATCCACTAGACAGTCCCCACTGGCCCATATTTCTAATCAAGTAACACAGCCTACGTTCTGGGAAGGATATATACTTGACACCTTGTCAGATAAAACGACAAGGTTGCCCACAGCAATTTAAGTTGTTCACTTGAAACTTTTAATTATTAGTAGTCCTCTAGCCTTTCTTCCATCTTGAAAAATTAAGATTTTCATTGAATTTTTTAGTATTATTAAAGCTTCCATTTCTTGTTCTATTAATTTAAGGCTATTTATTGACCCATTGCTTTTGATTGTACTTTAGTTTTATAGCCTTTGCATCTTTTCATTTTTGTATTTTCAGTGAATCTATATGCATGCACATTTTAAAAGATTTTAATTTTCCCTTTTCCTCTGCAGCCTAAATTGTCATGCCTTCTTTAATGGATGTTTAAAAGCTGGTTTATGTATTTGTAATTTGGTAACCTTTGTTTTAGAAATAATTTCCCTTAAATATATCTTTGCTGTATTGTTTTTTTTTTTTGAAATATAGCAACAATAGTCCAGTCTACCCAAATCAGTAACAAAGCATTTTATACTTGTGTGCAGGCAGTGATAAAGATATTACTAACTAGAGTGTCAAGTGTAAGAAAATCAAGTGGAATACGCCACATTCACTGAAATTAATTTTGGAGGACTTTTTATAGAAGTTGGGTCTTTTTATTACTGTAGTGTATATATTTACTTATCAGTCCTCAAAATCCATTTACCTTCTTTTTTAACAGATGTCTTGTTGTGCCTGGCTAACTATAGCAAAGGGGGTGATGGTCCTATGTGCCGTCCAGTAATACTGTTGCCAGGAGAAGATACTTCCCCCTTCTTAGAGCTTAAAGGATCTCGCCATCCCTGCATTACAAAGACGTTTTTTGGAGATGACTTTATTCCCAATGACATTCTAATAGGCTGTGAGGAAGAAGAGGAGGAAAATGGCAAAGCCTATTGTGTACTTGTTACTGGACCAAATATGGGGGGCAAATCTACACTCATGCGACAGGTAAACTGATCCTTAATGTCCTTATAGGATTTATTTCATGCTTAGGCCATCCTTTTCCTACTTTCCCAGAAAGTACACGAGTTACGTAAAATTGAGTTATTGACTCCCTAGGAAACTCCTTGTGTGTTTTAAAATTGAATTTACCTTATCCAGTCAAATACACTTACTGTTAGGAAAGATATTAAAGGGAGGTCATTTCAGATCATCATTATTTATCAAGCTCTGACGTGATTTAATTTGAACAAAAATACAAAGACCATATGATTTATGTAATGATCTTAAGTATCTTTTTATATTAAAAATATTTGCCTGCAAATACCAGACACTAGCAAAGGCAAGAAAAATTTCTCCCCTACAGATTTCTAGGGAGTATGGCCCTGCTGACATCTTGATTTCAGACATCTAGAGTCCCAAACTATGATACAATAAATTTCTCGTTATAAACCAAAAAAAAAAAAGGTGCCATATGAAAAGGCACACATCTTCATAAGCTTTGTTATACTTACCGTAATTTTCTCACTGAAAAGGAAAAATCAGATTTAAAAAGTACTAGATATGGGGAAGCGGACTTGGCCCAGTGGTTAGGGTGTCCGTCTACCACATGGGAGGTCTGTGGTTCAAATCCTGGGCGTCCTTGACCCATGTGGAGCTGGCCCATGCGCAGTGCTGATGCGCGCAAGGAGTGCCCTGCCACGCAGGGGTGTCCCCCGCATAGGGGAGCCCCATAAGGAGAGCCGCCCAGCGCGAAAGAAAGTTCAGCCTGCCCAAGAATGGCGCCACCCACACGGAGAAATGACACAACAAGGTGATGCAACAAAAAGAAACACAGATTCCCGAGCTGCTGACAACAACAAGCAAACAAAGAAGACTGCAGCAGATAGACAGAACAGACAACCGGGGTGGGGGGAAAGGGGAGATAAATAAATAAATAAATCTTTATTAAAAATAAAACGTATTAGATATGGGCTAGAAACCTAGCATATAGTTTCTTTTCTATGAAAATTTGGTGTGCCTTTGGTGTATCAGGAATTGGAAAAAAGGATCTTCAGAACTCGCATATAATGGATTATAGGCAGGCTTGTCCTTATAAAACAATACTACTTTAAACTCATTAGGGAATCTTTTAAAAAGATGCAGGCAGACCCAGACCCATGGCAAATAAAATTCATGACTTCCAGTGACTATGGAAATTGCTTTTAGCAAAGAGACGGTCTTTCCTCTATACTAGGGGTTGGCTACTGCAGAGCTAAGAACAGGTTTTACATTTTTAAAGGGTTGGGGGTGGGGGAAGTGACAGAAACAATATGGCCCACAAAGTCCAAAGTTTTGGGTCCTTCATAGCAAGTTTTCCTTTTTTTTTTTTTGCTGATTCCCCTGCTCTCATGTGAGATATGATACTCGTCACCAAATTTGCCAGCTGGTTTAACCTTTTAGTATTAAAATCACCTGAAAACGTAATGGAATTTTGGTTCATCAATATGTTATTAAGGATTGAACCCTTGAACCTGAGATCTCATATAAGGGAAGGTGGTGCTCAGGTACTGAGCCACATTGGCCAGAGTTGTTTTTGTTTGCTTGTTTTGTTTTTAGGATGCACTGGGAACCAAACCCAAGACTCCCATGTGGCTTGAGCCAAATCTGCTTCCCATGGATGTGTTTGTTTATAACTTTTAAGTTAAGAGTCGAGAATCTCTAGTTTTAGTATGCAGGCTCTGAGGTTTTAAGGCCACTTAGGCCTTGAGCTTGATTCTTCTTCATTCTAGTAAATGGGTGTAAGAACTCCTTAGGATTTTGCCTGGCTCCTTTATAGGGCTGCTTAAGACAGACATGGTTGTATTAGTTTGGTTTACTGCCTCTGTGTGCTATTAAATTCTTCATCTTCCTATTTTATATGTATGTAGGTTATTTTAATACTAGTCATAAAAGGCCTTTTCCTCCTTCATTCACAGGCTGGCTTATTAGCTGTAATGGCCCAAATGGGTTGTTATGTACCTGCTGAAGTATGTAGGCTCACACCGATTGATAGAGTGTTCACTAGACTTGGTGCCTCAGATAGAATAATGTCAGGTGAGTTCTTTTCCACCTAAGGCTTTATTCTGGCAATCCATTTGTTAAAATTTAAGCTATTGAAAAATTTGTGGTTTGTATTTCCCCCCCTGGTGTTATGCAAAGCTGCTTTCAGATAAAATAATACAAAATATTAGAATTTAAAAGCATAGCATAACCTTTACTATCAGACCACCTGACCACTTTATGAGCAGATCCTTACTGTCCCTAGGACTCTGCTTGTTAACCACTATGTAGCATATGCCCTGTTCTTTTAATGAAATTGAACCTTTAGAACCATTAGATAGTTCATGATAGATTCATATGATATGAACCTGAAAGATGAAACTGATAATCCACGTATGCCGGTTTTGTTTTTTTTTTAGGTGAAAGTACATTTTTTGTAGAGTTGAGTGAAACTGCCAGCATACTTACACATGCAACAGCACATTCTCTGGTGCTTGTGGATGAATTAGGTAAGGAGTAGAAATATGACTACAAAGAAGAAAAGCACTTCCACTCCTCAAAGACTGCTAGCAGGCTAAACACAGCCCATTTACAGAATGTTTCTGGGTGTACTAACCTCTTCTATGTTTTTTGCATTCCTTGGTAAGGTGCAACCTTTTTGGTAAAAGGCAGGTTGTATACTATAACTTTGCTGCATATTTCACTTTTACAGGAAGAGGTACTGCAACATTTGATGGGACAGCAATAGCAAATGCAGTTGTTAAAGAACTTGCTGAGAATATAAGGTGTCGTACATTGTTTTCTACTCACTACCATTCATTAGTAGAAGATTATTCTCAAAATATTGCTGTGCGCCTAGGACACATGGTATGTGCAAATAAAAGTCCAATTTAAGGGAATCAATTTGTGTATTTCCATTGCTAGCACATGAACGTAATAAAATATTTTTTCTTTTTGTTTAGGCATGCATGGTAGAAAATGAATGTGAAGACCCCAGCCAGGAGACTATTACCTTCCTCTATAAGTTCATTAAGGGAGCTTGCCCCAAAAGCTATGGCTTTAATGCTGCAAGGCTTGCTAGTCTTCCAGAGGAGGTTATTCAAAAGGGACACAGAAAAGCAAGAGAATTTGAGAAGATGACTCAGTCACTGCGATTATTTCGGTAAATATAGTGGATATAATTTCACTGTACAGCTGATCTTACTAAGGGAAAAGGTGAGGGATAATGTACTGTGAAAATGTAAACTAAAGTAATTTTTTTTTTTAATTTTAAGGGAAGTTTGCCTGGTTAGTGAAAAGTCGACTGTAGATGCTGATGCTCTTCAGAAGTTGTTGACTTTGATTAAGGAATTATAAACTACATTGGAAATTGAGTTGACTTTTGACAAAGGTGGGAAATTCAGACAACATTATGATCTAATAAACTTTAGTTTTTAAAAATGACCATTTTTCCATTTCTTTCTAGGAAATTAAACCCTTTTAATTCTTACCTACCGTCTACATAATGGTTATTGAATACTCCACAATATATTAAGTCTAGATGTTATGGTACATGCATACACTTTCAGGCTGTTTTATACCCACTGTCACCAATACACATAAATGGGGGGGGGGGAGCTATGAAACTGTATAGGGCTGTATATATACTTGTCTCAGCTTAACGCAGGAAATTGTTTTATTTCCAGCAGTTTTATCTAAACTGTTCAAAAAAAAACTATGAACAGAGTTTCAAATACAGGACTGTTTTGAAGAGACTTTCTAAAGTGTACTTTAAAACATAGTAGTTTTTACCTTTCACAAAACTGAGTTACAAGAATACTTTTGTTTTACAGTGCATCCCTTCCTAGGAAGTCTCATTAAAACACTCACTTTTTCTAGGGGTGATTTTGAATGCTGCACAGGGAAGGGAAGGAAATAATAGTCTTAACTTTTCTTAAAGGATACCAGAAACATTGCTGGATATAATTTAAGATTAGTGTTTTCTCTTTCATAGAAAGAACGTACATACTGGGACATGAGTACAGTTACAGCAAGTCTAGGTGTGCTAACAAAACAGGGCACATTCAAGTACAATAAGATTTTGCTTGAAATTAAAAACGAACTACATGAGATTAAAGCATTAAAATCATATTTCTCAATCTGAATACATGTTAAAAAAAAATCAAAAGAAACGCAGAAGTGCTAGGTCACATTTTTACCATATTACAAAAGCAATTGGTACCCATGTCCATAAAGGCAGCAACAAAGCTGCTTGTCTATTTGAGATTACTACTGCAAATTGGACTGCATTCAATGCTAGTTGTAAAAACACCAGCTTTTCAGAAGTTGGTATCTGTACAAAATTGCAGCTTATTTTCTTCACTTCTATCCCTTTCAAAAGTCTTTACACAGTAATGCTAAAACACCCAGCTTTGAGATCCTGAGTCAATATATTGCCACTTTATTTTTGGTAGCTTGAGCTTCATAGTGTCAACTGACCTCGTGTATCCATTTTTAATACAGTCTCTTCCTGTAGCATGGGCAAATATTTTAAATCTTCCAAAAAAAGTTTTAAGTTATGATGTTAGAATGGCAGGATTTTTTTTTCTTTCGGGAAGGAATTCAGTTGTGCTGCAATGTATTAGATTCTATAGGTGGAGCAGAGTCATATAGTGTATCTGTATCATGTGTAGGCTCACCAGCTAATGTACAAGGATTAGACAGTGTTCCAGCACCACAGTCACAGAAAAACCTAGAGCAAAATGAAAACCCAAAAATTAGGAAAGTGAGGGTGTGGGGAAATAATTGGGTAACAAAGCAATCAAGTGTGCTACATACCTATCATGTCTAATAAATTCTACATCATGTCCCTGATGGCACTTCTTAATGCAGTTCACACATATGGCATTTCGATCTGTGGTGTTACAAGTGTGACACCTAAAAAGCAACAACTTGACATTATTTTCCTTGAACATGTCATTAACTCAAAATAATTGCAATTTGACCAAAACCAGAAAATTTATGTGGCTTCAACACAAATTCTGAAAAGCAGCAACAATGCAATAAATAAATCTCCTGTTTTCTGAGGAAAATGAAATTATTAAATTGTAAAAGGTCAAACTTTGAGTTTAAAAAACTTGACTTTTCCTATCAAGTCTGGGGACTCTCAATTCTCTCCCACAGTGACTGGGACATATCGAGCACTGGCTTTGCTTTGAAACTCCTAGGGAAACTATGTTAAAAATACTACATTCCACATTGCTAGTGATACCACTATAATTGCAGTACTACACAAAGTATTTCAAATACTTTAAGCACAGGCTCCTCAAGTATCAGGTAGGTTGAACACAGAAACCAATATGGACAGGGACAAAATTTTCAGTTATATTCTCTTTCTACTGGCAAAAAGTCTTAGCTCACACATTTAAGGAAATCTATAAAAATATTGGGTACTTCACCATCTTTCCCTTTTCAGGACTCAAATAATTCAGAAATATACCTGTAGAAATCATGCATGGGATAGCTGGTATAACTTGATATTTTATATAAACACTGGCCTCTACTAACAGCCTTTTCTATGGCGTCTTGATTGTTCATTATTTTGTTATCTGTAATTGAAAAAAAAAAGTAAAATTCTAGAGGGGCAAAGATTATTATGATTAAAAAATATTCCAATAGTCACTTTAAAACAGGCTAACCAATGAAGTAATTGTAAGGGATCAGTTAATAAATATGGATTTTCCTTCTGCAAGATATTTCAACTATTTTTGTTTGTTTCAAAATATTTCACAAGTTATTGCTACCTTCTAGAGTAACAGGAAGAATCAAGCTACTGAATAACAAAACAGTTGCTTTGGATTGTTTCATGGCATATTTTGTGTATTTGTAGGCAGTACAAACTTCCAACGTACCTTTCATTGTCACATTAACACCAGATGCTAAAAATAAGCCTCCAAATCGGTTGTTAAAAATCTGATTGCCTTCTAATGTTGCAGTTGCGTGATTTGTAATTTCAATACCTGAAGTAAAATTCATAAACAGATGCATTACATAAAGAAACCTGAAATATAGCAAATATAGTAAACTTTTAAATATAAAGTGTAGTGCTACCCTTAACATCTAAAGAATAAAATGTGAATGTTTATTTGAATCACTGACAGTGAAATTCACTTTACATTATATAATAATCCACTATCCTTGCCAAAGGAAGGAGTGATACTAAAGAAGTTTTACTATTTTTATTATATAATATATATTTTTATAATATATTTATTATTCCTTTGTAAACTAATTAGAAGGGGATAGTGCTCATATCGAAAGTAAATGCATTACTGGCAAAAGTAACCTTTAGCCCTTTGGCCTCCAGGTACCATGCCATGTATTTATGTTTATTAGTAGTCCTAATGGTAGTATGAGCCTGCATTTACTCTTTTCCAACTAATGTTGGTTTAGGGCAGAAGAATCCAGAAGTTAGACTAGGTGCTCTCCTAATGACTGTGTAATAGACAAGCATTCAGCCACTTTGGCATTGACTTAAGCAAAAGAGAATTAATAGGCCAAAAACTGCAATTTATATAGAAAGCAAGCCACAGAAAATACAAACCTGCAGCAAATCCATCAAATATTCTGTTTTTCCTTAAGACTGGATGACTATTAGTGCTGATGAGAACCCCCGCTTGAGCATTCCTGAAAATATCATTTTCTTCAAGGAGACCTATAATAAAATATTTTCTTAGATTAAGGATAATGTATATAGCAAAAAAAGCCAAAACACTTGACTACCTTTTTTGGGGTGGTACTTACCTTTTCTTTTGGTTGCTTATTAACTGCACTGTAAAATTCACAGGACCAATTTTTGTCAAAATTTTTAGTCCCTCAAAGGTATTTATGGTAGCATTTAGCCAAAAATGGCAGGGAGCCATTCTAACCAATAAACTGAAAGTTCCATGGTAGCAGGTACTATGTGTAGTCTGCTCACCACTGTACCCTCACCTACCACACAACACAGTCAATTCTCCATGAATACTTCTGAATTAAAATGCATTCCTCTGAACTAATTCTAGCACCTTTGTAGCTCAGGCCTTTATTATTTGACCTTTGTTACTATAATCATTCCCTGGTCAATTTTCCTTACTCCAGACTTATTTCATCTTTTGAGAACTGAAACTGAAAATGTTATGATCATTTTCCTTCTCTTAAAAAATTATTACATTTTATATCAACCTATTAATAGCCTTTCAAATATTCTCCCACCTACTTGTTTCACTATATTACCTAGACCTGAATAAGCTTTAGGTTTCTACCTCTAAAAATTCATCACTGTGGTTTACATATTTCCTCTTCCTGAAACACCCTGCACTCTTTCCTTCTATTGTCACTTCCTCTGGGAGGTTCAGTTTCTCACCATCAAATTTAAGTACACCTCTCTTTTGGTAGTATGATACAATGATTAAGAGTAGGTGGAAGAATCAGATGCAGTCATTTAAATACTGACTCCACCACTGTACTAGCTCTGAGTTGGGCAAGTTACTTACTATCTCTGCCTCAGGTTCTTCCTCTGTGAAATGGGCATAATACCTACCACATACTGTTATGAGAATTAAATGAGGTAATACATGTAAATAGAACACAGCACTAAAGTACTAGCTAATATTATTCCTATTATATCTCCTACTTACAGAGAATTATACTATACTCTGTGTGTACTGGTGTTTCTCTGATCCCTGAAGAGGTGAATCACGGTTTTATTTCTATAGATATTTGACCTTTCTGTGATATTTCAGTTATTGACCCCTAAATTCCTTTTCCCTGCTCTTCTCTGAATTTTCTCTATGACCTCTCAGGCTCCTCTTCTGGCCACTCTTTAAATATTAATATTCCAGGGTTCTGCTCTTGGCTCTTTTTTTCTTATATACTCTTTGGGTGATATATCCACCAGTGGTTTCAACTATTACATATATGCTGCTGCTTAATTCTTCGAAAATCTGTTTCTTTAGCTTAGTATAATTTCTAGTTACACCAACTTTGCTATCCCAGGGAATATCTTGCATTGAATATACTTAAAACTGATCTTAACTACTGGTTTTCCACAAACTAGTTCTTCCAACATTCCTAATCTCAATGAAAAGTACGACAGTCACCTGAATAGAACTGTAAATATCTTTTTTCTCTCAAACCCTGTATTTTAGTTGATGACCTAGCCAGCAGTCATGTTGATTCTACCCTTTGACATAATTAATAATGCATCCCCCCTTTTTACCTTTATGACACTATCACTTTAGTTTAGGCTTTTATTTCTTGCCTAGACTAGTCTAAGCCCTGCCTCTAATCTTGCACTACCTCCACTGCAACTTCCTTAAATGCTATTGCTAAGATGGAGTCTAAATTCCTTACTGAATGTATAAAGCCTCTTATTATTTGAGCCCTGCCCTCTCTATAGTCTCAACTGTCAATACCTCTTGCCTTATTTAGACTTGTTTACAATGCCACACTCCATTTTAGACTGCAAACTTTCTGGATGTAGTATTGTGTTCTATTCAACATATCTTTAGCTTCTGTGTCACACACAGTACTTGGTATAGAGGTGTTCAATCAGTATTAACAGAATAAATGGGAAGATGAACTAATGCTTTTTCTATATCTGAAATGGCCTCCTTCCATTTACCTGTAAATACCTACTAATTTTTCAAGACACAGCTAAAGAGTCAATAACTTGCATAAAACTGACCATTCTGTATTGTATGTTCTCACTATATCTTCAAAAGACTCCTTTGTTTGGGTTATTATTTCAGGAATAATGATACATTTGCCTTTGACACTCTGGTTTGCAAGAGGCAGGGATTGTGGAATTTGCCTCAATGCAAACAAAGAGAGCTGACTTTTATGAATATCAAACCAGGTATACCCTGGCTTCATTAAGTGCATTTCTCAGCAAGCACAGGTGTAAACCATTACAAAAGCAATAGCCATTTACAACAGACATTTTCATATATTTATAGATCAATTAATGTCTCACACCTAATTCTACAACCTGACTTTGAAGTTTATTATAATCATATTACTATGAATAATAAGAGGTCTAGAGAGAGAGGATATACACAAATTCTGCTTCCTTAAAAAAGCTCTACTGGGAAATGGACTTGGCCCAGTGGTTACGGTGTCCGTCTACCACATGGGAGGTCCTCGGTTCAAACCCTGGGCCTCCATGACCCGTGTGGAGCTGGCCCATGCGCGTGCGCAAGGAGTGCCCTGCCACGCAGGGGTGTCCCCCGTGCAGGGGAGCCCCACGTGCAAGGAGTGCGCCCCGTAAGGAGAGTCGCCCAGCGCGAAGGAAAGTGCAGCCTGCCCAGGAATGGCGCTGCCCACACTTCCCGTGCTGCTGACAACAAAGAAACAAGACGCAGCAAAAAGACACAGAGAACGGACAACGGGGGGGGGGGGGGGGGGGGGATTACATAATTAAATAAATCTTTAAAAAAAAAGCCCTATTGGCATACTCAAGATGGCTACAATAGGAAAAGGAAAAAAGTTCTGTAAACATTTATCTCCTTTAACTCTAGGCACTAATCTCCAAACCATCTCAGGACTTGAAAAATACTGAGATCCACTTATTTACAAATTATATGAATTGGCAATGTCACTGATGATTAAAGATGTGGAAGAAGAATAGTTGAAAACTGAGTACCTCGACCTCCATTAAATATACAGATGCCACCATCTCTCCCATCATGGATTTTATTTCTTCTTAGTGTAGGATTACTGTCTGTCTTAATCCAGACTCCAGCCATTGCATTGTCAAATATTTCATTGTCTTCTATACATCCTAAACCTAAAATGCAAAAAATTAGGTTATGGTATGTAGAATGTACATTTCTAAAGTCTTTCAACACAGAAAAAGATGTCAGACTAAACATACCGGAATTATAAACCAGAATTCCACCATTCTGTCCTCCCCAGATTTTGTTGCGTCTGATTTTGGGGTTGCTTCCAGTTCTGTGGGTAAAATAAAAAATAACGATGTTAACTACTTCTACTCCCTTTTCCCATGTTCCATAAAGTAGTAGTGAAAATATAATCATAGTAAGAACTATATACAACAGAGTTCCTCGAGGACAGAACGTTATAACAAGCTCTTTATTTTACAGAATAGCATAAAAACAGAAACTCACATTTACTGAGTACCTACAATATTCTAGGCATATAGTGAGAAGTATTTATATATCGCCACCTTTTGCGAAACCATAGGTCCTTCTAACCCAGAGTCATGTCTCCCTCCAAGCATGAAGGAGCTCCCTGGCTGCTATGATTCCGAGTAGATGACAGAACCATGTAAATGAGCTTTTATGGCATTTGTGCCAGTAGCTTTTCTCAGCCAGTCCAGAGAAAGTATCTTCTGACAATTTAAGTCAGGAGTGCAATTAAGAATGTCAAAACATATAACAGATGGACTAAAGACTGAGCATCAAACAAGGAAATTTCTTCTACATACCCTCCCCTAAACTCCCCACCCCCTCCTGAAATAAAGTCAAATGTAAAAATGCTTACCTTATCTGAACCCCTGAATACATATGATTATAGATATCGTTGTCCTCTAGCACTCCATGTCCATTGTCATAAAAATAAACACCAACCTAAAATTAAAAAGAAAAAAATAATTCAAGTAACAAAAAAGTTTACAAAAACAAAGTTATTTCCCATCCAAAAGTCCAAGATAATCCTACCTGCTTGCCACTGTGTATTCTGTTTCTTCTCAGTACTGGAGTGCTGCCAGTTGTCACCCAGACTCCAGCCAGAGTATTACTGTAAACTTCATTCTCTTCTATTACACCTTGACCTTTCTCATGCTAAATAAAAGTTATACTGGTTACAATCTATTTCATCTGTAAGCAAGTATAGTGTGTTTCCCCATCCCTTTAAAAAGAGTTATGAAAAAAAACTCAATTTCTTTTTTTTTAAAATCTAGGTAAGGGGGTGCAAAAATATTCTACTTATGTAGCCTCTACCTGAGTTTATAAGAGTCCAAAGTTTTTATAATGTTATGTGGTCATGTATTTCCAAATCTATTATAGTAAGAATAATAGAATGGAATTTTAACAAAAGGACCTCTTACTTCATATTAAGATGTATAACAGCCTGAAGATTTCCCATTCAGTAAGTTAATAGTTATTTCAAATTTACTACCAGTGAAGTCATTTACAAATAGTAAGGTCTCAGGTTATGAAATTTTTTACTTTTATCAGAAAATTCTTTAAAACGTGGTGATTTCTAAAACTAAATAAAACTGGAATCACCCTTGGTATAATACAAGGACCTTTTAGAAATATCCATTTTTAAAAAAAAATTAGATGTAACAGTTTCAGATACCATGGTGACAGGAGT
Source organism: Dasypus novemcinctus (assembly GCF_030445035.2). Classification (NCBI taxonomy): domain Eukaryota; kingdom Metazoa; phylum Chordata; class Mammalia; order Cingulata; family Dasypodidae; genus Dasypus; species Dasypus novemcinctus. The sequence goes on from NC_080689.1 coordinate 36,131,576, forward strand.
TAAGAAATACATGGGTTTTAAAATTTTATAAGATGCCCAATAATTTTTTAGTATACAATCAAGTGAAACTTTTCTTTTTCAGATGGTAAAAATATTCAAGTCTAATATTATTGGTACTTCTAATAATATAGTATGATTTTATTTAATGCTTTTGGAAAATTTCAGATATTTATGCAGTAGTCACAGTGGCAAAGTTCCAGCAAAACAACAGATTACCAATCTGTCTTTATGAGTTCAACCCATATTACCAACTTTTTATCAGAAAGATTTTTAATAAAAAAAGATTTATCTCCTATTGCCTATATTTAGTCTGTTAGGTGCTGATTAGATTTTATAGCACATTATACATATTACAAAAGCAGAAGTCATTCTAATACTGGCAGGAAGAAAAGGTGTCTTACTTATTGTCTAAATATTAATAACAATTACAAATTGATACTCCCAAAGTTGAATATGGTCTACCTAAAGCTAGCCATACTCCCTCAACCCCTTTTCATTTTCTGGGTTTGATAAACAAATTTACAACTGTATTAACTTACCACATAAATCCCACCATGCTGGCCATCATGAATTTTGTTATGCCGAACAATTGGACAACTATTTGTCCTAATCTGAATTCCTGCTAATGCATTGCCTATTTAAAAATAAATGTTAAAAAATCAACATTTGGAGTGCAAAGAAATGTTCACATTAGGTATTAAAGTTCTTAGTAATCTGTGAAATGAGTCATACTCAGAACAACATTTATGGCTCACAAACATTGTAAAAAAAACTAAGGAAGCCAGAAGTGTATATAGATACAGAAGGTTGTAGGCAGTCTATCATAGCAGGTAAGAGACAAGACTTTGGCGCCAGGCTGCCAGGCTATGAATTCTAGAAAGTCTACCCCTTCCTTCCTATGTGACCTTGAATAACTTATTTTTACCTCTTTGTGTTTCCTATCAATAAGCAGGGATATTTAATAGTAGCTACACCTCACAGGGTTGATGTGATGATTATATGACTTAATTTAGGTAAGATAGTCAGAAAAGTGCCTGACACTGAGTAAACATATAATTATTATCCAGGTGTTAGTAGAAGAGAAAGCCCAGGACCATATTCTCGTCTAGCACGTAAATATCCAATATAATTGTTTGCTGAATTAATGCTGCAAAAGCTTTAATGAGGAATAGGTTATCTTCCCTCTCTAGACAGAACAAAAATGTATCAAATTACTACAGAACTTATTATTGTTAAACAATGGATTGAACCTAAGGAAACTAAAAAAGTCCTTGAGACTAGGATCGTATTTATATTTTTAGCTCTAGTATCTAGCATAGGGCTTGGTATGTAGTAGGTTTCAGCAAATGTCTGCTAAGTGCATGAATACCACAGAATAATCTTTACTGAGAATTTTAAGAAATTGGATTGATTCTCCTACTAGGAATGGTTTCACATTGGTCCATTTTGCTAATGTTAGATAGGTGGACCACTCTCTAAAATTTTATAAAACAAAACCATAGGCTTACCATAAATATCATTTCCTTCAATAAGGCCTCGTCCATCACCAAAGATATAAACTCCTCCTTGATTTCCATTAAATATAGAATTTCCCCTACAATTATGTGAAATAATAAAAGAAATAAGCATCTAATTCAGCAAAGCTTACTTGTTTTATACAATTGTAAGGCTGCTCATTATCATGTGACCTTGGATAAACTATTTGTCTATGGGCCTGAGTTTCTTAATATATAAAATGAGGGATCTAGACTAAATGGCTTTTCTATGTTCCTATTTTAGTTCTTTCTAAAACCTAAGGCTTTGGAAAAAGCCATTTTTTGACAAAAATAGCATTAAAAATTCCCCTTAAATGACCTAATACATTAAATTTTTAAAAACTGATATAAAAACTTTGTTGAATATTAATATGGATGTTCCATAATCTATTTTCATAAAAGGTAGTAAAAATAAAATTTGACAATTAAAAATTATGGTCTTTGATAAAATTCTAATAGCTTTGCCTGACAGTTTTGGCCAATGTTTTTAAGGCTGGATATCTATTTGTTTCCTTATTGTGGAGGGGGCAGAAGGAACTATTAAAGAAAAATGAATCTTAAAAGTTTTTACTTCTTGATATTCTTGGTCTCTCTCCAAGAATCTTTGCGATTAATTAGTTTCCTGAGTTGTTCTATCCATTGCCTCTCAGAAAAAAAAAAAAAGAAAGGGCACGGTAATTCAGGTCTCCAAGGAAGGTCACAGGTCTATCTACTCATCTATAATGCAGGCTCATGAATGTTCAAGAAAAAAAATCGCAGCATTTGCATTTGTTCATAAAATAATATTATGCACAGATCACTAAATAAAAACAAACAGAACACCAAAAAAACAATAACTATGCTTATTCAGATGCACGATGACTTACTAGTAAAATCTATTTTACAGTATTCAGATGTCTAGGAAAAACTTTAAGAATGAAGTCTAAGTATCTTGACTCTTCTTTTAACACAAACGCTAGAGTGAAAAAGTATTTTCCGTCCATAATTACATGTAGATACCTTATTGTTGGGTCACTATTTGAGGTAATCCATACACCTGCAAAGTTATTTGCATAGATTTTATTCTCTATGAATTGTCCTCTTCCTTTTTCATGAACATATATACCTCCAGTCTGCCCATGGTGAATTTCACAACGAACCACTGTGGGATTAGCATAGGCTTTCACTTCAAAGCCTGCTATCCTATTTCTGTGTATATTGCAACTTTCAAAGTAACCCTGAAAAATACAGAAATTAATCCTTTAAGTAAATGTTTCTTTCCAAAAATAAATGCCATTTTAAAAACTTCTGATGCATCTATACAATATTTTATACTTAATAAGTATCCAAGGGAAGCAGATGTGGCTCAACAGATAGAGCACCCATCTACCATATAGGAGGTCCAGGGTTTGATACCCCAGACCTCCTGGCCCATGTGGTGAGCTGGCCCATGCACACTGCTGCTGTGTGCAAAGGAGTGCAGTGCCATGCAGGGATGCCCCCCCTGCACAAGGTGTGTGCCCCTGCAAGGACACCAACACTGTGCGAAAAGCTCAGCTTGCCCAAGAGTGGTGCTGCACATAGAGTTGATGCAGCAAGATGATGCAACAAAAAGAGACACAGATTTCCAGTACCGCCTGACAAAAATGCAAGTGGACACAGAAGAACACATAGCAAATGGACACAGAGAGTAGACACCGGGGGGGGGGGGGGGGGGGGGGGGGAGTGGAGAGAAATAAAATCTTAAAAAAAAAAAAAAAGTATCCAAATAGGATTTATTAAACATTTTTGACAAATTTACAAGTTAAAATAAGGATATAATTCTGCGTACTCTAGAACACCATACAGCTCATTCTTTAAGAAAACTGACTTCCAAAAATAACATTCAGAAGTAGTTTTCAGGTTTTATTTTCCACAAATAAAGTACAAATTATGTACAAATTGCATAACCACATCTGGATTATAATCTTTTTTTTTTTTTTTAAAGAATTTATTTATTTATCCCCACCTCTTTTGTTGTTTGTACTTGCTGTATCTATTCGTCTTCCTTGTTTCTTTAGGAGGCACCAGGAACCAACCTGGGACCTCTGATGTGAGAAGGAGGTGCCTAATTGCTCGAGCCATCTCTGTTCCCTGATTTGTTGTATCTCTCACTATGTTTTCCTTCTTCTGTCTCTTGTTGCGTGAGCTTCCTGTACCTGCCCACTGTGCCAGCTCACTGTCTTCTTTAGGGGGCACTGGGAACTGAACTAGGGACCTCCCGTGTGGGAGGTGGGAGCTCAATTGCTTGAGCCACATTTGCATATTCTTTCTTTAAATTAGGGGATTATATCAAAGTGAACAGCATCTTCAAATACAAAACTTTTCTTTCTTTGATCCAGTACATTTAAGAGAAATGTTTTTATTCAACTATGTTTTCTTTTTAGTTTTTAATTTTTCATATTTTCAATTACTAAATGTACAAAATAAAGTTAATTATAAAAAGAAATGCTATTCCAAAAAAAAAGTGAATGCACACTAGAGTGTATGTAAATATGATCATGGCAAAATTGATCACCAACAAAATAAAAACAAACAAAAAAACGCCGAACAAACAAAAGATGTCAATGTTAGACTGGAACTATTTGGATTTTTGACATTTCCATCAATAAGGAGGGAGTTCAACTATTCTAACTTCTGGTCTCTTCCTCCCAGGAGCTAGAATGACATAGCTGATTGGTAAATTTGGGAAGCAATGATCTGGTTATGTTCTGCTTCACCATTTTCTTCACGGAGATGAGCTGCCCTTTGGGAGCATGCCTTCTCCTTTTTCTGCAGGAAACATTCTGAGTAGGTAAGCCTACTTAATTTTGGGGTTCTAGTAAACAGACCATTAGCTTCTTATTCTTACCTGTGTCCCCCAACTTGACCTTTAAGACGATGATATTTCAAGCCTTCTTATGATACTTTTAGGTTCTAATTTTTAATTTGCAGGGGAAAGTATGCTATTTATTGGGCTCCCTTGAAGATTCCAACATTTAATGGTCACTGTGATGGATGTCTAGCTATACTAAACTATACAGCACTTCTGACAAAAGTCTTATATGTTTTCTGTCCCTCACTTCTTCCATTTATGCCTGCTTTCACACTTGTTACAAGTTATATCTTTGTACATTGTCCAAAACCACAGATATATTATTTTCTATGCATTTGCATTTTAGTACCTGTAAGGAAGAAGCAGTTACATGCCAAAAAATACAATAGTACTGGCATTTGTAATTGCCTAAATGATTACTTTTACCTGCTCACTTTATTTCTTTATGCCACTTTGAACCCACTGTTAGTGTCCTTGCAGTATGAAGAACTCCTTTGAGCAATGCTTGTAGGGCCAGTCTAGTGGTGATGAACTCCCTCACCATTTGTTTACCTGGGAATGTTTTAATCTCTCCCTCATTTTTGACAGTCTCATCAGATATAAAATTCTTTTTGGCAGTTGTTTTCTTTTAGCACTTTAAGTATTTCTACGCACTACCTTCTTGCCTTTTTTTCAATGACAATAGCTTGCAGACTGGGCACATTTCCCTGTACCAATTTAGCATGCCTTAAAGTCAATTTATGCCTTAAGCTATGCTTCTGTCATACCTTTTGGTTAACCTCTTAACCTGCTCAGAAACCAAGTCTCCCTGCTGAGGGCATCTACATTATGAGAACTGGAGAACTAGTATAGGCTTCTGAAGGAGGACAGATGCTCAAGACTCTTTTGTTACATCTTCCTCCACACCTCTGCCTTGATTTCCATAATTCCCACCCACTCCTCCAAATCCTTGGAAAAGGAAGCTATAATCTATGACAATGTAACAATTTCTTTGTTCCAGATGCAGAAGTCTAAATGGTCATTTTCACTCAGCTTTCTTACCTAAAGGCCCAGGCTAAAGCCTGAGTTGTAAGTGAATTGCTTTTCTCAGATTACAGTTACCTCAGGAACTAGCGATCATCTGCCACTGGTTTGAAAATAGGTCTTATCAGCATTTGATTGAAGAGTACTCCTCATGAACTAGTTCAGTTTAAAAAAGAACTCTGCACTAGGATTTCAGGCACAAACAGCAAAAATAAAAAACTGTCTTTACCACTGATAGACAATCTCTGCAGGTGAATCCAATGTGCGTACTATACTTAATACCATATAATGGCAACAAGACCTTACCATAATCCATATCACCACTCATCACCACATCACCAGATCCTCTAATGTCTCTTTGATGCTGCAATAATGTTACCAAGGCTGTACTAGGATTTGTAAACCACTCCAAGGAAAATTAGGTATTAAATGAAAATAACATCTGAATAGACAAAGAGAACATTATTTTGAAATAGTGACCTGAGAGAATGCAGAAAGTAGGGTCTGTAGAAAATTGTGTAAAATTACATAGTATTTAAAACCTAGTATCACCCATAAGAATGACTAACATAACTACTCAACAGTTTTTGAACTACTAATCTTAAGAGTAAAACGTAAGTCAAACTAATGATACCATTTTTTTCCTTAAAGTGTATTTCACAGACAACCTGCATTAGACACAGTTATAGTGCTTATTAAAAATGTTAATGCAGGGAAATGGAGGTGGCGCAACCAACTGGGCTCCTGACTACCATATAGGAGGTCCAGGGTTTGATGCCCAGGGCCTCCTGGTGAGGGCAAGCTAGCCCATGCGGCAAGACGGCTCACATGGAGTGCAGGCCCACTGGGAATGCCACCCCACACAGAAGTGCCGCCCTGTGTGGGAATGCTGCCCAGCGCAGGAAAGCTGCCCTGCACAGGAGTGCCAGCGGATGTGGAGAGCTGGTGCAGCAAGATGACGCAACAAGAGACACAGAGGAGAGAAAATAAGATGTATCAGAACAGGGAGTTGAGGTGGCACAATACAGTAATCGCCTCTCTCCCACTCCGAAAGGTCCTGGGATTGGTTCCTGGAGCTGCCTAATGAGAATACAAGCAGACACAGAAGAAAACATAGTGAATGGACACAGAGAACAGACAACGGGGTTTTGGGGTGGGTGGGGGGAAATGTAAATGTACACTGAAATACTGACTGAGCCTCAGTGTTCTAAAAATGCCGGAAGAAAGTCAAACACTCTTAAAACTGAAACACAGAATTGAAGTCTGATAGGTCTCAGTGATTCCAAGGAAGTAGACTAAGATCATTTCAAATGAAGCAATGGGGAGGGTCCACATAGCAATGGAAACAACACCCTGATTAATGAACTCTCAGATTTGTCTTCCTTGTTATACAAATCCAGATTAGATCTTTAGCTGGGACAATTAGAGGGGGACCAATCTGATAAAGTGGGGATTTAGTAATTTTGGGAAAATAAATTTAGTGTTACTATTTCTAAGTAAATAACACCATCTAAACTAATGGCAAATAAACCTGTCATTAGAAGCCTGCCAGCTCTGTTTAAATGACTGGCTACAAGTATCTGCAATTAAAACATCTACTGATATATCCACTGAGTGCCTCTTTCTAGGTGAAGTATCTCCTCTCTCCTACTAAGTTCCACACACCCTTTACACAAGGCAGTCCAAACAAAGGGACGGTTTTTAGATCATCCCTATTCAAACTGTCACACATTTCAAATGCCAGGTGGAAAGAATGAGCCTGGGCATATATGCTAAGTGCACACATTAAAAAAACATACTTACCTCGAACTCCATTTTCAGAAATCCTGACTTAACTACTATGTCTGGGTGGAATATAGGAACTTTCATTTTTAAAAAGCTTCTGGGTAATTTTTATGCCCACTTATGTTTGAGAACTACTGGTTTATACACTACTTTTCTCTATGATCTTAACAATTCCCTGAAGACTTCAACTGTCCCTTCTACATAAATTTAATGTTAATATACGAATTTATAGAAAGAATACTGCACACTGATTTTAAAATATAATGCTGAAATTGCTTTTATAGGTATACTCTTTAATTCAGAAAATCTGATATGAAAATAAAGCTGAAACTATATAAAATTTAACTGATATAGAAATCAGTTTTTCTATTAAGAATATATATTCTTACCATGCCATGATCAAATGTGAACACACCAACATCACGTCCATGATGAATATGATTCCGTCTAATAATTGGGTTTCCATGATTTTTAACCCAAATCCCAGCTAAAGCATTATTGGAAATTTCATTATCCTCATATATTCCCTACAACAAATAACCAGAAATAAACATTAGCAGAGTTTTGAAAAATCGCAAAAGAAAAAAAAATTAAAGTATTTAAATACCTGTGCATGATCTGTTATATAAAGTCCGACATTTTCACAGTCGCTGATGTTACAGTGCTTGATAGTGGGACATGCTCCTTGACCACTAACACAAACTGCAGAGCCAACTGTAAGAAAAAAGAATTATTTCATTTAAAAACCTAATGGGCAAGAACACAGTGACTCATTTTATGAAAAAAGATAAAGGAAACACTAACCTGTACATGTACTTCGGATAATACAGTGATCGATAATAGGGCTACAGTTTACTGTTATCTCTAAGCAGTGGTGTGCATTGTGGTGTTGAGCAGATTTGTCATCAGGGTTAAACTGAAAAATAGAAATATTGTTCGAGATAAACATCCAATGCCTTAATGATTTCAACATGTATATTTTAAATCCTAAAATTTCTTACCCTTATTGTCATATATCCAACATAAGCATCCTCAGAACCTTCCATAAAAACAAAGGTTGAATCTCTAGTGTTTTCAATAATAACTTTGTCTGCTACTTTTCCAGGTGCTGTGGAGAAGATATTTTAGAGGATATTACCTTTATCAGACAGATGAAATGGAAATAAAAAACTACTTTTTAATCAGTACAAATATTCTGTGAACCTTTATTTTTAATTTGGGTACTTTTATTTTGGAGCAGGGGATTTAAAAAAAAAATTATGTATTATTAGAAAGAACTACTAATCAATTTGGCAGTTGTGTTTTATTAGTCTTTAATTAAAGCCAGTCATATTTAAGGAGATATTATTTGACTAATTATACACACATCTTCTATTTAAGGCTCAATTAGAAATGAGTATTTAATATTAAATGCCTGGTATATTAAAAACAACTTCCTGTGGAAATAGAATCACCACCAGCAGTAGCACTGGAAAAAAGGGAACAGTTTGGGGAAGGGGAGTATGGAGGGGAGAGACAGACATCTTTACTTAAATTGATTTACAACAGTGGCCTAGATTTAGAAGCTAATGAAAATCACTAGGCAATAATTTTCTTCTTCCCTCTCCCAACTCTCTTTATGGAAGGATGGTGGGGGTGGGGGGAAGCAGAAGGTACAGGAGATTCAAATTTCACTAGGAACTAATGAACTAGTTAATTTCAGTTTCCAAAGTAGCTAAATTTTTGCTACCAGATTAAAAAATCAGGCAGCAAATATCTTCAAAAGACTGAAGAGTGTTTAACAAATATTTCATTGAATTTATTCTTAGAAACTTGACCAAAAATACCTTGGAAATAGTAGAAAACAAAATATATTTTAAAAAACCACAACATTTCAGTTCCATTAAAAGCACAGCAGTGAAATATCTTTATTTTAAAAAATAGAAAGTACTGACATAAAAAAATATATACATCTATAACTTCCCAACTCTTTATGTTTTCATTTCCTTCATATAAAAGATGCAAGATATTTTTACTACTGTTCTTTCCTAGTGTTAAAGTATTATCAAGGTTCTTGACAGCAGTAGTTTCATATGGATTTTAAGTCACTTGTATTTTAAAACTCATCATGTAAATCAAATGATATGACTGTTAAAATTCTTGTGATAATGGATTTCAAAATACCTGCACCAATCATGGTGATTGGTGATTCAATATATATCCATTCATCAGTGTATATTCCAGAATGAACAAAGATAAGTCCATCAAAATGAGCCTCTTGTACCCCACCAAGAGCATCTTCAATGGTATCATAATACTAGGGGGAAAAAAAAAGTGTCAGTATAAAACTGGGAGATTACCATTTAGAGTCTTATAATAATACAAATCAAACATACCAACATATTTTCTCTTCCTTTATATCTTGCAGGGTTACTGTAGAAATGTTCAGCAAATCCTGGCTTTACATGTGCACCTTTATACTAAAATGCCAAAACAAAAACAAACATTGAATACTACTGAAGTCTTAATTTACTGAATATTAAAAAAAAAACAACCCTCAGTTATTTCAACTTTGTTCCACAGTGCAGTAAAAAATCTGGAACAGATTATGACTAAGAAAGGAGTTTCTCAACCTTTACACTATTGATATTTTAGGTCAGATAATTCTTTGTTGTAGGGGCTATCTTGTACACTGCAGGATGTTCAGCAACATCTCTGGCCTTTACCCACTAAATACCAACAGCACCTGTCACGCCTTCTGCCCCTGGGATTTTGACAACCAATAATGTCTCCAGACACTGCCATATATTCCCTGGGGAGAAAAATGGTCCTAGTTGAGAACCACTGGTAAAGGACAATATGAAAATTAAGCTAAATGTGAGAATCTTATTAAACTACTACTAAAAACTTACAAATAGTTATTTTTTTTTTTTAAAGAATTATTTATTTTCCCCCCTTCCCCTTCTCCTGCCCTGCTGTTTCTGCTGTCTGTGTTGTCGTCTCTTCTCATTTTCTCTCCCCTAGGAGTCACTGGGATTCAATCCTGGAGACCTCTGATGGGGAGAGAGGTTCCCTGTCAACTGCACCACCTCAGTTTCTGGTTTCTGCTGCATTTCACCTTGACTCTCCCCTTGTCTCTCTCTTTGATGCATCATCATCTTGCTGCATGATTCACTTGTGCAGGGCAGTGGCTCACTACGTGGGCACTTGCACGGGCACTGGCTTGCCACATGGGCACATTTTCTCTTCTTTTCACCAGGAGGCCCCATGGATCGAACCCAGGTCCTCCCATATGGTAGGCGGAAGCTCTATCACTTGAGCCATATCTGCTTCCCACAAATAAAGTTTTAAGTAAAAGTTTAAACAGACTCATAGAAATCATAACTGCTCCTCAGGCTACATATAATTACTGCCACTGGATATATTTTCAACCAACATGTCAATGATAGAAAGAATTGCGGAATATTTTGTTGGCTGATAAACTTTACTTTTTAAAAAAGATGGTTTTATTTGCAAATGTTTAATATAAACCAATGTTTTTCATTTATACTTCATACCAATTGCTGAAAACTCTCTTTCCAAGGATTTGGATGTTCATATTCTTCTGGATTAATCTGGTAGAATTTACCAGGCTCAGGATGCATCATAGGGCGGGTATATTCAAATACTTCCATGTATAAACGTTTCCTGAAAGGGGAAAGGAATGAAATATTTTTTCATAAGATGCTTGTTGAATTTAATAAAGTTTAAACCACCTGTAACAATTATCTGAAGCCTTCCAAACCCAAAAATTTGAAAAGTAAGAGTAAGATTAGGCAAAAATGAATATAAGAATACAGAATTTTAAATATAAGAATTGATTTTGGCTAAAATAATGTAGCTGCATATGAAAAAGAGTTCACCCAGAAGAATAAAACATATCAATTTCTTCAAAATTTGACTGTTTTTACTCAGGGAAAAATGCCACAGTTTATGTAAAAGTCTGAACAGTTATTATTTAAAATGAAGATTTTGAATAGCATCCTTTAAATTTAATTCTTTCTCTATTTTCAGTCCATTTACATCCTATCAAGAACAACCATCAAATCTTAGAGTTGGTTTAATAGTAACTATTATCATTTCTTATACAATTCACTTAAAAAAAAAAGATTTATTTATTTATCCACCCCCACCCCATTGTCTGTTCTATGTGTCCATTCGCTGTGTGGTCTTCTGTGTCTGCTTGTCTTTTCTTTAGGTGGCACTGGGAACTGATCCTGGGACCTTCTGGAGTGGGAGAGAGGTGCTCAATCTCTTGCACCACCTCAGCTCCCTGGTCTCCCTGGTCTCTGTGTCTCTTTTTGTTGTGTCATCTTGCTGCACCAGCTCTCACTTGGGCCAGCACTACTGCACGGGCCAGCTTCCCTTCACCAGGAGGCCCCAAGAATCGAAACCTGAACCTCCTATATGGTAGAGAGGAGCCCAACTGCTTGAGCCATATCTGCTCTGCTCCTCCTTTTTTTTGAGGTACTGGGGCTAGGGCTTGATCCTGGGATGTTGTATGTGGGAAGCCAGCACTCAATCACTGAGCCACATTTGGCTTCCCTAAGTTGTTTTTATTTATTGTTTGTTTACTTTTTTTTTTTTCAGGAGGCACCAGGAACTGAACCTGGGACCTTCTCATGTGGGAAGCAGGTGTCAACTGCCTGAGCCACATCTGCTCCTCTAATTCACCAGTAACAGTTTACTATATTTTTTCCCAGTCTTTCTTTTACAGATGGTTTCATTAACTATAATTGTGTTTACATAGCACATAAGTTTTGCATTCTCTTCTTTTTACCTTTCATAACACAGCCTGTCCCCATGTTATTAAAAATTCTTATAGGGAAGTGGCTGTGGCTCAAGTAATTGAGCTCCCATTTACCATATGGAGGACCCTGTTTGATCCCGGGGATCTCCTGATTAAAAAAAAGAACTAAAGCATAATAGATGTGGGCAGAGAGGCACAAGGCCCCTTTCCCAGGTGTGGCAAAGGCAGCGCACCAAAAAGATGATCATGCAACCAGATAAAAAACAAACAAAAAAACAAACTCTTGTAAAAAAAAAAATCACTGTTATGGCTATATGACAACTCTCCACTATAGACATGACATAGACTATGTAATCTACTCCCTTGTTGTAGGATATCAGTTTATTTCAAAATTTTCTGGAGTTACTGGGTCAAAGGGCATGCATATTTTAAGGTCCCTGAAAACAACTGCCAAATTGTTTTCAGAAAGTGATGAACGGGAAAGCGGACTTGGCCCAATGAATAGGGCGTCCACCTACCACATGGGAGGTCCAAGGTTCAAACCCTGGGTCTCCTTGACCCACGTGGAGCTAGCCCATGAGCAGTGCTGATGCGTGCAAGGAGTACTGTGCCACGCAGGGGTGCCCCCTGCGTAGGGGAGCCCCATGTGCAAGGACTGTGCCCTGAAAGGAGAGCCGCCCAGCACGAAAAGTGCAGCCTGCCCAAGAATGGTGCCACACACACGGGAGAGTTGACACAAGATGACGCAACAAAAAGAAAGACCGATTCCTGATGCCACTGATAAGGATAGAAGCAGTCACAGAAGAACACACAGTGAATGGACACAGAGAGGAGACAATTGGGGGGCTAGCGGGAGAAGGGGAGAGAAATAAATAAAAACTAAATCTTAAAAAAAAAGCGATGAACAAAATCTATACTCTCACTAAAGGATTAGATTTAATACATTAATAATTTTAAATTAAATTTTGTTCTCGAAAAGTAATTAAATGAAAAACATTTTCCATTATCATTCAGTTGTTATTAAATGATAAACAGCAGAGAAAGTATTACATATTTACAAGAATTTTAATTTCGTTTCAACTGTTTAATTATAACTACCAACTCACATTTCAACTTCTCTACTATACCTTTAGCATTTTGGGCAACAAACAATATATCCCAAGATAATAAGAAATAGGTTTTCACTTACCACAAAATTGGATCATTAGCAAGCTCACTGAAGCGTTTACACACACAAGCTGCTCTACAAAGATCCTGTTCCAGCAAGTAAGAGAAGATTTTTAGAACCACTTCATCTGGTAGTTTCTCCTGAAGATACTGTTCAGCAGGTGCTGCTATAAAGAGATTAACAAACAGAATATAAACAATCTGTCAAACTACTCATTATTTAAAAAGCATGGCTTTCACTGTATCTAATAAATAGCTTCTATTATTTGAGGGCAATCATTTTTATAAGCATTGTACTTTCACAAATGATACATATTTATCTCCCTTTATCTTGATTTAACAAGAGTTCTTTCTTTTAGCAATTATATACCATCTCAGAAACTGGTAAAAATATATAAAAAATATCTTTATACAACAATAAAAGACACAGATCAGAGTTTTACGACATACTCTATAATAATTACTTTCTCAATCCTAAATGTAGTATCAACTATTTCCCTAATTTAATTTTAAGTTATCAAACAACACTTAAAAAATTACTTTATCCTATCCCTTAGTTTCCTTATAGGAAATACCTGATAGATCTTGTGATTTTCCAGATACTCTTGCACGTTTTGCACGATGACCAAAGTTTTCTGTAGCTGAAGTTGAGGCACCCTTCAAAAATAAAAAAATGAAAATTAAGTAAATATTTTTGCCATACATAATCACTGTTCCTAAAAAATGATGGCATTTCCTTTTTTGTTTGTTTTCCTAAAAATTCTTTCATTACAAAAAGAAAAGCAATTATACTTAACTTACCTCCATACTGCTCTTTGTAGGACACGCTGTTCTTTTCGGCAAAAGAGTTTTTCGACGAAGTTGATATGGACTATTTTGTGCACCAGGACCTGATTCTTCTGCAACCATATCTGCAGGCACATCATCATCTGTTATAAACAAATAAGAAAAATGACAACCACTTTTTAAAGAGTGCTGTTGATGTAGTAAACTTTTTTAAAACTTCAAATTACTTCATGTTATGTTTAGAGAAGATAAAAATTTTTAATTCTAGCCAAGTGGATAACGATTTGAAAGAACTGAATTTCTATTTTCCTTTTTGCTTCAAAATAAATTCCAAATAGATCATATATTTAAAATATATTTAAAAAAAGAAACTATAGACTCACTAGAAGAAACCAAGGAAAAAAAATTTTTAATATATATATTTTAAATGAAATGTCCCCCCCTCCACCCGAGATGGCTCCCTTGTCTATTTACTCATTGTTTTTGCTTGTTGTCTGCTTGTTGGTCTGTTTTTCTCTTTAGGTGGCACAGGGAACTGAACCTGGGACCTCCCATATGGGAGGTGGGCACTCAACTGCTTGAGCTACATCCACTCAAAATTATTTTTAAGATGTTATAGTGGATCTTTTTCAAGGTATGGCATGAAACTTGGAAGGCATTAAGGTAAGGAGGATGTCCCAACTAATGAGCAGAGTGGGAACACTGAGGATGTCTACTGTGTAGTCAGAGTACAAATGGGATGAGGATGGCAGTGGGGTGAGGTGGGTGCCCATGGAGAAGGGCAGCTCAGTATATATTATTAGGGTATCAAGATACCCACCCATCAAGGTGAACAGGGTGTTCACAGAGGTTGGCCTGGCATAAGGGTACTGGAGCACAAGAAGGGTAAGAAGAAGGTCCAATGGGGTTGGGAGGCAGACTTGGAATGGAAATCAGCCAGAGCAGGGAAGAGAAGAGCCTTCACATAGGAGAGGGAATGGCAGCGATGGAGGTTTAGTTACACAAAACAGAGGGAGTGATCAAACAAATAAATAGGATAATGGAAGCCAAAGTTTTCAATATTAGAAAAGGGAGTTATAAAAATGAAGAGGGAGAAAAGCTAGATTAATCCAATGGTGCTGGAATGGAACCAGAGGTTATCAGTGTCACCTCATGGTTTTCATTACATAGATAAATATATAAATAAACACAGATAAAACCGTGTGGATGCAAGAGTATGAGTGTAGATTGTGCAGAATTGTGTGGAAGCATCAAAATTAATGATAATAAAAGATTATAACCCAATGAATAAAATAGGAAACCATAAATCCATACTGACATAAAGAAATAAATGAATAAATTCAAAGTATGATGATGAACAGGGTATTCAAGGAACCTCACCAGAAAATAATTAAGTACAAAGGAAAAAAAGAGTAACTCTATAGCAGAAATGCCAAGCAGCTACTGCCTCATCATGTGATCGAAGTATACACCAATATTAATGGGACAAATTAAACCAGGTGCCACCTGACAGCATGGAACAATAAAATCACAGCATCACCTCTGTGATACTCCTCACATGCATAAACTGAATTGGATTATGCAGACATATCAGAAAAAGCTTAATTTGTCCTAATTTTTGCCTACAGAATGGCCTGTAATCTTCAAAACTGTCAAAGTCTTGGAACTCACAGTAAAACTGAGAAAGTATTTCAGATTACAGGAGACTAGAGATATTGCAACTGATTACTGTAATTCTGAACTGGATTCATTTGCTAGAAAGAAGTTATTAGTACATGATTAGTATGATGAAAACTAAATGGTGCCTAAAGATTAGATAATAACAATGTTTCGATGATAATTTTCTGATTGTAATGGTGTAGTATGGTTTCCTAATAGCACAAAAAGGAAAACAACCAGACATTATGTATTATCTGGTATCAGCACCATCTATAGTCTTGCCAAAAAACAATCAAACCTGAATCAAATCAAACCTGTAGAAAACTCTGCAAGTCAAACTACCAGTTTCTTCAACAAATAAATTGCTAGGAAAAACAGTACAGAAAAAATTAATAAAGTATACTACTTAAAAATGTCTACTTTGGAATTAAAATTATAAAGAAAATGTAAAGAATGATTTTTTTAAGCTATTCAATAAATGTTGCATTAATAAATACTCAAATGTATGCTATAAACATCATTTTCAAATGAAACTTGGAAAGCCACATAAAGGTCTCCCATATACTAGAAAATGTAGCTGGTGTAATATCATCCTGGGTATTTATGTAGCCTTCCCTTTGTGCTCTTAAATGCAATTTATTTCTATAAATGTCCCACATGTGTTTGAAAAGAACACCCACATTCTATTTTATTTTAAAGATTTATTTATTTATTCCCCTTTCCCCTCGCCCCCCTTTGTTTACATTTGCTGTCTGCTCTCTGAGTCTACTTGCCTTCCCTTTAGAAGGTACGGGGAACCTGGGACCTCCCACGTGGGAACGAGGCACTCAATCGCTTGAGCCACCTCCGCTCCCTGCTTTGTTGAGTCTCTCTCACTGTCTTTTCTCTGTGTCTCCTTGTTATGTCAACCTGTTATATCAGCTTGATGTGCCTGCCCATCGCGCCAGCTCACTGCCTTGCGCGTCTTCTCCAGGAGGCACCAGGAACCAAACCCAGGACCTCTCATGTGGAGCAGGAGCTCAATCACTTGAGCCACACCCGCTTCCCTACACTCTACTTGTTAGAGTATGGTTTAAACATGTCTGAAATATCAAGAATGTTAATTTTGATGTTCAGCTATCCTCTGCTTTTATGTTTTTTTTTTAAATTAGAGAAATTATATATTTACAGAAAAATTCAGCAGAAAGTAGAGAGTTCCCATAAACCTGCCATCACACATACAGTTTTCCTTATTCCTAACACTTTGAATTATTATAGTATTTCATTACAACTGATGGATCAATATTATTATGCTATTAACTGTGGCTCATAGTTCATAGTAGGGTTCACTGTGTTGTACAACTCTGTTTTTAAAAATTTTTTTATTCTGTTAACACATATTCAACCTAAAATTTCCGATTTTAACCATTTTCAAATATACAATTTAGTGGTGTTAATTACATTCAAAATGTTGTGCTATACCATCACTACCATTCATTACCCAAATTCTTCCACAACCCTAAACAGAAACTCTATACCAGTTAAGCATTAACTGCCCATTCCCTACCCCACCTATGGCAAACCTGTATTCTAGTTTCTGACTCGACTCTGCATACTCATTATTTCATATAAATGAGACTACATATGTCCTTGTGTTTGGCTTGTTTCATTCAACATGTCTTCAAGGTTTATCCATGTTGCTGCATGTATTGGAAAGTTATTCCTTCTTTTACAGCTAAATAATATTCTGCTGTAGATACATACATTTTGTTTATCTATTCATCAGGTGATGGACACTTGGGTTGCTTCCGTCACTGGCAACTGTAAATAATGCTACTATGAACATCCGTGAACAAATATCTATTTGAGTCCCTGTTTTCAACTCTTTTGGATATATACTTAAGAAGTGAGGGTGGGGTGGGGTGTGGGGTATATGGAAACCTCTTACAGTTCTTAATGTAACATTTTTTTTGCAATCTATTTATCTTTAAAAAAATGACAAAAAATAAATAAAACATAAAAAAAAAAAAAGGGAGACTGCCAGGTCATATGGTAATTCTATACTTACTGCTTCTTTGGAGAAGTGTATTTTCCAATCTTTTGGCCATATTTTAAGTCGGTCATTTGTCTTCTTGTTGAGCTGTAGGATTTGTTTATATATTTTGGATATTAAACCAATTATCCATGTGGTTTCCAAATATATCTGCCCATCCTGAAGACTGTCATTTTACTTTGATAAAATCCTTTGATTCATGGAAATTTTTATTTTGATGAAGTTCCATATATCTATTTTTTCTTTTGTTGTTTGTAATTTTAGTGTAAAAATCTAAGAAATCATTGCTGAATACAAGATCCTGAAAATGCTTCCCTATCTTTTTCTAGGAATTTTATAGTTTTGGTTCTTACTTTTAGGTCTTTGATCCATTTTGAGGTAATTTTTGTGTATGGTGTAAGGCAGGAGTCCACATTCATTCTTTTGCATATAGATATCCAGTTTTCCCATGTGTTGACTATTCTTTCTCCACTGAGTGGACAACTGGACATAGGTATGATGGCTTCCTTCTGAACTCTCAACTAGATTCCACTGGCCTATATGTCTGTCACTATGCTAGGACCACACTGTTTTGATTAGTTTAACTTTGTAATAAGTTTTAAAAGTGGGAAGCCTGAGTCTTCCAATTTTGTTCTTACTCTTCCATATATACTTGATTGGCTTATCCATTTCTGCAAAGAAGGTTGTTGGAATTTTCACTAACATTGGGTTGAATGTATAAATTATTTCAGGTGGAAATGACATCTTAATCCATGAACACGGAATGTCCTCTATTAATTTAAGTCTTTAATTCCTTTCAGCAATGTTTTGTAGTTTTCTTTATAGGACTACTATATAGCCTTGATTAAATTTATTCACAGGTATTTAATTATTTTGGTTATACTGTAAATGGAATGTTTATTTCCTCTTTAGATTGTTCATGACCTGTGCATAAAAACACTACCAATTTTTGCATGTTTGTCTTGTATCCTGTCATTTTGCTGAATTAATTTATTAGCTCTTGTTGCTTTCTTGTAGATTTTTCATGACTTTTTATATATCGGATCATATTATCTGCAAATAATGAAAGTTTTACGTCTTCCTTTCCAATGTGATTGCCTTATTTCTTTTTCTTGCCTAACTGCTCTGGCTAAAACTTTCAGTACAATGTTGAATTAACAGTGGTGACAGTGGGCATCCTTGCTTTGTTACAGATCTTGGGAAGCTTTTAGCCTTTCACCATTGAGTATTATGTTAGTGGTGGGTTTTTCATATATGCTCTTTATTATGTTCAGGGGAGTTTTCTTTTATTCCTAGTTTTAGGAGTTTTGTTTTTTTTAAATTAAGAAGGGGTGCTGCATTTTCTCAGGCTTTTTCTGCATCAATTGAGATCAAATATTCTTTTTTTCTTTGTTCTATTAATATGGTATGTTATACTAATTAATTTTCTTACATTGAACCACCTATGCATATCTGGCATAAATCCCACTAGATCATGGTGATTAATTCTTTTAACATGGTGTTGGATTCAGTTTGCTAGTATTTTGTTGAAGATTTTTGAATCTATATTCATAAGAGACACTGGTTAATTCTTTTTTCTTGTATTTCTATCTGGCTTTGGTATTAGGGTGATGCTGGCCTCATAGAATTAGTTAGGAAGTGTTCCTTCCTCTTCAATATTTTGGATGAGTTTGAACAGGATTGGAATGGTTGTTAATTACGCAGTGAATCCATCTGGTCCTGGGCTTCTTTTTTGGGAGGTCTTTGATTACTGATTCAATCTCTTTATTTGTTATTGTTCTGTTGAGATCATCTATTTCTTCTAGAGTTAGCATAGGTGGTTTGCATGTTCTAGGAATTTTTCCATTTTATCTAGGTCATCAAATTTTTTAAGAGTTGTTCATGATATCTTCTTTTTAAAAAATGATTTATCCTCCCCCCTTCCCCTCCTCCCACACTGCTGTTTTTGCTGTCTGTGTTGTCTTCTCATTTTCTGTCCTCTAGGAATCAACAGGATTCAATCTTGGAGAACTCTGATGTGGAGAGAGGTTCCCCATCAATTTCACCACCTCAGTTCCTGTTTCTGCTGTGTTTCACCTTGACCCTTCCCTAGTCTCTCTTTTGATGCATCATCATCTTGCTGAGTGACTCACTTGCACAGGGCACTGGCTTACCACATGGGCAATTGCTCACAGAGTGGGCACACTTTTTCTTCTTTTACACCAGGAGGCCCCAGGGATCAAATCCAGGTCCTCCCATATGGTAGGCAGAAGCTCTATCACTTGAGCCACATCCGCTTCCCCATGATATCTTCTTATAATATTTATTATTTCTGTGGGATCGGTAGTGATGCCCCACCCCCTCCCCCGCTTCATTTCTGATTTTTATTATATGCTTTCTTTTATTTTTTTCTTTTGTCAGTTAAACTAAAGGTTTGTTGATTTTAATAGATCTTTTCAAAGAACCCACTTTATTTCCTTCCTTCTGCTTACTTTGGGTTTACTTTACTCTTCTTTTTCTAGTTTTCCCACTTGTGTAGTTAGGTCTCTGATTTATTTCTTCTTTTTTAATGTAAGCATTTAGAGCCATAAATTTCTCTCTTCGCACTGCCTTTGGCTGCATCCCATAAGTTTTGGTATTTGTGATTTCATTTTTTGACCTACTGGTTGTTTAAGAATACATAGTTTAATGCCTACGCATTCATGAATTTACCCATTCTCTCTCCACTACTGATTTCTACCTTCATTCCATTATGGTTGGAGAAGTTACATCACATACTTTCATTACTTTCAAATTTACTGAGACTTGTCTTGTGACCTACCATGTTGTCTGATTCTAGAGAATGATCCATGTGCACTAGAGAAGAATGTATAGTCTGCTGTTACAGGGTGAAGTGTTAGGCCTAATTGTTTTTTTTAAAAGATTTAAAAAAAATTTCTCCCCTCCTCCCCGCCAAATTGTCTGCTCTCTGTGTCCATTCACTGTGTATTCTTCTGTGACCACTTCTATCCTTATCAGTGGCACTGGGAATCTGAGTTTCTTTTTGTTGCATCATCTTGTTGTGTCAACTCTTCATGTGTGCAGTGCCATTCTTGGGCAGGCTGCACTTTCTTTCGCGCTGGGCAGCTCTCCTTACGGGGCTCACTCCTTGCGCGTGGGGCTCCCCTACGCAGGGGACACCCCTGTGTGGCAGGGCACTCCTTGTGCGCATCAGCACTGTGCATGGGCCAGCTCCACATGGGTCAAGAGGCCTGGAGTTTGAACCGCGGACCTCCCATGTAGTAGGCAGATGCCCTATCCATTGGGCCAAGTCCGCTTCCCCTAACTGGTTTATAGTAGCATTTGAGTCTTCCATTTACTTCTTGATCTTCTGTTTAGTTAGATGTTTACTGGAGACTGAATTGTGTTCTCCACAAAAAGCATGTTAAGGTCCCAAACCTTGGTCCTGTCAAGAGTGAATCATTTATAAATAAGACTTTTTGGCGGTGGACTTGGCTCAGTGGTTAGGGCGTCTGTCTACCACACTGGAGGTCCGCGGTTCAAACCCGGGCCTCCTTAACCCATGTGGAGCTGGCCCATGCGCAGTGCTGATGCGCGCAAGGAGTGTAGTGCCACGCAGGGGCTCCCCTACACGCACAAGGAGTGTGCCCCATAAGGAGAGCTGCCCAGCGTGAAAGAAAGTGCAGCCTGCCTAGGAACGGTGCCGCACACATGGAAAGCTGACACAAGATGATGCAACAAAAAGAAACACAGATTCCCGTGCCATTGACAACAACAGAAACGGACAAAAAAGAAGACACAGCAAACAGACACAGAGAACAGACAACTGGGATGGGGTGGGGAGGGGAGAGAAATAAATAAATCTTAAAAAAAAAAATATATATATATATATATATAAATAAGACCTTTTAAACTGTTACTAGTTTAGGTGTGCCCAAATTGAATGAGGATGGGACTCATTTCAGTATGACTGAAGTCCTTATAAAGACTTCAAAAGAAACTGCACATGGAGACAAAAGTTAGAAGCTGGAAATGAAGAGAACCTGGAAGGGAAAGGAAAAGATGCTGCTGTGTTCGTTCACTGCCACATGATGGAAGAGCCAAAGAACCCCAAAGATTACTGGCTAACCAGAAGATACCAAACTTGAAGACTATCTTATAGCCTCTGAAACCATGACCCAATAAATTCTTGTTAAGTCAACGTATGGTATACTATCTGTTTTAACAGCCAGGAAACAAAAACAGTTTTTGGTACCAGAAAGTGGGATGCTTCTATGACAAATACTTAAAAATGTAGAAGCAGCTCTGGAATTGGATAATGGGTCGGGACTGGAAGAATTGTGAGGTGCTTGATAGAAAATGCCTAGATTGTTCTGAAGAGACTATTGTAGATATATGGACAGTAAAGTTACTTCTGATGAGTCATTAGAAAGAAATGATGTATTATTGAAAACTGGAAGAAAAGCGGGTCTTTGTTATACCAAAACATCTGACTTCAACTGTAACTTATAGAGAACTTAATTTTCATTAGAAAAATATGTTCTAGACTAGAGCTCTCAACAGAAATATAATGTGATCCAACTTTTCAAGTAGCCACATTAGCAAATAGTCAGTGAAATTAATTTTAATATATTAAACTCAGTATATTTAAAATATTATCATTTGACACGTTAACAATATAAAATGAGATATAGCATATAGCAATTTAGACTGTGTTTTAGGTGGTCAACAGTCAAATGTGGCTAGCAGCTAGTGAAGTTTTAGCCTATATTAATAAACTCTTATTAGTCCTCTAAAAGCATAAAAAAGCTAATATCATGCAATTTAAAGTGTGCTATATAAATACACATATATTTATAATTTCTAGATTAATTTTTCTATAATTCTATATAATAGCATCTTTACAATTAACAGGAACCACAGGAATAAATAAAGGCTTCTGAAGAATAAGCATGTTTCTTTAAAAAATGATCTTTGAAAGTTTTGGTATTAAATAGACTGAAATTTTATTTTAGGACTCATTTCAAGGAAAGAAAGAGATGTAGAGACTTAAGCCTATCCTTTTTGAGAGAGTAGTATATACCTTAGCTTTTAAATATATTTATAAGTATCTTAAAGATTTGCTAAAAACTGTATTATTCATCAGCTGGGGTTTAAAGTCTATATACCTCAGGTTATATATATAAGCTAACCTAAAGTTATAGGGTTGTTTATGGAATTTAAGTTATAGAAGTTTTTTCCTTACAAAAACTATACATATTCCATATTACTTACCCATAGCCACAGAACAGACTGGAAACTTAGGCAAATCTGCTCTACTAACAACTGTGTGTTTAGAAACAGTTCCCTGTCTCACAGTATAAAGAACTAGACCTGACAACTGTTTCTAACACAGTTGGGGAACTACCACAGCCTTCCTCTGACAATTAAAAAAAAATTATGAGTAAAGTGAAATCAAGGCAAAATTTGTAAGTAAAATCATTATATCAAACTTAAAAAAAACCTGAGTTGCTGTAGTCAGATACTTATTTCTGACTATATTTTATGTATAGTTACAAACTTTAAAAAATTACTCAGGATACTTTTATATAATAGTCCCATTAATGTGTTCAATTATTACACACACACACACACACACACACACTTCTGCTGAAATTTTACCACAACATGAACTATAGGGATTACCTAAGACTGGTCAAAGAAAATATATATAAAATACATACTTTGATTACTTCAAGCAATAACAAACTTCAGAAGCTACATCTTTGATATTATAAAGACTACTAAAACGTCAAAAAAAGCTTCACTTCAACAGAAGAAATTTAGACCTATCTATTCTAAACTGCCTGGCTTAGGTGCAGTCAACAAATACTTACTGAATGAAGAAAAGAAAGAATGAATGAATGTGCCAGGCACTGTGTTAGGTACCGGTGAAACATAGAACAACTGAACAGAACACTGAACTTGTCTTCCAAGAGTTTAAGGAAGACATCAACAACTATATAGGGAAAATAACAAATACCTTGTGCCATATGCTGAAATAGGGATAAGCAAAAAATACTATGGAAACACAAGAACATCCAATTCAATCTTAGATGGTGCCAGGATATTAGTGAAGGTTTCTTGAACAAATTCCAAGCTGAAAATCGAATAACTGGGAGTCAAACAGAAGGAATTAAGAGTATGTGAAGACCTAAAGGTGTTCACCTCCAACATAGGTCTCATGGAATATGAGCTGCTCCATTTTGGTTGTACCATGAAGCAAAGGCCAGATGCTATGTAATAACATGTATATAATATATAATATATAACATATCATCTATATATAATACATAATATACATAATATGTAATGTAATATATTTTATAGGGTGCTATAAAATACTTTAATTTGGATTTTATCTTGAAGGCAATGGATAGCCAAATGGGTTTAAAATAGGACAGTGACCTGTTCTGATTTGTGTTTTAGAAAGATCACCCAAGCAATGTAAAAACAACTGGAAATGGACAGTACTCAAGGTTGAAGACAAGTGGAAGACCAGTTAGGGGGCTATGGCAGTAATGCAATTAAGAGATGGAAGATTGGGGAGTGGATGTTGCTCAAGTGGTTGAGTACCTACTTCCCACATGGGAGGTCTGGGGTTCAATCCCTGGCCCTGGTACTTCAAAAAAAAAAAAAGAAAAAGCAAAGAGAGAGATAAAGATTGCTTGAATTATGGTAATAGAAATGGAAGAACTGGGCAAGTTTGACATACAAGGTAAATTCATAAATCTTGGTGACTGACTGGATATCGATAGGGATGGAAAAGAGATTAGAGCCAGGAACAATATTGGTTTGGGCAATCCAATTGTTTGTGGTGACATGAACTAAGGTTAGGGACCTCTGAAGGTTCAAGGAAGGATGGGGAGAAGAAAAATGAGTTCAGGTTTGGATTTTGAGTTTGAGGTATCTGTGGGAAAAACTGGATATATGGATATATCTGTTATATATGAATTAAGTTCCAGTGAGTGATTTGGGTACGAGATAAAGAGAATACTGTCACTCTGAAAATATACCAGAGTAGGAGTAAGGAGTCAGAAAGTATAGATTATTATAATTATTTACATATGGTACAATACTGATGTTCCATGGTAGATGTGCAATGAAACTTTTGAGAAATAGCCATAAAATGTAAAGTGGATTATCTGTTGATGACAAAAGCAAAACTATGTATTAAAAAGTGTGTGGGTCCGAGAACTGATAAGCTTGATGAAAATTAACTTTAGCCTGATGAAAATAAAAGTAGCTTTACACTCAAGTAGAAGCTGATTTGATCAGAGTATCAAGTACATCATTAATTTAAGATCACCAAATTAACAATTAAGTTCAAACCTAATTCTAAATTAACCCATGATTCATATAAGTCATCAACTAAAATGTTAATATTCATCTACTTGCTAGTCACTGTAAAAATAAAGAGCTGACAGACTTGATCTGGTAGGGAATGAGGCATGTAAACAAATAATTGAAAAATGTTAAGTGCTATACTAGAGGCACACCCTAGATGTGACACAAGTATAAAATAGAAAACCCAAGTCATTATATGTTCACAGCTTAAAAGAGAACAATTTAGTTTGCTCCTAATTTTATTTTCACATTGTTCAGAAATTTCTAGAATTGCCTTTTCTTAGTTTAGTTTTATGGGGAAGGAAACATCAAGACTTTCCTTAGCAAAATATGAAGATCAAAATAATAATAATGCTATTACATTTTTACAAGCATTAAATGCTTAACTTTTTCTTTGTGAAGTCACACAAGACAGAACTATTTAATGAAAGAAGGAAAATGAACTTCACCAGAGAGAGGGAGCCTAAGTATTTTTAGTTCTCTTCCTTTCATGGTCCCATAGGTAGGCCATAATTTCTGGAAATGCAACATTATTTCTAGTAATGCTTTTTACAGATTAAGAGATTATCTGTAAGGTAAGATATTAGCTTGTTCTACTGATGAGCACCGAAGATGCGTTAAGGTTAAATGCTAGAGGTTAGAAAGCTAAAGAGGTAACAAAATAAATTTAAGGTCAAAGGATTCCAAGTATAATTTTTTTTTCCACCACAAAGTAATTTGTATGTCTCAAAAAGTTTATTAAGGAAGCAGACTTGGGTCAAAGGATAGAACGTCCGCCTACCACATGGGAGGTCTATGGTTCAAACCCAGGGCCTCCTTGACCCATGCGGAGCTGGCCCACACGCAGTGCTGATGCGCACAAGGAGTGCTGTGCCACGCAGGGGTGTCCCCCGAGTAGGGGAGCTCCACGTGCAAGGAGTGTGCCCTGTAAGGAAAGCCGCCCAGCCCGAAAGAAGTCCAGCCTACCCAGGAGTGGCGCGGCACACGGAGAGCTGACGCAGCAAGACGACGCAACAACAACAACAAAAGAAACAGATTCCTGATGCCACGGACAAGAATACAAGCGGACACAGAAAAACACAGTGAATGGACACAGAAAACAGACAACTGGGGCAGGGGGTGAAGGGGAGAGAAATAAATAATAAATCTTTAAAAAAAAAGTTTATTAAATACAAATGGTGATGATGTTGATAAGGATAGTAATTGGAAAAATAGTTCTACTCCTTCCCCTATTAACAACGTACCTAACACTAAAAACTTTTATGTGCTGGCAACTACTGTTCACATCAGCTCTATGAAGAAGACATTATTATTCCTATTCTACAGATAATGAAGCACAGAGAATCTAAGCAATGTCCAAGGTCACATCACATTAAGTAGCAGAGGTAGAATTTGAACTCAGAAAGTCTGGCTCCAGAATCTCACTTTTAACCACTGTACTACCTAACTACAAATTAGTCATGCTAAATATTATTGGATATACTTATTACTAGGTCGATATTAACTTATAAAAGAACACCATGAAATGGAACATATACTTTTTGGAAATGCTTAATTTATAGAAATTAAAAAAAAATTCAAATGATACCTTTTCAAGTCATATTTTATTAAAAGTGTTAGCAAGTTAGCATTTTTACAAAAACATCAGAACATATACAGTGGACTATTTTCATAATGGATTTCTCAGATCTTTTCATATTGTAATATCAATAATATGTGAAGACAGTATAGCACAATGACTAAAGATACAGGATCTGGAAACAGTGTTTGGTTCTTGGATAGAATCATGGCTTACTAGTCGGGAAGTTCTGGACAAGCACCTTAACCCTTCTGAGTTTCAGAGGATCTATAAAGTATTGATAACCATGGTATCTACCCTCATAAAATTGTTGTGAAGATTATAAAAGACTGATAATAACACAGTAACTAGCAGAGATAGCATTCAAATATTAGCTATTTTTATAATTGATATTTGATGCCAAAAGTTTGGTAGGTATGCTCTAAATATATTTTAAATTCCAGGTATGAACCATTTTTATATTACTAATTTAATCTTCCAAATACTGTGTGGCTGAAATAACCCTTCCTTTTACTACTCATCATATACTTCCTAGTACTACTCATCATGGATAAGTTTAGAATAGCTCCTGAACAGTAGAAAATGCAGTGGTAAATTCACAAAGGCCAAGGGATGACAACAGATAAAAATGCATACTTCTTTATAAAGTATCAGTAGTCATTCAGGAAGCTATAAAACTACTTCAACAATCCTGTCACAGTTCTAAGTAGGTGTCACATTTTTTCCCCTCATTATAACAATATGTTCACTTGGAAAAATTTGGACAATGAAGGAAAACATGAAAGAAAAAAAAAGTCACCTGAAGTCCCATTACTCAGAGTTTATCACCGCTAATGTTTTAGAATATTCTTTTTATTTTTCTCTGCACAAAGTATATAATTTAGTTGAAACACTGTATACACTCCTGTGTAACATGCTTTTTCATTTTCATGTATCATAAGATATGTTCATGATACATGTCATGAAATTTTCTGAAACATAGTTTCCAATGGCTGCATAATATGAATGTGCCATGATTTATTTAACGGTCACCAGTCCACTATTGTTAAGGTTGTTTCCATATTTTCTTGGCCACATATTTTTGAAATTTCTTCAAACATGACAGAAATTCATCCTTTAAGGGCAAATATGATTTTTGAGATTAACATTAATTCATTCAAATTCAAATAAAATGAATTATCAAGTTAGAAAGGAATAAAAACTGACATTTACCAGGGTATTTGTAATAAACAAGGCACTTTATCAAGGACTTCAATATCTCATTTAATCATTAATATTACCCTGAGGCTGATACTGTTATTCCCATTTTACAGATGTGGAAACAGGTTTAGAGAGATTGACATTCTAAAGTCAGACACCTAAGAGGCATGGCTGAGATTTGATTCAGGAACCCACAATCTTAAGTTTTGCTCTATAGTACTTCTTTTGGATCATAATCAACAAACAATACAGCCAATACCACCAGCCAACAATAAAAATGTGTAGCTAATATTTATGATACATGTATTATCTCTATAGTTCCTATAAAGGAAGACCTGATGATTACTAGTTCAACTGTTTTAGTCTATCCTATTCCTAGGACATGTTATGCACATTTGTATCTCCACGCCTTTGTTCACTTTGGTCTTCCTACTTAGAATATCCATCTTTTTTCTCTCTACTTATATAAGGTTATCGCTCAGTGTTCAGTCAACTTTCACATTGTCTATAAAGCCTTTCCCAACATTCTCATCTCAGACTCCTCAATGAAACTTATAAATCAAAAACTAATATTATGATCCACTCTTCCCTGCTAATGTGATACTAATGTAATTCACTGCTATTATGATACTACTATGTAAAATTACAACATGAAATCAGGAAATCTCTTTCTAGTATAGTGAAATCACTATAATATCACCTTTAGGATCTATTGTTCAAATTACTTTCTTAGTATATTACTATTTTAAACTTTAAAAATAACAACTTAGGGGAAAATGGCAGCCTAGGTAAATCCACTTTTATTTCTAAGACTCTTTAAAATGATTATTAAGGAAATAAAAAGACATAAACACCTACATAAAGAGACCAGGTTAGAGGCCATCAATGCATCAGAGATTTCAATAGTTTTCTGAAACACAGAAAAAATAAAGGAATCTTGACTAGTGAAACAAAGTAAAGGAAGCTACTACCTAGTAAAAAGCACATGAGCTAGGCTGTAGCAGAAGAGGGAGATTTTAAAAATATGAGCAAAGGAACCTATCTTACTCAGGAGCTCCTGTCTAGGTCAGACATAGAAAACAAGACAAGGAAGTGCTCTAAAACTCAGAAGTCTTGAATGAATATGCAAAAGTGGCAGAGATAAAGAGTATAGAAATATTTTTTCACACAAGCCTAGTTCTTACCACCAAAAGTATAAGGCTTGGCAGTTGGTATTATAGGCAGATTTTGTGTGTATATGTGCTTCTTATTAGCAAACAGAAAAAAACAAACAAAAAAACCCACCTTATTTCAATCTATTCCCTTAAAGTTTTACTGAAGAAGATGAAATATATTAAAGAACAGCAGATGGCGCCTAAATATCACTTTTCTTTACTACTGCCTTGGGTCAATATAAATGAAACAAAACCCCCTTCATATTAGGACTGGAGTATACCAGGAAAAAAACAAAACAAAAACAATTATTTCAGTTTTCATGTGGTACACCAATAGAATGATGTTAACAGCAATGTTGTACAGCATGAGTACCTAATGAAAAACACTAAGTTGCTTCAAATGCAAAAATCTGAATGGATTAGATGTACTTTGTTTTATTAAAAATTTAACTGAATTTCCTCTAAGAGTTACTAGTCTATAAAAAAACCTACTAATAATAATATACTAATATCTACAAAATTAAAGGGACTCATGTCACCATTTACATAATAAACTCTATCAACACGGGTACTCGTCACAGAAAACATATTTCCTTCCTTGATTGCAGATGACTGAAGTGGCTAACACTACTGCTATAAAATATACCCACTGATTTCAGGATCATCTGGAGTTGAAAAATATTAAAATGTAAAAATTATATATATATATTTAAAATTGGCGATTTGAGGAACAACTTGTGGCAGGGTCAACCAATAGTATAATACTTTATCACTCTCTTATAAAAGTTTCCTTTTATGATGATATCTGGGTTAAAACTAAACTAATTTTCACTGACTGGGGGTAAAAGAAGGGGTGAGGAAAACTTGGCAAGATTTAAAAATAACAGGCCCTGGATAATTCACAGGGAAAGAAAAATAGTACATTTTCCAAGCATTAAAATCGTATTTTATCATTTTGATTAAAATATTTCTAAAGCAAATCACCTTGTTTTACCTTTTTAAGACTACCCTTAAATTAATTAACTTTCTTGGTTACAAATGATAATCACTATAATCCTGAAACAGCCTACTGTTTTGTAATAAGACCTTAAGACCCATTTATGAATACAGAGCTATTTTCTAGAAATTGCTAAATTTCTTGAGTAACTCCTGATTTTTAAAATATATGTGTGTGTGTATATATATATAGTCCCCCTTTCTCACTGTCATGTTGTTAGCTGTCACTTCTAGCTGATTATCCATGAGATTACTACATCCATCCTCTCTGATAAACCAAAGAAGTAATCTTGCTAGACATGGTTTTTAAAAGAAAGTAAATAAGCATTAAGTGGGAGCTTAAGAGTTATTCCCAAAAATAAACTACATGGGTTTTAAGACTAAGTAATGCTGCTGAGAATTCTTTATTGCTTTTATTTCTTAGTTTTTAGGATAAATGGGATTGCTTTGTTCTAAATAGTTAAAATAACTCTTTTTGCCATTATACTGTGAGTGATTAACTCATTTGTCAAACAATACAAAGCAGAAGGATCTCCAACAATAGCAAAAGAATCAGAAATTGACTATATTGCACATGGATGGCTAATAAGAAATTTAAATGATAATTATGAATATATTTTCAATCCTTATCCTTAATTAATAATTGTTTTTCCTTGGAGTCTTAACCAAGGCTAATCAAAAGTTTAGCTTCTTCAGTAGAAATCAAGGTAAGTTAAAACAATCTGTAACACAGAATAAATTTGTTCCACTGGAAAATAAGAAGGGAAAAAAGGCACCACAACCACCACCATTTTTAAGGCTTGAATCGGGAAGTATAGCAGTTCTCAAAATTAGCTGTATGCTTGTAGATGTAAAAATACGTACATCCAAGCTTTACTTCCTATGGAGTGGTTGCTGTGATTGACTTCGTAATATCCATTCTATCCCACATGAATAGTCTGGTCATTTACAAGTAACTTCATGTCCCTGAAGGATGAACAAGCCCAAGCCAATTTAATTTGGACCGGTGAAAGATAAAAGCAACTAGCTTTTGTGACTTCTGGGAAAAGAGAGCATTCTCTCTTCTTTCCTGTTAAGATACAAACAAGGACAAATGTTACATGATTTATGGCAAGCAGTCATCCTAGATACTTGAGGGGACCTAACCTAAAGGTCCACATTGACAAACTGAGGGCAGAGCTAGGACAGCTTCAGGAGACCAGAGGCAGGTCATGACTGCTTCCTACCTTAACACTTCCTGTTACTTGAAGTTTTCTTTTTGTATAAGCCAGTTTGAGTCAGGTTTAAGTTACTTGAATCTAAAAGAACTCAAATTTTGAAAAGTTCCACTTCCCAATATACAAAGTAAGGTTGAACGCCACTGGTCTAGAGAAGTAATAATATGAATTCAAGAATTACACAGAATGGAGTGATATGAAGAACTGGGAAGTAAAAATCAAATAAAAGAATCAAGACTTATCCTCAAAAAGCTAAATACAAAATTACAAAATGACCTGGCAATCCCATCTCTATGTATATGCCCAAAAGAAATGAAAGCAGGGACTCCCAAAAGATACTTCTATACCATGCTGACGGCAGTATTGTTCACAACAGCCAAAAGATACAAGAAACCCAAATGTCCATCAATAGATGAACAACAAAATGTGGCATATACATACAATTGAGTATTATTCAGCTGTAAAGTAGAATAAAGTTCTCATACACATGACAACATGGAATGAATCTTGAAGACATCATATAGAGTGAAATAAGCAAGTCACAAAAGGGCAAGTATTATATGATCCACTTATACAAAATAACTAGAATATACAAATTCACAGAGACCAAAAGAAAATTCTAGATTACCAGTGGTGGGGGTTGGGTAGGGAGGAACATGATGTTAATGCACAGTTGGTGCAGGGGTTCTGATTGGGTTGACAGAAAAGTGTTGGCAATAGATGGTGGTGGGAAGCGGATGTGGCCCAAAGGATAGGGCAACCACCTATCACATGGGAGGTCCAAGGTTCAAACCCGGGGCCTCCTGACCCATGTCATGAGCTGGCCCACACACAGTGCTGATGGGCCCAAGGAGTGCCATGCCAAGCAGGGGTGTCCCTTGCGTAGGGGAGCCCCAGTGCAAGAAGTGCACCCCGTAAATAGAGGTGCCTGGTATGAAAAAAGTGCAGCCTAGGAGTGATGCCGCACACACGGAGAGCTAATGCAGCAAGATGAAGCAACAAAATGAGACACAGATTCCAGATGCTGCTGATAAGAATAGAAGTGGACATAGAAGAACACACAGGGAAGGGACACAGAGAACAGACAACCGGGGGTGGGGGGGGGGGGGTGGGGTGGGGATGGCTGGGAAGGGAAGAAAAAAAAAAAAGATGGTGGTAAAGCATACAGCACACTGTGAATGTAATTAATGCCACTGAATTGTATACCTGAAAAGTGGCTAAAATGTGAAATTAAATTTTGTATGTATATTACCACAATAAAATAAAATGAAAAAAGAAAGAAAAAAGAATCAAAACCAAATCTACAGGGCAAACTATTAATCACAAAATATAAGTGCAAATCTAAAAATATGCATACTGTCTGAATCTTTCTCTGAATCCTCCTCTTCTTACAGTGATTATCACAGTACCAGTCATTATCAAGTACCAGCCAAGTATTCAATACTTGCTAGGTAAGTAAAACAAATCAAACAATTAATCCAATGAGCACATTAGCTTCCAATACAATATTTTCCTCCTGCATCTAAACCTGTTTCAATAAATGTAGAAAACCAAAATGTTGTTAAAGTGATTCAACAATGTAGAATTCTATTTACACAATTACTGCCAGTAATAATCACTAGTTAGTTTTATAGAAGACATTCTTCTTTAAGGCCCATAGTGAACATAATTAAAAGAAAATTTCTGAAAGTATTGGTTTTTAAATTGTGGTAACATATATGTACATTCAAAATTTTCCATTTTAAGTTAAATGTACAAGTGGTATTCATTACATACAATGTTGTGTGTTACCACTACCATCCATTACCTAGACTTTTTCATGATCCCAAACAGAAACTCTGTACCTATTAAGCAATAACTTCCTATTCCCCTCCCTCCAGTCCTTGATAACTTCGAATCTTTCTGTCTGTAAATTTGCTTATTCCAGCTATTTCATGTAAGTGAATTCATACAATATTTGTTCTTTTGTGTCTGATTTCATATAAAATAATGGTTTCATGAATCAACCATGTTACAGCATCTGTAAGAACTTTGTTTTGTTTTACAGTTGAATAACAATCCACTGTATTATGAACTACAGTTTAATACATTCATTTGCTCATGGACACTTTGTCTATTTTGTCTGATATTAGGATAGCCACCCCAGCATTCTTTTTTTTTTTTTAAATAAAGATTTATTTTATTTATCTGTCCCCACCCCCTCGCTGTTTATACTTGCTGTGTCTGTTTGTCTTGTTTCTTTAGGAGATAATGGGAACTGAACCTGGGACCTCCAATGTGGGAAGAGAGGCGCCTAATTGCTTAAGCCACCTCTGTTCCCTGCTTTGGTATGTCTATTGTGCCACCTTGTTGCATCAGCTCGCCATGCCTGCCGTCAAGACAGCTTACTGTCCTGCTCATCCTCTTTAGGAGGCAATAGGAACCTTTGCTCCCTGCTTTGTTGTGTCTCTCATTATGTTTTTGTGTCTCTTGTATCATCTTGTTCTGTCACTTGCTGCACCTGCCAGTTAGGCTAGCTTGCTGTCTTCTTTAGGAGGCACTGGGAACTGAACCACAGACCTCTCATGTGGTAGGCAGGAGCCCAATTGCTTGAGCCACATCCACCTCCTGTCCAGCATTCTTTTGGTTGCTGTTTGTTTGCATGGAATATTTTTTTCCATTCTTTCACTAACAATCTACTTGTGTCTTTTGATGTAAGGTGAGTCACTTGTAAACAGCACATAGTTGGGGCATTTAAAAAAAAATCCATTCTGCCAACTCTACCTTTTAAATGTAACCCATTTTTATTTCAAGTAAGTAGTGATAAGGCAAGACTTACTTCTACAATCCTGCCATTTGTTTTTTTGATGTCTTATTACTTTTTTGTCCCCCATTTCCTTCACTGTTGTCTTCCTTTGTGTTTAGCTGATGTTTTGTGGGAAACATTTTAATTCCTCTCTCATTTCCTTTCTATATATTTTAAAGATATTTTCTTCATGTCTGCCATAGGATTTATATTAATACCCTAAATCTGTAATAATCTAGTTTGAATTGATACTTAACTTCAATAGCATACACAATCTCTGGTCCCATACTCATTTTTACCCTTCTTGTGTTGTTCTTTTCACAGATTACATGTTTACACTTTGTATGTCCAATGACAGATTTGTGTTTTCATGTATTTGTTTTAGATCATGTAAGAAATAAAAAACATACA
The DNA here is from genome assembly GCF_030445035.2 of Dasypus novemcinctus. Classification (NCBI taxonomy): domain Eukaryota; kingdom Metazoa; phylum Chordata; class Mammalia; order Cingulata; family Dasypodidae; genus Dasypus; species Dasypus novemcinctus. The sequence continues at coordinate 36,165,871 of NC_080689.1, forward strand.
AGCCAAGTATCCAATAATACTGCTATTTACCCAAGCACTTAACCTTTGTCATGCATTTTTATTTCTTCATATAGCTTCAAGTTATTGTCCTAGTATCTTTTCCATTCATCCTAAAGGCATTCCTTTAGCATTTTTTATAGGGGAGGTCTAATGGTAATGAACTCCCAACAACTTTTACCTGGGAATGTGTCTTATTTCTCTCTTATTCTATTTTTATTTTTTAAAAATCTTTTTATATGTATTCCCTACTCCCATTGTTTGTGGTCACTGTCTGCTCTGTGTCCATTGCTGTGTGCTCTTTGTGTCTGCTCACCTTCTCTTTAGGAGGCACTGAGAACCAAACCTGGGACCTCCCATGTGGGAGAGAGGTGCTCTATCACTTGAGCCACCTCAGCTCCCTGCTTTCTTGTGTCTCTGCCTTTCCTCTTTGTGTCTGTTTGTTGCATCATCTTGTTGTGTCAGCTTGCCGCATCTGCCCCATGCACCAGTGTGCCTTCTCCAAGAGGCACTGGGAACTGAACCCGGGACCTGCCATGTGAAAGGTGGAGGCCCAATCACTTGAGACACATCTGCTTCCCTCTCCTTTATTTTATTTTTTTAAAGATTATTATTTTTTTATCCCCCCCCCCCCGTTGTCTCCTTTCTGTGTCCATTCACTGTGTGTTCTTCTGTGACCACTTCTATCCTTATCAGTGGCACCGGGAATCTGTTTCTTTTTGTTGCGTCTTCTTGTTGTATCTGCTCTCACGTGTGTGCAGCGCCATTCTTGGGCAGGCTGCACTTTCTTTTGTGCTTAGCGGCTCTCCTTACAGGCCACACTTCTTGCGCATTGGGCTCCCCTATGCGGGGACACCCCTGCGTGGCATGGTACTCCTTGCGTGTATCAGCACTGCGCATGGAGGAGGCCCAGGGTTTGAACCACGGACCTCCCATGTGGTAGGCAGATGCCCTAATCATTGGGCCAAGTCTGCTTCCCTCCTTCGTTTTAAATAGTTTTGCTGGATAGAGAATTTTTGGTTGACAATCCTTTTCTTTTAGCACTTTAAATGTCATGCTACTGCTTTCTGGCCACAATAGCTTCTGATTAGAAACCAGCACTGAATCTTCTATTTGTTGGAATTTAAATTTTACTTCAATAAAAAGGTGTTAATGTGATTATGTTTACATAGGCTTGTGATCAACTACACTGATATTAAGTTTATAAGCCACTAGTAACCACGGGAGGTGAAACTGAACCTAAATTTAATAAGTCTTCCTATTAATTAAATTTAAAAAAATTTTTTATTAAGCACTGATAGTAGTTCATCAGAAACCAATAAAAGTAATGAAACACAGAAAATATCTTTGAACAACTCTTAAAGAAAATTATGTATATAGCATAAATATTAAATAGGTATCAAGATTTAATACGTAGTTTATCTTATATACAATCAAAAGGGACTTCGATCAAGATGAATAAGGGTCCATAATGGCAAGGTAAATTACTAACTCATAATCACTAACTTTTATTTACTAGGGCAATGATATGAATAGGCATTATGTATTTTGACTCACAAGTAATTGGATGTGAAAAGTAGAAGTGGTAAAACCTTGAAATTTAATTCTACTTTTATAGATTGCCAAACGAATCCACATTTTTTTCTTTTAAGGTTTTTATTTATTTCTCTCCCCTTCCCCACCCCCCAGTTGTCTGCTCTGTGTTCATTCGCTTTCCGCTTGTATTCTTGTCAGCAACACTGGGAAATGGCGTCTCTTTTTTGTTGTGTCATCTTGCTGCGTCAGCTCTCCGTGTATGCGGCACCACTCCTGGGCAGGCTGCACTTTTTTCACACGGGGCAGCTCTCCTTACGGGGCACACTCCTTGCACGTGGGGCTCCTCTATGTGGGGGACACCCCTGCATGGCATGGCACTCCTTGCGCGCATCAGCACTGCGCATGGGTCAGCTCACCACACAGGTCAGGAGGCCCGGGGTTTGAACCCTGGACCTCCCATGTTGTCCACATGTATTGTTTTACAAACCATATTCTATTTGCTATGAGACAAGAATACACTTTCATTTAGTTTGCCAATAAAACAAGGAAAAGTAAAATATCAACCTAACACTTGACAAGATTTTTCTTCTATATGTACAAACTACATGGGTTCTCTTTAGTTTAGCCTATTTTTTTTTTTAAGGTACCAGGGGCCAGGGATTGAACCCAGGACCTCATATGTGGGAAGCTAGTGCTCAACTACTGAGCTACATCAGCTCCTGAGTTGGTTTCTTCATCTGTTTTGCTTGTTTGTTTTAGGAGACACCGGAACCAAACCCAGGACTTCCCATGTGGGAAGCAGGCACTCAACTACCTGAGCCACATCTGCTCCCTAGTTTAACCTATTTAGAGTAAACTTTTCCTAAACTGTTAATGATAAAAGGAATCCATAGCTTACCATGGCATATATTTAGAAACCACAATGTGTGGCACATATTAAGTGCTAAATAAGTATCCAAGAATAAAACATTTTCAATAAAATCTGATTACATCATTGTGACAAACTATTATTACCCCCAATTTATATTAACTGCTTATATTAACAAACCCCAGATTTTAATCTGAGCAGATGAACATTTACAATAATCCACATTTTTAAGTCTCCCTTACTGCTGGGTTGGCGATCTAGGATATAAGGTTTTGGGCACTGGAATATATAAGCTTAAGTGTCCTTCAAATCTCTCCTTTGCATTAGAATGTTAAAGTATGAGCAGATACTTTGGACCAAAGATAAAAGTTATGTGTTAAGGATAGCAGGGGAACAAAACAAGAGCACAGGTCTCTAATGTTACAGTGAAGCCTCATACCAACCCTAGATGTTTATTCTAGAATTTTATCACAACAGAGAGGAATACGGTTCTATCTTTTAAAACAACTGCTGTTTCAAGTTTCCTGTCACTCAGACAAACCCAATTTTAATTAATAATCAACATGAAGTAAAAGTATTCTCAGCATTTGGGTAAAAATCTTAAATACATGTAAGAATTAGTAAAAACAACACAGGCTATTAGTCAACAGAACTTGTTTGAACAGCTCTGTTGTTATTTAGCTATATGATCTTGGCCAGATAACTTAGTCTCATTGAGCTTCAACTGCCACAAGTTAGAGTGATGGGAAAAATACTTCTTAGGATTACTGTGAGGATTAAATATCATGAAGAAGCAGGAAAAGAGGAAACAAAGGAAAACAAGTATCAGCAAAAAGCTCTAAGAAAAATATTAATTGGGAAAGGGAAATCAAACTGGTGTTTTAAAATCTGAAAATGATGACAAGTGGGTAATTCAAGCATGTTTTCATTATATACATGTATAAACTGTGGTGTATACAAACGATGGAATATTATTCAGCTGTAAGAAGTCATGCACCATATAAAAACATGAACGAACCTGGATGATATTATGTTGGGTGAAGCAAGTCAGACACAAAAGGACAAACACTGTGTGACCATGTTATTATGAAGTGAATATATTGTGTAAACTCATTGAGTTAAAAACTAGAATATAGGTCACGCGAAAATAGAATGAGCTTAGGGAATGGAAAGCTGAGGTTTAATCTGTACAGAATTGGTGAAAAGGTAGGTTGTAAATCCTTGGGAAATGAAGAGAAATGGTGAAAGCACATCATAGTATTTGTAACATATATTAGCAGTGCTAATATATGGGTATGACAGTGGTTGAAAGGGAAAGTCTAAGGTCATGTATATTACTAGAAGGAAAGCTAAAAATGTAACATGGGACTGTATAGCACAGTGAAGCCTCATGTAAATGAGGCTTGGGTAATAATGCATATATAAGACTGTTTTTCTTTGAAGCAGAACAAATGTACTTAAATGTTACAAAATGTTAATAGGCAAAAATAAAACCAAAGCAAACCATGGATAGTTGTGTAAAGTAATATATTAATAATTTTCCATTAAGGTTAAAAAAAAAAAAGGAAATGTACTAAGTGTAAGAAACTGGACAAAAGGTACTACCTATTGTTTGATACCATCTATACTAAACATAAATACAAATAAATCAGAGTTAGAATCAGAATAGCAGCTATATATGGCAGGGAAAAGAAAGATGGCAATTATTGAAGGGTAGAGTTGTTTTTTTTAAAAATTATTGGAGGAATGAAAATGTTCTAATATTGATTCAAGTGATGAACACACAATTCTGTTATACTAAATAACACTGATTGTACACTCTGGATGGATTGTAGGCTTTATGAATATGTTTATGAATATGTATCAATAAAATTGATTTAAAAATTACATGATAACTAAGGGTTCTTTCAGCTCTAAACTTTCATCACAAAATTAGGTGCTATGCCACATGTATCTATAATCAAGCCAAGTCTTGTTTTCTTAAAAACTTTCAGTTCTGTACCACTCTTTAAAAAAAACCACCACCAAAAAACCCCAAAAGAAATCATACTCAAAACCATTTTAAAAAGGCAGGATTCTCATTGATAAGCCTAGATCATCTTCAAAGTATCTTTATGTACATAACACTGTGCTGATTCTGCAAAATATTTTGTGAACTCTGGCATTATCTTTTGTATATACTCTGAAATAGAGCTGCAAATCCTAAATTTAAACCTTTGATGATGCTCACAACTTTGAAATAATAATTACCCCAAAAGACAAAAACAATCTCCTAATCCCAGGTTCCAGATTTTATTTAAAATGACTGCCTTGGGAAGTGGATGTGGCTCAAGTGGTAAGGCCTCGGTCTACCATATGGGAGGACCCAGGTTCAATCCCTGGGACCTCCTGGCAAAAAAGAACAAGAAAAAGCATGCCTGCACAGTGAGCCAGTGCCCATGCAGTGAGCCGAGTGCCCTTGCAAGTGCCCGTGTGGTGAGCCAGTGCCCATGCAAGTGAGTCACGGAGCAAGATGATGACACAAAAAAAGAGATGAAAGGGAGAGTCAAAGTGAAGTGCAGCAGAGACCAGGAACTGAGGTGGTACAATTGACAGGGAACCTCTCTCCTCATCAGAGTTCCCCAGGATCGAATCCCTCTAAATCCTAGAGGAGAAAGATGAGAAGACAAAAAAAGAGAAACAGATATAGAATATCACACAGCAAATGGATGCAGCAAAAACAGCCGGGCGGGGGCAGGGGGAAAAAACCTTAAAAAAAAAAAAAAATTCATTGCTTTAAAAAAAATGACAGCCTTTAATTAATTGTTTTAATTATCACAATACTCTTTATTGACTCTAATGGTACAGTGTATTATCAAGTAGATTGGTTAGGTTAACCAGTAGTAATGAAGAATCGCAAAAACATCTGTAGCTTAAAACGACAAAGACTTTATTCTTGCTCATTCTACAGCTCTATCACTGGCTAAGTGAAGAGTTCTGCTCCATGTAGTCATCCCTGTCTATGAAAGGATGACTTATGGTACAGCCATTCTCTAAAACACTTCATTTGCAGCAGCAGAAAAAGGGAGTGCTGAAAGGCCTCATATTGTTAATTAAACGACTGGCCTTGAGGGAATATACTCTCTTCCATTCCCAACTCTTTGATCGAAACTGTTCCCCCATCCAATGATAGAGGGACAGGAAGTGTCAGAGAAGCACCAAAAGTATATAGTAAGTAGTATTAATGACATTATAAAGGTGCCCACTCTAATGACACATATGGAAGAGGTTAAAGAAGTTTTTAATGATACAGATTTGAGAAGCTGTTAATTCTAATAGTTGTATCATTGCCTAACAAAATGAGAACTTTAACTTCACTGAACTTCCAAACATTTTATTTACAGAAACTACCAGACTTAAGGATAATCTGAATCAAATGCTTGAGTCAATAAAGTATTGATATACATATAGTTAGATCTATTTAAATAGATAAATATAAATATATGAATATATACATATACTCCTAAAGACATAGAACATCCAGGGGAATAGAGATGAGATGGCACTACTAGCCCAAGTTCAAAGGTTTTTTTTTTTTTTTAATTACTTTAATTTATTCTCGTTAGTTTCCCAGGCCACAATCAACCAGAAGTATTTTTTTTTTTTGTACAAGAAAAGAGAACCTCTGAATATGAGCCAATAAATTAGTAAGGATCACCCACAGAAAGTGAGTGAAGTGAAACATTAAGAAATGGTGGGATCTTCAGGGAACTGGAAAATGTGTGTGGCTCATGAAGCCCTTGGCCTAAATCCTGGCCAACTGTTACCATGTTGGAACTTAAGTCAGTATCATCAAATAATATGAAATGTTAAAGGAGACTGGAATCAAGATTATGTGAAATCTCAAATTTAAAACATTGGAAAATAATTTTATTCATTTTTTAGAAACACAGCAGAACAAACAGAACATGCGTATTGACTAATTAGTTCACTGACTGCAAATCTGAAACCCTTGGGCTAGGCAAAGTCAAAGACTTTTTTGTACATTCTTTATGCACATATCTTTTGGGAATCAGCCCCAATCTTGACTGTTGTCTCTGAGGCATCTTACGAAAAAACACCTTTACTTCATAAGGGAATTTTGAGGTAAACTAGATGTCTAACATAACAGACCTAACAAATTTGCTTTTGATGTTATTTAAAGTAAATGAACATAAAAATTTCTATAAGATGCATTTTTACAAGGAGCTCCCAGCTAAAGTAGTATTTTAATTAAGTCAAGGCATAAGAATTTAATTCTTTTGTAGGGATTAAACAAAAGGGAGCCAACAGACAGATCCAAAAAACCAAATGAAGAGTTCAGAAATTTTTCTAAACTGTTTATCTGAACTCTAATAAACATGACTTAGAGTTGTATTGTTCACCCTAATGATGACTGATGGGGATGCATTTGTGAAATTGTTTATCTAAGATTAAGGACAGGTTTTTCTATTTGATTTCATTTATATGACTTCTGCTTCATAACTTAGCACTGCATTCCAACTCTTATAGGAATGCTCACAACTTTAGAACTAGGTCAAAGATATTACACTATAATATCTAATTAATAAACCATAGAAACTGCTTATTTTTTCCTTTAGTCCTTCTATGATATATAAAAGTGAAATTGTTCTATGTAAAAAAAAACAGTACGTATTATGGGCAGTCCTTAAATTTCAATTTTTTAGTAAGAACCACAACTTCCATACATTTTAAATTATCACTCCTAAACAAGAATTTCAAATTTTTAATTTTCAAATTGACAGTCTGAATTACTACACGACAGAGACCAGGCCAGCCAATAAGTTAATTTCAGTGATGTTACTGTATTTTCTGTACAGAAATATTTAACATAATTATCTCATTATTTCACAGCAGGGGTTGTCTTCAAACTATCCTTAGAGAGACATGAAAATGCCAAAGAGACTGAAATACCACAGAGATGGAAAGTGGGCACTGACGGTTTATATTTAAGGTTTGATTATTATTAATAATGATTATCACCCTGTCTCCCATAACTGCTTTTATAATATCACTTATTTATCATCTGCTTAGATGAGAACATACACTCTATAAAAATAGGGAATCTGGTTTGCACACAGCTGTATCATCAATGTCTAATTCCTGGAACATAGTGGATGCTCAACAAGTATCTGCTCAATGAATATGGTGGATACTTTTCTGTCCTTTAATTTGTTAAAGTGACAGGTTGCACTACGAGGTTTTCTTGGTGTTAAATCAACTGTGCATATCTGGGATCACCACCATGTGACTGAGTTGTATGCATTCTTTCATTAATATAAGTGGGTTTAATTTGCTAATATTTCATCTATGATTTCCCCACCCCTGTTTTATATATACATATTTTGTACTGTCCTTCTTGGCTTCTCTGGGTATCAAATATTTCTGCATTTTTTTCACTAATATACGTAAGTATAGGTACTCTAGAAATATATGTTGAATGATTAATCCTGTAAAATGGAGAGTTCTCTCAATTTCTCTTCAGAGTAACTCTAAAACTCTATGTTTGGTGCTTTTTTGGGTTGGGGTGGGCACAAGAGAATTTGCTGGGTTTTTTCCTATGACTGATTAATTTATTCATTTTTCCATTTCTCAGATTAATTTTGACAAATTACATTTTTCTAGAAAACTGTTCATGTCATCTAAGACCCAAATTTATCTATGGTTATATTCCTTCTATCTTAATATTGCCTTTGTACTTTTTACCTTGACAACCCCTGTTAGAAGTTTGTTTACTGACCTTTATTGCATTATTTGTCTTTTATTTCATTCATTTCTGCTTTATACTTATTTTTATTCCTTTTTCACCTTCGGTTTTATTTTACTGTTTTTTTCATAGTCCCAAGAGTTGGGGCTTAATTATCTATTTTCTCTCTTTTAAAAAAAATCAGTACTTTCAAGCCAAGAAATGTCTGTCCACCACATTAACTATATCTTCAAGCTCAGATGCTGTATTTGCCAGAATTCTAAATATTTTGTAATTTTTGTGATTTTATCTCATGAGTTATTTAAAATTTATAGTTTTCAAATGTATATTCTAAGTTCATTATGTTGCAGATTTTCAATTTAATTAAACTGAGGTCAAAGGACATGCTCTAAATGACAATGACCCCCAAAAATCTGATGAAATTTCCATAATTTCCATTATGACAATGCAAATTTGTAACTTTTATGTATGTGTTTTAGTCTCTTGTCTTTAGTATGTCAAAAGCACATACGAGAAATGGGTTGGCTTTTACAATGAGGATTTATTAGTTTAAAAGCTTACAGTTTTGAGGCTGAGAAAAATGTCCAAATCAAGGCATCATCAGGCGATGCTCTCTTCCCAAAGATCAGCTGCTGAAATCCTGACTCTTTTGTGATATGGCAAGGTACATGGTGGCTTCTGCTAGTCTCTCCCTTCTCTTTTGAGTTTCCATGCTTCAGCTTCTTGCTTCTGTGGCTTTCTCTCTCTCTCCATATTCAAGTAAGAGGATTCAGATTCACCTTGGGCCACGCATTAACTGAAATAACCTAGTCAAAAGAGCCCACCCTCAATAGGTCACACCCACGAAAGTGGATTAATGCTAAGAATATACATTTTCTGAGGTCCAGAAAGCCTCAAACCATCACAGTATGCTTGAAAATAGTGTGTATATATATATATATATGCTCTACTTGTGGGGGGGTTATATGAGTATATACTGGGTTCTATATCTCGGAAATCAAGCTTGGTCAATGGTCTATACTAAATTTGTGAAATATGATGACCACATGTATGCGTTCATTTTCTGTCCTTTATATATATAGTTTTTTTTAAAGAGGCACTAGGGATTGAACTTAGGATTTCGTACATGGAAAGCAAGCTCTCAACCACTGAGCTAAATCTGCTCCCTCAATGGAGTTGGCTTTTTTGGTTTGTTTTTTTTAAGATTTATATCTCCTAGACTGATGATTCTCTACTTTTCTTAACTTTTCTCATGCACATTACATATTTTTGGTCTTTTGATTCTAGATCCTGGAGATTTTCTAAACTTTATTATGTAACTATTTCTGTGTTTTAAATTGTTTTATTTATTTTATTTTCAGCCCCCCTCCTCCCCCCAAAGGCTACTACTGTAACGTGTTTAATATGAATCTGTTATTACAAAACAAACATTAAGGATTGTGGGAAGATGGTGACAGACAGGCAGAGCTGAAGGCTCTTATAAAAACAAGGAAGAGCCAAAAGCTGTCCAAGGAACCTGCTCTGGGGGTCAGCAGACAAGGACAGTGCTATACAACACCTCAGGAGCATGAGGGACGGAGAAACGAAGAAGCTGAAACTACAAACATGAGTTACCAAGTCCCTGTGGCAGTCAGGAAGGGCTCCCCACCTCCAAGATATTAAGCTGAGGTAAAATACCTTGCTCACTGAGCTTAGTGAGAGGGGAACAGACATCTTCCTGTTAGCTGTTTCAAGGGAAAAGGGAGGGGAGGCCAGGGTGCTTTTCTTCAGTGAATTCAGCCAGCAGAGTCTGCACTGAATCTCTGATCTGGAGATTCAGCACAGGAAAACAGGAAAGCTGAGACTGAAGCACCTATGTGGAAAGGTATGCTGAGTAGCGCCATCTGCTGGCCAGTCTGGAAACTGCATGGACAAAAATTGTTCACAATTGCTGTACCCAAGCCCTGGAAGAAAATCTGCAACCCACTAGTGAATCCCTGGTCCAATTTTGAAAAATTAAGCTGGGCAATTTTAAAGACTGAGAATAAGCTGAACCAAATATCAAAGGAAAGCTGTGAAAAAAACAAAATAGGAAAGAGAGAGAAACTGGCCATCAGAGTAAATTCACCAACATATTCAGATGCCTAGACATCAGCAAAAAATTACAAGCTATATTAGGCAACAGGAAGAGATGGTCCAGCCGAAAGAACAAACCAAATATCCTGAGGAGACAGAGGATTTAAGATAATCAGTGATAATCATTACTTTTCTAAATCACTGCAAAGAATTTATAGAAAATATGATTAAAGAAAGATTTTAAGAAGACACTGGGAGGGCATAAAGAACAATTTGAAAGCCTGCAAAGAAACATAACAGACCTTATGGGAATAAAAGACATGATCAATGAGATTAAAAATACATTAGAGAGAGTGAAGGTGGCTCAGGTGATTGGGTGCCTCCCTCCCACATGGGAGGTTCCAGGTTCAGTTCCTGGTGCTTCTTAAAAAGAGAAGACCAGCACACAACAAATAAGACACAGCACATACAAACAATGAGAGGGTGGAGAGAAATAAATAAATAAATCTTAAAAAAAAAAAAAAAAAAAAAAAAAAAAAAACCACAAAAACACTAGAGGGAAGTGGATGTGACTCAAACACTTGGGCACCTGCCTACCACATGGGAGGTCCCAGGTTTGGGTCCCACAGCCTCCTAAAAAAAAAAAAAAAAAAAAAAAAAGCAAAGACGATGAGCAGATGTTGCCCCCACTGCAACAAGCTAGATACTGCTGACCCCACCACAACGAGCGGATGCCACAAGCCAGCAGATGCCACAGCCCATGGGGAGCGGATATGGCTCAGGCAGTTGGGCACTTGCCTCTCATGTGTGAGGTCCTGGGTTTGGTTCCGGGAGACTCCTGGAGAAGGTGAGCAAACAATGAGCAGGCAGACAAGAGAACCATTTGGGGGAGGTGGGGAGGATAAATAAAGAAAAATAAAGTAAAAACAAACAAAACAGCAATAGAGGCAAAGAAGAGCAGATTTGAATTGCTTGAAGACAGAATTAGTGACTTTGAAGGCAGAAGTGGAAAAGTTAGGAGAACAGAAGGAGAATGGAAAAAATGGAAGAGTCTTAGGGAACTGAATGACATGAAACACACAAACATTCACATTATTGGTGTCCCAGAAGGAAAAGAGAATGGAAATGGGACAGAAAGAATACGTGAGGAAATAATGAGTGAAAACTTCCCAACCCTTGTGAAGGGCATAAATATCAATATCCAAGAAGGAAAATGCACCCCAAACAGAATAAATCCACACAGACCTACCCCAAGATACCTACTATTCAGAATGACAAATATCAGAGATAAGAGAGGATTCTGAAAGCGGCAAGAGAAAAAGCAAAGTGTCACATACAAGGGAAACTTTATAAGACCAAATGCTATCAGAAACCATGGAGAAGAGAAGAAAGGGTATGATGTACTAAAGAGAAAAACTGAAAGAGAAAAACTGCCAACCAAGATTGCTGCATCTGGCAAAGTTGTCCTTCAAAAATGAGGGTGAGTTCAAAGTCTTCACAAACAAAAACTGATAGAATGTTACCAAAAGACCAGATTTACAAGAGATACTGAAGGGGGTGCTGCAGCCTGAAAGGGAAAAACAAGGGTGAGAGATTTGGAGAAGAATTTAGGAATGATGATTATTAGGAAGGGTAAACTAAAGGATAAGAAGACAGACAATAGAACAGAAAGGTAAACTAAAGGATAAGAAGACAGACAATGAACACAGAGACCCAAAGGACAAAATGGATGAAGTAAGTAATGCCTTTACAGTAATAACATTAATGTTAATAGACTGAACTCCCCAGTCAAAAGACAAAGACTGATAGAATGGATAAAAAAAAATATGAGTTGCCTATATGTTGTCTACAAGAGACCTACCTCAGAAGTAAGGACACAACCAGGTTAAAAATGAAAGGCTGGAGAAAGTTATTCCATGCAAATAGTAACCAAAAAGGAGCTGGAGTATACCCAATAAATGTAAATAACAATATTACAGTATATGAATAATAATTACTCAGTGCAACTGGCAAACCGTTCCTGTGATCAATATTCTGTAAGTTTCTTCATACAAAATAAACACTTGCTTTTAACTGAGGAGGACTGGAGAAGAGAGATATTTTTGGATACTTCATTTTTCTTTAGCCCTTTCTTATGCATACTCATTAATTCAAACAATCCATTTGGATCAATAATGATTCAGCATGACTACTGTTGTAAAAGATTATGAGTTTTTTTGCCTCATAAAATCATGAGTTGGCATATTGTTATCTGCTGTAATTAATTTCAAAAAGATGTGAAGACTTCCTAAATAGGAATCTGATTATCCAGAAAGAATTATGGCCTAAATGGAAATTAAATAACTAAACCAATAATTTATTTCATTCTTAAAGATTATGTCCAATAGTTAGAGCTGTAATACAAAAATAAGACTTGTTAAAATTAATTTCTGTATTAGAATTAGTATTTCCATTTATAAATGTTTGTTGTTACACTATTTCTTATAAATGATTATATTAAATTTAACCGGCCTTACACTTTAAAAAAAAATTTGTAATTTCTTTCAACCTATTTTTCTCTGTATTTTACAATTTCACAATAAAGGTTTTTTTAACAGCTAAAAAAAAATCCACTGAATATACACTTTGGACTGCTCATACAGTATGTGAATATATCTCAATAAAACTGCTTAATAAATAATTGTGCAAGAACAGCCAAAAATAGCAGATATGTACAGCAGGGGAAACAGAGATTGAAAGGGGAAGAATTTCCTTGTTTGTCTGGTTGTCTGTTTTTTATTAGTGAAATAATGAAAATGCTTTAATAATGATTGAAGTGATAAACACACAAACTATGTGACTGTATCAAATACTACTGACTGTATATTTTTGAGTAAATTGTACGCTTTCTTAACATGTATCAATAAAATTGATTTGTTTAAAAAAAATAAGAGTGGGTTTGGGGGAAAATATACCACATGTAAGAAGACATGGACTATAGTGAGGAGGAATGTTTTGACGATGCTTTTGCATAGATTGTAACATATGTATCACAACAATGCAAGGTACTGGTAGAGGGGTGATGTATGGGACCCCTGTATGATGTTATCGTGTTTACTTTGTAAGTCCACAACTTTTACTACACATTTATTCTTTATGTATGTTCATGTATGAATACTTCAATCAAAACTATATTAAAAAAAAACCCAAAACAAACCAGAAAACTCCAATTTAGTTTGTATACCTGGAATATACAAAAAAATTTATTGTGGTAACATACGCAACAGAAATTTCCCATTTTAACCCCTTTTAAGCCTATGATTCAAAGGAATTGTATATGCGATTTAAAAATATAAACGTTCTTAGTACTACCTCCTTATTTTGTTTCTTGTATTTTTCACTATATGCCATGTCTACATCTAGTAAGTTGCTTTCAAATGCTGTATAAAATCTGCACACACATATCTTTCCTATCTACATTCAGACTTGTATATGGGTCACTCAGATTGCCTCCAACTTCCTATAATTACAGAAAAATATTTCAGTGAACATTCATATACATGTTCCCTCATGAAGCTGTTATAAATATTTTAAATTACTGGGTCACAGTGTACATGTGTACTTCTGGCAACAAAGCCTACACTCCCATATTTTCATCAATACTTGGTATTACCCAGTGTGGTATACAAAGTTCACAATTCTCTGATACTCTTCACTTCCTGAGATAAAGCCTATTTCCCCTCCCCTTGAGTATTCACTGGACTCAGTGAGTTGTTTATTTTGAATAGGAAGGGTTACTAAGCAATTTGGGAGACTAGATCATAAAAGGCATAGTTGCTTCTTGCCACTTGTTCTATTGGATCATTTGTTCTGGGGCAGCCAGGAATCATGTCATAACGACAATCAAGTAGTCCTGTGGATAGGCCTAGCAACTGCCGTGGGGAACTAAAACCTTCTGCCAACAACCAGCAAGGAACTGAGGCTCCCTGCCAAGAGCTTTGTGAGCAAGACATCTTGGAAGCAGATCTTCCAGCACCAGTCAAGCCCTCAAATGATGCAGTCAAAGAAAACAGCTCGATCATGAGACCTTGAGCTAGAAGTACCCAGCTAAGATACCACTAGATTCCAAATTTTCACCATCTTTACCAGTCAGGGTTATCCAGAGAAACAGAACCTGCAGGAGATTACATGACTATCTGACAGAATTTCTTTTTTCTCAGGGAATCCTCAATTTTGCTCTTAAGACCTTTCAACTGTGTGGATAATGCCCACTGAGATTATTAAAAGTTACACATAAAATGATATCTCATTGTTTTAACTTACATATTTCTGACTACAAATGATTTTAAGCATTTCCTATTAGCTCCTTCCATGAATTGCCTATTTAGAACCTTCATATTTTTATATTGGGTGGCTGTCTTTTTCTTTTTTCTTTTCCAGGAGTTCTTTGAATTTTCCAGATGTTTTATCTCTTGTTAGTGCTTACATTTTGTAAATATCTTCTCCCTTTCCATCATGCCTTTTCTTTTCAATACAAAGAACTCCTAAATTTTGATGCAGTTAAAGCTCATCTCATTTTCTGGCTCACTGAATGTGTGTTTTTTTTTTTTTTTTTAATAAAAATACATTTATTGCAATTAAGTCATTGCAGAGCCACATTTAAGGAAGATATATTGGAAGAATCTTACCTGAGCTTGCTTTGGGTAGCTCTAATGCTGTTATATAAGAGATTTATGTAAACCTAATTTTTACATCTGAAGTGGATTCTAGTAAACAGTATGTTATTAGAAAAACTTTTTTTTTTACATTTTACAATTTTATTAAGTACTTAAATAACGATTTCATTTTTTACAACAAATATTATACTTTTGTATATTGAATCTCATGGCTATGAAATCACAAGTCCTATTCATGTGTCATCCAAGTATAGAGATCACAATCATCTATTAGCAAATGCTTATGGATCACTGAATTAGTAGATTTACTTTCTATCAAATGTGCTTCTGAAGTTTTGTATTCAAAGTCCTTCCTCAATCCTATATTACAAAGATAAAAGTCAACAAATCCTTCTATTGCATTACAGTTATACCCTCCTCATGGATTGGAAGACTAAATATCCTTAAGATGTCAATTCTACCCAAATTAAAAAAAAAAAAGATTTATTTATTTATCCCCTCCCCCCCCCCCCCCACTGTCTGCTCTCTGTGTCCATTTGCTGTTCAGAGTGGGAGAGAAGTGCTCATTCCCTTGTGCCACCTCAGCTCCCTGGTCTGCAGCATCTCTTATTTCTCCTCTGTGTCTCTTTTTGTAGCGTCACCTTGCTGCACCGGCTCTCCACATGGGCCAGCACTCCTGTGTGGGACAGTACTCCATGTGGGCCAGCTCGCTACGCAGGCCAGCTTGCCTTCACCAGGGGGGCCCTGGGTATCGAATCCTGAACCTCCTATATGGTAGACGGGAGCCCAACTGCTCGATCTGCTCCCCATCTACCCAAATGATATAAAGATTCAATGCAATCCTGATTAAAAACCCCAGCAGTTTTTAAAGAAATGGAAAACCGAATTATCAAATTTATTTGGAAGGGTAAGGTGCCTCAACTAGCCAGAAACATCTTAAAAAGGAATAATGAAGTTGGAAGACTCTCACATCCAGACTTTAAATCATACTACCTAGCTACAGCGGGAAAAAACAGCATGATATTGGCATAAAGATAAACATGGAGACCAATGGATCCAAACTGGTAGTTAAGAAACAGAACCTCACATCTATGGTCAAGTGATTTTTGACAAGGCTGTCAGCTCATCCAGCTGGGGCAGAACAGTCTATTCAACAAAACATGGTGGAGAACTGGATATCCAATCAATATCCAAAAGAAAAAAGAGGACCCCTAATATCACACCTTATAAAAAAATTAACTCAAAATGGATCAGAGAGGGAACTGATGTGGCTCAAGTGGTTGAATGCCCACTTCCCACATGGGAGGCCCTGAGTTTGGGCCCCACGCCTCCTAAAAACAAAAACACAAACAAGCAAATGAAAAAACCAACTCTGGGGAGCTGATGTGGCTCAGTGGCTGAGTACCAGCTTCCCACATACAAGGTCCAGGGTTCAATCCCCAGAACCTGCACCTATTAAAAAAAAAAAAAAAAAAGGGCTCAAAGACCTAACTATATAAGCTCCTGGGAGAAAATGTAGGGAAACAGCTTCAAGACCTGGTAGTAGGTGGTGGTTTGTTAAACCTTACACCAAAAGCATAAGCAATGAAAGAATAAATGGATAAATGGGATCTCCTCAAACTTAAAAACTTTTTGTGCTTCAAAGGACTTTGTCAGGGACGTGAAAAGGCAACCCGCTGAGAGAAAATATTTGGAAACCACATATCTGATAAGGGTTTGAGAGCCATGCTATATAGAGATTATACAACTCAAAAGTAAAAAAGCAGTCAATCCAATAAAAAAATGGGGAAAAGGCTTAAACAGACATTTCTCCAAAGAGGAAATACAAATGGTGAAAAAGCACTTGAAAAAACGATCACTATCACTAACTATTAGAGATATGCAAACCAAAACTACAATGAGATATCACCCCACACCTCAAAGAATGGCCATTGTTTAAAAAAACAAAAATCAAATCAAAACAAAAAAACCCAGAAAACATAAGTGCTGGAGAGGATGTAGAGAAACAGGAACACTTCTTCACTGTTGATGGGAACGCAGAATGGTGCAGCCTTTGTGGAAGACAGTTTGGTGGTTTCTCAGGAAGCTAAATATAGAACTCCTGTATGATTCGGCAATCCCTCTACTAGGAATATATCCAAAAGAAATGAAGCTGTGATGTGAACAGACATTTGTACACTGATGTTCACAGAGGTATAAAGTTATTCATAACTGCCAAAAGATGGAGACAACCCGTGTCCATCAACTAATAAATGAATAAGCAGTTTGTGGTATATACCTGTGATGGATACTATGCTACTGTAAGAAGAAATGAAATATGGACACGTATGAGAACATGGATGAACCTTGAGGATATATATTTTTTTATATTCTTTTTTTTTGTCTTTATTCATTTTTTTAATTTAACATTCAAAAAATACGAGGTCCCCATATGCCCCAAACCCCCCAACCTCGAGGATAATATGCAGAGTGATATTAGCCAGACACAAAAGGACAAATACTGTATGGTCTCGCTAATACAAACTAAATATGAAGAATAACCACATCAAGTTAAAACCTAGAATAAGGTTATTAAGAGATAGAATAAGGGCAGAGAAGAGGTACTGACACTTAATGTATGTAGAATTTTCAACTGGCTTGACTGTAAAAGTGTGGAAATGGATAGCATTGATGGTAACAACTTATAGTGAGTATAATTAACATGCCTGGTTTATAAATGGGATTGTGGCTAAAAGGGGTAGTCCAGGGATGTGAATGTCAATTGAAAGAAAGCTAGAAAATAATTTAGGGACTAAGTAAATGTGAACTCATAGGTACATGAAGACTGTGGTTAACAATACAAATACAAGAGTGCTCTTCTATGAACTAAAATAAATGTACGTCACTATTACAAGGCAGTAACAATATGGTGATGCATAGAGAAAATATAGCTAATGTAACTAACTTATGGACCAAAGTTAAAGCAATATTGTAATATTCTTGCATCATTGTAAAAGAAGGTACTTTATCAATCAATAATGGGGGGTAGGAGATTTTTTCTTTTAGGCTAAAGAAAAAACATTCAAAGGTTTACTGAGATTATAACTGTATAACTGTGATGAAAGTGAAAGCCACTGAGTGTACACTTTGGATAGATTGTAGAAGGCACAGGACTGTATAACAGTGAATGATGTGGTGGAAGACGGACTGTGGTTAACAGCACAAATATAACAGAGCTTTCTCATGAACCAAAACAAATGTATAATACTAATACATGGTGTTATTAAAAGAGGGTGTATGTGAAAAATATACCAAATGTATGCTATGGACCATAAGTTAGTGATAATAGCCTGATGTTTTTCTTTTATAATCTGTAACAAATGTTCCCCAACAATGTAAGGTGTTGGTGGAGTGGTGATACATGGGAATTCTGCACATTATACATGATTTTTTTTTGTAAGCTCACAACTTCTCTATTATATACATATATTTTATATACATATAAAGGGTCCAATGGACTCATGGTAACTGCAAGATCGAATGATTAAGCTTTTTCTCTTTGTTCTTTGAAGATCTTTAAGAAAGAATTAAAGTTGTAAAATCCCAACCCTCAACTGCTTGAAAAAGAAAACCAAAAACCAAAATAGGGTCCAACTACACCAAGGGTTGAGCTTTTTTCATTCCCTAATTATAGTCTTCTGGCCTGGAAGCCACAGATTTTATTTCTACTCTTAGAAATAAAAAGCAGCAAACATGTATTGCGTGCTTATATAGACAATTTTCTAATGGCTTTCTACATATTATTTTACTTAATCCTTACCACAAGACTATGACAAGGTACTACTGTCCATCCCCAATTTACAAATAAGGAAATTTATGCACAGGAAGGTAAAATGACTCCCTAATGTCACAAAGCTGGTAAGGATACACTAGGATTTCATCCAGGTACTCTGGTTGCAGAGTCACAAAAATAGCTATTTCTTTTTATAAGATGCCCTCAGGTTCATCAGTATATATTCACTCCTTGAGAATAAGACAAAAACATTAGCATTCTTGACTCAATAAACTATCCTACCCTTCCTCCAACTCTGTTATTTATTGTTTAATATTTTGGTTTTACCTTTTAAAACATATATATTTACACCTAATATTCAACCTGATTTCTGAACATACCTTGCCAATTCTTTGCTCACCACTGTATTCTTTCATCCAAATCTTCCTTTTTTCCAGTTTACTATTCTCCCTGCTGAAGTACATTCTTTGGTTCTTTCATATATCAGGTTTTTAGAGGTGAACTCAAGTTTTGTGTACACGAAAATATCCTCACTTGGGCCCCATTCTTGCTGATACTTTAAATGGGTACAGAGTTAAGCAGTTATAGTCCCTCTACATTTCGAGAAAAGATAATATTAAGTTTGTTTTTCTTTTATGATTATTATTATTTATCTCCTTTAAGGTCTTAAATATACTAAATTACTTTGACTGCTTTATTATTTACGCTTCAAAGACTAAAGATTCACTAGAATGTGATTATCAATTATGCCAACCCCACTTCACACAAAGAAACATACTTTAAACACAGAATCACAATTTCCTTTTTTCCTCACTAAGCAATAAATCTTGAGGTTATTTCTGTATCTATATAGAGAATTTTTTTCACTTTTCTTTCCTTCTTCAGAGTATTTCTCTTGTGTTTTTGTACTTTTGTTTGAAGTTTCATCATAAGTCAAAGTTGTATATTTGTGTATGTATTCATATATGTTTGGGTGTGCTTACATCACCCTAACGAATTCCATTTGCTGCCTCTTCTCATCCAGGCCCCTCACTCCAGAAAGAGATTTTATAATGGCTGCAGATCCAGTCACGGAGTGACTGGGAGGTTGGCCCACATCTTATCCAAGAGGCTTTCACTGTTTCCTTTCATCCCTGTAGGCGTGCCATTTTTCTAAGCAGTGGTCACACTTGCTTTTTCAGCTCCTTCCTGACTCAGCCCTCTAGTTTCTTGGATATAAGAAATGTTCTGCACTTCCACCCCCCCACCCCCAAACCCCATCTCTCCACCAGTATTAGACAGCTTTGGTCTCTACCCTAAAGCAATGAATTTTCAGGGGCACCTGCCTGCATCCAAACCACATTCAAGGAGACCCATGTATTTAAGCTCTAAACTTAACATTTTGCTTTTTGTTTTTGTTTTTAAAGATTTATTTATCCCTCCTACCCCCCACTGTTTTGTGCTTGTTGTCTGCTGTATCTGTTTGTTTTGTGTGCTCATTTTCTTTTTAGGAGGCACTGGGAACCAAGGCACCCAATGGTTTGAGCCACCTCCACTCCCGCTTTTTGTTCTTTTAAGTCCAGAGATGTTCATCTTTGTTTTGAGCTTTGAGAACATGATATTTTCACTTTCATTTTTAAGAGTAAGAAAATCTCCCTCACAACCGTTCATCTATTCGCTCACTTCCTTTAATCCCTCCCCCTGATAATTCTTGTTAAATTTCTGCTGCGTCCTCTCCAAGTTTGCTTATGAATTACACAAATATATAAACTATTTAGCCCAGGAACTTTTCTCATTTTCCCTCCTTATAGCTGCATGGGATTCTGCTGTATGGCTTTTCTATAGTTTCTTTAACCAATTCCCCAGTGATAAAAATTTAGGTGTTTCTAATCTACTGCTACTCAAAGTATGCTACAAAATAATCTGCTACGTATCCTGTTGCAGGTGTGCAAATATCTAAGATAAATTTCAGAAATTACAACCTACTGGGTCACAGAGCAAATACATTTTTATTTTGGTAGATATTGCCCAATTGCCTTCCAGAGAGATTATTTCAATTTGTAGTCTTAGCAGCAATACACAAGAGCACCTTTTTGCCAACAACCAACAGAGTATAGTGTTCAACTTTTGTGTTTTTGTTTAAAAGGTGAACAATATAATTACAGCTTTAATTTGAATTTCTCTTACTGGGAATGAGGTTGACAACTTTGCATATGCTTAAAAGTAATTTGCATTTCATTTTCTGTGAATTATTTGTTCATATCTGTCCACT
Source organism: Dasypus novemcinctus (assembly GCF_030445035.2). NCBI lineage: Eukaryota > Metazoa > Chordata > Mammalia > Cingulata > Dasypodidae > Dasypus > Dasypus novemcinctus. Next base: position 36,186,751 of record NC_080689.1, read on the forward strand.
ATTTTTTGGGTTGCAGGGTCTTACCTAATTTACAGCTCTTCATATACATTTAGGAAGACTACACTTTGCTTTCAACTGCAAATAAGTTTCCAAGTTTTTAACTTGTACTTTTATTTACGGTGGTTTCTGACATTCAAAGTGTTTTGTGACATATAATATTTTTCAATTATTTTATGACTTTTGGATTGAGTCAGTTTAAAAGGTCTTCTGCACAACAAGATTATAAAAAGACTTCTTCAATATTTCTTCTAGTATTTCCAGGGCTTTATTTTTCATAATTAAATATTTGATCCATTTTGGTGTTTGTGTGAAATACAGATCCAGCTTCTTTTTTTCAGATTGCTACCCAGTTATCCCAAAATTAATCAAACAATCGACCTTTGTTCCACTGATTTGAGATGCCACCTGCATTATATTTTTTCCTCCTTTTCTGTATACAAAATTGGTTTTTGCATGTATGACACATGTGTGTCTCGTATAGCTCTAGCATTTCTTCTTTTCTGAATTAAACCAGGTACTTCTGCCCACCAACCCTGTTGTTTCCAACAGAAGACTTAGCTTTAGAAATTCCAGGTAAGCCCCTCACTTTCAGTACATATATTTAAACTCAATGCATCTTAGACGTTTTAGATAGTTCTTAAACAATCTTTGGAGTCTATATAATAGGTCTTTCAGGTCACTGAAAATGTAAGTTGAGGAATTTTTCTTATTACTCTTTTCTTTCATGATTTCCAGAGAAGAATGCATGCTTATGCAGCTATATTTATTTTAAAAGTCTGATGTTAACTGTGTGTGTGTGCATGCACATGTCTGTATGTTTAATTCCATCACTGTTGTCTTTGGAGAGGAGAATCTCGAACTCAGAGAACCAGCCTGACAGTTTCTCATTATGTATGACAGAGGAAAATTAACGGTAACCTAAATAATAATAGGGGAGAGTAAATAATTCAAGTATATACATAAAACGCATTATGTAGTCATTGAGAACCATTTTCAAAGCATGTTGCCTTTGGAGAGAAGGAGAATCTCAAGCTCACAGAACCAGCCTGATGGTTTCTCCTTATGTAGACAGAGAAAAATTAATGGTAACCTAAATATCTAATAATAGGGGAAAGATTAAATAAATTCAAGTATATACATAGAATGAATTATGTAGCCATTGAGAACCATTTTCAAAGCATACATATATATACCCACATGCCTATATATTAACAATGAGGAAACAATGATAAGGGATAATGGAGAATACAAAAGTATACACAGTCTGATTCTAATTAAAATATTACATGTAACTTTATGTATATTTCTAGATATTACAGATATTTACTTACACCAAAAAAAAAAAAAAAAAAGAAAAAAAGAAAGTAGAGCTTTCTCTAGTTTGTTCAATTATTGCTAATTTTTAACTTCCTCTTTATGCTTTTCTGAATTTTCAGAATTCTCTTTGGGAACGTGTAATTGATGACTCATTATCCTCCCTCCTTCCAAAATCAGGTAACTTCAGTGCAATTAGTGATCATTTTCAAGTAACAAAAACATCTAACTATCCCTAGAAATATGTTTTTTAAAAAACTTTCCCACTGGAGATGATTACTGGTGAACATAATACAATAAATAAAATATAAGACTGCTGAAATAGAAAAACATGGGTTCTAATCTTAGGGTTGCCATTTACTAGCTCTTCTGAGTTATTTAAATTTCCTAAACCTCTGTTCCTCGTATGTAAAATGGATATATTACCTACCTGATGGAGGGCCTTGTGAGAATAAACAAGCATTTAGCACATACCTAAAACAGTGATCAATAAATGACAGCTAGTAATGTAATTACTACTGTAAATAATATTACTCAATATTTATTGTTATTTATCATTAAATAAAATAATATTACTGGGTGGACTGAGGGAAAAATACACCAAATTTAAGATATGGACTATAGTTACTAGTAATATTTTGATGATGCTCTTGCATAGTTTGTAACAAATGTTTCACAACAATCCAAGGTGTTGGTGATGCGGTACTGTATGGGACCCCTGTATGATGTTATGCATGTTAGTTCTGTAAGTTAACAACTTTTACTATACACTTATTGTTTATGTATGTTCATGTAGGAATGACATTCTTCAATAAAATTTTAAAAAATATTACAGAAATTCCTTGTGTTGTTTTCTCATGAATACCAAGATAGCCAATTTGTTACTTAAACGCTTTCCATAAAATTGTTACCTTAATATATAAATTTTAAATAAATTCTACTGTGTACAAGTCTATACTCTGATATTTGTCATCTATTATCACCTATGAAGTGTGTATGAGCCTACCAACAACTGTAAATGACAGCAAGCACCTAAGGCTGAGATATAGGTAGCTCTCAAGCGAGCAAAGGGCACTGAAAGGAAGCGAAGTAACTACTGAATTCACAATTTTACAAAAGTATACAAGGGCGGGGGGTGTTAAAAAAAAAAAAAAAAGAGGAATAGCAACGTATATGGCTCATTCAAGAACTATGTGCAGAAAAGAATAATTTTGGCTAAAGAATTTAGATTATTCCACAGGTGATAGAATATAACATACAAAAAGCCTTGAATCTACTTCTCTCTCCTTTTTGGAAAAGAAACACCAACATAAAATGAACTGAGAAATGAAAAGAATAAAATGGCAGAGTGAAAACTCTGCCTTGGTAATTCTTCCAAGCTCTTTGTCTGGCCCCTTTCCTCTCACACAGAAAATTCATCTTTTTCCTTTCCACTATCTGTGTCATGTTCACTGTTCAAAACCTAGTTTAAGTATCCACTTTCTCTTGGAAGTCTTTCTAAACTATCTCATCCCTAAGACTACGCTCTGAAATATTTCATGAACACACTCATTCAATAACATTTAATCTCACACATTAATGGCAGGACTATAAATTATACAACCTTTTTTGAAAACAAATTTGGCAACTTAGCAAATTTTAAAATGTAAATATCCCTTTGACCTGATAACCTACTTTTATGAATCTGTTTACTGAAATTGTGACACAAACATGTAAAGATATTTGCACAAGGATGTTCACTACCATCCTAAATAGAGAACATAAGAACCTATTAAACATAAGAATATTTAACAAATTATAGTACATTCATATAATGGACTACTGCAACAGTGAAAAAAAAAATGAGGTAGCCTTTTATATATTAACACAGAAAAATGTTCATGATACATTTTCTAAATAAAAAACAAAACTCAAGTTACAGAGTAGCATGTACCATGTAGTTTCCTTTGAATGAAAAAAGTATATATTTGAGTATTGTATGTGTATACAAATATATGTATGTACACACATGAATTTAAAAATCCAAAAGTAAACAATTATTTCAATTATTTAAGAATTGCGAGGGCACCAGACCCTTATGGTCTATTACCACTAACGTGGCACTTACACATTAAGTCTCTTGATGTTCCCATTATATCTATGTTCCCATCTACTCTGCTGGATAATTAACGTCCTACATTATCAACCATAACACTTTATATAAACTACATGTTTATAGATGCATATGTATATGAAAAAGTTTAAAAATGGAATGAGCGGGCTCCTATCAAACTCATTTTAATGGCTGCTTCTGGGAAGGATTAAAAAAGTGAGGAGGGGGATGGGACAGAGGGCACTTTTTAAATATATGATGGTATTAATCATTTGTATTTTAGGTTGCAAAATTTTTTTCTTAAAAGTCTGTCATTTGCCTAAACTTTTATTGTACCTTTTATTGCACAGAACTTTCAGTTTATTTTATGTAGTCAATTTCTTGGTAATTTCTTTAATGGCTTTTGAATTTTTTTTAGGCCTTGCTTAGTAAAAAGTACTTTCTTCTAATTATTTCATAGTTGTTTTAAAATGCTGAAATCTTTAATCATTTGGAATGTATTTTTTGGTACCAAATAAAATAGGGTTTAATTAAATTTTTTTCAAATGAATAATTAGTAACCTCAATAGTAAATCTTTTCCTCGTTGACCTGAAATACCACCACCATAAACAGATACTTGAATTCACAATGGAAAAGAATTTTGTTTCACCTCTTCAAAATTTATTAAATAGCTTTTAAGCATCTAAATTCAGTTCCATTGTGAATCATCTCATGAATCTATTATTAACATGTTTCACTCTCCACTTTTAAAACCAGTCACAGCTAAGACAAAAGAACAACAAAAAAAATAAAAGTCAACCCACAAGAAAGTGAATCAATTTTACTTGAGTATTTTTTAAGCTACCTAGTATCCTAAAAATTAATTTTTGTTTAGTTCAACTGGGAAACTACAGAAATCGTTTGTCAGACCAAGAGGTTCAACAATGTATGAAACTGAAAAATTAACAGAATAACAAAATTCTGGAACAAAACCAGGTATCACCATCATCACTGACTGGGAGTTTGGAGACCTGGATTCTAATTCCAAATGCCACCCTGAACAAACAAGTTGAATAAACTTCGATAATTAGGACTAAGGTTCCTTCTATTTTAAACATTCTATAATTCTGTTCCTAACCAATTTACTTGCTCTCTCTCTAGGAAAAATAACTTCTTTAGTGTCCCATTTTAGAGTTTACCAGATGTTTATACCAGTCTAAATATTCATTTTCTTTAGGTATCTTCTGAGCATATGGAAAATAACTGAAAAGTATTTTTCTTGTAAGAAATACCTTCAACCATGTGAAAGGTTAAGTTACCCTTTGGCTCTTTCCTCACTTAAAGACTTAAAAATTTTTGACAGACATAATTTTCAACTACTCCAACATTTTATAAGTCTTACTGCTATGATACAATATCATATGTTACACGTGCATGCAATTTAGAATGATTCATTTAACTAGCCCAGATTGCTTTCTGCTGTTCTTAGATCTAGCTAGACATTTTTAAGCATCTATTCAATTGTTTTAGTTTGTATATAGATTACAGCACATCTGCTTTTTTATTTTGTTTTTAAAATAGACTATTCAAAGTTACTTGATTTCTCAGCTTCTCAGGTACTTAATCTCATTCAATTAAAAAATTATCTATAAACTTACTACATCCAGTAATCTAAATTATTAACTACTATATGAATCAATCTGGTGGCTCCAGAGAAGGTAGTTAAAAGGGGAACAACAGAAACAACCATTTAAGTGCCTATTTGCAAATGGGTAGCACTATTTTTATCTTATGTAACACAACCTTTAAAAATCTCTCCCAACTAGTACACTAACAATAAGACTGCTCCATATAATAAGAGCTTTATTTAAATCTGACTATATTGTACTTGTTCCCTCTTCAGCTACCAAAAATTGCCATTTCAAAGAAATAATTTACATACATCTGATGTGTCCTAAGAGCATGCTGATCACTACCTAGAATCTATACTTAATGATGGCTTTGCCCTATACACATAAGTAGCTCCTACCTTTTTTTAAAAAAAAAGTTCACCTCTTTTAATGAATGAGTTTAGTTTATTTTCTAATAGAAACATGCTTGTTTTCTCTTCACATAGGTTTATAAGGAGACCATAATATGGTCAGAAGGAAAGACTAGTCAAGTGAGTGTGAGCTGATTTAAATAGAAATAACCAAAATCACTAGCAATTTTTAGTTACTTAACTAAATCTGCATTTCAAAGGCCCATATTTTTTGAAAGCCATTTCCAGGTTCTTGAGCATTGATGCCTAACACCTGAAGTCTCACAATCCAAAATTTCTTAGATTGTTTCTAATTATTCACTTGTGCACAGTAAGTTTCCATCTTCCATCATTCAGCAAGGTATGTAAGCAAATTATTTGTATACACTTACTATGCCAAAATCTAATGTAATTTTTGATGAGAAAAAAATATTCTAAGCTATATTCACATACTTACTGTGTAAAGGAATAATCACTGGTTCAACCAAAGTTCCAAATATCAAACTTTGTTTTTAATTCTAAACTCTGGTTTTATGATCATCAGTTATTCTCTCTCCTAGAAATGATACACCTAATTATCATCCTAACTTACTGTAGCTACAAAATCTAAAAATGCTCATAAATGAATAAGCACTTAAGACATACTCATAGTACTGAAAAATGTTAAAGCTATAAAGGCTTTTATGCAAATTTAAAATGACACTCAGGGAAGCAGACTTGGGTGTCAACTGATAAAACGTCTGCCTACCATATGGAGGGTCCAGGGTTTGATACCCAGGGCTTCCAGACCTGTGTGGTAAGCTGGGCCACGCGTGCAAGGAGTGCCGTGCCTCGCAGGGGTGACCCCGCACAGGGAAGCCCCATGCACAAGGAGTGCGCCCTGCAAGGAGAGCCGCCCTGCATGAAAAGAAAAAGTGGGGCCCATCCAGGAGTGGCGCCACATACATGAAGAGCTGATGCAGCAAAATGATGCAACAAAAAAAGAGATGCAGTTTCCCAGTACCACCTCACAATATGAGTGGATGCAGAAGAACACACAGCAAATGGACACACAGAGCAGACAATGGGGAGAGGGAGGGGAGAGAAATAAATAAAATAAATCTTAAAAAAAAATAAGGTTTTTCCGACCTGGTCGACATAGAATGGCTCCTGCTAAGAAACGTGACGAGAAGAAAAAGGGCCGTTCTGCCATCAACGAGGTGGTGTCCAGGGAGTACACCATCAACATTCACAAGTGCATTTATGGAGTGGGCTTCAAGAAACGTGCCCTCGGGCCCTCAAAGAGATCCGGAAATTTGCCATGAAGGAGATGGGAACGCCAGATGTGTGCATCGACACAAGGCTGTCTGGGCCAAAGGGATAAGGAATGTCCTGTATCGTATCCATGTATGGTTGTCCAGAAAACGTAATAAGGACGAAGATTCCCCAAACAAGCTCTATACCTTGGTTACCTATGTACCTGTCACCACTTTCAAAAACCTACAGACAATCAATGTGGATGAAAACTAATAGCTGACTACTAAATAAAATGATGAAATAACTGCAAAAAATAAAATGACATTCACTAGGAACTATGACATCAAAGTAGTATGAGTTCACATCACAATCAGCTATTAAATTCTTTTTAAATACAAACCTACCTCTCTGCAGATTCCGTAAATTAGAAAAACAAAAACATACAGAAAGAGCAACAAAAATCATTTCAGTTCCACCATCCCAGAAAAGTACTGCTAACATTTCACCCAATTTTTAAAGCACTTCACCAAGTTTGCATTCCGTTTCACTGTGTATACACATGTGTGTATAATTAATGCATGTCTATAGGTATGTGGCATTTTTCTAGCCCTCTAAAACCAGAGACTTAATTTTACAGACTGTCTTAATTTGCCACACGGCTGATGATGCAAAGAAATGGGTTGACTTTTACAATGGGGATTTTATTTAGGGTAAAAGCTTCTAGTTCCAAGGCTGTGAAATGCTTAAATCAAGGCATCAGTAGAGATGCTTTTTCACCAAAGTCAGTACTGGTGATCCTGAGGTCCTGTCACATGGCAAAGCAAGACGGCCACTGATCGCTGCCGAGGTCCTTGCCTTCCCCTCCAGTATCTACCGTCTTCCAGAGGTCAGCTGTGGGCAACCAAACTTAAGGCTTGTCTCTTTCTGAGCCTCCTCTATCAGTCTTGGCTGCTTCACTGTTTTCCTGAGTCCAGCTGTGGGCTACCAGGCATATGGCTCATCTCTTTGGCCTTTAGTTGCTCTGTGGGCCTAGCCTCTCCAGGACTTTGTCTTTAAGCTTTAGCTGCTAGTGATCCTTGAGTCCTCTCTCACATGGCAGGGATCAAAAATGACAGCTTCCTTTTTCTCTGTGTCTCTTTATATAAAGCTCCAGTAGAAGGTGGAGACCCATTCTGAGTCACACCTCACTGACAAAGTCCAATCAAAAGGGCCTCATAAGAATGGAATAGTTCAAGAACATAATCTTTTTTTGGGATTCACCAAATTCAGACCGTCACACACCCTCAAGATGCTCTCTACATCCAGAACTCTCAGTTCATATTACAGCTTAGAGTTTCTCAAATCAAATGACTCAAAAATAAAGACAGGTTCCTTGTGAAAAGGAATGGAGAATCTAAGACAGAATTGGAAAGATCCATAAAGGCACCCTGGGAGTTACAATAACCACTTGGTATATGGGATTACTAATGCTATGAAGAACCTTAAAATGTTGTTTTATCTCTGCAACTGAGTAGCTCAGGTTTTAGCAACAAACATAATTTATTATAAACTTGTCCTCTTGTCTTTAATATAAGGATATAAGGGGGAAAAAAAAGAATATAATGAAGAACAATACCATTAAAATAAGACATATGATCCCAGTTCTGCAGGAAATTTCCTTTACTAGGCACAGATTTCTTTCTTACTCATTTACATAAAAATTCTATAACTTAATTTTTGGGGTGCAACAACTTTTCAAGTGTGGCAAAAAGATAATTCAATAAATGATTAAAGGACAGACCATATCATGGACTGTAGGGGCTATAATAAACCTTTACCTTAACAGTATTTAACAGAAAGCTCTCTAACAGACACTTGTCCTGAGAACATGATGAAGTTACAAATATAAACTCCGGTTTATGTGTACACACACACAGACAAACACACATGTATCTTCTAGAAAATATATGTGTCTGACTTATTAGGCAGAAAAATATGTCCTGGTTCAGATCTATCAATCTAATCAACAGGAAAACTGATTTCTACTTGCTAGAATGGCATAAGCAAAAAAAAAAAAGAACAAAAAAGGAAGAGTGAAAACAGTATCAACAAGTTTATTTGCAAATTCATCCTGATTTCAAAATATATAGTATATAGTAAAACCTAACAAATTCAGACCTCACTGATTTATACTGGTAACTCAAACCAAGAAAGAATTTTTAGAGCATCTCAGAAATGACCTTATTCAATCTCCTAAATTTAGAAAGGAGATTAAAAAACCACTCTGGGAAAGTGGGGGAAAAACTCTAAAGAAGCTCAGATTCCTTATCCCTAAACTTAATAGCAACATTTACTGAACTGGGTAACATACATTAAAGAAAATGGAAAAGAAGGTTGCAATGGCAAAAATAACCATTAGAACTAATTTTGGACTGGTAAGGGCTTAAAGAACAAATATGAGATAATGAAATCTTCCTCTTTTGTTATGAAAGTCTTTTATGTCACCAATTTCTAGCAAGTAGTTCCCAAAGAATAGAGTCCTAACTGTCATTCTCAGTGGACAATTCTACGAGAGGGAATAACAAGTTTATCAACTACTAGTACTTTAGCACAAGCTTTTACTAGGGAAAGAACTTTGACACCTTCCTCCTATACCTTTGAAATTTAAGGATTAGAAAGGCATCTTTGAGAGCAAAATGTGCCCCAAGGTGTCTGTGGAAGTTTCACTATTTCAAAATAACCTGTCTGTAAAATAATAAAGGATAATCAAAGATATGCATTAAAAACAGAATAAAATAAAGTAAGCAGTCAAGTAACGGCAAAATATTTTCAGAGGAATTAAGAGGATAAGCTTACAAAGGAGTAGGAAATAGTTCCAAACTGAAATAAAAGATACCTATGGCTACTTCAGTAGCAAAAGAAGTGGCAATTTTTGGAATGAACGTTTAGAATCACATATTAAAGTTACAGTATGTTTAAAAATTCTTAAATAGACACCCACCCACACCTTGAAACAACCCAACATGCACTCATTGGGGGAAATTAAAAGTATATTAAGTAGGTGTGTGAATTTCTTGACTACTGAAAAAAATATTCTTTTGATTTTGAAATTATACACATACCAGAAATAAATATTTTTAGAAACCTACTAAAATTTTATTTTTCTAGTTTAAAATACCAAGTCTGCATATGACAAATTTTAGCACAAAAATGAAGTTTACAATAACATGTCTAAAGAATAACCCAGAATTTAAATAGCAAATGTGGCCATATGTAAAAAATGAAAATGGCAAAGAACTTGGCTGTCCCTTCCACATTGTTTTTGTGGACAAGAAAATATAACTGTTAGCACTAAAACGGGACTGGTAAGTGGTGAAAGAGTGGACATAATGAAAAGACATGCAAAAAGGTTAATCAAGTATTTAGTGTATTATATTCTTTACTCCTTACATTTTCTTTTTTTAAAGTATACTTAAGGGACAGAAGTTAAACAAGTGAATTACCAATTCCAATGAAACTAAGAAATATGCTAATATGTGTCTTAAAGCTGTTTTATCTTTTATTTCTTAAAAGCAAAGGGAAGTTCTGCCTTCGGAAAAAGACAGGCAATGGTATATGCTGAGATACTAAACTCACAGGGAAAGGTCTCAGCATTTGTAAAATGAATTTAAAAAAACCTCTTGCTAAAATTTTTAATCAAAGGACAAATGAATGGACACATCAATTACATTCCTAGGCAAACTCAACAGACACATGTACAAGAGATACATAAGAATGTTCTAATGGAAAACAACTCTCCACTCCAAATGGAAAGCAACTCTAAAGGAAAACAACTCTACGCCCATCCACTGTAGAAGTATAAGTTTTGCAACTTATCAATTTTGTTTCTACAGCAACAAAAATGAACAAACTATTGCTACAAGCAACAACATGGATGAAGTTCATAAATGTTAAGGAAAAAGGCCAGATATGGAGGAGTACAAACTGGGTGATTCCATTTACATTAGTTTAAAAACAGGTAAAAATAATCTAAGCAGTTAGAAAAAGGGGCAGGACAGTGACTGGGAGGGCACTGGAGGGGAACTTTTGAGGAGATAGTAGTGTTTGTTTGTTTTTTTTTAGTTAGGCCAGTTAAGAGAGCTTATTGAGAAATGAGAGAAAAGAGAAGTACACAGCTGAGATGTGGATGTGGGCTACCTCCAGGCAAAAAGAAGCCTGGTAGTTTTTTATTTCTTGATCTAGGTAATTGTTACGGAGATGTGTTGACTTTGTGGAAAGTCATGAAGTCAGATGATCCGGGAGCCAATAAAAAGCATATTTAAAAAAAGGACAGGATATATGTCACTATTACAGGGTAGTGGGGATGTGGAGAAGCATGGGAAAAATACCATCAACGTAATCTATGCTTAACAGCAATACTGTAATATTCTTTTTAAAAAATTAACAAATCAATTTTATTGATACATATTAATAAAGTATACAATTCATACAAAGTGTGCAATCAGTGGTATCTGGTATAATCACATAATACTGTAATATTCCTGCATCAATGCCAAAGATGTATTCTGATAATAACGGGGGTATATGGAAAAAATATGCCAATGAACACTATGGACCATGGTTAGTAGTAACAGTCTGATGATGTTATCTCATCTGTAACAAATATTCCACAACAGTGTGATATTTTGGTGAAGAGGTGTTGTATGGGAATTCCACACATGTGCATGATTGTTTTGTAAGCTCACAACTTCTGCAATAAAAATACTTTTAAAAAGACTAAATTATTTCCACAACTTAAATAACTGTACACACACACACACACAGAATTGAGGGGGGAGAAACTTGAAATTTTTAGTTTAGTTTCAGAAGCAGCAGCCCAAGTACAAAGTAAATGATTCTTAAACTAATCCTCTACTCTACCTCTCAACCAAAGTGCTTATCTGCCTATAAGGAAGCACTCCTACCCAAAAAGCCTTTCTCCAAATCACTTAAATTCTCCTATCTCTTTTACAGGGCCTAAAATACCTAAGTCTGGCTAAGTGTTCAGTCTCTTAAAAATGCAAATGCCTCTCAGATGATATCAGTCATTCACATACAACTGTGAATTAGTTCAGTTGGCTACTTTCATCTTAACATATTGCTGGCTTTATATGTAAAGAAGAAAATGAATGATTACACAATCCCCTTTACTATAAAATCACTTGGATGTCTGCTAAGGTTTCTACTACAGATGCAAGAAAAAGAAGGTCCTCCGGCTTTGTCTTGTCTGATTGTGGCAGCCAAGATTGAATGGGGGAATACAGGAAGTTCTAAAAATATGGGAAAGGGAAATAATCGTTGCAACTCAGAAATAAACTTAAAAACAGCAAAAAAAAAAAAAAAAACAACAACAAAAAGAACACCAAAACCCCAACAAAACAAAAACAAAAAACCAATCACATGGCTAAAATTTTTAAATTTCAAAATATAGTGCCTTTTACTTTCCCTCCCAACCCCCATTTATTTCACTGAAGTCTTCTGATCTGTCTTCTCTGAGAGGACACAGAAAACCTGTAATGACTCCCACTTTACATTTGTTAAATTCTATTCATTTCTCATTCTCCTTAAAGACACTCCACCCCCCTCAAAAAAAAGGTATGATCAACTATGTGGAAAGAAATAATTACTAGTGACATACATACCAAACCTGTCCACCTCAAAATAAAAACAAACAAAAAATATATGTTCTTCCTCTCTCCCCTCCCCAGGTGTAATAGATATAATTTATATACTACGAATGCCAGATTCAAAATTAATACTTGAATGGAAAAAGAAATCTGGGGAGCGAATGTGCCTCAAGTGGTTGAGGGCCTGCTTCCCACATGGGAGGTCCCAGGTTTGGTTCCAGGTGCCCTAAGAAACAAAAAAACAAACAACAAACAAATGAAGGAACCAACTCAGGGGAGCAGATGTGGCTCACTGGTTTAACACTGGCTTCCCACGTTCGAGGTCTCGGATTCAATCTCCTGGCTCCAGTACCTCCATTCCCAAGAAGAGAATTCTCATATCCAAGCCCTGAACATCTGAAGAAAACATCTAAACATATAGAGAGAGTTGGTAAACCAGCAAAGGCTAAGCTGAGTCAAGTCAGTTTCATCATCGTATTAAAGAAATCAAGGTTGAACCCACACAATGTTTAGTTAATTCCATTCTAAAAGTAAAACGTTTAAGAGTCAAAGATTTTGCCACAACCCAATTCAGCCATCTGGAAAAGGACTGCTGTTGTTCACTAGGGGAAGATGTAAAACTAAAATCATCGCTACTACCAGAAAAATAACTTAAAAGCACAGGTTCTTACCCCCTTTTTAGCCCTCAAATAATCTCTAAGCTTTGAGAAAATAAAAAAGCAGGCCCGATTCACAAAAAAAGATGAATGGCACCTCTCCCCCCTTGAGATGTGTAAATATTTCTTAATTTATTTTTTAAGGTTAGCCACTAGATAGAATAGCTTTTAATTTTTTCCTGCATTTTTTGAATGTACCTCCATAATCTTGAGGAGCAGAATAACTGCTTTTTGGAAAATGGGAGAGTAAGCAACTAATAACTATAACTTATACTTGCTTTAATATTTTATTTTGAGTTTTAAAATAAAAAAATGCAATTAATTTGTTTTAAAGTAAAATGATATTTTCAATATTTGCCTTCAACTAAAATAAATTATGTAAAGGAAATTTCTCAGTTTCATTTCTCTATTTTCTAAGGATCAAGTTTAAACACAGTTCTTGTGTTAACCAAACATACATTAAAACACTCAAACAAACCCAAGCTATCGTGAGGAAGGGCTAGTTAGTCCATAAATCCGTCAAAATTACTACTGAAGTCCAATAATAATGCAACCCATGTTTTCTCCCACCTGAAATAGTCTTGTCTATAATCATGAGCTAAAATGTCTTAATGCGCATTTTTTCATAACTTATGAGTAATTCCAGGGAAATCTACTCTTCTTTGTAAAGTTGAGTTCTGTAATATCATCAAGTCAGAAAAACACTCTGACCAATCAGTGCAGCCTCTCTTCTTGAGACAACTCTATATGAGAGTTAAAATTATGATCAGGCGGTTTCTCAGAAAATGTGAAATGACCAATGGCATTGAACTAATGTATTTCCAATAGAACAGATGGGATAGGATAGGGGGAAGATACACTGCAGGAGCTAGGTTACTATCATCCTTGTAAGTGATGGAGACATTCTGCCAAATGTATCTCTGTAATTTCCCTTTATCATGGAAACTCTGGGTCATAAAAATTAATTTTGAATTTCTTCTCTGCTACTTACTATGTTTACTACTGTGTAGCTGTGCACCTCAGTCTCATTTGTAAAAGATGCATAATAATTGCCTAACAGAACTGCTAAGATTAAATGACGTAATATGTAAGAGAGTCTGGCATTGACTCTTACACATAATAGGAGGAGTTAAACTTTGGAGTTATTATTCCAAATAGCCCATGTTTCTTTTGTTTCCGTACTCTTTCTTCAAAGGGGTAATATTCATTTCATGTAATATTCCTTATTTATAATTGCACAGCAATCTGAGGTTATGCCAACATCACTTAGATGGCATTTTGGGGGTACAGTAGAAACTCTTTTAACAACTCTTGCACATTTTATCTCTTGGTTTAGTTTTATATACAGGTGATCTCATTTATTATTAATTTTTTCTATATATTTAAAAGAGATGCCACTTATTGAGCAGCTATCATATATTAGGTACTTTATTATCTCTTATTCTTACAATTATTCTATAAGGCAAGTATTTTTTTTTCACCCCCATTTTAATGACTATCTAAGGCTCAAAGAGGTTCTAATTGCTTGCCTAGTACCAAACAGTTAGTAAATGGTATAGCCAGGATTAGAACACGAGTCTATCTGGCTCGAACAGTGAGCTCCTTACCATTATACTACCCATCTGTCTTATCTTCTTTACTTTTCATTAGCGCAGTTGTAGTTTTACAGAAAAACTGTGCAGAATGTACTGGGTGCCCCGTCCCCATTTCTCTATTATTAACAATTTGTATTAGTGCTCATCCCCGGTATTTTGCTTCTTTATAATTTCATTCTCAGAGGGAAGCAACTGCAATGGGAGGAGGGTGGGGCAGAGACCTTGCTAGCAATCTCACATACTAATAGGGTTGGAAGTTAAGAAGGCATTTCAAAGAACTGATAAATTAATGAAAAGGAAGGTCTACTAAAACAGAATGAAACTTTAGAGTCAAGTGGGACAAGAGAGACACAAAATAAAATTAACTTAGTAAGGGGTAAATAGGGGACAATAAGAGACCTTAAGTTGAAATAATTATTCTAGTTTGGATATTTTCAAAAGTAAATAGAATAGGAACGCCAAAAAAAAAAAAAAAAAAAAGGAGAGAAAATATAGCCTTGAGGCCTGCCTGCCAAATCTAAGCACAGGGGTCCTCATTAAAGGTGAGGATCTCCTCCTAGTGGTTCCTCCCTTACCTGGTAGGTCTTCAAGATAACTGGACTATCCTTGGGTTTGCGAGAAATCCCAATAAAGAAAGAGAAAACAGTATAGGGAGAACCTTTAGGCCTCATCAGCAGTACTTTAATTTAATATCAACATCAACACTATACCATTTCTACCCCTCAAGTAATTTTCTAAGCTTTGAGGAAATAAAGAAAGAGGCTCCCTTCACACTCAAAATGAGTGGCACCTCTCTCCAGGGATGTATAAATACCCAATATTTTTTAAGGTTTAGCCACCAGGTGGGAAAGTAGGTTGTGTGTGTGTGTGCGTACATTTTACCGTATTTTTTTTCTAAAACAGGACAAAATATGTTTCTTATCTAGAACACCTTTAGTAGAGTTGAAGAGGTTCCTAATTCTATTAAGGCTAGGACAGTCCACAGAGAAGGCATAATTAGCATACAGGTCTAGGACACCAAATGTGCTGGCTGCTGTATATTATGAATATGTAGCGCTAGCAGGACTATTTTATACAATTCTACATGTACTGAATTCTTCTAACAAGCTTAGTTAAAAACAAAACAAAACCAAAAAGTCCCTGTAATTTCAGAGTCATAGATGCAATTTTATTCCCCAAATATGGGATTAAAGAGCTGATTAAGTTTTTACTCTACAAGACTGTTTCAGATTAGAAATTAATTGCAAAATCCACTTAATTTCCTGAACTATGATATCATAGTTCAAATTTCGGCACTTCAAAAACAGTCCTATGACTTTTCCAATACCTTACAAAAAAACTATTTTCAAAAACTTCCATACCAAAACTATTTTCAGAACTCAAATTTCATCTTACTAATTAAACCATAATATATGATGTAACCAACGAACCACACCAATGTAAGGTGTTAATACTAGAGTTAGTATATGGGAATCCTGTGTTTTAGGCATGACTTTTCTGTAAACCTACAACTTCTCTAAAAACAAAACAAAACACCATAATAAATGAGAAACCAGTAACAGTGACTGATTCCAGGCAGGAGAATTTGGTAGCTGGTAGGCAGGAGTTAGAAGACGATTTGTGAATTTTACATCATGTGCACCTATTACCTATTCAAAACAATCAACTTTAACAATCCCAAACTAAACTGTCAGAATATACAGCACTTCTGTAGATTTGGAAAAAGACTACAGAAAAAGACTAACAAGTAGATTTAGAAAGCAAAGAAGATAAATCTAGCAGAACAAGTTGCAAAAGCTGAATCCTTGAGAATTAAAAAAAAATATGTGAAACAAATTATTTTCTACTAGCTTAAAGTGTTATGGGAAATCCTAAACTCAGGAATTTAAATTAAAAGACTAAATAATGATTGGTAGTCAGTCTTAAGACAGTGGATGGCTTCTGATAACTTTAATGCAGACAACATTACATGAAATTCTCAGGCAAGTATTTCTCAATGTGGAGTGTAAAAATCCTTCTCCATGGAAGGCTTTGATGAGTCAAGAGTTTACCCCATCAGGTTTAGTTACTTTCTTCTGCAAACACTGGCCATTACATAAGAGAGAAAAAATTTATTAAAAGAAATTTTTGATACCAATTAAAGTTTTGATACCAATTAAATAACCTGTGGGTTAGGAAGCAGCTAAGTTGGTTGTAACAGTACTCTTACTTGAAAAAAAAAAACTATCATGTAAATAGTATATTACCACTAAAAAGCCAAAAGGTCATCCTTTATCAGGAAAAAAAGAAGTGATTATATATAGGTTGAACTAACTCAAGTTGTCCTAACCAGTGAATCTCATTTCAATGTCCTAACTGGAAAGTTATCTGCTCCACTACTATATAACTTATAAAAGATTCCAAGCAATAGTTACGTATCTATCACAAGTTAGTAAAATTTTTTAAAAAAGTTGTTCACTGTTTGTAAGTCTCTCAATCGTGTTATTGAAACTGTGAAAGCCAGTATATTCTTAAGAAACAAGAAAACACTAAACTAACCACCACCACCCCCCTCCTTTCCAAAGTAGAAACGTTGACACTGTGCACGCTCCAAAAAACTTCTAAGGACGATTTTTCTTAGCTAAGTTCTGATCATTATGTGAACTGTACATTTAAAAATGTAATCAAAATGCCAATTTTCAAAGAATGATATATTTTTACATAAAGTAGCCAAATCTTTATTATTGTAGTCTTCTAAGTAATTTTAATGTTTTATTCATTTTGAAGCCATTTATTTGCCCTCTAAAAGACCCATACTATTTCCCTGAAGGCTAATCAGCAAGTTCTTTTCCCCTCTGTGCCAACAAGTCTCAAACAGTTTCTACTAGCTGCAGCAAAGCAACAATTCTACAGTGAATCTGATTTTCTATTTAGTTATCTACATACTGAAATTTTGATTCATGAATCTCTTTGTCAGTCAGTTTATGGACATCAATGAAAAGAAAATTGACACTTTGGCACGTGACTGCCTGTAAGCAAGTTTTATCATCACTTTACCTCAAATGGAAATAGGCTTTGGTAGCTAATAATTTTGAACAAATGAGGAAAAATGTCCAAGACAAAATCACCTCAACTAAGTTTGAAGTTACACACAAATAGTGAAATGGAGATTCGAAAGAAACATTTAAAAACACACAATGGAACTAAATTAAGTTTGGCTGAAACCTTTTGATTCAGCACTCATAACATTAATAAATCAGGACATTTTGAAAAAGCTCACTTAAAGCAAAATAATCTTCAATATTGAACGCTAGAATTTCAACCTTATGTCATAGTTTTTGTCAACAGTATTACATATATTGCCAATTCCGGAAGGAGAAGAATATTATTTGAATGGAACATATGAGAACTCTAACATGCAAATATAAAAGGAAATGATGAAATTAAAAACCATTTAAATTTACTGAAAAACAGATAAATGTATCACAGAATCATTAAAACACATTTACCAATTATGTTGCACAAGTGTCCTAACGCTTGAAACATCATTCTTTCAAGCAACATAGAGCAAATGCTTTCTCAAGGACTATCTGTAACAGTGACTAGTGAAAACCCTTTAAACTATTTTCCAGATTAACATCTTCCTCCTTCATTTGTTAAATATTTTGGTCAAGTACAACAATGAAACAGTTTTTAAGGCAAGAATGTATAATTTTAAAAAGGCATTTAACCTCAATCCCCTAATAGGAGGTGTGACAACCAACGCATGTAAAATTAACCTTAATCCGCCAACTAAAACACGCAAAATGTCTCCGAACAATTCTCCTTAAAACAACAAACGTACCCGAAAATATGGTAGATTCTCACCCCCACCGCGAGCAGCTAATTAATAACGAGAACAGTTACGTTTGGAAACCAAGGGGTAACACCCCCACCTCATAAACCTCCCCAAATAACCGCATTACTCAAGTAGAACTGAAGAATATTTTTGCTAAACCAGGCATCCAACACCGGGGAGCCTTCAGCCCTTTAGACAATGGTGGTTACCAGACAGTGCTGCACACAGTTAGGTCCAAATGACACATTTCACTAGGCCTTGCACACAACACACACACAGAATCCCAAGAGGTCAGTTCTAAGGAAGAGGCGGTCAAACCCCACTAGGAGATGGAGGGCAGTACCCAGGCGTGGGGGGTCGCTAAGAGAGGACAGAGAAGAGGGGTGTAGAGAGAGCGGAAGGCTAACTGCACTGCACGCGAGGGAGGGGGCTGGAAATGGCCGATGGATTCTATATTTATTTATTTAAAGGTCTTGATTTAACGGGTCTTTCCCAGGGATTCTGCAACTAAAGCCAAACTGCGCAGCAAACACTGTGGGGTTGGAAGCGGAGTCGCTGCTCCCCCTACCCCGTGACTAGGGAGTTGGGGGGGGCGGGGGAAACAAGTTCCCCGGCCAATACCACAGACCACTCCGATTCCCCCTCCTCCACAGGAAGGGGGAGGCTAACACAGAGAAAGGGGGAAAACAAGTTCCCCAGCCAACCCCACCGCCCGATCACTCCCAGTCGTTCCCCCCACCTTCCATTATAGAAAAGGGGAGGCGAAGCCGTGGAAGGCGGCAGAAAAGGGGGAAATTCCACCCTTCACCTTCCCCCCGGCTACCAACAGGCTCCCCGCCGGCTCGGTGCGCGAGCCGAGAAGCCAAAAAGACGGGTGGGGGTGGAGGGCGCTGAGCCCCCGAAACCAAACAAAGCGCGGCCTGAGCTGGAGCCGGGACGAGCCGGGGAGCCGCGGCTTTTCCTGCCGGCAGGGCCCGGGCTGACACTGCGGCACCGGGGACCCGCCTCCGCTCGGCCGCCGTCTCCCACCCCGCGGCGCGCAGGCCGCGCCCGCCCGCCCGCCGGCCCCGGCGCTCTCCCCGCGGCTCCCGGCCCGGAGCGAGCGCGGCCTTACCCCGCTCGCCGGCGTTGTTCCGCTCCTGAGGCAGCGGCGGAGGCGGCGGTGGCGGCGGCGGCGGCTGCTGCTGCTGCGGCGGCGGCGGAGGCTGCTGCTGCGGCGGCTGCTGGGGCGGCTGCGGCGGCGGCTGCTGCGGAGGCTGCTGCTGCTGTTGCTGCACCGGGCGCGGCCGCGACACTCGCCTGGGTCTCCGGTTGGCGGCTCGGACGGAGTTCATTTGCCGGGCTGAGGTGGCGGCGCTGGCGGAGGGACACACACACGCACACGCACGGCGAGCTCCGGGCCAGGAGAAGGGGGTGGGGAGAGGGGGAGGAAAGGAGAGGGGACGAGGGAAAGGGGAGATGGTAGGATCGCGGGGCGCGAGCGAGACCCCGAGTCAAGAGAAAGGCCCGGAAAGACAGACGGAGACCGGGTGAGGCCGGGCGGGAGGGCCTGACGCACGGGGAAGGCCGAGGCCGCCGGGCGGGGCGGCCGCGAGGGACGGAGACAGAAAGACGGGCAGAGCGAGAGAAAGAAAGAAAGGGCGTCCGCCCGCTTGGGGATCCCGAGGCGAAGCGCGGCGACGGTGGCTGAGGAGACAGATCCCGGTCCCGCCGACTCCCGAGCGGCGTCTCCGGCGGAGGGGGGAGTGGGCGGGCGGGTGAGGAAGGGAGAAGGAGGAGAAGAGAGGGAGAGGAGGGAGGGAGGGAGCAGGGGGCGCCCGGCTCTTTTTTTCCCTCTTCCTCCCCCCCACACCCCCTGAAAGAGATTTCTGTGAGGAATTTTTCCTCTCTTTCTTCGGCCTTTTCTCTCTCCTCCCCCCCTTCTCTCCTCGGCGAAGGGGAAATGAGTGCGAAGGGAGGAGGAGATAGGGGGGAAAAGAGGCGTCGTCGTTCCTCCTCCTTAAAGGAACCTTTCCTCCTCCTCCTCAGCCCCGTCGCCGCGGCTTCTGCTGCTGCTCCGTGGCAGGAGGAGCCATTGACACCGCCGGAGCCTCCGCTCGCCCAGTCGGTCCCTCCCCGCCGCGGGGCTGGCCTGGGGCGCGGGGGAGGGCCGCGGGGCGGCGGGGGGAAGGGTGAATGGGCGGGGAGGCAGAGGGGCGGGGATTCTGGCCCACGAGCCAATGGGAGGCGCCCATACAACCTCTGGGCCAATGGGGCCTCTGCTCTTATCGCGAAGTCCCTTCCTTCAACGCCCTGTTTCCTCTCTCGGGTTTCCTCCCTCCCCTGCGGAGGAGGGGGAAGGAGGAAAGGGGGAGTGTGGTGGGGCGGGTGATAATGGGGAGGTATCAGGGCATATAATAGAGCGGGGGGTGGGCGAAGAGAGCGCTAGTGCGTAGCGAAGATTCTAGGGGAGGAGGATCTCGGAGGAAAGGGCGGGGGTTGCTGATGTAATGGGGAGAAGTGATTAATCCTTCGGTTGGCCGTTTCAGCCACCCCCTTCTATATCCGATTTTTTAAGCGGAAAAAAAAAAAAAAAAGTGGAGCGAGGGAGCCTGTCTTTGGTAACTCCGGTTTTCTCTGGTAGTATGTTAAAGTCTGGGCTGTAGGGAGCGCTAGAGATTCTGAGCCCATTATCCAAGCCTAGGGTATTTGCAAACCTTGAAGATCTACTTTACCGAGTTATGAGCTTGGCAACCGAAAGTTTTAAGTCGGCTCCTAACCGTAGTCTAAAAGAATTCGTCTATGTCCCTGAAAGGTCATGGTAAATATGCCGTAGACCTTTGGTCGGTTTGCTTTTTGGAGAAATGGTGTATATAATGTTAGGAAAAATAGTATGTGAGGAAAGGGAAGAAGTAAATTGAGAGTTTTTATGTGATTTTTTCCCCTTTTCTTTTATAGATTCCACAGACTCAAAGGAAAAGGAAACCCCCCAGAGGAATTATCTTTTGTATCTGTATCTGGTCCCCTCAGCATAATCGCTCCCCGAGGAAAACGCGTTATGTTCTAGCTGTTGTTGTGATGGCTGCAAATGTACTCTTTCTCAGTTCTTCGTCCTCTCTTTTGTTTATCATTTTTTTTGGATGTGGAAAAACTGGCGGTTTACCAGATTCTGTGGTTTTCAGACATTTGGGTGATTTCTCTCTCACTGAGTTTGATCAGTTGCCATCTAGGTTTGAGATAGATGAACAAATGTGACACGAGGCAAATTACTTCACCTCTCTAGGTATCCGTTTTTTCTCTCAAATAAGAACTTATTTTGGACTACATTATCTTTTTCAATTAAAAAAATTCTGTGGGTTTGAAATAATCGCTCTGTGGTCCAGAAAACAGAGAAATTTAAATCTAGGTTTTTTCATCCTCAAAAAAATATTTGGGAAAGGAATCTGTTAGAAAATAACTGGAGGTTTCCAAATTTTTATGGTTCTGAGCTGGGTGCAAATGGGTAAAATTTTAGATTTGGTTCAAATAAACAGGGTAAAAAGTAAAATTACAGGAAAATAACAAACTATGAAATTATAAGCAGGTCGATAATTGACTTTTCTGAAAAATTACTGTGTTTCAACAGGCACTAATTGGTTCCTCCCATTTATGCATTCCTATAAAAGGTGTTATGTGGAATATGTTTTAAAAGAGCAAAATCTTGGGTGTGATGTATTTTGGTGTGGCAGGGCTGCAGATTTACTCACAAGTTTAGATGAACAAAGAAAATGTAGCCTGTTTATCTTCTATAACTTAACCTTCCTCTTGAGCCCCCATTTGTTTTGTTTTGTTTTTTTAACATAAGTGCTCACGTGTTTCAGACTTTATTTCCCCACTTCCCTCTCATCCCAGGATATGTATGGGGAGAGTGTTGCTGTATCAGTTATAGTGAGTGTCTTTTACATCTCAGCATCCTAGATTTCTAAGTTTACTATGATGACTTTCTGGCATATGGATGTAAAATTCCTTGTTCTAGCAAAATCAGTATATTATGACAATTTTCTAATAGATCGAAGTAAAGTGCCTTGAGAAAGAATGCTCCTTTTTCTACTGCACACCATCACTAATGGACTGGTAGATGGGGAGGCTTCCATGGCATCAAAGAAGGGCCACGGGCCACCTATGCTGGTCCTTGTCTTGTCTCTGATATGGAATGGCTGGTACGGTCTGCTAGCAGAACTGCTAGCCTCACAGGTAAAACTGGTCATTTCTGTCCTTTCAAGGTGCCATGTTGGCTCCTTTTGTTGAAATCTGTAACCTGAGGCATTTACCCCACGCACTGCAACATCTTTGTTGTGACCCCTGTCTCCACAAGTCCACTGATCCTCTTGTGTGCCCCTCTTAACTTCTCACTGAGGCACATGGGAACTTCTAGATTCCTGAAATACCACATGTAGGTCTATTGAACCACCTCTCCCCATAAATGTTGCACTGTGTTCCCTACCTCATATTGAACTATGCTTTCAAGTTAAAGCTGAGCTTCTGGAGGTCACAGCCTTTCATAGGTATGTTCAGGGAAGCAAACCACTACCCCCAGTTTTCTTGGATTTCCCTGTATCTATCTGAATACTTCAACTACACATCTCCATTTCTATTCTCTATCCAGAGGGGGATGAAAGAAAGCACTTCAAGTCTGATTTCCTTTCTTCCACTTCCTTGTCTCCTTTTCTTTCCTTCGTCTCTCTGGGCTACAGGGGATAGAATTTTCTCCTTTTTATATGTCGGGAACTTTCCTTATGTGCTATATCCTCTTTGTTCTTGAGGGGGTATTTGTTTTCTTCCTTCTTTTGAAGCTATGCTGGCTGATGGGTGTGAGAGAGAGACTAGTGTAACAATAATGGAAAATCTACTGGGAGGTATTCAGAATATTACCTTGGACCAAGGTAGACTTAATATTATTCTAGTAATGGGAGGACTTGTAACACTGATATAAAGATGGTGGTCACCAGAAGTCCGGAGGGGAGGGAGAGGGAGGAATGGGTGTAACATGGGGCATTTTGGGGACCCTGGAATTGTTCTGCATGATACTGCAGTGATGGATATAAGCCATTATACTTTTTGTCAAAACCTTTAAAATTGTGTGGTGCAGGGTGTGGACTATAATGTATACTATTATGTTTGGTAGCAATGCTTCAGTATTTCATCAATTGTAACAAATGTACCACACTAATGAAAGATGTTGTTAATGGGGGCAAGTGTGAGATGGGGAGGGAGTGGGGGTATGTGGGAATCCCCTATATTTTCTATGTAGTTTTTATGTAATCTAAAACTCCCCTATATTTTCTATGTAGTTTTTATGTAATCTAAAACTTCTTAAAAAAAAAAAAAGTGACAACAGCAACAACAGTAATCAGCATCACAAAGATAAAAGAATTTAAAAAATAAAAAATATTGTCCAGGTGTTGCTAGTTTCTACATATTTTTAGTTTTTCTCATGAGATTTAACATTAAAAAGTGTTCAAAGCCATCTTAACTTAGAATTGTGGAACGAGGGAGTTTGGCCAGGTCTTGGAGATCATATATTGTTTTCTGTATTTGACACACTGGAAAACTAAAGTTCAAAGAGGTTGGGTGACAAAATCAAATCACACAGCTAGTAACAAGTTACTGCTTGCCAGCCCAGTGCCCTTTCCATTCATAGTTATTACAGACTCTTAATTCTTCTAACTGAAACCCAAAATATTCCAGAGGACTTTATCATCCCCAGGTCCACCTGTGTTAACAAATAATCCTAGCAATTAGCTCATAGAAGTTACATGGACTAGAAAAACAGGAGAAAAATTTAAAGGTTTTTTTTTTTTTTTTTTTTAACTTGGGTAGAAGACTCCCAGGACTACTTCAGTATACACTTAGCATAATTTCAGAAGTCTGAATTCCCTTAAGATTTACTCCATCTTCAAGAACATTTCTGTTTGTTTTTCTCAACTAATTACTGGTGCTTAAAAGGTTAGTGTACTTAAAATTATTTGTTTATAAAACCTATCACAATAGGAGAATGGAAAAAATAAGCTCTTTAATCATTTTAATATCTGGCAGGTGAGATTTACTGTGATCTTTAAGCTATAGTAATTTGTTATTTCAAAGATTCAGCTTCCCTTTCCTCTGTCATTCCATCATCTGGTCCCAAGCCATCAGCACTGTCAGTTATATAAGATACCTCAAAGCTGCTCACTCCTTTTATATCATTTAGGAAATTCATTTGCTCTGAATATGGTTTTCCTGAAGGAATAACCAACTCTGTTTAAAATATCCTCATTAGAGTATGAATGACTTATCTCACTAAGCTGCAAAAATTCATTCTTTAGTACATGGTCAGATAATTTTTATCAGGTAGTGAAAATTAACTTGGAACCAAGGATTTAAATTTAATGTGTATGTGAAAAAACCTGGTAAGAATACAATCTAATATTCATAATAAAAGTTATCTTTAAAGAATTGTAGACTCTTAACTCTATAACCCTTCTCTGTGGAATAATACAGACATATCCCTATCAGAAGAGCTTTGTTCAAGATGTAGGGTAGACTATGATAAACAGTTGCAAGTCTTTATTTTTACTTTTTAAAAACAGAAACCAGTCTCTAAGCATTAAGAGAAGACTAGGCCAAAACAATACAAGTACATTTATATTATGGAACATGACACAAATATGGGCAGATTTGAGAGTGGAAGACCAAGAAGGAACTTTGCTATGTACCGGCTGTGTGCCTTTGGGCAAAGTTTTACTTCTCTGTTCTTCAGTTTCTGCATCTATAAAATTAGGGTGAGGGAGTGGGTATAGCTGTGGTTGAGTACCTTATTCCCATGTACAAGGTCCTGGTTTCAATCCCCAGTGCCTCCTAAAAATAAAAACAGGGTGATAAAAATACTCATTTTGTGGGATTCTTGATAAGACAAATTAATTTTATAAAATGCTTAGAATAGGGAATTGGAGGTGGCTCAAGTGATAGGGCTTCAAACTACCATATGGGAGGACCCAGCTTCAATCCCTTGGGCCTCCTGGTGAAAAAGAAGAGAAAGCGAGCGAGTGCCCATGAGGTGAGCTGAGTGCCCGCATGGCGAGAGTGCCCATGTGGTGAGCCAGTGCTTGCACAAGTGAGTGAGTCACGAAGCAAGATGATGATGCAACAAAAGAGAGACAAAGGGGAAAGTCAAGGAGAAGCACAGCAGAGACCAGGAATTGTGGTGGCACAGCTAACAGGGGACCTCTTTCCACATAAGAGGTACCCAGAACTGAATCCTGGTGAATCCTAGAGGAGAAAAAATGAGAAGATCAAAGAGAGAAATAGATGCAGAAAATCACACAGCAAATGGATACAGACAGCAAAAACAGCGGGGGAGGGGAGATAATAAATCTTAAAAAAAAAAAAAGCATTTGATAATATATTAAAAAATGTTTAGAATACTACTTGGTACTGAGTACTTGGTACTCAGTAAACTGTGAGCAATTATTGTTTTTGCCACTGTTGCTGTTATTTCAGGCATTATTTGATGAATTTTAGGATTACATTTCAGACATTGTAGGTAGGGAGGCAGATATGGCTCTTATAAGGAAATATGTCTAGAAAATGAATGGTATTTGAAAAAAATTTTTAAGGTAGAGGGAAGTCAGTCAATACCTAAGGGGAGATTTAGGCAGAACAACAATTAGTGGAGATCAGGCATGGGTTGAAACTGAATGGGAGGAGACCTGGCAGTATTTCTCCACTCAGGCAAAATTTGAATTGAGGTCTCGTCATAGATGCAGAATAGCTTGGCCCCTGACTTTTTCACTATGGAATGCTCAAGACAATCTGAGGAATAGGTCAGAAAATAAATGTTTGGGCCTGGGGAAAAAAGGTAAAAGAAAAGCTGCAGTTGGATGTTTATGTTACAAGAAAAATTGGACCCACTTAAGTAAGTTAAAAATGTAAAAGCTCACCTGGGCCTCCTTGAGAGGAGTCATCAAGCACTAGAAAGAAATGGAAAGCATAGTGTCACAGCTAACCTCTTAGTGTGAAATTTACCCCAACTGAATTTAAATTCACACATAGTAGTTGGAAAACCAACATCTTCTAGTAGACATCCCGGCACGGGAGAAACCAAAAAGATGTTCTTGTTTTATCTTACGTTCTCTGATTCATTCCCCTTCACTCAGATAACACTAGGCCTGCCACAGATTTTGATGGGCAACATCACCAAGGGTCTATACACAGGGTTCTGGAACATTAATTTGTTTGCAAAATGCTATAACTGCAGGAGTCATGTCTGCTTCTAAATTTATGGGACAGAAGAGAGCTATGAGGTGTATTTAATTTTGAAGATTCTACACCCATTTTCATGGAAGAAGGCTCAGGATGCTGTGACTGTTGAAGGAACCCAAACCCCAAGCCTCTGATCAGGAAATTAGGGAGAAGAGAATTTTGAACTTTAAGGCCATTGGAGTTCAGTTACCAATAGTCATTTTGGACTTTAATTTCTCCAGGAATTTAATAATGGGAAAGGCTTCACATTGTTCATTTTTCAACCACTTTTATTTGCACCTTTAAAAGTAATCATCTCCGTTGACCAATTTGGGCAATATGACAAGGCATGATTTCAGATGGGAAAGAGATTAGGAAGAGCACTTTTGACCAAAGGGGCAGTGTGGCCTTGAAGTTAAATAGATTAATGACCAGTTCTGACCCATGACTGAAACTTAAGGGAGTGACAGCTGAACTGTGCATCTCATTGATCCCAGACAGTTATAGTAAGGAGCAGTGGTAATAACTGAGGGAGCTGCTGAGCTTCTTTGAGAGTGGCAGCCTAATTGGACAGTCCTGTTGAACAAAGGTTTGTTAAACCCAATTGTTTAAGAGAGAATAAACAGGGTGGAGGAAGATGGTTATTCAGCTTCTCTTCCTGTGTTTCCACCAGTGAGGAGGAAACTTCCACTCAAGCTTCTGCCTCTCTATCCTTTTACTGGCTCCCTCACATGGAAGAAGTGGCTAGTTCTGGTCAGACACACTGAGGACCTGTTGTGTTCACAGGGAGAAGGAGGAGTTATTACATTTAAAGGCATTCACTTACATTTCCTACAGGCCTCAATGCCTCCTTTTTCATTTTCTACCCCTACAAGCAGCAGACTGTTTTGCAGATTTTCTCCCCCTGTGGTAAGCAAATCAAAAGCAGGTGGGTGGATGGAAGGGTGAAGGACATGGGGAACTACCTCTAGTGACGGGGTCTAATCCTTCTCCACTCCCCCTCTCTGTTTCCTACCTGTGGGTCAGTTTAAGCCAACCTCATCCTGGCATCTGGTCAGGTAAGTGGACCTGTGCTCAGCTATTACTGTCTCTCTCCATGAGTCTTGTTTTTATCCTCATTCCTCTCTCCTGGCACACTTAAGGGATCCCAAGATTTAGATTTGGGCTTGAGAAAGCAAGGGACTCACGTAGGCCTCCTGACCTCTATCAAGCCTTGCAAGCTTCACTTTGGGTATTTGGTTGGTTATTAATAAAATGAGGTTCTCATTGGGGTGCAGATACATGCATGCTCCTTAGGGAAGCGAGGAGGGTGAAGAAGTGAGGTAACATTTAAGTGTGGAATTCTACTCCAAATTTCTAACACTGTGGGGACAAATGGTTATTTTCTACATTTTAAAGACATGAACACATCTTATAAGAGGTTGTTTAGTTCAGAAATTCCCCAAAGGAAAATGAACAAGAACTTCAGAAAAGTTAAAAAAAAATTTTTTTACCCTAATTTACTTTATTGAAAGATAATTTAATAGGTACATTTTCATTTAAAGAAATCATTTGTTGTTTATAATGAGAGAGGCCTTTGGAGCGAGCTACTAAGTGCCAAACAGGGTGGGAACTTTTTTTATTTAAGTAGTCACAAAAGCTTTATAGTAGAATATCAGTAAGTCCACTCTGATCCATATTTTATTCCTCTATTCTGTGGGTCCTGGGATGGTGATGTTCACTCCACCTCTGTACTGAGAAGGGGCTTACATTCCTCATGGATGATAGATGCTTGCAGTTGTAGGCACTCTCAGTTCCCTGGTGTGGTGGTTGACCATCATCACCTCCCTGTTAGCTGACCTGCATAAGTCCAACAAACCAGAGAGTAGGAGTTGCAACTCTGCTGAGGCTCAGGGCCCATCTGGCACATGGACAGTCCAGAGATTCAGGTCTCCTGAGTATACACCATCCCTAGCACCAACCACAGGTTCAGTAAAAGTGACAGAAGAGGCAAGTGTAAAAGGTAACATCTGAGTCTAACTCTATTAGAAAAATTTTTATGATATAAAAACGAGGAAAAAGTGAACACATAAATATATTTTGAAAAAGATTTTGTAGCTGTATTTTACCTCCATGTTTGATGAGTAACTATTGCTATTCAAGTTTAAGTGATGGGAAAAAATGTGAAATGATAGACAATTACAAATAAATGAAAATGTTATGTTCAATGCATGTAATAAATTCTCTATTTTGACAATTAAGAGCTATGTATTTTATGTTAATAGAAAATGAGTTTATCTCTATCCTCAGCTATTTATAGAATATTGGTTTGAAGGAGTTCCAGATTACTCCTTTTCCCAGAGCTCTCACATGATTTGAACCAATCCTTTTCCTGCCTTTCACCCTATAATCTATTGTTGCTTAGTTTGTGCTACCTATTGTAGAGCCCTCATCTTCCATAGCTCCTTCTAAAAAGATAGGCCATTGCAAGGAGTGAGGATAGAGAGGAAGACACGGTTAGGAACTGAAAAGATAAGAAAAACGTTTAGTTTTATATGTTTTGTTTCCCCAGAAAATTGTATTGTCAAATAGATGTCCACACATAATTTGGACTTTCAGTGCCCAAATGCACTAGAGAGAAGGCCCCGTGGGGCACCTGCTTCTGTCCATATTACTGGTTGGTGTTCAGTAAATCATTAAAGTCAGTGCTTAGATTTACATATATAATAATTTTGAGATAATGTTAGTAGAAACCTTGCTGTGAAATTCCAGGTTTTGGGGTCTAAAAACAATGGAGAGTCTTACTCAATCCATTCTCATGAACTTCCCTTCCTTCATTTCAAGAAGGCCATTGACACTGTAGAAGTTTACACTTACGAAAATTGAAAATTAGGGAACTGATTTTTTTGTATAAGTAAAACCATTGAACCTACTACTTACCTAGAATGGCAAATGAAAGGAGTCAGACTTTTTGAAAACAAAGGGAGCAACAGATTAAGCACCTTCTACAATTCTAATAGCCCTAGTTAAAAACCCTTCTCTAAAAAGTAAACAATGAAAAGGTACTTATCAAAGGTGAATAGTTTGTAGTGTAGAAGCTTGTGGGTTGTATTGTTTTTGTTCTTGTTTGTCCATTTTTTTGTTTTTGTTTTTTTAAGGAAATACTACTTGTAATCCATCTTGTCCTAGCAAGAAAGATAGAGTTCTCCAGTCATTGAGGACCTTTTTTAAAGGGCAAGCCCCACCACAGGATTTATCTTTCTCTTGATATGGATCAACTTAATTGTGACTTATAGTAAAATATAATTTCTTATTTGGGAAGTAAGTGGGTAGGGCAAGGATTATTCACCTGCCAACCAAGGTCAAGTGAACAAGTACAACCAGATATTCTTGATGTCTCTATTTGTGAGCCTCTTTGCTAACTCTATATCATCCACCTAAGTGGTTTCCTTTCTTCCCCTTGACTCCAACTTCTAATGTATTGACTGATGACTTTTTTTTGTGGGGGGGGAGGTACCAGGGATTGAACCTAGGACCTCATGCATGGGAAGCAGGTGCTCAACCACTTGAGCTATATTTGTTCTCCTTGACTGATGACTTTTTTTTTTTTTAGTTACTGGGGCTGGGGATTGAACCTGGGACCTCATACATGGGAAGCTGGCACCAACCACTGAGTCATATTGGCTCCCCTAAGTTGGTTTATTCATTTATTTGCTTATTGTTTGTTTTGTTTTTTTGGTTTTAGGATGCACCAGGAACCAAACCTGGGACCTCCTATATGGGAAGCAGATGCTCAACCACTTGAGCTATATCTGCTCCCACTGACTGATGACATTTTGTTCCTAACATTGTTTGCTTGCTGCCATTACTTCTCCCAAGATCCTAATCTCTATGTTGTAGACCCTGGGCTAGTAATTTGACCAAGATTTCCTGTTTCCTTGCTTGATAATTTCACTTAGTACTATAGTGAAGTAGAAAAACCATGGGTGCTGCAGTCAGTCAGTTTCAGGTTTAAATCTTGATTATACCACAGGCTTGAGAATGCACCTTTCTGAGGATTATTTTTCTTTTCAGTAAAATGAGGATATTAATACCCAACTCAAAATATAGTTGTGAGAATTAGTCTTTGCAAAGCACCCACTATAATGCCTGGCATATAGTAGGCTCTCAAGTAGTAACAACAAATAGTAACTATATAGCATGGAATATTTTATGTTGCAAATATCAAAAAAATACAACTCACACTGAATTTTCTGTTTCATGAAATTGAAAAGTCTAGAGGTTGGGCAGGGGGCAGGCATTAGGGTTAGTTTATATCACTAAGATATCAGTTTTCTCCCTTTCATTCCACTCTGTATTCTGTAATATCAACTTTATTATAAAACTTTGGTCACAAGTTGGCTGCCAAAAGCTCCAAAAATTACAAATTTGGTGGGTGAAATGACCAAGATGATAGAGTAAAATGCTCGTGTCCCTCCCTCCACAGAAGTTTCAAACAGCAAACAAACTAGCAGAATCATCTTTGTCAGAACTCTGCAAAAAAGAGTTAAATGGTTGTAGTAACTGGGTGAGTGCTGAATCAAGAAAGTGGCAACTTAAAAACATAGGAAAGGATTTTAAAAAATGTAGGAAAGGATCAAGGTGAAGGGGTGATGTACTCCAGGCTTGGTACCCTACATAGTTTTGAAAAATCAGCAGAAGCAACAGATAATCTTTTTTAAATCTCCTGAAAACAGCTAAGGATTGCACTATTAGTGTGAACACCAAATCAAGAAAAAGGCAACTTAAAAATGGTAGGCTCTTGTTGCACCCTTGTTGGCCCTTCCTCCATTCCCTCACTGGCTTGGTCTAGAGCGAGCACGTACTCCCATTATACATCCCTGGTCCCAGGTTCAGAGGAAGCAGGGTAAACACATTGTGCACATAATAGGGTGCATGTGTATTTGTGCCAGTCTGTCTGGTTGGGGGTGGGGGGAGACTGAAGGACTGAACAAAGACACTCATTGCAGGCTCACTATCCCAAAACTTGCTCTGCATGTAGAAGGCAGCTCAAAGTGTTCTCCAATCGAGAGCTGCGGGGGAACAGTCAAATTACAGCTGTCTAGGGCAAAGGTTTGCTGACTGTGGGAATACAGTGCAGTTCCTGGAATGGTGAGGAAATGGTTTTACCTATGGAAGAGGGGACGTTCCAATCCATGTAAACAGGGGAATTCCTAGGGCCATGTGTGCATGACCAGGATGAGACACATGTGCAGAAAGGACTAGGGAAGACACTACACTTTTGCCTCAAGCTATTCTCAAAACTCATTTTATGGCTAGCTCTGAAGAAGAGCACTCCCAGGCCAATATGCAAAGACTGGGAAAGGCGTTTTCTTTCCTCCTTCTTTTTCTTTTCTTTTTTTTTTTTTGTCCCCCACATTCAAGAAAAGCTCTGTCATAATACCTCCTGGATAAAAGCTTAAGCAACAGACACCTCAGAGTCTAAATTCCAGCAGTAATACATTAAAAAGCAAAATGTACAAAAGATTACAAAACACAAAGAAAGAGAATGATGGCTCATGCAAAATAGAAGGTTAAAGTGTTAGAATCCATCAGCAAGTATGACCAGACCTGGGACATACCAAACAAAGATTTTAAAAAATGGTGCTAAATATTCTCAAAGAGCAAAAGGAAAATATGGACAAAGAACTAAAGTGTATTAAGAAAATTATAGATGAACACAAAGACAATATCTATAAAGAGATATAAATTATGAAAAGAAACCAAGCAGGGAAGCAGTTGTGGCTCAACTGAAAGAGCAGCTGCCTACCATATGGAGGGTCCAGGGTTCAATCCCAGGGCCTCCTGACCCGTGTGGTGAGCTGGCCCACACACAGTGCTGCTGTGTGCAAGGAGTGCCATGCCATGCAGGGGTGTCCCCCGTGTATGGTTGCCCCACATGCAAGGAGTGTGCCTCGCAAAGAGAGCTGCCCCGTGCGAAAAAAGCACAGCCTGTCCAGGAGTGGCACTGCACACATGGAGAGCTGACACAGCAAGATGACACAACAACAACAAAAAGGCAACACCATTTCCTGGTGTGGCATGACAAGAATGCAAGCGGACACAGAAGAACACACAGCGAATGGACACAGAGAGCAGACAATGAGGAGGGGGGGAAGTAAATAAAATAAATCTTAAAAAAAAAACAACCCAGAAATAAGCAGAGCTGAAGACCACAGTAACAAGAATTAAAAAAAAAAAAAAAGAAAAGAAATCCCTAGGGCTTCAATATCAGATTGAAGGTGACAAAAGAAGCAGTGAACTTAAAGAAAGACAATCAACATCATTTAGTCTGAGAAATAAAAAGAAAAAAAAATGGGGAAAAATGAACAGAGACTGAGAGGACTGGGGAACATCATCAAGCATACCAATATGTGCATTGTGGGAGTCCCAGAAGGAGAAGAAAGAGAATAAGGGTCAGAGAGGATATTAAAAAAAAGATCTCTGAAAACTTCCCAAAATTGAATGAAAAACTTGAATATACACATCCAAAACATTAAAAAAACTCTAAATAGAATAAACCCAAATAGACATACACTGTAACATACTATAATAAACTATTAAGTGCCAAAAATAAAGAGAGAATTCTGAAAGCCACAAGAGAGAAACAACATGTCACATACAAGGGAGTCTCAAAAAGATTAAGTGTCAATTTCTCATTGGAAACAATAGATGCAAGAAGGTAGTGTGATGACATATTTAAATTCCTAAAAGGAAAAGAAAAAATGGCAACCTAAGAATTTTATATGTGGCAAAATTCTTTAAAAAATATGGGAGAGATTAAGATTATGAAATTCCCAGAATAACAAAAACTGAGGGAGTTTGTCACCTCTAGACTGACCCTATAGACAATGCTAAAGGGAATTCTTCAGATTAAAAGGAAAGTACACTAGATGATAGAGCGAAGCTGCAGAAGGAAAGAAAGATCTCCAGTAAAGGTAACAACAGAAGCAAACATAAATGGCAGTACTATTGTGTTTTTTGTTTGTAAATGGAAAGATATTCTGTGTTCATTACTTGAAAGACTAAATATCATTAAGATGTCAATACTACACAAAGCAATTTACCAGATTTAATGCAATTAAATAAAAAATTCCAATAGCTTTCTTCACAGAAATAGAAAAGCTAATATAATCAAATTCATATGCAAGGGCAAAGGGTCCTGAATAGCCAAAAACATCTAAGAAAAGAAAAACCAAGTTGAAGGACTAATGCTTCCTGATTTAAAAATGTATTACAATTCATGCTTAGTGGCAATGCTCCAATATGTGTTTGTCAATTGCAATGAATGTACCTCACTAATGAAGGATGTTATTAATGTGGGAAAATATGGGAGGTATGGGGAACGGGGCATACGGGAATCCCCTATATTTTTTAATGTAACATTTGTATAATCTAAGTATCTTAAAAAATAAAAATAAAAATAAATGTACTATAAAGGTACAGTAATCAAAACAGCATGGTATTCACAAAAGGGTAGACATATTGACCAATGGAACAGAATTAAGATTGCAGAAATAATCTTACACATCTATGGCCAATTGTTTTTTGACAAGGGAGTCAAATCTCTACTCAATGGGGAAAAAAAAGTCTTTTTAACAAATCATGCTGGAATAATTGGTTATCCACATGGAAAAGAATGAAAATGGATCCCTATCTCACAACATATATAAACATTAACTCAAATAGATTAAAGACCTAAATATAAGAGCTAAGACTATAAAACTCCTAGATGAAAACATAGAGAAATATCTTCAGGACCTTGCATTTAACAATGCAATCTTACATTTTAAACTGAAAGCATGAACAAGAGCAAAAATAAATAAATTGGATTTCATAAAAATTATAAACTTCTGTGCATCAAAGGACCTTATCAAGAAAGTGAAAAAACAAACAGAATGAGGAAAAATTTGGAAACCACTTATCTGCTAAGGATTTAATGTCCTAAACATATAAAGAACTCCTACAACTCAACAAAAAGAAAAAAAAAATTTTTTAATGGGCAAAGGACTTGAAAAGACATTTCTCCAAAGATATACAAATGATCAATAAACACATCAAAAGTAGCCACTGGTAAGATAAAAATAAATAAAAAAGACAGAATGACAAGAAAAAAATTATTTCTCAAATAAAAAATACTAAAACAACCATGAGCTACCATATCACACCCACTAGGGTAGCTATTATTAAAAAGAAACAACAGAAAAAACCCAGAAAATAACAAGTGCTGGAAAGGACATGGAGAACTATGAATACTTATACATTGTTGGTGGGAGTATAAAGTGTTACAGCCACTGTGGAAGCTTGAAGTTTCCTCAGTAGGATTGCCACATGATTCAGCAACCCCATTTTTAAGTATATACCCAAAAGAATTGAAAGCAGGAACTCAAACAGATATTTGCACACTAGAGTTCATTGTATCATTATTTGTAATAGCCAGAAGGTGGAAGCAACCCAAATGTCCCCCAGCATATGGATGGGTAAAGATAATGTTGTCTCTATATATATGAAATATTATTAAGCCCTAAAAAGGAATGAAATCCTAATACATGTTACAACATGGATGAACACCAAAGACATCAAGTTGAGTGAAATAGGCCAGACACAAAAGGACAGATATTGTATGATTCCACTTACATGAAATAGCTAGAATGTGCAAATTCATTGAGACAGAAAGTAAATACAGGTTGCCAGGAATAGTGGAGGGAGGGGGAATGGCAAGTTAAAGCATCATGAGTACAGGGTTTCCATTTTGTCAATGAATGGTGGTAATGGTAACAATATTCGAATGTGATTAATGCCATTGAATTGTATGCTTGGGAGTGGTTGAAATGGGAAATTTTAGACTGCATATATGTTACTACAATTTTATTTATTTTTTTAAAAGATTTATTTTTATTTATTTCTCTCCCCTTACCCCCCCCCCCCCCAATTGTCTCTTCTCTGTGTCCATTTGCTCCGTGTTCTTTGTCTGCTTCTGTTATTGTCAGCAGCACGGGAATCTGGGTCTCTTTTTGTTGCATCATCTTGCTGAGTCAGTTCTCCATGTGTGCAGTGCCATTCCTGGGCAGGCTGAACTTTCTTTCGCGCTGGGCGGCTCTCCTTAAGGGGCGCACTCCTTGTGCGTTGGGGCTCCCCTACGCAGGGGACACCCCTGCGTGGTATGGCACTCTTTGCGCACATCAGCACTGCGCATGGGCCAGCTCCATATGGGTCAAGGAGGCCTGGGGCTTGAAGCCTGGACCTCCCATGTGGTAGACGGACTTCCTATCCATTGGGCCAAGTCTGTTTCCCTGTTACTACAATTTTAAAAAGAGAGAGAGACTAAAGAGACAATGACAATTGAATGCAATACATGATTCTGAATTGGATCTAATAGTGGACAAGAAAAGGTCCAAAATGTATACATTTCATATCAGTGTTAAAGTTCTTAAACTTTATAGCTCTACTTCAGGTACGTAAGTGGAGAAGCGGATGTGGCTCAAGCAACTGGGCGCCTGCCTACCACATAAGAGGTCTTGGGTTCTGTTCCTGGTGCCTCCTAAAGAAGTTGAGCAAGGGAAGTAGACTTGGCCCAGTGGATAGGGTGATTGAGTGCCTCCCTCCCACATGGGAGGTCCTGGGTTCAGTTCCCAGGGCCTCCTAAAAAAAAAAAGATGGACAGAGAGCAGACAGTGAGTGTAACCAATGGGGGGGAGGGGAAGGGATAAATAAATCTTTAAAAAAATGTACGTACATAAGTGAACATGGAATTAATAAAATGCCAAAAGAGCATGATGTTTGCAATCTACTCTCAAATGTTTAGAAAATAGATAAATAGATGATATATAAATAGATAACAGATGATAGAAAGATAGACATGATAGAGTGATATCGCAAAATTGGCAAAATATTAAAAGTTGGCAAATTGGTTATCTGAGCATGAGTTATATTGGAGTACTTCACTGTTTTTGTACTATTTTTGCAACTCTTCCCATAGTTTGAAATTTTTTCAAAATAAAAAGTTAAATAAAAAATGCACACATTCCCTTGTCCACATCTAGAGAGAATTACTTGGTCCCTGTAGTCCTATAAAATATCCTGAAGTTCACTTACTTAAATTGCATGCCTGAACCAAAAGCTGTGCATAGAAAGATGGAAATGTGATGGTTGGCTTAAACTAATCAGGGAGTAGGTTCATTTCTCCAGAAGCACATG
The DNA here is from genome assembly GCF_030445035.2 of Dasypus novemcinctus. Lineage (NCBI taxonomy): Eukaryota > Metazoa > Chordata > Mammalia > Cingulata > Dasypodidae > Dasypus > Dasypus novemcinctus. Next base: position 36,223,559 of record NC_080689.1, read on the forward strand.
GACTGCATGGGGAGGGGTGGATTCTTCAAATGAAAAGCAAGTTACTGTGGAAGAGAGAAGGTAGAACTAAATGCTGGGAGACAACCAGTAAGTATTCACTATGGTAACCATTGTCATTATTCATTACTACTGACTTCCTTGGCCCTGACCCTCAGCTCTTGTTTATATCTTTAGACTCAAAAGAGAAAAAAACACTAAGATAGCTTTTATTTCGAGTAATTGTATTCTTTTTAGTAAAGAAAGATTAATAAGTATAAAAGTAGTTTAATTTAACTGGGTATGAGGCATCTGGAGCACCAGCCAAACAAGAAATTATATGCAGGGACTGCAGGGGTTTAACAGGCATGAATGCCAGGGATAGAATGAGCAGGGAGGAAACTAGAAGGATGGTGATTTGCCAAAATGCCAAACCCGTAAGGGTGAGAAAAGTTATTGGCCTGTACTTTACTGGAGCCAAGTTAGAACTGTTAGATAGGTCAGGAGAAAAGGACCAATTAACAGCAGGAGGGGGCATTCCCTAAAGCAGAGTTGAGAGACAAAAGATCTGATCGAAATATGATTTTTACTGCTCTGGCCACCATTTTACATCTCCCTGCCCATCTAAGAGATTCCTCTTTGTCCCTGCTCCCATCCAATCAATCATCAATTTCTGCTAATTTTATTCTGCCCTTTCTGCCAAGAAGGCTCTCCCACACTCCTTTCTTCAATTTATCTGTCTAATTCCTACTCATTAGTTGAGACTTTTAAATTGTCTTTCCTTCCCAGGAAGGCCTCCCTGTACACTATCCCTTCCCAGGCCCCAAGACACACACAACAGGTTGACTTAAATTACCCTGTTTGGTACTCCTTATCTATAATCAATATCCAGAAGCCGAGTGATTTGTCTACTTACTGACCTCAACCATTTAATGGTTCTGAAGAGCAGGGACTTTACCATTACCATCTTTGGTTCCTTGGCATCCAGCACAGGGCCTGGCACACAGTAACACTCAATGAATGAAGGAGGCTATTCCTTTGGTTACAATCTGAAATCTTTTACCCAGGACTTAAGCAAAATGACACATAAGAACCAAAGTGTTTCTCAACCCACCTGTCCATTCTTTCTAGAAGGAGTAGGGGGAAAGGACCACAGAGACACATTAGTTTTAAAGTGGTGAAAACAGAGTCAAGACTGCCAAAAAGGCCCAGAATGTCTCTTTACCTTTCCTATTCTTCTTCAAATCCTGTTCTTATCCTCAGACTGTTAAAGGATGTTTATTGTCCCTATTTAGTCACACAGAGGTCACAAAACATTTAAATTTTGTCTTTTCCAGTCAGAATAAGGATGTAATCATTTCATGAAAGTGACCATTATAATAGTTCAGACTTACAAATGCTGGTTATTGGCATTTACAGAACAAAGCAAGCCACCTGAATTAAGTACCAGGCACTCAGTAAACTTACTGTAATACCTCATTCCTGGTTACAAAGAGCTCATATGACCTTTATGTAGGGAATTTGTTTTCTGTTTAATTTTGTTTTCCATTCAAAACAGAGATACATCCATTATAGGAAAAGACCCAATTACTGGGTAAACACAATAACACCTAATGACTACACCCTATGGTATTTAGTCTCAAAACATTTGGCATTTCTTAACACATAGAATTACAAATATTTTAGCATTACACTAAAATGAGATTAAATGTAGTTTAAAATGTTCAAGGAGGTAGAAGGCTCAACCCTGTTTCTCAAGCAGGCTAACAGAAAGGTCCTGTGCTTTGCCTGATGGGTTTTTTTTTTTTTTTTTTTAAGATTTATTTATTTATTTCTCTCCCCTTTCTCCCCACACCCCCGCCCCGGTTGTCTGTTTTCTGTGTATATTTGCTGCGTCATCTTCTTTATCCGCTTCTGTTGTTGTCAGCAGCACGGGAATCTGTGTTTCTTTTTGTTGTGTCATCTTGTTGTGTCAGCTCTTTGTGTGTGCGGCGCCATTACTGGGCAGGCTGCACTTTCTTTCACGCTGGGCGCCTCTCCTTATGGGGCGCACCCCTTGTGCATGGGGCTCCCCTATGTGGGGGACACCCCTGCATGGCAAGACACTCCTTGCATGCATCAGCACTGCACATGGGCCAGCTCCACACGGGTCAAGGTGGCCCGGGGTTTGAACCACAGACCTCCCATGTGGCAGACGGGTGCCGTAACCACTGGGCCAAGTCCGACTCCTGCCTGATGGGTTTTGACATTAAGGAAAGGGAAGAAGATTAAGAAGTGGGGATCCACTTCAGTAATTTCTTGCAAGTTTCTGATTATTTGGAGGCAGATCCACCTGTAGGCAAGTTTCTTGAAAGGACTAATGCGTCTCTATGTCCGCCCCTCAGTCAGGACTGTTTTCAAGCCCTTTCACCTGTTTTTGGCATCCTTCCCACTGGTCCCTGTGCACTCAAGCTATGCTTTTCCAGTCTGGGTTTAGGGCTGCTACACTATGCCTGTATGATTGTCACTCCCCAAGGCCTTCCATGAGAATTATATTGATAACAACTTTTACAGGTCTAAAGGACCCCTTTTTCCCTTCATATTTTAGTGTTTTCTTAATTCTAAGGTATACCCCTTTCTTTCTTTCCTTTTTTTTTTCCTTCTTCACATTTCAGTGTTTCTGAAATTGGAATTAATTTCACAGTCTTTTTTTCTCCTGAAAAAGTGGCCACTACATTTTTGGTCTGTCCTACAATCAAAAGCATCTTAAGGATTGGAGAGATGTGGTATAAATATACTTCACTGGAGACAATCAGTTCTTCAAGAGTCAGAAAACCTTGCTCCACACAGAGATTTGAGTTTCTTATATAGATAACTCAAGCAGAAAAAGGACTTGAGATAGGAGTATATGAATAGTTTAGGCAAAACAAACTAACTCTTAACCCCCTCTTTGCATTTTGTGGTTTGGGGATTGGATGTAAATGAAACATGAAGCTAAATGCCTCCATCACAGAGAAGATAAGGGATCACAAACTCTCTACACTCATGGTCTTAAGGCCTAATATTTGTGTTGAACAAGCAGCTGAAATTCTAAAGAGGACCCTGAGCCTCTACAGAAGAATGTCCTTTATGTGGATGACCAGTTATCTAATACCACCTGTTGGGTCTTCCCTGAAAGGCCTGCAACTCGTTTCTATTTATTCTTGCTAAAGAGATGGCCATTTTGGTCACTAGTCTGTAGAGAGGGGCTGAGCATCAATATAACCATGAACATATGTAGTTCTTTGAGTAAAATATTCAGAGACAGCTGAGACCCATTTCTGATGCCCAGCAAAATTATACAATGAACTTCTAAAATATTTTAGGGAAGACAGTTGAATAAGAGCCCTATTCCAAGGATCCCCATCCAAATATTCTTAGTATTTGAAGTTAAAAATAAAATGGAAATTCTGAGAATAACATGCCTGTCCCTAACATTTGCAGAACCCATAGCAAGAGGACAAATAGTGGGCTACATACATACATACAATAACTAAACCATTAAAAGTATAAATGAAGTGAACAAACCATTAAATAAATATGTTCTCTTCACCTTCCTTTATTATGGCAAATTAAAAAAAAAATACGTGTAAAGCAATAGTTTTTATATGACTCAATGCCAAACAGCAAAAATGACTGGATTTAATTATTATTGCTCATTTGGGTGATTCATTGATGGACTGATGATGTTTGGTGACTAATGAAGATGTACACAACTGATACATTATTATACATTTATTGTATTCATTTTATTTTTCTATTTTTTCAGCAAAATCACTAATTATAGTATAAAACACATTTTCACATAATTTGTGCTCTTTAGACAATAATGGCAAAATAAACAAAAACAATTTATTTTTTTCAAAATGTATCTTTGATTTTTGTTTAACATTTTATTATGGAAACTTTCATATATTTACCAATGCATATATTAGAGTATAATGAACCCCCAAGTATACATCATCTGGCTTCCATAACTGTCAAATCTTGATCAATCTTTCTTCATCTATACTAACCAACTCCTTCCAGTCAATTATCTTGAAACAAATACTGTCATATCATATCCTTTCATACTTGAATATTTCAGTATGATCTTGAGAAAAATAGGAACTCCTAAAAATTAACCTTAATATTATTTTCATATAAAAATTAATACCTTAATATTAGATATTTCAAAAGTTAATTTCAGTGGAATTGGAGGAATTTTATTCTGCTGAGGCAGTAGCAACTGATATTGTAAATAAAATTCCTCAGTCAATACTAAGATTTGGAAATGAACCATGAATTTTACATATCATTTTCATACCTTTTAATGGGGTTGCAATAATTATCATTATCATGAGAAATATTACAAATTTTAAATTTCATATTAGGAATTCTTTCATTTTTATTGTAATTTTTTTTCACCAGTCCTTAAGACAATATCTATAACCATATAGTACTAAGTTCTTTCAATTTTTTCACAGATGGGATATCATTAAAAAAAGAGAAGAATATGTGGCTTGATTTGTTCAAAGCTTTCTACACAGGACATATATCTCTAGGATGTATAGAAAATATCATATATATATTGCATATACATTTGTATATGAATGTCTTCATAACCATGCAAACATTTTTATTTCCTTTTTCCAATTTCTTTTATCATGTTCGAATATAGCTTGTTATGTATGTCACATTTAGCATCTTTCTATTTAGAAAAATCATTTTCTCTAAAAAATTAAAAAGTATATAAAATTATTTAAAAAGCAAAATATCCTTGCAACTAAAAAAGTAAAATATGTAGGAATAAATTTAACCAAGAATGTAAGGGACTTATACACAGAAAACTACAAATCATTAATGGAAGAAATTAGAGAAGTCCTAAATAAATGGAAAGATATTCTGTGCTCATAGATTGGAAGACAAATATTGTTAAGATTCAATGCTACCTAAAGTAATTTACAGGGAAGTGGATGTGACTCAAGCGACTGGGTTCCCATTTACCACATAGGAGGTCCTGGGTTTGATTCCCGGGGCCTCCTGGTGAAGACGAGCTGGCCTGTGTGGAGAGCTGATGCAACAAGATGACACAACAAAAAAGAAACACAGAGGAAAGACAATGAGAGCCACAACACACCAGGGAGCTGAGGTGGCTCAAGCGATTGAGGGCCTCTCTCCCAAATTGGAAGGTTCTGGAATTGCTTCCTGGTGCCTCCTAAAGAGAAGATGAGAAGAGAAGACAGACACAGAAGAATGCACAGCGAATGGACCCAGAGAGCAGAGAACACAAGCAGCAAGGGGGGCAGTGGGAATAAATAAATTAAAAAATAATTCTAAAAAAAAAAGCAATTTACAGATTCAACACAATTAAAGAAAAATTCCATTAGCTTTCTTTACAGAAACGGAAAAGGTAATAATCAAGTTCATATGTAAGGGAAGGGGCCCTGAATAGCCAAAACCTTCTAGAAAAAGAAGAACCAAGTTGGAGGACTAATGCTTCCTGATTTTAAAATGTATTACAAAGGTACAGTAATCATAACAGCATGGTATTGGCACGACAGTATACATATAGACCAATGGAACAGAATTAAGTGTGCAGAAATAAACCTACATATCTATGGGCAATTTATTTATTTTTAGGATTGAACCCAGGATCTCATACATTGGAAGCAGGTGCTCAACAACTGAGATACATCTGTTACCCTGGCCAACAGATTCTTTTTTTAAGATTTATTTTTTCTTATTTTTCTCCCCTTCCCCTTCGCCCCCATTGTCTGCTCTCTCTGTCCATTTGCTGCGTGTTCTTCTTTGTCCACTTGCATTCTTGTCAGCAGCACCGGGAATCTGTGTTTCTTTTTGTTGCATCATCTTGCTGTGTCAGGTGTGCTGTATGTGCAGCACCACTCCTGGATAGGCTGCGCTTTTCTCACATGGGGTGGCTCTCCTTACAGGGCACACTCCTTGTGCGTGGGGCTCCCCTACACATGGCACTGCACTCCTTGTGTGCATCAGCACTATGCATGGGCCAGCTCACCACACAGATCAGGAGGCCCTGGGTTTGAACCCTGGGCCTCCCATGTGGTAGGTGGATGCTCTATCAGTTGAGCCAAATCCACTTCCCCAATAGATTTTTTTTTTACATTAAAAAAAAATTTATTGAAGTATATCACTCATACATAAACTTACACAAACAATAAGTGTATAATAATAGTTGTGAACTTACAAAACAAACATATATAACATCATACAGGACTCTCATAACTCACCCTACCACCAATAACTTGCATTGTTGTTAAACCTTTCCAACTAATGATTAAAGAGAATTGTCAAAATATTACTACTAAACAAAGTATTTTCCACCAACCAATACTATTATTATCTTTATATCATTTATATATGAACATACATAAACAATTAAGTGTATAGTGAAAGTTGTGAACTTACAAAGCAAATATGCATAACATCGTAGAGGGGTCCCATATATCAACCCTCCACCAACACCTTGCATAGTCATGAGACATTTGTTACAAATTATGAGAGGATATTGTAAACATCTTAGTACCAATCATAGTCCTTATCTTATATTTGGCGTGTTTTTCCCCCAACCCACCCTATTTATATTTTTTAAAATATCTTTTATGACAGAAGTTGTAAATTATAAAAAAATCATGCACATGTGCAGAATTCCCAAACAACACTCATCCATCAACACACCACAATGTTGTGTGTCATTTACTACAGATAAAATAATATCTGATTGTTACCATGTCCATAGTGTACATTTGGCTCACATTTTCCATACTGCCTCATTATCAACACAATACATCTTTCGCATGGATGCAAGAATATTATTACTACTAACCACAGTCCATAGGTCCCTCCAACTGTATTTTTCCCAGGCTTCTCCACATTCCTAACACCCTACAGCAGTGATATACATTTGCTCTAGCTAACAAAGGACACTCTTGCATCTGTACCATCAACCACAATTCTCATCCACCTCTTGGTTTACTGTGCTATCCAGTTCCTAAACTATTCCCTAGCATTCTGTCAATTGGCATTTACATAACTAGACTACCATTTTCAGTCACATCCCTGTTTATAAATTAGCTGTTACTCACTGTGTGTTACCATCCACTCTATACATTTCCCCACTTTTACAGTAAAGCTAATTAAAACTTCTACATACATTAAACATCAGTAGTCCACTCAGTCCTTATCTCCTTTAGGAATCCACCACCTACCACCAGGTCTTGAAGATATTTTCCAGTAATTTCTTCTAGAAGTTTTATGGTTCTTGCTTTTTAGTTTTTTGACCCATTTTGAGTTAATTTTTGGAAAAGGTGTGAGATAGGGGTCCTCTTTCCTTCTTTCAGCTATGGATATCCAATTCTTTCAGCACCATTTGTTGAATGGATTGTTCTGCCTGAGCTGTGTGAGTTTGACAGGCTAGTCAAAAATCACTTGACCATATCTGTGAGGGTCTGTTTCTGAACCATGCATTTGGTTCCATTGGCCTATTGTGTCTGTCTTTAGGCCAGTATCATGCTGTTTTTACCACTATAGGTAGGTATTATGATTTAAAGTCTGGAGATGAGGGTTCACTTTTCCTTTTTATGATGTTTCTGGTTATTCAGGACTCCTTACCCTTCCAAATAAATTTAATGATTGTGTTTTCAATTATTTCTTTAATGCTGGTGGAATTTTTATTGTGATTGCATTAAATCTGTATATCAATTTGAGTAGAATTGACATCTTAATGATATTTAGTCTTCCAATCCATGAGTGTGGAATGTTCTTCCAGTTATTTAGGGCTTTTTTGATTTGTTTTAACACTGAGTTGCAGTTTTCCAAATACAAGTGCTTTACATCATTGGTTAAGTTTATTCCTGACTATTTGAGTTTTACCTGTCATATTTTATTTTCACCATTCTTTTGATACTTTTAGTTACTTTTATTGACATAATCTTCATTTCTAGACTCTCTTCGAGGTCCCTCTCTCCTGCTTTTTCTTTCCAGGCTCTAGTAACACCCTTTAGTATTTCCTGAAAATCTGGTCTCTTGCTTAGAAATTCTCTCAGTTTCTGCTTATCTGTGAATATTTTAATTTCACCCTCAGTTTTGAAAGACAGTCTTACTGGATATAAGATTCTTGGCTGGAAGTTTTTCTCTTGCAGTATCTTATATATATCAGACCACTGTCTTCTTGCCTCCATGGTTTCTGGTGAGAAATCAGCATTTAATCTTATTGGATATCCCTTATATGTTATGCATTGCTTTTCTCTCACTGCTATCAGAATTCTCTCTTTATCTTTGGCATTTGACATTCTGATGAGTACGTGTCTTGGAGTTGGTCTATTTGCATTTTTTTGGATGAGAGTACGTTATGCTTCTTGGTAATGGATATCTATGTCATTCAGTAGGGTTGGGAAATTTTCTACCGTTATTTCTTCAGATATTCCTTCTGCCCCTTTTCCCTTCTCTTTTCCTTCTGGGACACCCATGACACGTATGTTTGCATGCCTTTTGCTGTCATTTAGTTCTCTGAGACCTTGTTCATTTTTTTCCATTCTTTTCTTCATCTCTTCTTTTGTATGTTCACTTTCAGAGGCCATTTCTTCAAGCTCACTAATCCTTTCTTCTGCCTCCTCAAATCTGCTATTATATGATTCCAATGTTTTTTAAATTTCATTAATTGCACCTTTCATTCCCATAAGATCTGCTATTTTTCTATGTATGCTTTCAAATTCTTTTTTGTGTTCATCCAGTGTCTTCTTAATATCCTTAATCTCTTTAGCCATCTCATTGAATTTATTAAGATGTATTTGAACATCTATGATTCATTGTCTCAACCCTTTTATGTCATCTGGAAGCTTATCTTGTTCCTTTAACTGGGCCATAGCTTCCTGTTTCTTGGTGTGGATTGTAGTTTTTTGTTGGTGTCTTCGCATCTGGCTCCCTAGAGTATTTTTTCTGGGTGCATTTTTTCTCTTTAGTTTAGGGCTTCCTATCCTTTCTCCCTAGCTGTTTTCAGGATTATACTGTAGCCAACTGAATTTATTCATCAGTTGTTGAAATTGGTGCCCAACCTGTCTCTTCCCCCCTGTTTTGGAGAAGTGGAGCTTTCAATTCCAGCCACATAACAGCTCCTGAGGCGGCTTGTGCCTCCTGAGGAGGATGGGCACCGGCCTCCGTGGCATGGAGCGCTCTACTTACAAGTCTTCTCAGCAGATGGGCAGTCTCCTCCTTCTACTCCTTCAAGGATGTGGCAGGATGCTCTTTTGGTCTCCTGGAGCCCCAAACAGGTGCTTCAGTGAGCTCCAGAGAGCTTGGGTGTTTGCTAACTGTCCTGTAGCTGACTCCAGGAGCTCCTTACTCTGCTGCCATCTTACTGGTTCCCCCAATAGATTTTTAATAAGGGAGCCAAGTCTACTCAATGGGGAAGGAATAGTCTGCTCAACAAATGGTGTTGGGAAACTGGATATCCACATGGAGAAGAATGAAAACGGACCCCTATCCCACAGCATATATAAAAATTAACTCAAATGGATCAAAGACCTAAATATAAGGGCTAAAACTAAAAAATCTCTTAGATGAAAGCATAGGGAAATATTGTCAGGTCCTTGCATTAGGCAATGAAATCTTAGACTTTAACTGAAAGCATGAATGAAAAAATAAAAGGAAAAACATAGGTAAATTTGACTTCTTAAAAGTTCAAAACTGTGCAAAGGACATTATCAAGACAATTTAAAAAGACAACCAATAGAATGGGAGAAAATATTTGGAAATCATATATCTGATGAGGGTTTCAAGTTCTGAATATATGAAGAACTACAACACAATGACAAAAAGACAAAAATCCAATTTTAAAATGGGTAAAGAAATGAATAGTTATTTCTCCAAGAATGATATAGAAATGGTCAATAAACACATGAAAAGATGTTCAACATCATTTGCCATTAGAGAAATGTAAATCAAAACAATGAGGAGTCGGACTTGGCCCAGTGGTTAGGGCATCCACCTACCACATGGGAGGTCTGTGGTTCAAACCCTGGGCCTCCTTGACCCATGTGGAGCTGGCCCATGCGCAGTGCTGATGCGCTTGAGGAGTGTCATGCCACACAGGGATGTCCCCCGCATAGGGGAGCCCCACACGCATGGAGTACGCCCCATAAGGAGAGCCGCCCAGCACGAAAGAACGTGCAGCCTGCCTAAGAATGGTGCCACGCACACGGAGAGCTGACACAACAAGATGATGCAACCAAAAGAAACACTGATTCCTGTGCTGCTGACAACAACAGAAGTGGACAAAGAAGAAAGACGCAGCAAATAGACACAGAGAACAGACAACCGGGGTGGGGAGGAGGGGAGAGATATAAATAAATAAATCTTTAAAAAAACAAACAAACAAAATGGCACAATGAGATACCACCTATTATCCACTAGAATGGCTATTATTAAAACAAACAAACAACAGCAACAAAATAGAAAATAACAAGTACTGGCAAGGATGTGTAGAAATAGGAACGTTGCTATCTTGTTGGTGGGAATATAAAAGTGTGCAACCGCTGTGGAAAACAGTTGGTAGTATATTAGTCTGCCAAAGGGGTGCTGATGCAAAGTCCCAGAAATCTGTTGGCTTTTATTTGCGGTAAAAGCTTACAGTTACCAGGCCCTAAGGAATCCAACTCAGGTTTGCTTTGTCACTGAAGTCAGTTGCCATGTGTTGAAGCAAGATGGTTGCTGATCTCTGTGAGGGTTCATTCTTCCCCTCTGGGCTTCCTCTTTCTCAGCTGCAGACTGCCGTAGGGCTTGTCTCTCAGGGTTTCTTCCTTCTCCTGGCATAGGGCTCAATTCTTTTTGGGCCTTCTCAGCTGTTCTAGTCTCTTTCCAAGGTCAGCTGCAGCTGCAAACTATCAGGTGAATGGCTTGTATCTCCTTGGGGCCCCAGGATAAAAAATGACAGAGCTCTCTCTCTTCCTGTGCATCTTCTTGAGTGAGTGTCCTCTTATATGGGCCCACCAAGGGGATGGGGACTCAACCTGGGTCATGCTTTACTGACGTGTGGAATAAAAGCCATAATCTCAACAGGTAATTTAATCAAGGGCCCCTCAACTAAATCTAATATAATCAAAGGGTATCACACTTAGAAGAATAGATTAGTTTCCAAACATAATATTTCTCTTTTTGGGATTCATAAATAATCTCAGGAAGTTAAATATGGAAGTGGCAATCCTACTTCTAAATATGTACCCCAAAGAATTGAAAGCAGGGTCCCGAACAGGTATTTGTACAGCAGTGTTCACAGCATTATTCACAATAGCCGAAAGATGGAAACAACCCGAATATCCATTAGCAGAAGAATGTGTTTTATGCATACAATGGAGTATCATCCAGCTGTAAAAAAGAATATGAAGACATCATATTGAGTGAAATGACAGACATAAAAGGAAACATATTATATGATCTCGCTGATATGAAACAATTAGAATAGCACATTATAGTCAGAAACTAAAATATAGGTTGCCGGGGGTTGGGGGTTGAGAATGGGGATTAATGCTTAATTGGTGCAGAGTTTCTGTTTGGGATGGTGGAAAAGTTTTGGTAATAGTAGTAATGGCAGCACAACATTGTGAATATAATTAACATCACTAAATTATATATTTAAGTGTGGAAAAGGAAAATTTTAGGCTGTATATGTTACTAGAATAAAAATGTTTTTAAAATGACAGACCTGTACAACAAAAAACATGCATCCTAATGGATTATAGTTAATAGTAGTGTAATTATAATCATATTGTTTTATTAGTTGTAACAGAGGTACCACACTAATGCAAAAGGTTAATAATAGAGACAACTATGTGTGTGAGTGCATTTAGGACAATGTTGTGAATGTGACTAATCCCACTGAATGGTATGCTTCAGAATTGTAGAGAGTGGAAAGTTGTATATATGCTTCCAGAATTTTTTTTTTTTTAAAGAGAAACTAAAAAGACAATGGCAATTAAATATAATACATGATGCTGGACTGGATCTAATAATGGAGGAGGAAAGGCCCTAAAGTACCTTATTGGGACATTTTAAAAACTTGGAATATAAACTAAGATTTATATCAATAGAACTTGATAACTGTACTTAAGGTGGTTACATAAGTGAAGATCCTTGTTCTTAGGAAATGTACATGGAAATATTAAATGTTTGATGAGCATAATGCATGCTATCTACTCTCAAATGTTTAGAAAATAGATAAATAGGTAGATAGACGGATGGATAGATAGAATGGTATGGCAAATGTGGCAAAATGTTAAAAGTTGGTGGATGTGGGTATCTGGAAGTGGAGTGGGGCATGTTGCAGTTCTCTGGATTTTTAAAAAAATATTTATTTGTTTGTTTGTTTATTTATTTATTCCCCCTCCCTCTGTTGTGTCCTCTCTGTGTCCATTTGCTATGTGTTCTTCTGTGTCTGCTTATATTCTCATTAGGTGGCTCCGGGAATTGATCCTGGGACCTTCCAAAATGGGAGAGAGGTGATCATTCTCTTGCACCACCTCAGCTCCCTGGTCTGTTGCATCTCTTATTAGTTCTCCTCTCTTTTTGTTGCATCATCTTGCTGCGCCAGCCCTCCTCGTAGGCCAGCACTCCTGCGCGGGGAGAGCACTCCTGTGGGGGGAAGCACTCCTGTGTGTACTCCATGCAGGACAGCACTCTGTGCGGGCCAGCACTCTGGGTGGGCCAGCTCGCCACACAGGCCAGCTTGCCCTCACCAGGAGGCCCTAGGCATCGTATCCTGGACCTCCTATATGGCAGATGGGAGCCCAATTGCTTGAGCCACATCCATTTCCCTGTATGGATTTTTTAAAAAAGTTTTTAGGCAGTAATCTGTATGGATTTTGTATTATTTTTGCAACTGTTTGTAAGTTTGAAATTATCTAAAAAAATAGGAATGACTCATTAAAATGACATTCAATTAAATAAACAAAAAGTAAATAGCCAAACTTAGATCTTTTGTAAAATGTTTTTTGTAAGCTTTGCTAGAATCATTAATAGCCAACCACAGTCCACACTAAATAAACGTGGCTAGCACAAAATCAAAATTACTTTCCACCAAAAACCACAATTCCCTATTTATCTGAGAATCTACTCTTGTTTCACTTAACTATTCTAGTGAAGCTTGCTATCTTGACTAAATGAAATCTAACTGCTCTAACAGCATTTAACTGGCATCTCCATTGTTAACTGAGGGTGGCTGTGAAGTCAAATGTGTTTAATCAAGATGATCCATCTCTGTGCAGGTCCAGGAAATGTATAAAATCCTTGAATCACACCAAAGAATGTCACTGCTCTTGGCAGCATTGAGGCCTTGCCTCCTAGTTGCATGTGGTTAGATATTTAATAAATTTGTACGTTATGTGTTTGTGATATGCAGGGCCCTTTGAAGTGCAGGGCCCAGGGCAGGGGCTCTACTTGCCTGAGTCTAAGAGTGGCATTGCAGACCAATAATAAATGTGAGTATTAATAATACCTTCTTATATGCATGTGCTACATTTTTTGATTTATGATTTCTTTTGATCTTTATAATAACCTATGGACTAGAATAGAGCAATTAGAGATGAGAAACAGAGGTCTAGAAAGGTGAAGTGATTTGTCTAAAATTATACCTCTAATTAGAAGTAGAGTTAAGAGTAGAACTTAGGTCTCCCTACACAAGTCTTCCTGCTATACCATCTTATACCATGCTGCCTCCTTATTATTTCTGAAACAAAGAGACCTGACAGATATGGGGCATCCCAACATTTTTCACTCCATAAAACCCTTTGGATTTTAGTAGAGAAAAAAAATATAGGGCAATGAATGAAAAAAAGCCACATGCCATTTCATAGCTGTTAAGTCCATGCGGGACTAATATATACACATTGACCAATGTTTAAGAAACTAGCAATTTATCTCCTTCCTGGCAAAAGTTCACTTGAGTAATACAGAATAAATTTTCTGAGGAACAAGGATCATATTCTTTAGCCTACTCATAAGGTACTAAATGCAACTCTGGGAATATAGACAGCATCTTCTAAGAGCCAGGGCTGAGTTCAATATATAGCACCTAGAAGTACAAAACATTAGTATGAAAATGAATGTAATCCTCTCTCAGTAATGTAAGCCAGATTCCTTGCTGCTTCTCCTGTGTAGTTTTCTCAGGCCTACCTGAGGGCCCCTGCCCTATGCTTATATGGATCTGAGACTTCAAGTACTTACTAAAATCCTTTTTTCCTTTATCTTTTAATATTTTTGAATTTAGGATGTCTTTTATAGTTGATAGCATCTTAGATGAAATAGAATATACCAAACTGTTAACCGTGATTACTTCTGGTAAGTGTGATAGTGTTTGTACTCTCTCCAGGAAGAATGCATTACTTTTATAATAAAAACTAAATTAAAAAAATTAAGAAAAAATATCACATGGTTTATGTACCCTCTCTCACTATACTAAAAGAATATCGGAGAATGTAGTAATAGTAATTAACATTTCATGTTTTTTAAAAAATCTTTACTTGTAATAGCATTTATACAACTCACAATTTCCCATTTAAGCCATATTCAACTGTGCAACTCTATTCATTACATTTACAATATTGTGCTACCATCACCAATATCCATTACTCCAACTTTTTCATCACCTCAGGTATTCTGCACAAATTAAACAACTTTCCCTCAACCCTACCCTGAAACACCCTGGTAACCTATAATCTACTTTCTGTCCCTATGAAATTTTCTCCTTCTAGGTATTTCATATAAGCAAGACCACACAATATTTGTCTTTCTGTGTCTGGCTTATTTCACTTAACATGATGTCTTCAAGGTTCATCCAGGTTGTCGCATGTATCAGAATTTCATTCCTTTTCACAGCTAAATAACATTCTGTTTTGTGTATATACCACATTTTGTTTATTCATCCATTTATTGATGGACACTTGGGTTGCTTCAACTTTTTGGCTATTGTGAATAATGCTACTATGAACAATAGTGTACAAATACCTGTTCAAATCCCTGCTTTCAGTTCTTTTGGGTATATACCAAGAAGTGGGATTTCTGGGTCATATGGTAATTCTATTTTCAACTTTTGAGGAAGCACCAAACTGATTTCCATAGTTATTTCATAGGGTTTTATATTCCTAATGTATTTTATAAGGCCCGACATGCTGGCAATCAGTTTGATATTTCTAAGATATTCCTCACAGTAGTTAGCTCAAATCTGCAATAGAAACACGCCTTAGAGTTCCCTGGTACTCACCATATTGTATTGTAATTGTCTACTTGATAATTTTTTCCCACCAAATTGAGAGTTCCTTGAAGGTATTAATGGTGCTCACTCATTTTTCTTTCTCTGGCACCTAATGCAGAGTCCAGCATATTATGGTAAAATGAATGAATGAATGAATGAATGAATGAAAAAATGAATAAACCTAAGACCTCTAGGTGCTCAATATTTTTTGAAAGTTATTTCCACCTAGGCAATTTAACAGCCTGCTTCCATCAAGGATGTTCATTCTCTGCTAGGACATGACCTGTTCATTTTTCCTTTGTGGATGGTGAATGACAAGACACAAGCAGGAAGTGTTCTCTTAAAGAAGTGTTTCTGTAGTCTCCTCTCAGGCATATACAGCTTTTGCTTTCAGTTATCAAATATGTTAATCTATCTAATTATTATGTAAGCAGATAAAGAAAGCCACTTTCCAACTTGCTATTGAATTAAATATCTTGCTGAGACAGGTTGTAAATAGGAAAGTTTGAAATATTTTTTTTATTACTTAAACCTAAAGAAAAATTTTGTCCTTGAAAACTTCTCATTTGGTCTTTAAACTGTGGTATTATGCTTATATGAGGAAGTCTTTTGGGGGGAGTAGTCTCAGTCCCTAAATCTTCATGGTGATGGATTGAGCAAAAGTAGGATTCAGTAATGAAAATAAAAGCCCTTGACAGTTATTTAGCACTTTACAGTTTTTAAAGCACATTTTACTTGTATTATCTTATTTGTTCGTCATAACCACCCTGAGAGGTAGGCAGGGCAGTTTTTACTATCCTCATTTTACAAATGGGGAAATGAAAGCCCATTTAATTTAAATGAATAGCTCAGGGTCCCTGAGTGACAGGGTTAGACTTAGGACCCAGGACCTTAGTCTAGTGCTCTTTCCTCTATACCAAAGAGAAGAACGCTGGACCTGACAATTGACACTGACATTAAATTCACTAGCAAATGCCCAACTTTCACCGAGACTGCACATATAAAGCCTGATTCCAAAGACTGGTCTTGAAAGACTTTCTGGACAATGTGGGCAGAACAGGCACAGAAGTCATTAACAAGATGCACTTTCCCCCTCTTAGCCACTACAATACTGTGAAGGGCAAGAACGTATGTGAGAACTGAAACAACAGGCAGGAAATGCTCAATAGCCGTTGGTTAATATATCATCACAGCTCTAGTTCCTTTTATCAACTTTCAAAAGACAAGATCTTGCTGGATGGAATTTTTATTTTGTCTAACATTCCTTAAAGTTCATTTGTAGGCTGTTAGATGATTCTTGGGAATTTTAAAAATTGCAATTAAAAAGGGGTTTTATAGGGTAATATGATTTGATCTATATCTGAGAGCCTCCTTTAAAAACTATGATTTAAAAAACTGTAGAGGCATGAATAACAGAACAGACTTTTCTCATACAACTGTGTGTTTGCATTGTTAATTAAGTCCTGTAAAATGTTTCCAGTAAATTAATTATAGCTAAAAATCAGAAGGGACCATAAAGCAAAAACTGCAGGGGAGTAAGAGTCACAGCCAGCTGTTCTTCAAAAATGGAACACTGATTTTTATTTTTTTAAGTGTTCAACAAATAGTCCTAAAGCACATCCTTACTATCTTAATCTTATATTGTTGATGGACCATAAGGTTTCATGTACTGAAGAAGAAAAATGCCTGTTATATAATATTAATATATTCTAATGTTTTCAAGTTATTTCATGGCAGGCTGAAATTTTATGGAGGCAAAATTTTTGGAAATTTAAAATAATAACAATTATAGAAAGAAAAAAAACCAATACTTCAAAAATTTTAATCCTGATTTTCTTGGGGTGTGAGAGTGCTTCTCTGTCTCCATGCCACCATCCTTCTTCTTTTCAGCTTTTTCCTAATTTTCTACAATGAACATGTCTTACGTCTATAATGGAATAAAATAACATTTACTTAAAAATAATAATGGTAATTAGGGATTCCTACAGACCAGGTCACCAGGGGTTTTTGTTGTTTGTAAAATGACAAAAATGAACTGAATGCAACCAAAGGTAAATAATTTATTCTTCATCTTTCAAATGGTAAATACATTATTAGGTTCATTTTATAGGTGAGAAGACTGAGGCCAATGAGTTTAAGGGCTTGGGCTAAAATCACACAACTGGTAAGCAGCAGAACAAGTAAACCCTGGTCTTCTGTCCTGCTGGTAGGGAGGTGGATTGGGGAGAACAGTGAGAGTTCTTCACTTTGTCAAACAGCCTACATCTTGCCTGGTGATTCTGAGCAGAATGGGAGCACTTTTAACTCATACATTGATACACCAGGTTTATCTTTGTTTTAATGTTTGCATATAATTAAAGAAGCTCTTATATCACAGAAATATGATTCATTTGCTCTGAAGCAACTTTCATTTCAATGACTGAAGATTGTAGATTGAGGACTGAAAGTGAATCATGCCTGCAATCACGAGTTTCCAAGCATGTTTTGTTAAATTAAAATGTTATTACATGTTGTCAGCCATGCATGCATTTATAGAGTATCTATCACCAAGTATGTCTTGCTGGGACCTTGGGTCCCCTCAGGTCATCCATTATCCCAGTTAAGGTCCCTTTATCCTCCTTCTTCTCTTGGCTTAGCTGTTGCTAAATCTTGTGATTGTTGGTCCCAGTTCTGACCATGAATCTCACTTCCTTAAAGTTGTCTTCTAGTTCCCTCTACATGACGCATCAAATCAATAAGGGTATCTACCATTTATTGAGTGCAAGGCATGTACTATTCACTTTTTTTTTTAAGATTTATTTTTAGGTTATCTTTGACCATTATTTTTTTTTTAGATTTATTTTTTATTTATTTCTCTCCCCTTCCCCGCCTCCCCCCTCAGTTGTCTGCTCTCTGTGTCTGTTCGCTGTGTGTTCTTCTGTCTCTACTTCTATTCTTGTCAGCGGCACCTGGAATCTGTGTCTCGTTTTTTTGTTGCGTCATCGTGCTGCGTCAGTCTTCGTGTGTGCAGTGCCATTCCTGGGCAGGCTGTGCTTTTTTCACGCTGGGCAGCTCTCTTTATGGGGCGCACTCCTTGAGTATGGGGCTCCCCTATGTGGGGGACACCCCTGCGTGGCAGGGCACTCCTTGCACACATCAGCACTGCACGTGGGCCAGCTCATCACATGGGTCAGGAGGCCTTGGGTTTGAACCTTGGACCTCCCATGTGGTAGGCGGATGCCCTATCTGTTGGGCCAAATCCACTTCCCCTATTCACTTTTATTCGTAATATCTCTTGTCCATGACATAAACTCTGCCTACTTCAACTTCATTTCTTACTGCTACCTAATTATACCATATATTCTACCCAGGAGTTGGCAAATTACAGCCTATAGACCAAATCTGGCCTGTTGCCTATTTTTGTATGGCCTGCAAGGTAAGAATGTTTTTTATATTTTTTAAATGGTTGAAAAAAATCAAAAGATAAATGGTATTTTGCAACATATGAAAATTACATGGAATTCAACTTTCAGTAACCATAAATAAATTTTTGAGTATAGTCACTCTTGTTCATTTAGGTGTTATCCATGGCTGCTTTTGTGTTACCAAGGCAGAGTTGAGTAGCTGCAACAGAGACAGTATGACCCTCAGTTTAAAATATTTATTACCTGACCTTTTTACAGAAGAAGTTTGTCAATTCCTGTTCTAGCTTAACCAAACTAATTTCTGTCCCTTCTTTAGTGCCTTTACATTTATTTCCCCTTATTATCTGGAAGAGTAAATAAATTACTCTTTTTATCTATCTATCTATCTATCTATCTATCTATCTATCTATCTATCTATCTATCTATCTATCTATCTATCTATCTATCTATCTATCTATCTATTTACTTACTTACTTTTGAGGGACTGGGGGTTGAATCCGGGACCTTGTATGTGGGAAGCCAGTGTTCAGTTACTGAGCCACATTGGCTTCCCTGCATTGGCTTTTCCACTTGTTTGCTTGTTGTCCGTTTTTTTTTCCAGGAGGCACCAGGAGCTGAACCTAGGATTCCCCCTGTGGGAAGCAGGCGCTCAACTGTTTGAGCCACATCTGCTCCCTATTCTTTTTTTATCCTCATTCTTTCTTGATTATTTTATCCAAACTCATGACATTTAAATTTGATCCATATTCTGGTGATGCCCCAATTTAAGTTTCCAAACCCAACCTCATCCTTGAACTTCAACTCAACATATACAGCTGTCTGTTTGACATCTCTAGTTGGATATGAAAAGCATCTCAAACCTAACATATTCTATTCCCCTAAACCACTCCCTCCCAGTCTGTCCCATTTCAGTTAATGTCAATGCCATCCTTATAGTTCTTTAGGCCAAAACCTTGGCATTTTCCTGAGTTCTTTCTTTGACTAACATTCCACATTCAGTCCTGTTACAAAAAAAGTTGGTCCTCCCTCCTAAATACGTACAGAATTTGACCATTTTTCTACACCCCCTCCACTACCAATCTGACCCACCATCTATCACCTACACAACTGCAGTGACCTCCCAACTGGTATTTTCTGCTCTTGCCCTCAAGTGTGATCTTGTCCAGCATGTCATGCCTTGGTCTGAATTTTCCAATGACTTCCTACCTAAAGTCTATCATCACCCTCGCCAGTTTTCCTCTCCAGCCTTATTTTCTACCACTCACTCCCTCCTTCACTCTTCACTAGGGACATTGACCTTGCTCTTTCTCAAACATTCTGGGCACATGTCTACCTCAGGGCCTTTGTGCTTCCTGTTCCCTCTGCCACATCATTCCTTGCTATCCCCAAGGATTGTTTCTGCACCTTTGTCAGCTATTTACTCAGTGAGTTCTTCGAAGGCTTTCTTAGCTACAATTTCAAATTTTCATTCACTGTTAAATTTTTTTCTTAGCACTTATCACTAGTTAGATAAATATAAAATGTATTTACTTTATTGTCTACACAAGAATGTAAGTTCCTTGAGGGCAGGTATTTTCATGTTTAGCTAACTTCTATAATCCTAGTACCTTGAACAGTGCCTGATATATAAAGAGCTCAGTAAATATTTGTTGATGAGTACGTGAATGAAAACATCCAGCCCAAAGGCCTTCTGCATGAAACATTGCCTGTAACACCCAAGTTGAGTTGTTCGGTCCTTCCCCTGTGTCAAGGAACATGTATTATTGCACTTACTACAATATAGTTTGCTAAGTGAATGAATAATTGTTCAACATTACAAACGTATTCTTTTCAAGAATATACTCTGCCAAGATCTGTTTAAATAGTGAGTGATATTTAAATTGGGATTTGATTGAAAAAAAGAAACACAATTATTCAGGGCTATGCTGGGTTTAGATTCTGAAACCACTGGAGGTAGGCTCTGGGTTTTACTGCGGTTCTAGAACTGTATTCCACATACCCTGGAGCGTGATCCTGGAGGTCTTCTGGTCAGGAATCAAGGTGTAGTACCTTGATGGGTGACAATCCCAGCTACCCAGCCTGCTATGACACAGATTGCTTAGTGGTGTGTGGAGAAAATCCCTACTTTGTTTGTTTTCAGTCAAGACCAGCAAGACCTGCTAATTGGTGAAGGGCAAAGGATCACAGTCCTTTAATCACTGTTAGAATGAAAAACGCCCTTATTGTTTTCCTGTCTCTAAATAACCCTTTTCCATCTGTGTCCAGGAAACAGTGTCACAAATCAGCTAATTAAAAATCTTTCAGTTGTTCTTTAAAAACAAGTGTTTACCCAGAGATCATTGACTACAGCCTGGCTGCTGAATCAGAAAGAACTGGTGGGAGTGGTTTGGGGGGGTGGTGGAGGGCACTATAGGAATGAAAATTGTGCAAGGAGGAAAGCAGGCGAAGAAAGCCTGATCTCAGGCAGGTTGGAATTCTAGTCAGGAGTCACTAGATTAAATATTGTAATCTAACGTTTATATTTAATGGGTTAAATCTAATGTAATGTTTAATGGATTAAACACTGTATTTGATCGTTTTGCATTTTTTCTAAGTGATTTCATATACATTTCCTTATTTGAATCTCACAATATCTAAGTAAGGTAGTGGAAAGATGTCTCCATTTTATAGGTGGAGAAAGAAACCACAAGAGGTAAAATAATCTGATTAAAATCAGAGTGGTTGATCAGGACAAAAACTCAGGTATATCAAAAGCCACTGAATGTACACCTCAGTGGATTGTATCATATGTGCATATATCTCAATAAAATTCCTTTTTAAAAAAAAAGCAACTCAGGTACCTGACTTCTTGTTCAATGTTCTTCTCACTGGCCCTTTCTTCCAAACTATCTGCTTACTTCAAGGTTTTATTATTATTATTATTCCTTTACAGAGACACTAGACATGGTTTAGAGGGTAGTGACATGGAGTGCCTGCTTTGTGCTCATCACTGAGGAAGAATCAAAGAAATACAAGTAGATATAAAAAGTATAAAACAGTCCTTGGCCTCATGACACTTATTTCCTATTAGGGGAAAGAATTCATAAATAAAATAATGACCTTATTTTACCAAAAGTTATTTATAAGCTCTGTAGTGGGGACACAGACTATGCACTGCTCTAGTCAGAAGAGCATGTAGTTTCTTTACTTTTCTTAACTGATCTAATCTACTCACTAATCTAATCATCCACATCCTTGAGTTAAAGTTATCTCAGTCTCCTTGTGATTAAATAGCCCCTTTTGGTTTAACTATTTTGATTTCAAATAGTTTCTTTTGGGTAAATATCCAGGCAATTCAAAGTTCAATTCCCAGGAAGTGGATTTGGCCCAACGGATAGGGCATCTGCCTACTACATGGGAGGTCCAAGGTTCAAACCCAGGGCCTCCTGACCTGTGTGATAAGCTGGCCCACATACAGTGCTGATGCAGCGTAAGGAGTGTCGTGCCACGCAGGGGTGTCCCCTGTGTAGAGGAGCCACACTTGCAAGGAGTGCGCCCCATAAGGAGAGCCACCCAGTGCGGAAAAAAGCGCAGCCTACCCAGGAATGGCGCCGCATACGTGGAGAGCTGACGCAGCAAGATGACGCAACAAAACGAAATACAGATTCAGGGTGCCGCTGACAAGAAGACAAGTGGACACAGAATACACAGCAAATGAACACAGAGAGCAGACAACTGGAAGTGGGGTGGGGTGGGGGAGCAGGAAAGGGGAGAGAAATAAATAAAAAATAAATCTTAAAAAAAAAGTTCAATTCCCTAATAAGGGTGTTTCTCTCCCCTCCCCTTTCCTAAGATGGCATCTGCGTGTGGAGGATACTCACCAGTCCTCATGGCATTGACTTGCAGGGCAGCTAGGCTGGTAGAGCCTACTGGCTGTTCCCTAACTGAGGCTTTGCTGTTTTAGAATTCCTCCTGGAGGAGCCCCTTCCATGTCACACAGTAGACCTAAGACCAGTTTGGGATTGCTATTCTGCCTCATCTGTCCAGTCATGCCCCACTGTTTCTCTACTATTGCCACACCCCGCCCCTACCCGCATGGGCTCTCCTTAGGCTGTAGTCTCTTCCTAGGTTTTCTTTGGTGAGTACAGCAAAGGCTTCTTTGCTTTCAGCAGGTGTGTGGAGAAAATCCTGACTTTATTTTTTCACCCCTCAATCTGTCCAACATGTTTTCCTCTTCCAGAATTCAGCCCAGACAGTGGATTTTAGAAGACAGACGTCTGACTGTCTTGTCTCTTTCCTACATTTCCTTCTTTTTCCCCATAATCGTCTGAGCTGAAATCCTCTTCTCTGGTGGGTTACTGCCATCCTGAGGTCTCTCTACCCCTGGCTCTTAGTAAAACGTAACATTTAGTTGATTGGCTCTGTCTCTTCTTATGTTAATGAGAAATAATGAAACTTAAAAGATAGCTTTCAAAACTCTTATATAAATGCCTGATCAAAATGTATTTTAGAAGTTAAAACATGAATATCAACTCCTATTCTATTCTTCGCATTTCTGCTGTAAAAATCCTAATCCTCTAGGGAAAAAACGATGCTTTGTACAGAATGAGGGGTGGTAACATAAAGGAAGTGTAAAAGAGAAAAAAACACATTAATATGTTTTCCTGTTACATATTGTTGCAGTTTGGTATTGTTTATGAATTCCAAAAATAGATATTGGATTATGTTTGTAAACTGGTCTGTTCCTTTGGGCATGATTAAATTATGATTAGGGCTTTGATCAGGCCATGTCAGTAGGATATGGAGTCCTCACAGAGAGAAAACTACATGGCAGAGAAGAGAGTGGGAGTTTTGATCCTAGAGCCCAGGAAGTAACACATAGGAGAAGCAGATACGTGAGGAAAGAGACATGGCAGAGGCCCTGGGGAGAGAAACAAAGCCTAGAGAGCATGACGACCTACAGCTGATATTGGAAGAAGCTGGGACCATGGAACCTTATGAGAAAGAGGAAGGCTGAATGTCAGCAGCCATCTTGCTCCAACATGTGGCAGCAGACTATGGTGAGGGAAGTAACTTATGCTTTATGGCCAGGTAACTGTAAGCTTCTATCCCAAATAAATACCCTTTATAAAAGCCAACTTATTTCTGGTATTTTGCATCAGCACCCCTTTAGCTGACTAATGCACATATGCATAGAAAAATAGTATGAAAAATATATACCAAAATATTAATAGTGGCTCTCTTGTGGGTGATGGTTTTACATGTTATTTTATTCTTTATATTCCAGTATTTTCTGAAATTTTAAAAGTATGCATGTATTTTTGTAAACAGAAAAGCCAAAATATGATTTCTATTGTCTGGGCAGTGCATGAGGTTAAACAACATAGAACTATATACATAAGAAATATCTTTTAAATGCAAATCAAAGCCACAGTGAGGTACCACATCACACCCACTAGAATGTCTGCTATTTAAAAAACAAAACAAAATAGAAAAAACAGAGTTGTGGCCGGGATGTGGTGAAATAGGAATCCTCATACATTGTTGATGGGAATATAAAATGACTGTAGAAAGGCTTGATGTCTCTTCAAAAATCAGACATAGAACTTCCACATGACCTGGCAATTCCATTTCTAGGCGTATACCCCAAAGAATTGAATGCAAGGACTCAAACAGATATTCATAGAACGAAGTTCATGGTATCATTATTCACAATTAGCCAAAAAATAGAACCAACCTAAATGACCATCAGCATAAGACTGGGTAAAGAAAATGTTGTCTATGCATACAATACAATATTATTCAGCCCTGAAAAGGAATGAAGTTCTGATACATACTACAACATAGATGAACCTTGAAGAAATAACATTGAGTGAAATAAGTCAGACACAAAGAGACATTCTGATTTTGTAGTATCATTCCACTTAAATGAAATAACTAGAATATGCAAATTCATAAGAGACAGAAAATACAGGACAAGTTATCAGGGGCAGGGGAAGTGGGGTTTGGGGAATTACTATGTAATGAGTGCAGGGTTCTGGTAATAGATGGTAGTGAGGATAATGCAAGATTGTAAATGTGAATAATCCCACTGAATGGTATATTTTGGGCTGATTGAGATAGAAAAGTTTATGTTGTAAATATGATTTCACAATTTAAAAAAAAGAGCAAATGAAAGAAAAAGAAATATCTCAAGACTGTGCCCTAAAATTTATTTCCAAAGAAGTGATTCAGCTTATAATTGTGATGAATCCTTTTTGAGTCATGTCTTTTCTTTTTTCTTTTTATAAATTGAGATATAATTCAAATGCCATAAAATTCACCCTTTTAAAGTGTATAATTCAGTGGTTTTTAGTATATTCACAAAGTTGTGCAATCATTGCCATTATTTAATTCCAAAAGTTTTTCACCAATCTAAAAAGAAACCATGTATAGTCACTTCCCATTCCCTCCTCCCCCCAGTCCCTGGAAATCATGAATCTGCTTTCTGTTTCTATGAATTTGCCTATTCTAGACATTTCATATAAATGGAATCATTCCATATGTGGCCATTTGTGTCTGGCTTCTTTTGCTTAGCATACTGCTTTCAATGTTAGTCCATGCTGAGAAGCACATTTTCTTCATCTCCTTCACTATTTAGCTTTTCCTTCAGTGTCCCAATAATACCCATACTGGTCCCTGACCCTTGTTGTGCAGTCCTTATATTGCAAAAAAGTCAGGCTACCTCTTGCTCCAATGTTACATTACCTATTCTATGAATAGGCTTGTGTGGAACAGAAAATCAATCACAGTGAACCACCAAAAACCTATAACTGGCTTTGGAATGCATTATAACATGTGGGTATGAGTGACAGATGAGGAGGAACAGTTGAGACCTCTGCTGAGGAAGCATCCCCTCTTTATCACTCACTGAGGTATCATCCAGGTTCGAGACTTGTCTCCTGCTCTGATGAACTAGGTGGAAAAGCTTTGCCCTTGAGGTCGTCTTAGCCCCAAACAGAGTCTACACTTTCTTCCCTGAACCCTACTCTAGGAGGTCTTGTCCAAGCAGGAGACACCCCTGGCATCTTCATAATAGTCCATCCAGAGAGGTAAAGAGGAAGAAGTGAATGAATAACAAGGAGGATGAGAATTTTTAAAAAATATATTAATTCATTCATTAGTTAATTAATTTCCCCCTCCCCGAGATAGTTCTCTTGTCCGCCTGCTCATCGTTTGCTTGCCTTCTCTAGGACACACCAAGAACTGAACCTGGGACCTTCCCTGTGGTAGGTGGGTGCCCAACTGATTGTGCCACATCCACTTCCCAGGATGAGAATTTTACACCACCCTGTATAAGATTACTGTACTGTGTTCTCCAAATATCCCTGATTTCATCCTTGTTCCTCATCAGAGACTGGGAGTGCAGTGGGGTGAGAGAAAGTGTTAGCCACTTAGCCTGAGTTGGGGAAAGGTTCTTGGTAAGTAGTGGATGCCTCTAACCAGATTTATGAATAAATTGAGAGCAAATTCAGGGTCAATAAGTAGGATGTGACCCAGGGGGACTGGAGGAAACACTTGGAAGACATGGACTTGAACTAGAAGACATAGACTTGAATTTGAGCAGCAGAACTTGGTCAAGAGCTCAAATCTTCAAACTCCCTCTGTTCCAGGATCTAGCAAATCTCAAGTCTGTTAACTTTTAAAGCATAATATAAGTTAAGCATTTGTTTGGTGTTTGTTGCAGAGAAAAGACAGGGCATTTTTCTCAAATAAAAAAAGAGGAGAAACTCTGTTTTCTTGGTATCTGCTTTTGTTTGTTCAATGTAGTCCTCTTCTGCCTTCTTATAGATGAATGACTTGACTCCTGGGGGGGACTAGATGGCTTAACACCCTTTCTCCTTGATAATCAAGTTGAAAGATTCCTTCTTCATTTTAGCTCAGAGAAGAATATGCAGGTTCATATCATCTGCAGGAGACTCAGACTGGGACCAAATCTCCAGTGACCTTGTCCTGCCTATTGAGTTATGGGTGATGCCTGAGCAAGACCTGGCAGGACTGAGAACTTCTAATGGGCTCTGAGTGTCAAAAGGTGCTATTTTAATTACCATACATTATTTTAATGTAAATACATATGATCATGCTTATCAATGTAAAACCTTTCCAAAATTCAATCCAAGAGAGTTTGTTAAGGAAAACAATGATCTACATTTTGCTTAGTCTGATGATTGTTGCTCAGTTCTCATCTTACTTGAGTCATTAGTAACATCTGGCTGTTTGTTATTACCTCCTTCTTGAAACACTTTATTTACTTGATTTTGGGCACATCCCACTTGCCTGATTTCCTCTGCCTATCTCACAGGTGGTTCCCTTTCCATTTTCTTTATGGTTTCTCCTCATCTTCCCAAGTCCTAACCCTTGGTACTTTTGTTAAAAATACTGATGCCCAATCCCTACCCTAAGAAATTCTGACTTTGTTGTTGGGGGTTAGAGCCCAGGCATTTGTTTTATTTTATTTTTTTAATTAAAAAAAAAATTTAAACTCCCAATATGAATCTAATGAGTTGCCAGGATGCAGACTCCCTACACGAATCTAATGAGTTGCCAGGATGCAAACTTCTGATTTCTTTGTTGAAAATACTCAAATTTTTATCCCTAGTCTGTAACTTTCCTGTGAATGCTAAAATCCTCTATCCAACTGCCAGCTTGAAATCTCTAATTGAAAGTCTAATAGGTTTTTCTCTCTTTTTTTTTTTTAAGATTTATTTATTTCTCTCCCCTTCCCACCCCCGCCCCCACCCTGGTTGTCTGTTCTCTGTGTCTATTTGCTGCATCTTCTTTGTCACATTCTGTTGTCAGCAGCACAGGAATCTGTGTTGCATCATCTTGTTGTGTCAGCTCTCCGTGTGTGCGGCACCATTCCTGGGCAGGCTGCACTTTCTTTTGCACTGGGCGGCTCTCCTTACCGGGCGCCCTCCTTGCGGGGCACCCTCCTTGCGCTTGGGGCTCCCCTACATGAGGGCACCCCTATGTGGGGACACCCCTGCATGGCAAGGCACTCCTTGTGTGCATCAGCACTGCGCATGGGCCAACTGCACACAGGTCAAGGAGGCCCGGGGTTTGAACCTTGGACCTCCCATGTGGTAGATGGACACCCTAACCACTGGGCTAAGTTCGCCGCCTAATAGGTTTTTCAAGCTTAACCAGACCAAAAACAAATTTCTCATTCCCCCTCCTCACACCTGTTCCTTCCAGGCTCCCCTCAGAACCTTGGAGTCTTTCTCGACTCTTCTCTTCCTCTCACATTCCACAACCAAACTATCAGCAAATCCTTCACTTTATGCTTTACCCCTACCATGTTGCCTTCTCTACACATGATACAAAAAAGTGTTCAGTCATCCAAAAACAAGGTGCTGTTCAAGGTGCTGAGGACACAGCAGGCAGCAAGACAAAGTCTTTAAACCGAAGCAGAGAAGAAAGCAATAAGGACCGAGAAGGGAAAAGGATTCAAGTCAAAGAATTCACATTTCCTTTTAAGTGCTTTTCAGTGTTTAAGTATTAACATATTAATATATTTCTAAACAACTATGGCTCACCTATGTTGTACTCTTGCCCAGACATGTTTGTGATTCAGCACATAATATACTTTGGTTACCCTTTATATTCCATTCAGGATAAGAGGCTTTTCTCTTTCTGCTGTCCTTCCCAATTCCTGCTCCCAAAGGCAATGATTTCACATCTTTATATAAAGGCCATACAGTTTTGCTCCTTCTACATATTACCCTAGTCTTTCAAATTTCTTAAAGAAGTAAAAATAAGTTTTTATTCTCTTTTTAAAAATTAATGCCATTTGTAATACCTTAACAGAGTCAACATGAATAAAACTTATGTTTTCCTTATTCTTTCTCCTTTTCAGCAAAATTACATTTGTCCCAATCCATAGGTTTTATAGACTACTAAATTTTAAGTGACTTGTTTCTATCTTCCATTGATATTACTTTTTTTGATAGTAATCACTAATTATTTAAATGTCAAAACAGGTCTTTTCAAGACACTGCTTATTCTAAGCATGAAACTAAAATAGAAACATTGCCCATGAAATTAAGTAAACTCACTAACCACTGAGGAAAAAATAATGTGCTTGTCAGAAGTGTAATATCCAAATGCAGTAAAGGTCAATCTGTGTTTATGTGCTTCAGTATGGCGACATCTGCAACTTCCCCATTCATGCCTTTGATAGGACCCAAGCACAGTAGGAGGCAGAGAATGACTCTTTGGAAGATGAGGAAAAAGATGACGAAGTAAGCCTGGTTTTTGTTTTGTCAAGCAGTAACTTATAGGACTAGAGCTATTTTTATATAATTGAGAGACAGAGTATCTCAGTCCCTTAATGAAATATAATAATTTGTTCATTTTTTTATCATGAGATTAATCTTGATTTAGTAAAGACTGCTTTATTTTCTAGTCTCAGCCAACAAAATAGTTGTACATTGACAATTATAATCTTATGTATTGGCATTCTAGAATTTTCCCTGCAAAGTGACCAATGAAAAATCTTTATCACCTGATGGACTGTACCATTAAGGAACCTACTGAAATTTACACAGGATTTAATCTTCTAATAGAAGATATACTTGGATGAACAGTAATTTTAACAAAAAGGCTGATTTAGCAAGTAGATCTTTAATCACATGGTACCCCTGAGGCTATTACCTATTAGCATTTTTATGATATTTGAATTAATAGTTTTAGTTGAATGTACAAAGAATTGCTTGTAAATCCCTTCCTGTATATAATTAAAATGAAGATTTTTTACCTCTAATGATTTAAATCAGGCATGAGAGGGGAGCTCTGTCGCATTCCCCAATGGAACAGCAACAATCCTCTGAGTGCAATGGCTAAGACCAATAAGGAAGAATGGTCCAACAATGAGCCCTTGATGCTAATGACTATACTAGTGGGCCTGTGTGCCTGAAATAAGAACTAGGCCTAGAGCTGCAGGGTGCCTAAGAGTTACTTCCTGAGAGCCTCCCTGTTGCTCAAATGTGGCCAGTCTCGAAGCCAAACTCAGCATGTAAATTCCCCCCAGCATGGGACATGAGTCCTGGGGATGAGCCTCCCTGGCACTGAGGGATTACTACCAAGTACCAGTTGATGATGTGGCTGGGGAACGATTTTGAATAAAAGGGTCAACTCAGACCAGCAGAATATCTCAGCCTACACGTAATATCAGGAGTTAAAAATGCTTTTTGACCTTGAATAAAAGGGGGAAATGGAAAGGACAAATGAGTTTATATGGCTATGAATCTCCAAAAAAGAGCCGGGAGGTCATCAGAGGGGTCGCCCTTATGCACACCTCAGCAGAGTCCTAGAGACAGCTAAAGTAGATACAACCCCAGGTATTGGTTCTTCTGAGGGCTACAGAGACCCACAGTTCTATAGTCATGGCAAATGGACTTCAGTGCCATGTCAGTTGGCCCTACTTTGGAGTTTGTGTTGCTGAATGTGATGTAGTTGGACTCAGGTGTGATCTTTGTTCACAAGCCTCTCCTGTCACTTTTACTGAACCTGTGGTTGGCTCTGGGGTTTAGTGTATACTTGGGGGACCTGAATCTCTGGACTGTCCATGTGATAGCCAGGCCCTGAGCCTCAACAGACTTGCAACTCCTACCCTCCGGTGTACTGGACTTACCCCAGCCAGCTAACAGGGAGGTAAAGAAGGTCAACCACCACACCAGGGAGCCAAGAGTGCCTACAACTGCAAACAGGAGAATTGCATCCATCGTCCAAGTGAAATTGAGTCACCCTCTCGATAGAGGGGTGGAGTGGACATAGCTATCCCAGGGTCCACAGAATGGAGGAATAGAGGATGGATTAGAGTGAACTTATTGATACTCTATTCTGGAACTAATGTGATTAGTAGTGGGAGTAAATGCAACACCGAGATGGAGAAAGTGGACATGGTAGCTGCTGAGGGTGGGAATGGGAAGAAGAGATGTGATGTGGGGGCATTTTCAGGACTTGGAGTTGTCCTGGGTGGTACTGCAGGGACAGTTACTGGACATTGTATGTCCTCCCATGGCCCACTGGGTGGACTGGGGGAGGGTGTAAGCTGTAATGTGGACCATTGACTATGTAGTGCAGCAGTGCTCAGAGATGTATTCACCAAGTGCAATGAATGTCCCATGATGATGGAGGAGGTTGTGGTTATGGGAGGAGTGGGGTGTGCGGGGGACGGTATATGGGGACCTCATATTTTTTTAATGTAACATTAAAAATAAATTAATTAATTAAAAAAAAATGAATCAGGCATGAGAATTGCTTGATATCCCAAAAACTTTTAAGTTCAGAAGTATTAAACTTGGAAATAACTAGATTTTGTTAAGTAGACTCTGATTTTGATTGTTCATGTTATTTATGTACTTATTTATTAAAGACTAAAACTAGGGAAGTAGATGTGGCTTAACTGATAGACTTCTGCCTACCATATGGGAGGACCTGGGTTTGATCCCTGGGGCCTCCTGGTAAAAAAGAAAAACAGAAAGCATGCCCACACAGCAAGCCAGTGCCCACGCGAGTGCCTGCATGGTGAGCCAGTGCCTTCACGAATGCCTGCATAGTGAGCCCATGCCCCACATAAGTGAGTCACACAGCAAGATGATGCATCAAAAGAGAGACAAAGGGAGAGTCAAGGTGCAGTGCAGCAGAGACCAGGAACTGCAGTGGTGCAGCTGACAGGGAATCTCTCTCCCCATCAGAGGTCTCCAGGATGGAATCCTGGTGAATCCTAGAGGAGAGAAAATGAGAAGAGAATACAGACAACAAAAACAAACAAACAAGCAACAAACAAAAAACACAGCAGGGTGGGAGGAGGAGAAGGGGGGGAATAAATAAATAAATAAATCTTAAAAAAAAAAAGACTAAAACTAGATGTCTAAACTGAATTTTCATCATGTATGTCTTAGTTTGCCACACGGCTGCCCATGCAAAGTACCAGAAATGGGTTGACTTTTATAATGGGGATTTTATTCAGGGTAAAAGCTTACAGTTCCAAAGGCTGTGAAATGCCCAAATCAAGGTAGCATCAGAAATGTTTTCTCACCAAAGTCAGCTACTGGTGATCCTGGGGTCCTGCCACATGGCAAAGATGGCTGCCAATCTCTGCCTAGGCTCCTGCCTTCCCCTTCAGAATCTACCATCTTCTGGAGCTCAGCTGTGGGCAACCAGGCATAGGGCTTATCTCTTTCTGGACCTCCTTTCTCAGACTTGCCTGTTCCACTTTCTTCCTGAGTCTAGCTGTGGGCTATCAGGCATATGGCTAGACTCTTCAGCCTTGAGCTGCTCCATGGGCCTAGCCTTTTGGGAGCTTTGTGCTTCAGCTTTAGTTGCTAGTGATCCTTGAGACCTTTCTCATATGGGAGGCTCAAAAATGGCACTTCCTTTCTCTGTGTGTCTTCTGTTCATATAAAGATCCTGTAAGAGGGCAGAGACCCAACTTGAGTCATGCCTCACTGACGCAGTCCAATTAAAAGGGCCCCACACCCACAGGAACATATTAGTTCAAGAACATAATCTTTTTCTTTTAGGGATTCATAAGATGATTTCACACTGTCACCGTGTAATTTGAACCTGTGTTATGTGTGGGATTTTTTTGTTTTTTAATTAAAAAAATTTTTTTTATTTCCCCCCTTGCAGCTTGCTTGCTCTGTGCTCTCTGTCTGCATTTGCTGTGTGTTCTTTTATGTGCCTATATTTATTTATTTATTTATTTTTTATTCCCCCCACCTTGTGGCTTGCTTGTTGTTTGCTCTGTTTCCATTCGCTGAGAGCTTTTCTGTGTTTTTACTTGGTCCCTTTTTGTTGTGTCACCTTGCTCAGTCGACTCTCTGTGGTGCCTGCGGGTCAGCGACTCTCTGCAGTGTGTGGGCAAGCCTGCCTTCACAAGATGCCCTAGGATGCTAACCCAGGGCCTCCCATATGGTAGACGGGAGCCCAGCTGATTGTGCCACAGTCTCTTCCCTTGGTTTTGTTTAGATGTGGGAAAAGAGAATTTGTGGGAGACAACAGGCAATTGAGAGTGACATAAGGGACTTTTTAGGTATAAAAAAGTTGGGTAAAAAGTTGTCCTTTGGCCTTCAGAAAAAAAAAAGTAGAGAAGGTTTCTGAACATGCACGGTAGAAATAAATTCTTCAGGTTGTTCTAAATTGAGAGGGCAATTGAGAAGAGCTAATTTAACATGCTCTTCCCTCCTCTTTTATTTTTTCTCTCTGCATTCTAGGATATGGATAAACTGGATGCCAGGACTGATGAAGTCAGGATGATAAATTCCTCCAGTGAGGAAGAAGAAAAAGCCCTTAATGGCAAACACAATGGCACAGTAATTAAATAATGTGTACAGAAGGAAGATAGGGGTTCCAGCACACACCTGAGCAAAGTCTCCCTGGCATACAGAAGCATATAATGGTTGGGAGTGTGGGCTCTTAGAGTCAGACTATATGTGTGAAAACTCCAGTTTTACTAAGTGTATCGTTTGTACAATCTAAAATATCTTACTCATCTTATCTAAGCTGCAGTTCAAAAATCTATAAATGTAGGTGATAATAGCAAGTTGACTTTCAACCGGTCTGCACCTTTGTTTTTTCCATTCTGGTTGGCCATGTCTGTTGTTACTTATTATTAATATCATCCTTAGATAACATTACTTAATTCATGGGAATAACTGTGATAATTAAGTATGGTATGTACTCATTATTATCATATTTATCATTATTATATTTATATATTATATTTATTGCTATTATTCTCTAAATTAGGGGTCAGCAAAGTAGGGATTGAACCCAGGAACCTGTATGTGGGAAGCAGGTGCTCTACTACTGAGTTACATTTGTTCCTCAATGAGAGTCGTTTTTTCATTTGTTTGTTTGTTTTTAGGAGTTACTGGGGATCGAACCCAGGACCTTGTACATGGGAAGCAAGTACTCAATCACTTAAGCTACAGCTGCTCTCCTATAAATAAAGTTTTATTGTAACACAGCCATGCTCATTCATTTTGTATTGTCTATGATGGCATTCATGCTACCTAAAAAGCCTTATCACAATGCAGTCTGAACAGTTCTGTTTCGTATCTAGACATGAACATATTTAACCAGGTCTTTAAAACCAAAGGGGTTGTACTTTGCCAAACTTTTGAGGACAAGTTGCTAGGGATCTGCCTAGAAGTGAAGAAACTTTCCTCCCATTCCCAAGATGAGTGTGTTGAGAGTGATGAGGGTGTTTCTGAGATGAAATTCCCAGAAATAAAAAGCCACATATGAACACATGCTGTTCATGTACACAAGGAATGCATCAGTGTGTCTGCTTCCTGTTTCCACCTTGCCTTCTAGTCGCCCATCCTGGGGTCAGTCTTTACCTTGCAACGCTGATCGAGGCAGGGGATGGGGGATGTTCCCAGGGAAGGCAGAGGGAGGTACATTTTCTCTTCTAGCTTGCATGGTGCTCTGAGGCAGTGAATTCTTCACAGCACCTGGATCCTTCACAAAATTATTTGGGCCTCAGCTTTGATTTTCTTCCTTAGAACCAGTCAGTGCTTTAGGAACTGTACCAAAAACATCAGAGGTCCATGTACCTTTTCCTATTCTTTAATTTGATTTGACTCCTGTGGGAATCTGTGGGGATGCTAAGAAAATAACTGAGCTCTTGATAATTATTTCACTTTACTTCAGAATCATGCAACCTAGTAACAGGAGTTAAGAGTCAACAAATGTGGTTAATCAAGTAATACTGAACCAATGTCTATTATATGCAAAACATTGTGTTCATCTAGATATTTTATATGGGCCCAAAGATTTTTTGAACCTATATGCAAAGCTATATTAACTGACTCTCTGTCCGTGAGAGTCAGCTTTATAAAAATCTTGACTTCAGTGCTTTTGAAAAGAAACCTTTGAATTTTTTTGGTTGTTCATTGATATTTACTCAGCTCTAGGAGAACAAATGTATTTTCCTTTTATCTAGGATATGTTTAAGTAAACATTTTCATCCTTAGTTTATAAATATCTTGTACTCTTGGCTGTCCAGGAAAAATCTGATTGGAAATCAATCGTTTCTTACAGGAGATCAATGGTTTCACAGATGTTGAGAGAGAGTCAAAGATGTAGGGAGAACTCCCCTCACAACTGTGGAAGCGGTATGTGTTGTGCCTCTGCCGAGGTGGGAAGAGAAACTAAACCCTAACAGTTGAACGGCTGCACCAGGCCCTGGAAGAGCGGACCGGCCACATCAGGGTAGGAAGGTCTTGATGCAAGTCTGGAGGCCTTTGGCTCCCTCTGACCCAGCAGCCCCAGGTCTCGGCCTCAGTCCTTCACCTGCTAGGTGGACAAGGGACGCAGGGAGCGGTAATGCACCGGTCAGCTTAGACGCGCCTCCCCTCCCAGGCGCATGATGACCTGAGTGTGTGTCCTCAGCCAGGACATGCCTCCTTGTCTCCCATTTCCCTTTCCCAAATCGGACTTTGTCCTCCTTAACCCAACCTAATCTTTCCTGAGAAAACTTCACTTAATTTTTTTTGGAAAGAGAAAGGAGGTACAGGACAAAAGTGTTTTTGAAGGGGTATGAAGGACTGTGTTGTGTCCATTTTCTGCTTGTGTCACAGGTTCTGTACCTTCTCCCTGCTTCTTCCTTCTCCCTTCTTAGCCCTCTCAGTTGAGACAGGCTCCCAGGGGAGCATATAACTTCTTCCTGTCAAAACTGGCCCTGGGAAGAGGACCAGTAAACTCACTCGTGGTGAGGGAAGGGTGCTCAGCATCAGCCTTGAGAGATATTTGCATTTTGTCTCATAAAAACCTCATTAAAAGGTGAAACTCCAGCATGGGCTTTCAGGTTTTAGACAGTAGATGGGGGAGTCATCTGAGGGCAGTGGAATTTTCTCTCCACCACTAAAACAACAGTCCACAGACTGCAGTTTACTGCATCAAAGCATAAGATCCTATGTGAATATATGAACATAATTTAACATAATTTTAAGAAGGAAAAATCCATTGCCATCTAAACTGGCTTATCCTAGCATTTTTGAAAGCAACTCCAGAAATTTAGAATCAAACCGTAGAGCCAAAGGAGATAATCATCTTTTAGCCTGTCAGAAGATGATTTCAATCCCTTTTGGCTTTTCTCCAAGGATATCTGAGCAGGACATTAAGTCGCTGAAAAGCCAAAGTTTTCAATGTTTCATAAATGCAATCAGTCCTAAACAGTAATTTTTGGGAAGGCCTAAATTACGACAAATTTCATATTAAAGGCATGCAGCTCTATTGGTTTTCCTTTTCCTTTTTTGGGGGTGGGGGGTGGGGAGGTAGTATGTGTGTGGAGAGATGGGGGTTTTTCTAGTTAGTGTTTTTGTTTTTAAAACCATGGATGGAGAAAAAGAAAATGCTTTGCTGGCACACAGCAAACTTTCCCATAACACTCTTCTTAGGCTGTGGACTAAGTACAATACACATAGTGCCAAGAGGGGTTGTATGCCTTCTTCCTTGCCTTATTTTCCTGCAAAGAAAAATGAGCACTGGATCAAAATAAAGCTAGAATGAAAACCATATTTCTACCACATCAATTGGGCCTCTACCCTGCCTCTTAATAATCACTTCAAGGGTTTGGCTTTGTCAAACAGAAATCTAATAACTAAACTCCCTTCTTTCCCCCTGCACTGCCAGAAGAGACATAAACATAGGGAATTCTGTGAGCTGAGTGCCACTGCGGGGTTGGTCAGGCATACTGGGCTGGTAGCTCCCAGGCAGCAGTGTTTGGGACAGCTTTTCTGAAGACAGGGAAATGAACTGTCCCAGCCAGCTCACTCATGGAACAGGGTGATCCTGGCCTGCTGTCAGCCTCAGCTCCAGTCCTAGGAACCTATGGCCCACTAATTTCTTCTAACATTAACAAAGCAATCCACAGTCAGGAGCGATCCACTGTCCAGAGAAATCAGAAGAAATGATGGGGAATTTTTTTTTTTCCTACCAAACTAATTGACCCATGAGGGTAGAATTCAGGGAAGAAAGCAAATGCTTACTCAGGAGTCTCCTTTTCCTAATTTTAAGAAGGACTAATTTTACCCCAAATGCTCCAAACCTTACCTTCCTCTCTAGAAAGTGAGAAGGATTATCAATTATTTTATAAGAAAAAAATGTAGTCACACCCCCTGCACATTGTTAATATAAATATTACATTTAAACATCACGAGGATTGGGGACTTTCTAAGCATAAAAATGGTGGAGGAAAATAACAAAATAAGATATCAAGGATAATTTCTTAGAATTTAATTTCTCTATGGCAAAATAAACTATAAATAAAATGGGAATGGGAGATATTTATAATGGTAAATGGGAAAATATAACAAAAATCACAGGCAGGGATTACTATTCTTACTAATAAGGAATTCTTACATAGCCATAAGAAAAAGAAATCTCTGATATCCCATCACAAAAGCAGGCAAACAAGGCAATCCTGAAGAAGAACAAGTTGAAGGACTTACACTATCTGACATAGTAGTTCAGACACCACGTAAGACACTTGGCACAAGGATGTGCAAACCAACCAACAGAACAAAATAGAGAGTCCAGAAACAGAACCACATACATAAGGTCACCTTATGACAAAGGTAATAAATATTGTAGGGCAGAGAGTAAGCAATGGTCTTTCTTTTAAATGGTGCTAGGTCAATTGGCTAGGCTATCTGTATGGAATAAAATGTATCTGGACCCTGACCTCACACCATACATGAAAAATTAATTCCAAATGGATTACTGACCCAAATGTGAAAGAGAAAACAATAAAACTTTTAGAAGAAAACACAGTAGAACATCTTCATGATCTTGGCACAGGCAAAGATTATTTAAACAGGCACAAAAAGCACTAACCATAAAAGAAAAATGATAACAATTTGACCATATTAAAGTTAAAAACTTGTGTTCATCCAAACATACCATTGGAAGAATGAAAAAGGAACCCACACAGAACAGGAAAAGATATGTATAAAACATCTTTGACTCACTCAGTAGGAAAATGGGCAGAAAATTTGAACAGATACTTCATAATAGAGGATATATAAATGGCCAATAAACATATGAAAAGACACTCAACATTAGTAATCATGGGAATTAAAATTAAAATCACACCGAGAAACCATTACATGCCCACCAGAAAGGTTAAAATTTTAAAAAGACTGATAATACCAAATGTTGGCACCGGTGAGGAGAAACTATAACTCTCATACATTTCTGCTGGGAGTTTAAATTGTTATGACTACTTTGGAAAACGGTTTGATAGTATCTACTAACATTAAACATATGCATTCCCTAACACCCAGTGAT
The DNA here is from genome assembly GCF_030445035.2 of Dasypus novemcinctus. NCBI lineage: Eukaryota > Metazoa > Chordata > Mammalia > Cingulata > Dasypodidae > Dasypus > Dasypus novemcinctus. Next base: position 36,261,536 of record NC_080689.1, read on the forward strand.
TCCACTCCTAGAATACCCAATTGAAATGTAGACATTTATTCTCCAAAAGACATGTCATAGCAGCACTATTCAAAATAGCACCAAATGGGAAACTTCTCAAATGTCCAAATGTCTAGCAATGGATAAATAAATTACGGTATATGTGCAAAATGAAATTCTGTCAGCAATAAGAAGGAACAATCTACAACTATACAAAACAACGAGTGAATCTCACAAACATGATATTGAAGGAAGGAAGACAGATGCAAGAGTATATACCTTATGTTACCATTTATGTAAAGTACAAATACAGGAGAAAATAATCTTTTTGTTCTTGTGCCAGTGAGAGTGTAATCACCCATTCTGAAAGACTTTTTTTTAAGCAAAATGGTAGAATGGATCAAGAATCAAAAAAAGCTTACACGGTTTGATTTTGTGCACTGTCTGACCAAAGGGTGAAGGTGAGACTACGATGAAGCTTGGGAGATTCCGCGCCGCAGCCCCCCACCAATGGCTCCTTTGTCTGTTTGCTTGTTGTTTGTGCTCATTGTTTACTCATTATTGTTTGCTTGTTGTTTGTTTGTTTTTTCTTTAGGAGGCACTGGGAACTGAAACTGGGACCTCCCGTGTGGGAGGCGGGTGCTCAACTGCTTGAGCCATATCTGCTCCCACTCGTGAGATTTTTTTATGAAACTGAGTCATGAAACTGCAATCATTGAATTAAACAATGGAACAAAGGTCCATGGAGTCATCATACATATGGATGTCAGCATGAATATGCATCTTCTACCGCTCCACCTCAGCTCCCTAGTTTGCTGCATCTCATATTGTCTCTTCTCTGTGTCTCTTCTCTGTTACGTTATCTCTCAGTGTGGGCAGTACCACTCCTGGGGGGTCTGCTCTCCTGTGCGGGACTGCACTCCTTGCGCAGGGGGCACCCCTGTGCTGGGTGACACTCCTTGCGCGCAGCAGCACTCCACACGGGCCAGCTCGCAACACAGGCCAAGATGCCCTGGGTATTGAACCCTGGACCTCCTATGTGGTAGATGGGAACTCGATCAATTGAGCCATATCCACTTCCTTGAATATGCATCTTAAAGCTGTGAAAACGACCCTGCAGAGTACAGAACCTGTATAGCTGGAAACATGGAGAAGTCAAGGAAATAATATTTGGTATTTTATTCTGCCAGACAGCTTTCCTCTGGATACACTACTTGCAGATATTGAACCTAAGGTGAAATCCAAGAAAAGGGGAGCTGTCGCTGGATGAGGAAGAGCATGTGGTAGAGGAAAAGGGGATCCTAGGCGATCATGCCTCTTAAGATTAATGGTTCAAAGTGATAAGTGATTTGGACTATTTTTTGGCACAGATTTTGTTTGTTTATGTTAGTTTTTAATAAACATAAATGTGGGACCACATTGTCTATTGACTATCAAATTACAGTTTTAGTAGTTTCATATATGTATGCACGATATTAAAACACTAAGAGTTAAGCTTACCTATTAGGCAGTCCTAGAAAAAGTCCGTTCTTAGGTGATTGGGCTTTAGTTTTTTAAACTAAGATTTTATGTTGAATCTAAATACAGACTTTTTACTTCACATGCACTGAAGATGCATTTTATTAATTTCCATTCTTTGGAACCTACTTAGAGTTAAAATAAATTCTTTTTGGTACTTCAAAAATTGAAATCCTGTGGAATGAGGTCTAAAATTGATTCTCCTTCCCTGAATTTTATTCTGTGAGACTTGGGTACTAGTTAAAAGGTGATAGTCATCTTCTAAACCAGAAGTCAGTGCTTTTGTTGCCATAGTTAATTTTGTTTGTTTTATTATTGGTTTGCAATAGAATAATTTAAAGTTCTCCTGAGTTGAAACCACAAATAATATCCAGTAGCTTATCAATTGTGAGCTGTGTTAAAACATCCTGTTAATTTGGAATGTACATGTCAGTGGCTTTATCAAATGCTTTTATAAGGAGTCCTTTAAGAACAAAATGAAAAAGACCTATTTATTTTACAGCAAAATTAGATTTTTTTTTTAAAGATTTATTTATTTTATTTAATTCCCCCCCTCCCCCGGTTGTCTATTCTCTGTGTCTATTTGCTGCATCTTGTTTCTTTGTCTGCTTCTGTTGTCGTCAGCAGCTGGGAAGTGTGTGCAGCGCCATTCCTGGGCACGCTGCCCTTTCTTTCGCGCTGGGCGGCTCTCCTTACGGGTGCACTCCTTGTGCGTGGGGCTCCCCTATGCGGGGGACACCCCTGCGTGGCAGGGCACTCCTTGCGCGCATCAGCACTGCTCATGGGCCAGCTCCACACGGGTCAAGGAGGCCCGGGGTTTGAACCGCAGACCTCCCATGTGGTAGATGGACGCCCTAACCACTGGGCCAAGTTCGTTTCCCAAAATTAGATTATTTGCAATAAGAAATAAGACATTTAAAATTTTTCAAAATTGTTAACCTTGGAGAAAAATCCCTCTTCAGTGTATACAGTTTTTGTCAAGCTACCATTTCTGTATTAAGAATGCAAGCTAACTTTGATAATGTGGGGGAACTAAAACTGTATTTTCTTTTAATTATACGTAGTTGGCTTTTTTGGTTTTGTTTTTAATGAGAAGGAAATTTTCTGCAAGGAATGTTACCTAAAAAGGTATGCGCCCTTTGAGACTTACTTAATTTGAGAGATAACAAGAACACTGTGTTGGTAGCAGACTTGGCCCAGTGGTTAGGGCGTCCGTCTACAACATGGGAGGTCCGCGGTTCAAACCTCGGGCCTCCTTGACCCGTGTGGAGCTGGCCCATGCACAGTGCTGATGCGCGCAAGGAGTGCCCTGCCACGCGGGGGTGCCCCCCCCCCGCGTAGGGGAGCCCCATGTGCAAGGAGTGCGCCCTGTAAGGAGAGCCGCCCAGTGTGAAAGAAAGTGCAACCTGCCTTAGGAATAGCGCCGCCCACACAGAGAACTGACACAACAAAAAGAAACACAGATTCCCGTGCCGCTGACAGCAACAGAAGTGGACAAAGAAGAGGCAGCAAAGAGACACAGAGAACAGACAACCGGGGTGGGGATGGGGAGAAGGGGAGAGAAATAAATAAATAAATCTTTAAAAAATAAAAAAGAACACTGTGTGTCTGTGGGTATGTGCATGTGTTTTTAAAGAAGTTACTATAAACTTGGAATATATATGTATGTATGTATGTATCTTGCTCATCTCCTCAAGTTGATTCAATACTTCTTGTTTATTCCAGAGTTGACATGTTGTTTTCTGTTTTTCATAAGTCATTGAAACTGTCTCATAGTACTTTCCTATTTTATCACAAATTATCCAGCAGTGGGTAGACAATTTCATCACAAGATCTATGATCCAAAAAATGGGGGTAGGGGATTGTATAAAATCGATTTTGATTAAGACAACTTTATATGAATTTTTTTAGTAGTAAATATATTAAACAAACTCATGTGACAAGATACAATCAGTATGTAATTTTCCTCCATACCTTTTGTAAATTAAGATGCTGGGGGAATAAACTCATTCTTTTCTAGCCTCTGATCGCTTACTGGTATTCCTATTGGTTGAACCCAAACATAAACCAGTAGGCAAGGTGGAGAGTAGATTTGACAGGGGCAGACAGAAAGGAACCCATACAGCTAGTGAATAAACATAACTAGATGTTTACTCACTAGATGTTAAGCCAAGCCTAGATGTTAAGCCAACATAAATATATAATTGCAAATTGTGGTGAATACTCTGCAGATAAGAGTATTCTGATTTTGTCCATTTTTAAAGCAGTATGTAGTGGCAGCTCATTTTGATATACAAATATTATAAAACATTTACGATTTTAACTGCATGTTTTACTTGAAGGGTTTCCACATCTAAATTGTTGGAATTGTGAAACCAGTCTAATAAATAGTTTAAATGTAAGAAAAATAATAATTTTTAAAAAGCTCATGCCCTTAGCTCCTGAATTCCAACCTAAGGAAAGAATCACAGATGTACATGTAGATTTACATTAAAAGATATTCATGGTAGGGTTCTTGTAACAATAAAAAGCTGGAAACGATAAATATCTGCAATAGAGAAGTGATTAAATAAACTTTGAACATATTTAAAAGTCTGTCTGGTGTGCCCCACATCTGATCCTCCTCAGTGATGAATTCTAATGCATTAATCTTCTCCTTTGCCTCTGCCATCACTTCCTGCTTCTTGTATGTTTTGTCATCTTCTGTTGAAACCTGGACATTTTGATATTTTAATGTGTCATTGCTGGAATTTAGAGTCTGAGGTGTCTGTTCCTTAAACTTGTATCCAGCTTATTACAGAGCTTTCCTGGAATGCCAGAAGCTAACAAAAAGAAGAAGATGGAGGAGGAAAGGAAAAATACTTTTCCCACTCTTTGCAGATATACCAATGTGTGTGCTTTTTCAGGACTTATCCATACTATGAGTGTATTAGTCAGCCAAAGGGGTGCTGATGCAAAGTACCAGAAATATGTTGGCCTTTATAAAGGGTATCTATATGGGGTAGAAGCTTACAGTTACCAGGCCATAAAGCTTAAGTTAGTTTCCTCACCAAAGTCTGTTGCCACATGTTGGAGCAAGATGGCTGCCAGTCCCTGCAAGGATTCAGCCTTCCTCTTCTTCCTAAGGCTCTGTGGTTCTAGCTCCTTCTCATCTTGGCTGTAGGCTGGCATAAGGCTTGTCTCTATCCCTGGGGCTAGTTTCTTTCCAGGCTTTCTCAGCTGTTCAGGGTTCTGGTCTCTTCAGCTGCAAATTATCAGTCAAATGGTTTGCCTCTCTCCCTGGGGCTTTAGTGTCCTAAACGAAATTCTCTGTGTTCTCCTTACCTTGTATTTACCTTCCTGTCTTTGATTGAGCATCCATTTATACAGCCTACAGCTGTAGGCTAGCTGTAGGCGGGGACTCAAACCAAGACGTGGTCAAATAAAAGCACTAATCTTGATTTCATAAAGTAAAAGTGAAACCTCTGAGTCTAATACAATCTAATATGCCCAGAGGAAGGGACCAGTTTACAAACACAATCCAAAATCTATTTTTGGGGCTCATAAACAATACCAAACTGCCACAATGAGCTTAGAGAATAACTGGAGGCAAAATTGTAGGGGCCTCCCTGATCCTTTCTGTACAAGTATCTTGTCTTGGGTATGTGCCTGTGATCTTAGGAATTTTACAGATACAAGTGTTCACCCCTCCAAGGAGACAGTTTCCCAAGGTGCCCAGCACTGCACTGTATGTCCCCAGGCAGCCACGACTTAAACTGCTTTCCCACAGGATTCTGTAGGAGAGCTCTGTGAGCTGCTTTCTACATGCAGGGCAAGTACTGGATAATAAGCCTGAGGTGAGTGTCCTGGTTTATTTCCTTAGGCAGTTACCAGAGAGTCTCAGCCAGATACACATGCTCCTGGCATGTACACGAGGGTTATTCCCTCCCTTCAGAAGCAGGACCATGGGAGCTCAGGTTGGCTCTGCATGGAATTGTTGGGGGAGTGGGGTACGGGAGGGGCCAGATCCTACTGCCTTTTTTTTTTTTAAGATTTATTTTCTATTTATGCCCGCCCCCCCCCCCCGTCCCCAGTTGTCTGCTCTCCGTGTCCATTCACTGCGTGTTCGTCTGTGACCGCTTGATCCTTATTAGCGGCACTGGGAATCTGTGTTTTCTTTTTGTTGTGTCATCTTGTTGTGTCAGCTCTCCATGTGTGTGCGGTGCCATTCTTGGGCAGACTGCACTTTTTTAGTGCTGGGCAGCTCTACTTATGGGGTGCACTCCTTGCGTGTGGGGCTCCCCTACCCGGGGAACACCCCTGCGTGGCGCGGCACTCCTTGCACGCATCAGCACTGCGCATGGGCCAGCTCCACATGGGTCCAGGAGGCCCGGGGTTTGAACTGCAGACCTCCCATGTGGTAGGCGGACGCCCTATCCATTGGGCCAAGTCTGCTTCCCCTTACTGCTTTTAGGTGGCTTTTTTCTGGATTCAGCGCTTCCCCTGTTACTACAATCCTTTAACTGTTTTTCTGGGGCTTTGGAAAAGATGTCTCTGCCAGTTCTTGCTGGTTGTTCAAAGATTCTGTGGGAGGATTGGATCCCTGGAGCCTCTCACTCTGGGATTGACAAAATAAACTTTGATACATCAGTATTAACGAACTATTATTCAGCCATTAAATACATGTTTTTTTGAAGAATATATAAAACATTGAATAGTTGTAGTATAATGTTGGTAAAAGTGCATAATAGGAAATTATTTATACAATGTAGTCCTAATTTTATTAATTATACACTCACACATATCCATACATCCATAAACATCCATCCATCCATCCATCCACATATATATATAATATATATATGTTATAAAATAAGGAAAGAAACACCTCAGGTTAACAATGTCACTGTTGTTAAGTGGAATTACAGAGCATTTACATTTTCTCCTTTTTACATTTTTGCAACTTAGTTCCTAGGGCTAACTCAAAGTTTCTGTCTTAGCCCTGAGCCTATCATTAAAGAGGACTCTATACCTCTTGCATTCCCCAGGAGGATTTCATTAGCACTAAATATTGAATTCTATTGAAGATTTTGTAGGAAAGACAGGAGAGTTTTACTTTGTACAGTCCATAGTACTTGATATATTTCCCTTTAGTTGTGCCTCATCTCTCAATGCTTTCTAGCCACAAGCCAAACAAGGTTTTCACCTTCATTGCCCTTCCCCTGGGTAGAATTCCAGACCTTCCCCATCCTAGGCTTTTAAATATCTCTCTCTTCTGCAGAACAATTTGCTTTTTCAAATATGCATATACCAGCATCCATTGCCCCACTCAGCATTCTCATGCAATTTTCAAAATTTCTACAATAAGCTCATATTACTTTCAGATCAGAAAGAAAATTGTGAAATAGTCATAGCAACTCAGTAGGGGAAATTTTTCTATAGGCAGCAGTGGTATTAATGAAAACATGTGATCTGCAAGACCAAGTCAACTGGTTACAATTAACCATATGGCCAGAAATTCCTCAACCTGAAAAATATGCATACCAGGTACAAACTTATCTGGGATTTTGAATTAGCTATGCAGCAGCTCCCCTTGGTGAGGGCAGAGTTGGAAGAATTATTTGTGTAAGTATTAGCCTTATCTAGCATTGATCAATAAGCAGATGAAACAGTTAATTCTGGACCCTGAGGAAATGGTGGCATGAGCAAACATAAGAATTAGGTGGTTTGAAACTCATTCCTATTTGGTTTTATAGCTTTTAGTAGCAGCATAATTATCTTCCTAAAGACATTCTGCTTGAACTAAAGGAGGATAAAGTTGTCCCCTATCCATTCAGCCACCCACCCAGGAAGCTCCTCCCATGTACCAGGCACTGTTCTAGGAGTGGTAGACAAGGTGAACAAGATTCTCTTATGCATTTTAAAGGATAATTTGGGAAGCGGACTTGGCCCAATGGACTTGGACCACATGGGAGGTCCACAGTTCAAACCCCGGGCCTCCTTGACCTGTGTAGGGCTGGCCCATGCGCAGTGCTGATGCTCGTAAGCCACGCAGGGGTGTCCCCCGTGTAGGGGAGCCCCATTCGCAAGGAGTGCGCCCCGTAAGGAGAGCCGCCCAGTGCAAAAAAAAGTGCAGCCTGCCCAAGAATGGCGCCGCACACACGGAGAGCTGACACAACTAGATGATGCAACAAAAAGAAGCAGACTCCTGGTGCCGGTGATAAGGACAGAAGTGGTCACAAAAGAACAGAGTGAATGGACACAGAGAGAAAACAAGTGGGGGGGGGGGAAGGGGAGAGAAATAAATAAATCTTTAAAAAAAAAGCATAATGGGGGAAGGGAAAGTGTAACAGAGGGAATTATGTCTTTTGAAATATCGTCGGGTATATTTCTGGGTCTTTTAAATCTTGCTGCCATGGGATTTCCCACCCACTGCAGCAGTGGTTTCAGAACTTCAGGCTAAAGATGGATACTTGCTTAAGAAATAAAAGTCATTATTCAGCCTGCTCCCCTCCCCTGCCCCAGGGAGAAAATTGTGATGAAAGCCTGGTGACTTCAAGAGAAAAAAAGTCTTTCTAAACTACTTTACATTACACATCAACGCCTAAGCCTGAAGGACTCAGATTCTACTATTTATTCCACTCTATAAAGATAACTCGGGAAACGGACTTTGGCCCAGTGGTTAGGGCGTCTGTCTACCACATGGGAGGTCCGCAGTTCAAGACCCCGGCCTCCTTGACTCGTGTGGAGCTGGCCCATGTGCAGTGCTGATGCGCGCAAGGAGTGCCGTGCCACGCAGGGGTGTCCCCCGCGTAGGGGAGCCCCACGAGCAAGGAGTGCACCCATAAGGAGAGCCGCCCAGCGCGAAGGAGGGAGCAGCCTGCCGAGGAATGGCGCCGCCCACACTTCCCGTGCCGCTGACCACAACAGAAGCGGACAAAGAAACAAGACGCAGCAAAAAGACACAGAAAACAGACAACCGGGGGAGGGGAGGGGAATTAAATTTAAAAAAAAAAATGTTAAAAAAAAAAAATAAAGATAACTCCACCTTCCTAGAGAAGGGAGGTGGAGAAGAGAGAGAAGAGCTGAGAGCTTGGGTGGACAAGGGAGTAGGGGGAACAAGATAAAGAGAGCCCCAGTTACTAACTGGGGATGATAGGACCAAGAGCACATGGTTGCAATCTGGGGCTCCAGTTACTTGTGGTAGCATATCAACCTCAATATTCACAGGATTCGCCTCCCCTCTGTTGGCTCTAGTCCCATCCAGTCCAGTCACTCCACAGCCAAGACTAGCGAGGAGTCAGAGGACATTGTATGGAACCCAGGAATCCCTCCACTGCCAGGTGATCATGTCAGCTATACCCCTCCCTTGCCGGCCCATTCAACCTCATAGAAGGGAGCAGGGAGAGGGAGAAGAAATCAGAAATATTGAATATTTTATGCCCAAAAGACTGAACATTTATCAAAAGGGACTGAGTTATTGGATCATGTATTAGTCAGCCAAAAGGGGTGCTGATGCAAAGTACTGTTGACTTTTATAAAGGGTATTTATTTGGGATGGAAGCTTACAGTTGCAAGGCCTTAAAGAGTCCAACTCAAAGTTATGTCCTCACTAAACTCTGTTGCTACATGTTGAATAAAGATGGTGGGCAATGTCTGTGAGGGTTCAGCCTTCCTCTTTCCTCGTTAGGCTCCGTGTTCCCAGCTTCTGATCTCAGATGAAGGCTGGCATAAGGCTCGTCTTTCTTCCCGGGGCTTGTTTCTTTCTGGGTTCAGCTGCTCTGGTCTCTTCCAAGGTCAGCTGTAGACTATCAGGCTCATCTCTCTTTCCAAGGCTGCAGGATCCTGTCTAATGAGCTGTCTATCTTCCTCAGTGTTCTCCTTCTCGGTGCATTTACTTCCATGTGAGTGTCTGTTTTATCCCCAAGTAGGCTGGGATGCGACACTGAGTCACACTCTCATGATGTGGTTGGATCAGAGCCCTAATCTTTTTTTTTTTTAAAGATTTATTTTTATTTATTTCTCTCCCCTCCCCCCACCCCATCCCAGTTGTCTGTTCTCTGTGTCCATTTGCTGTGTGTTCTTCTCTTTTTTGTCCGATTCTGTTGTTGTCAGGGTACCGGGAATCTGTGTTTCTTTTTGTTGCATCATCTTGTTGTGTCAGCTTTCCGTGTGTGCGGCACCATTCCTGGGCAGGCTGCACTTTCTTTTGCACTGGGCGTCTCTCCTTATGGGGCGCGCTCCTTGCGCGTGGGGCTCCCCTACGTGAAGGACACCTCTGCGTGGCAGGGCACTCATTGTGCGCATCAGCATTGTGCGTGGGCCAGCTCCACATGGGTCAAGGAGGCCCGGGATTTGAACTGCGGGCCTCCCATGTGGTAGGTGGACACCCTATCCACTGGGCCAGGTCCACCTCCCCAGAGCCCTAATCTTAACATAATTTAGTCAGATGTATCAGCTGAATCTAACTCAATCAAAGGGTTATCATGCCAGAAGAACCAGCCAGTTTACAAATATAATCCATATTTCTTTTTGGAATTCCTAAATAATATAAAACTGCTACTAATCAGATTAAGTAAATAGATTGAAATAAAAGTCCCAATCTTAGTGGGTTGGGGTGGCTTACAATGAAGGTTAGAGCAAGATGCTCTAGATGAAATTAAAAAGTTAATGCTTTTCTTTTGCACATCTGTGTTGAGAGTAAAATTTTGACCCTACTAAAAATAGGCCATAAATGAAGATAATTTCATTTACTCTTATGTGCTAGAATTAAATTGTTATATTAAAAAGTGATATGATAGAGAACAACTTGGGGAGTTATATCTTCTTTAGAGAGGATGGTTAGGGTGGGTCTCTCTGCAGAGATGACATTTAAAATAAAGGCCAAAGATAAGTATGAGCTACCCATAGAGCATTCTAGGTAAAGAGAAATTGTAAGCCAAAGAAATAAGGAGTACAAAGACTCTGAGGAGGAAAGGAGTTTTTCCTGTTCGAGGAGCAGAAAGACCAGTTGTGGCTGGAGCAGGAAAAGAAAGGGGGAGAATAGCAAGGGATGAGGTTTGAAAGGACCATAAGGCCTGAAGACCAACATAAGGGATTTTATTTTAAGTATAAAGAGAAATTCCAGGAAAAATTCAGTTTGATTTTACTTTCAAGGGCTTGTTTAGGCTATGGTGAAGACAATGATTTTCATGCAGGCAGGAGGGAAAATGGAAGAATAGAGAATAACTAGGAGGATATTTCAAAAATTCAGTCTGACAGTGCCCGGCAAAGGGGGCAGCCAGGGCACCTGGCTTTCACCATTAGCTGGGGAGCTCCTGGGGCTGTGAATGCCTCCTTCATCTCATCCTGCAGTGGGACTGAGGCAAGAGTTCTGAAAATCAATCTTGAGCCTGTTCTTCAGGCCTTTCAACAGTTCTGTGAACCATCCAACATCTTTTTTAACGAATTTCCTGCTTAATTAGCCAGACTCAACTGATATTTCCTATATCTAAGAACACCTTGATCCATAGCATCAAGAGGAAGGGAGATTTCAGAAGAAGACTGGAAAGGGAGAGTTGATCATATCTGAAAACAACATTGAAAGGCTCGCGTGAATGTGAAATAGTATCAGACCAACAATCAATGCCTGGTACTTGGCAAGTTTTTGTTGAATAAGTGATTTCACTATCCTAAATTTACTACTCTATACATGGCTTATTATGAGGGTATAAAGAGAAGAAAATTGGGTTGGTGCTCACTTTAAACTTATAACTTAATTGAGAGAGGAACACAATGACTATGCATGAAGCGAGAGCAATACAAGTCAACAATGTAAGAACCAGTTGAGTAATAATGTCGGTAAATGATATGTCAATTCAGAACAGAGAGAAAGAAAGAGAAGAAGAACCTAGAGGGCCTGGTGACCCTGGGAGACTCCTCAGCGTTATACTTGTGTCTAAGGACAGCACTGGCTGGGAGGGGTTTGGCCCTATGGACTTGCCCCCTTCTTGATCTGACCCTGGAAAAATGGACTTGGATGTTCCCGTTGTACCCCTAATGCTCCCTCTACCATCCTTTCTAGGATGTGCTATAGATTTTCAAATTTCCTCTCTTTTTCCTAACCTCTATTCTCAAGGAAAATTCTCATTGTCTCTTTGTTCTGATCTCAGTTAACAGTCATAAGAAAAAAGCGGCCCCAAAATTAACCCAAAATAAGTTTTAAATTCTGTTAAGAATTTTAAAATTATATGTAAAGCATGGTAAATGGCTAAAACCTAGTTAGAGCAAGAAACTAAAATCATGAGAGTGGAAATAATGAAATGAAACTAATATTAAAAAGGACCCCATGATGGAAGTGTTTTACAACTAGATTGTGGAGATGGTTGTACAAGTGCATGAATTAATTAGAAATCATCTAATTCTGTGATGTCCAATATGGTACCCACTAGTCACAGGTACCTAATTTGATTTAAATTTATTAAAATACTATAAAATTTAAAAAAATTTCCTGAGTCACACTAGCCACATTTCAAGTGCTCAACAACCATGTGTGGCTAGTGGCTACCGACTGGACTTTGCATATTATAGAACATTTTCACCATTGCAGAAAATTCTATTGGAAGCACTGACCTAACTGTAAACTTAAAGTAGATGAATTTATGGTATATATGTTATCCATCAGTAAAGAGACAGGATAGCTTAAAAAAAAAAAAAGACTCTAAAGGCAAATATGAGATAGCTTTGTCTAAACAAAAATATAAAATTTTTTATCATCAAAAAAAAAGACAAAGCAAAAGAAATATCACAAACAAAGATAAAGTAAAAAACAAACTGGAAACATTTGCAATGTATACTGCTGACATGGTAGTCTTAATAGAGAAAGAGTTCTTACTAACAAATAAGATAAAGTTCAATGATATAAAAGAAAAATAGGCAAAGGACATGAAAAGGAATTTCACAAAAGAAATTAAAATAGCCAATAAACATATGTAATATAAAAAGTCATTGGTAGGCGGCGGACTTGGCCCAGTGGTTAGGGCGACCATCTACCACATGGGAGGTGCAAGGTTCAAACCCCGGGCCTCCTTGAACTGTGTGGATGAAGCTGGCCCATGTGCAGTGCTGATGCACGCAAGGTGTGCTGTGCCATTCAGGGGTATCCTCCACTCAGGGGAGCCCCACACACAAGGAGTGCACCCCGTAAGGAGAGCCGCCCAGCTTGAAAGAAAGAGCAGCCTGCCCAGGAATGGTGCGTGAGAGCTGACGCAAGATAACGTAACAAAAAGAAACACAGATTCCCGTGCCACTGACAGCAACAGAAGCGGACAAAGAAGATGCAGCAAATAGACACAGAGAACAGACAACCAGGGTGGGGGGGGGGGGGAGGGGAAGGGGGGAGAGAAATAAAAATAAATAAATAAATAAATCTTAAAAAAAAAGTCACTGGTAACCTAAAATACAAATAAATTCAAGAAGGAGGTATATTTTTTAACCTTTCAGATTAGCAAAGATTGGAAAACGTTTTTGCATGTGGGGAAAGGGTACAGTCATAAAATGCTTATGGGCATGCATTTTGTTCTAATTCCAGAGGGTAATTTGGCAAATTTTATAAAATTCCTTAAGAACATTAATTCCTTCTGATTCAGCAATTCCACTTCTAGGAATTTATCCTCAGGAAGTAATTAGGCAAACATATAAAAATGTATGTATAAAAAGGTATATATCATGGTTGTGTTTATAATAGTGAAAAACTGACAACAGTCTCAAGGACCCAAAGTGTTTTTTGAAAAGTTGATTTAAAAAACATAAAAGATTTAGGATGAAAAATGAGAGCCAAGAGAGAAAAAGCGAAATTGGAATAGGCAAAGAGTGAATGTTTATAATAAAAAACTTGTCTTCTAAGTGGCAGGCTCCTTTGAGAAATAATGTAAGGAGCAGAACGCAATGTGACACCCACACTTATGATACCCTCACCTCTCCAAAGACTCAGAAGTTTGCACTCGAGACAAAGGACCACTTTCCCTCTGAAGATGGGGCCTAGCCCCGTGGTTTCACAAACACACATCACCCTCTCTCCTTTAAGTAGCATTATCCATCATTCCCCTTGAAAACTGGGAATGTAGCTCTTTCATTCAAAAATACTCACTTGATAGGGTAGGAGAAGGTCTCCTGCTGCATCAGTCTGAGCCTGGGAAGATTGATGACATCAGAATGTTACACCTCTGGGGTGAGGGTTGGGGGAACCAGAGAACATGGTAGATAATAAATCCTTGGAGGCAGCCAAGGTAGCCAAGATGTGACCTCGGCAAACCCATTCTCATCCTGCGCCCCCTTAAGCGGAATTTACCCACAAAAACAGGGGCTACGAACTCAGGGCAAACCCATTTTGTACTGACTCTGCTACTTACGGTTTCACCTTTCTGAATCCTCTGACCTGCGTTTGGCTTCAGATGTTGGCTCCAGGGCACATTACATTGTCAACACTTGTTATTACCTGCCTTTTTTCATTGTATTTGTAGCAGTTTGATATTATTGATGAATTCTAAAAAGAAATATTGGGTTATGTTTTTAAACTGATCTTTTCTTTTGATCATACTAGGTTATATTGGATTCAGAGGTTTACTTGATTAAATAATCAGGTAAACCTCTTGTGCCAGTATGGCGTTGAGTCCCTACCCCTTGTTAAAAGACATGGCAAAGGACAGAGTTAGAGGGTGTTTTGATGTTGGAGTTTGATGCTGAAGCCTTAAGCTGGAGCCTCGGGAAGAGAGGAAACCTAAGGCTAGAAAGAAGTAGGCCCTGGAAGGAGAGGAACCCAGGAAGCCTGAACTATGGCAGACGTCGGCAGCCATCTTGCTCCAACAGGTTAAAATAGACTTTGGTGAGGGAAGTAACTTATGCTTTATGGCCTGGTATCTGTAAGCTCCTACCTCAAATAAATACCCTTTATAAAAACCAACCAATCTGGTATTTTGCATCAGCACCCCTTTAGCTGACTAATGCAATATTCCTAATGGGTGTGAAGTGGTATTTCACTGTGGCTAGATTTACAATTCTCTGGTGGCTATTGATGATGTCCATCTTTTCAGGTGCTTATTGGTCATTTTTATATCTTTGGAGAAATGTCTATTCAGATCCTTTGCCCATTTTTAATTGGGTTATTTGCCTTTTTATTATTGATTTGTAGTACTTTATACATTATAGACACAAATATCCTGTCAGATAGATGATCTGCAAAATTTTCTCCCATTCTGTGGGTTGTCTCATCCCTTTCTTATTGTCCTTTGATATGCAAAAGTTTTTAATTTTGATGAAGTCCAATTTATCTATTTTTCCTTTGGTTGTTTGTGCTTTTGTTCTCATATCTGAGAACCCATTACCTAATCCAAGGTCATGAAGATTTATGCCCATTTCTTTTTAGCTATAAATTTTAGTTCTTATATTTAAGTCTTTGATCCGTTTTGAGATCATTTTTACATATGATATGGGGTAGGAGTCCAAATTCACTCTTTTATATGTGGCTAACTAGTTCTTCCAGCACCATTTGTAGAAAAGACTATTCTTTTTTTTTTCCATTTTAAAAACAATTTATTGAACTATATCGTTCATACATGAACATTCATAAATAATAAGCATATAGTTTAAAAATTGTGAACTTACAAAACAAACATGCATAACATCATACAAGGCTCCCATCTACCACAAATACCTTACAGTGTTGTAAAATATTGGTAACGAATTATGAAAGAGCATCCTCAGAATATTACTATTAACTATAGCCAGTATGAAAAGACTATTCTCTTCCTGCTGAATTGTCTTGACATCCCTTCAACAATGTAAAAAGACAGAATACCATAATATCCTATTTTTTTCAGAGCTGTATGTAACCTTAGAAATCTGTACTGGTTCAAGTTCTTAGTTATAGAGAGCAGAATGTATTCTAGCTATTTTAATTGGGAAAACATATATTAACATATTATTGGATGGTATAGAGGCACAGTGTCTATTCCAGAGGTTCTCAGACTTGGTTGCACATTAAAATCACCTGGGGAGCTTTTAGATATCTTGATGTCCATGCTTCACCCCATACAGTAAATCAGACTGTCTGGGGATAAAGTCCAGACATCAGTATTTTTTTTTAAAGCTCCTCAGGTGATTGCAATGCAGAGCTAAGATGAGAATCACTACTCTAAACTGAGCTCCTAGGATTAACATCTAGAGCCATATACTTGAACATGCCTGGTGAGGAAGCTGCTGCCATCACCCACCCCAGAACAACACAGCTTCTGGAATCACCTGCGCCACCCCTGCCAGCCTCAGGTATACCCTACCTCTGCCATCACCTGTGCTAGCAAAAATGGGCACCCAATGCCCAGGCTATTTCATTTGGCAGTTCTTTCTCTATCAAAGTCTCACATAGGTGTTCCTGAGTGGTAGAACTTGTCAGATACCTGTATCCTAGCAGTAAAGGAATCTGGGAAAAACAGATTCTTTGGATTCTACAATGGGAAAGTTGGATTCACTTACCTTGTGGAGAACTGTTAAAATGTGATGATAATGTTAAAAAAAAGAGAAAGTGTTGGAGCAGCCTAGAAAGGTCGTTTGGCTGGTTACGAAACTGGATGTTTCGTCTGGGGAACTTTGCAATAATTAAGATTTCTAGGCAGTATCCCTAATTCAGTAGGGCTGGGGAGGGTCCAGATTCCAGCATGTCTGGGGACTTTTGCGGATCCAATCTCCTGATTTGAATGTACATCTCCCAATCAGGAATGGTGCACAGGGTCAGGAAAATGAGTCTTGAGTAAATGTTAGGAACAGGGTATTTTTTGATCTTCTGTGAGGGCCATTACCCACTTTTGGGAGAAGTGTCTGACTTGAAAAGGCATTTTCAGTATTTGAAGATATTTGGGGGGAAAAATCCCTTGTTATTTTCATAATGAACACAACTGCAAATAAAGCTAGGTAAAATGTTCTAGGCTTGTGGGGTTATGCAAAGGAGGTGATTTCTAAGTTAAGTATGTGCAGAGGGTGTCAGAATCTCTATGGGTGTATGTGCACAAGATTTTCATATTTTTCTAAATAAGGCATGTATTAAAAAAAGTTGGGCAACATTGCCCTAAGCCAACTGGTTCTTCCTTTCTGGGGAGGAGTCCTCTGATGGCTGTGTATTCCAACAGCTGCCCTTTGTGCTCAGCAAAGAAAGCGATTCTTCCCAAAGATTGTAATGTTAAAATACTCCCTGGAGTATTCAACATGTAACTTTTACAAATTACTGGAGCCTCCCAGCTGTAGCCCAGGTAACCGCTGCCTCTTATTTAATGTGCTGCATTTTCACAATGTCCTGGGTGGGTGCTACTTCAAACTGCACCTTCCCGGAAAGCTCCTTGTTTTTTATCACCAGTTTGATGTATGACCAGCAAAAACCCATAGCCCCCTGTGACCTTCTAAAAAGCCTGCCTTTCACACTGTGTCCTCTCCAGAGGGAATAAAACATCCTCATTCCTTATATCAGAGCATCGGCTATAAACACTATTTGGGGCAGTGGTTTACTTAAGACACTTGGTTTTGAGAGGGAAATGTCCTGAAGATAAAGGGAGGATCTCACAATGCAGTCGAGAGCAGTATGTCGCAGCTCGTTTTCTGCAGAGAAAATGGGCATGGAAATTTGCACCCGTTCTCAAAGGCAGCTTAAGCTGGCAGAAACAGGATGTTCTGAACCTCACTTGTTCTTGTAACCTCTCTCCATAGGTTTTTATAACATCAGGGCTGTTGTGTCATGAGGGTGAGCCTGAGGGAGGGAAGACTGACCAGAGGAATAAATCAGCCAGGTACATAATAGGCTGCAAAAAAAATTTCCTACCAATCTGATAGGTCCATGCCTGCACCTATTAATCCAAATCAATCTTTTAAGAAAGGAAAATGGAGTTACCTGTGGTGTTTCCTCTACATTTGGCTGACTGTAAGGAATCCAAATAAAGCAGAATTTCCTCCATTGCTTACCACTGCTTAGTAAAGCTCCAATTATACCCCCCAAAATCAAGCGTTCATTGCAGAACTGTGGAGCAGGAAGGCTTTATTTCATATAGTGAAAACAGGAACAGTAATGAATTAACTTTTAGTTGCTTGTGATTAAGTAGGAAATTCAAATGAGTACCTGGTGAATCTGAAAGCATGGTATTGAAAAGGAAAGGCAGCTTTCTACAGCAGTGGGACAAAAGAAAAAGCTGGGGCTGCCTGCTTTCTCCCAACTGTTGTTCTGTGAGCTAGGAGGCTCAGGTCCCTAGTGATAGATTCCTGTTCCCGCAGAAACAGAGGAAGTTGCGGCCTCTGGATAAACTTAAAACGGCATTATACCACCTCTCAGGTACAGTAATGCAAACACAGCATTATAAGAGGGCCTGTAAAGTGTCAGGAAGGATTGATTGTCAAAGACTGAAATGAATGCTAACCCTCCTATTGGGAAGGAAGTAGTGACAGCCACTTTCACCAGTGCTGGTGGGAGTGCAAATCGCTACATTTCTTCTGGAGGGCACTGAGGCAATTTTATCAAAACTTTAAGTATGAATTTCTTTGACCCAGAAATTCCACTTCTAGGAATTTCTTGGGCAGCTAAGCAAACACGTGTGTTCAAGGATGTTCATCCAGCATTTTTATAGTAGGAAACTACTTAAATAGGGAATTAAGTCAATTATAGTGCATTCACACAAAGATATACTATGTAGACATTTAAAATGATGTCTGGAAAGATATACAGAAAGATGTTCACAGGAGTTTTCTCTGTATGGTAAAATATGTGTTTTTATCATAATAAATGAAACAATTTCAGGAAGAACTCCTTGCCCTTCAATAATTGCAAAACAAAACTGTTTTCCTTCTTTAATATTAGGACTACACCTGTAAGGCACCTATGGCCAGGGATAAAGAAAGATATTTGTTTTACTTTTCCCATTCAGAAGAGAAGTCTTGAGTAATTAACTCTCAACTCTCAGCGTCAAGAGGCCATTTTCTGTGTGTTTAGAGAGTTGCTAATGGAAAACTTTCTAGAGATTCTGTGTTTAAGGGAGCCCCAGGGTTCTTGGCTAAATGCAGATATAAAAAGGTTATTGATAGACAAAATATTCATGCAATAAATAAATGATTAAATGAATAAATGAATGGAGTAAATGCTTTGCAGGGCTAGAAGGGACAAGAGAAACCATGCAAATGCTCATTCCACAAATGGACTGCTCGGCCTGGGCAAATGGAGACTGGCTGAAGTTCACACGCCTAGTGCAGAACCAGGCTCGGAGTCTGGGGCACCTGAACCTCAGCCCGGTGCCCTCAGCACCATCCTGACTTTCCAAAACTAGGAAGGGAGCAAGGAATGCTGCCCCCAGGCTCTGCTTTCTTACATCCCTTAAGTCTCTGGTTCTCCAGTTCTTGCAAGGGCCACTTGCAGGCAATCCTTAACTATTGGCAGGATAATGTTTGAAACTGTGGTTTAACTTGGAGGGGCTGATAACCACAATATTTAATGCATGGGTGGTGCCCAGGAACACTGGAAATCAGTAGCATGACAAGGGATGCACTGAACACCCCTCACCTTTTGTCTAGCCCCCGCCCCCCTCCCCGTGACTGCAGTTGCCAAAAGCATGGTCAGGGCAGCCAAGGTTTGCAGCTAAGGAAGCAGAGTTTTCTCTTTTGCACTGAAGGACACTCTCTCAGCAAAGCCATGGCTTAAGGAGTTTAGACTCCTTTAATGTTCCCGTCCACTATTCCTCTTCCCCACCTGCTGCTTTTCCTTCTCCTTATCTCCTTTTATTTTTTATCATTAATTTATTTATTTATCCCTCCCCCCACCCCATATAGCTCCCTTGGCTGTCTGCTTATTGTTTGTACTCACTCTCTGCTCTCTGTGTCTGCTCGTTGTGTGCTTGCTGTGTCTCCTCATCTTCTTTAGGAGGCAATGGGACCCAAACCCAGGACCTCCCATGTGGGAGGCAGACACCCAACTGCTCCCTCCTGGTTGTATCTCCTTGTGTCTCCTCCTTGTGTCTCCTTGTTGTGTTATCTCATTGCATCATCTCACTGTGTCAGCTTGTTGTCTGCTCGTCTTCTTTAGTAGGCACCAGCAACCAAACCTGGGGCCTCCCATGTGGGAGGCGGGCACCCAATTGCTTGAGCCACATCTGCTCCCCCCTTTTTATCTGATATTTGCCAAAAGCCTCCCAGGCACCTACCTATCTTATGTTCCATCCTGAAGAACCATAAATGGCATTTAATAAATCTTTGGTTTCCAAACCATATTAAAAATGTTTCATTTGTAGAAAATTTCAAATATTCATAAAAGCAATAATTGTATAAAAATGTCCACCTTCCCATCCCCTAGCTTCATCAATTGTCAAAATTTTGCCAATCCTGTTTCAACTATTCCACCTTTCAATTTCTTTTTCTGAAGTATTTTAAAGTATGTGTCAGACATCAGATCATTTTACCCATAAATACTTCAGAATGAATTTCAGAGAAAGAATTTTTTAAAAAACACAATCACTATGTCATTAGCTCACAAACAAATTAACAAGTCCTTAATATCATCTAACACTTAATTCATGTTCAAGTTTTCCCAATTGCCTGGAAAATGTATTTTTATGATTGCTTTGATAGGCTTAGGATCAAAACGAGGTCTATACATTGCACTTGGTTGATAGATTTGCTAAGTCCTTTTAAACCTAATAGTTTCCCAGCCCCCTCTTTTGCTCATACTATTTATTTGTTGGATAGGCCAGGTCATTTGTCTTGTAGAATTCCCCGCATTCTGCATTTGGCTGATTGTTTCCTCCTGGTGTGATTTAACTTGTTTCTCTAGCCCCCTGTTTCTTGTAAACAGATAATTTAGATATAGAAACTTGATTAGATTCAAGTTTTTTGTTTGTTTTGTTTGAGGGACTGTATGTGATACTATGACTTTCCTACTGCATTACAGTGCCTAGGTATCCAGTCTTTAGTTATCTAAACCAAATACTGAGGAACCCTAAGGTTCTGTGGTGATGCTTAAGGTGTCTTGCAAAATTTAATTAGAATTTCATTTTGAAAATACACTATTGACTCTTGTTTTTCTGGATTTCCTCAGAATACAGAGGAAACCAAGAGGGTGAGTCCCAGCCCTCCATACCTGCATAAGCCAATGTCACACTGCTTTTCTGCCTTTGTATATCAGAGTTCTGGATAGGATTTCATTATAAAAAAGGACTATACTAATTTAAAATTTTTAAAACAAAAGAAACATGATAATAAAGCAAACCTCTTCTAAAATGGTAGCTGATTGTGTGGCCACCTACAGAGGTATTTGTGTGTTAACTGGAGACACTGGAAGTCAGAAAGGCCTTAAGACTCAAAGGGAAAAATGTTCTTTAATACAAGCAATGGGCTTACCAAAAGGGAGATAGTTGTAGAGTCTTTCTGGTGCCCCTCACATCATAAAAAATAGGAACACCACTATACTCATCACCAAATCTATGGCTGTCTCCCACCCCATTCTTATCATAATTCCCTGCTTCATTAAATGAAAACGGACTATGAAGAAAAGCAACTCACTCTTTAAAGTAAATCCCAAAGTTTTATGGAAGGGGTAGGAGGTGGAGATAGTTGAGAACATGCAATTTGCCTCTGGCGTTGTATACAGCATCCCTCAGGTGTCTTTTGATGGAAATCTCTCTAATTCTGGCCACAAGAAAAGATCCTTCATCTTTCTGACACAGAACACACACACCTTCTGTGATACCATAAATCAATTACTGATTCTTTCAGGCTCTTTCCCTGGTAATCTATTAAAATTGAGCCCCTCTCTATAACTAAACGTTGAGCACATCAGTGCATCAGACCCTATCTCCACGATTTGGGAGCAAATTCTTCAGTCTTGTAGCTAAAAGGAGATTTATGAAACTTTGCCTCAATTCCAGTTTAATGCTCATGTGTCTGTCTGTTTCTTAATCATCAAAGGCTTCATGGAAATGGAATACAGGCATGATGATGATGGTGATGGTGATGATGATACAAGTATTCAGTGAGTAAACACTAATTGGCTAGAGCCTTTATTCTGCTGGCAAAATCTCCCAATTCAGAAAAAGTACTACAGAGCAGAGAAACAAAATCATCAGAACTGGAGTTTTGTCATCTCCAGGGAAATATGAGGACTCGGGGCCCTTCCCGCCTGCCTGTGATATAAAGCAGCTGTGTGTTTGTCCTATTGTTCCCCGACATGAGTTGGAAGAGAGGGACAATTCCTGTCTCTCCTGACCTTCTGAATCTGAAAAAAAGGGGCTACAGAAGTAAAAGAAGAAAAACAACCAACCCAATGCCCAAAACAGCTACTGGCTCCGTGACTGTGAAATTTACTGTATTGGGAAATTGCTTGGTTGATTTTTCAACTTTAGACTTCTAGCCTCAAAATTGTGAGCAAGTAAATTCCCCTGTTTAAGTCAATCCATTATATGGTATTTGTTTTAGTAGGTAAGAATCTAAAGCACTGTAGAAATTCAATTGCCTTTCCGTTTTTCCAGAGAGAATTCTCATATGAATTGTCCATGAAGATTTTCATTAAAATTTACCAGCATTTTTCCAAACTGACAAAAAGAGGTATGTACAATGGAAGTGAATTTTTAGGCAAAAATGTCAAGGTTGATCAGCAACCAAGCCCTTTGACCAAGGCACTGGTAGGTTTCAGAAAGATAGCAGATACCAATCAGGAGGGTCAGCTCAGGCACGAGAAGAGAATGAAGCTGCATAACAGAGCTTCCAGGGGCCTCCTCTCTGATCATCAAGCTGTATTCATCACTGTATAGAATGTCATGCTTGTGTGTTCAGATTTAGGTATAAGATGTTCATTACGGTGAACAACTGGAGGGAATCTAAATGCCCAATAGTAGGAAGTGAGTAAAGTGTAATTCAATCTTGAAACCTTAATAGGATGCTGAAGAAAATTGATATGGGGAGATGTTCATGATAAAATAGTTGAAAAATTAGGCTGGGAAAATTTTACATATTTATATTTTTTCCTTTTAGTTTTAGATATTTTTATTCTTGAAGGAACTGTGTGTGTTTTATTTGGGAGGGGGTGGGAGAGTCTATTCTAAGCCCTTTAGTATATTTGCCTGGATTGGCTTATCAGGCTAGCTCACTGTGGAAGGCAGAGGCATCTTGGACCAATGGAATGAACCAGAAAGTGAGAACATTTCAACTTGGAAAGAGGAGGTAAAGAGCATGGGGGACAAGCCTCAGTCACACTGGAGCAGGCTTGGTGCTGCCTGGGCTAATGGGGGAGGGCAACTGATGGAAAATGAATGGAATGGATGAAGGTTTGATGGGCTGCCCCAAACTTCAAACTTTGAGCCCTTCACAGTTTGGTCTAAGAACCTCCAAAAAAAGGGGGAAGGGTGTAATGTCAGGCCCAGTCCTTAACTGGTTTAAGGTGGGATAATAGGAGGGGTCCTGTGATGGTTCTGTTTTTGTTGTTGTTGTTGTTTTGATCCCTTTATATTTTTCTTTATCTTCTTGCTTCTGGATGGGAAGATTTGGTGTTCCTCTCTTGAATATCTGAAAGCCCCTGGAGCCATGTTGCGAACATCAGTGAGAAGAACCCAAGTGGGTTCAAATAGAGGGAGGGTGATAGTTCACTGCCCTAAATGCAGGGCCCCAAGTAGAAATATGGGTTAGGATTCAGAGCTTAACATCAAAATGGGGGTACTTTGTTTCAACAGGCTAAAAAGCAACTCATGGCCTCACTGCACATATACTTGAGAGGTGTGGGCAACTTCAAAGGGATTCATTAAGAGATCTCCTCATTAAAGCTCCTGGAAGTTTACTAAATTGCATAAAGTTGCTTTTATAAGAGCAGGCCCAGGAGGCATTTTAATAAAGACCTCTGGTTAGATAACCAGTAGAGCTGTCCTGAAAGCCTGAAATGAGGAGCAGTTTGTTTTGATGCATCTCATAGGGCAAAGTTGCTAACCTTTCTCACCTCAGCGTCCTGTTCTTTAAAATGGTAATAACAACACCCAGCCTCACTGGGAGTTGAGAGGATCAAATAACATTCTGAAGGAAGACAGCTATTAAATTCTTACTCATTCATGCTAATTCCTTTATAGGTTAGACAAGATGTGCAAATTTACCATCTGAACCAAAATCTGTGGTACCTTAGAGGTTCTAGGTCCTTCTGAAGTGAATCATGTCTAAAAGACGATCAGTGGTAAAGAAAGGTTAAACTCAACCCACTCCCTAAGATTCAGAAGGAATAAAATGGTGGAATGTTGAAGAAAGGTAGTTGTAGAGAAGGTCAGAATTTGTATAAGAATTGAAAGACATATTCTCCCATCCCCCTAATGTTCAAATGGTCTCACCTGGTTTTAAGAAATGAAACCTAGAGGGTCTGGTAAAATTCTGAAGCTTCTTGAAATGTTGCTCAAAAAGATAAGGAAAAAGGGAAGAACCATTTTTGGATGAGCGAAGTGACGTGGAGGCAGTATAATAATGAGCCATAGACAAAGGGTCCCACCATGATTACAATTTAGTTTCCAGTTCAGAGGCCAGTTCAGTCAACTGTTTTGTTCATGCTTTTTTAAAACTCAGTGGCAAGTACATAAAAATGTCTGCAACACAGATGAGGTTGTTAAATCCTTTCTTAAGAACAAGACAGAAAGGAGAAATGATTTACTAGAGTACGTTGCTGGGTTGGTTTTTTATTTTTATTTTTGCTCTTCTAATTCCCAAGCCCACAACAGCCTGTCTAGTTGAATCTTGATTTGTTTTTATCTCATATGAATGTGAACATCCATCCTCCCAGCAGAAATGGTAAATAGCTGTACACTTCTATGTCACGAAACGTTCATAAATTACAATCATTTATGGGGCTGGTGGGAGGGCCACCTTTGGGCTTACAGAACTGCCTGCAGTCATACTGTTCCATGAAGTTTTCTGTAATTGAAGGAGGAAAAACACTGATTCTTTTGTTTAAAGTTATTATCTGAAAGTAATACATATGCACAGTAATTTAAAGAAAGGAAGTTCATATAGCACAGATAGATAAAATGAAAAGCTCTATATCTTGCTACTTCCATTTCACTGCCCCAGTGGTAACCAGTTAAAATTAACAATTTTAGGTAACACAACTCATGCACAAACACTTTCTTGTAAAAATTCAAACAATACAGATAAATTTAGAGTCCATCTTAACCATTACCCCAACTATATTCTTCTCCACAGAGGTAACTACCACTGTTAACAGTATGTGCTTCTTTCCAGATCTTCATGGTCTTTATAGATAGGTTTATATTGGTTGGTATTTTACCTGAATGGTATACTGCATTTATTATCTAGCAACTTGTTATTTTTGACTTAACCATATGTCGTGGATATCTTTCGATGTTACTGCACATATCTATCTATTTTACTTCTTTAAACTGCTGTGTAATACAAGTGCCATAATTTATTTACAGTGAACATTTAGATATTTCTAAGTTTTCATTATTGCAATGCAGAGCTACAATGAACATTGTTGTACCTACTTCCTGGTAAACATGTGGAAGTGTATTTATAAGATAGATAAGAAGTGTCCATTTTTTGCCATTTCTAATTTTAGTTCTGTTGGTCACTAGATCATTTACAATAATATGCTAATCATTTATTTTTTGATTTATCAAATTTAATTCAGATAAGTTGACTCCTTGCTATGAAAGACAGGGAATTTAGCTCTTTGACAGAATCTTTCACCTCCCTATCCCTGAGATTTGTTAGTAATATTTTTATTGTGGGCTCTTCTATTGATTACCTTTTCAACTTTATATAATACACTTAAACATTTAGTTCTTATACAATCAACTTTAGACAATATCATTTGATTTTCTACCATGAACAGTGAGGATATTAGCACCTCTACACCATTACTCTCTTTTACTGCCAACTTCTGTCAGTTACAGTATAACTTTAACCTTGTCCAGATTTATAAGCATTACATTCAATTCCTTTTTTTGTTATCATTGACATGAAATTCACATAATCAACCATTTTAAATATATAATTAGGTAGAAATTAGTACATTCAGAATGTTGTGCAAACCCTACCTACATTCTATTCTGTAACTTTAATTAAGTCCTCCATGATCTGTCTATAGACTGATTCTAAAACATGGAAGCCTTTTGGCAGTGTTTTAATATTAAGGCTCTGTAAATACTATTCTCAGTATACCAAAATATTATGTCAACTATGATTTGATAAACCGAGGTGCATCTCAATTCACTAACTTTTTCCCATTAAATTTATTGTCATTGTTTCTCATCTTCATACAAATTCTATTCATTAAATAGTAATCTCTTCAGTTCTACATATGTTGGACTTCTTTCATTTATCAATGAGATGTGTAACTTCTTTGCTGAATTGGAGAATAGTTTCCAAATACTAGAATAATATTTTCTTAACTTTTTGCGCTATTCATAATATGATGGCTATAGACATGCCATACTTTAAAGTTTAATGTCCATTTTTAACATTTTTCTCCATCACTTTCTCAAGTTAAAACAATTAACAAACCAATTAATCAAATCCTGATTTGTAGCATTTGTTCATTTCTGTGATGTATTATTTTTTTAATATTTATTCTCTCCCCTTCCCTCCTGTTGTCTGCTCTCTGTGTCCATTCACTATGCGCTCTTCTGTGTCTGCTTGCATTCTCATCAGTGGCACCGGGAATCTGTGTCTCCTTTTGTTGTGTCATCTTGCTGTGCCAGCTCACCATGTGTATGGTGCCACTCCTGGGTGGCTATGCTTTTTTTGTGCAGGGTGGCTCTCCTTACAGGGCGCACTCCTTGTGCGTGGGGCTCCCTACGTGGGGGACACCCCTGTGTGGTACGGCACTCCTTGTGCGCATCAGCACTGCGCCTGGGCCAGCTCACCACACGGGCAGGAGGCCCTGGGTTTGAACCCTGGACCTCCCATATGGCTGGCAGACTCCTCTGCCATGTGGCAAGGCACATGGCAGCATCTTGCTTCTTATGGCTTTCTCTTTCTCTCTGTCTGAATTTCATTCTCTTAATAAGGGCTCTAATAATACAACTAAGACCCATCCTGATGAGGTGGAATATGCCTTAACTGAAGTAACCTCATCAAAAGATCCTCCTTCCACTGCATTCATATCCAAGGGAATGGATTAGATTTAAGAACCTGTTTTTCTGGGATGCATACAGCTTCAAACCACCACACAGACTATCATTTGTCTTTTTGTTTTATTTATGCTTATGTTTTTTTTTGCTATACAAAAATGTTAAATTGTATGTTGTCAAATATGTCTACCTTTTCATTTATTGCTTCTCAGCTTGTTACCTTATTTAAGAATGCCTCTCTCATCTCAAGATTATTTCCCTAAATTTTTCTGAAATTTTTATTTTTGTTACATTTAAATCTGGAATCCATCTGGAATTTATTTTTGCATATGACATGCATTTCTTCCAGATGGCTAGTCATTGTGCCACTTCTGTTAATAAGTTATATTTCCTTGCTGAACCAAATTCCTGCTTTTGTAGTACATTAAGTTCCATATATGCTGGACTCTTTCTAGCTTTCTATTTTGTTCCACTATCTGTCTATCTATTTTTGGACCATTAAAATAGTCTTTTGATATATTGGCTTTATGGTAATTTCAATGTAATAATATATGTTCTTTTTAAGCAACTTATATTTAATGCTCACAACAACCCTATGAGGTAGGTACTATTAATACCCCAATTTTCCTGATGAGGAAATGAAGGAACAGAGAGAAACATACCCAGCATCACAAGCAGTCTGTGCTTGAGCCCAGGCAGTTTCGCCCCAGAGCCCAGGTTCTTAACCACTATGCAATAGTGCCGTTCTGTAAACATTTGACTCTGTCCTATTTTTTTTCTTTTGATCCCCCCCCTTGCAGCTTTTTGCATGCTGTCTGGTCTCTGTGTCCATTCACTGTAAGTTCTTCTGTATCTGTATTTATTTTATTTATTTCCCCTGCCCCCCTTGCGGTTTGCTTGCTGTCTGCTCTCTGTGTCCGTCACTGCACTCTTCTGTGTTTTTTTTTCGCTTGTCTCCCTTTTTGTTGCGTCACCTTGCTGAGTTGGCTCTCTGAGGTACATGCGGGCTGGGCAGCACTCTGCAGCATGCGGGCGAAGCTGCCTTCACAAGGAGGCCCCGGGCCACAAACCCAGGGCCTCCCATATGGTAGATGGGAACCCAACTGATTGAGGCACAGCCGCTTCCCGACTCTGTCCTATTTTTAAAATAATTTTCTTAGCTATTCCTGGTACTTATTTTTAATGTTCTTTTTAAAAATAATTTTATTTAGTTCTAACACAACAACAAAAAACCCCTCTCTTTTGGGATTCTAGTTAGAATTGAATTAACTTTATATATCAATTCTGGGAGCCTATATATTTTTATATTAAGCCTTCCCATTTAGGAAAATGATAAACTTTTCTCTATATTCAGGTCTCATTTCTTCATTAAGCTTTTACAACTCCCTTTATGTACATCCTGTATCTTCATTGTAAAATTTTATCCCAAATATTTATGCTTTGTCACTGTTGAAGATGAAAATTTCCCATGCTTCTATTTCAAACTCACTGTTGAAAGTATAGAGAAAAATCTATTGATTCTGTACGTGCAGTATTTAGTCACTTTATCAAATTCTTTTCTCAAATTCTTTTATTAATTCTTCAGTGTTTTTTTTTTTCAAATTATCACTTGAGTTTCCTAGGAACACATATCACTTATAAGCCTCCTTCTCTCTATCCCTGCCTCCATCCCTCCCTTATTTCCTTCCAGTTGTCATGTGAGAATGCAATTCCCTGGATTTTTAAATTTGGAATCTCCTAACTAAAGTGTTGGTTCAAATTTTTAAAAAGGACTTTTCAGGCCCAACAACAACAAAAAGTCTATAGGTTAGGGACTACTAGGCTTTTTTTTTTTAAATGTCAGTTTTATTGAGTTATTATCCTTTATTTTAAAGCCTTTCCATTGATTGTTTCATTTCCCCCATTTTATTCCATTAGCTAGGACCTCCAAACTATTGAATAATAATGGTGAGATCAGGTGTTGGGGTTTGAATCATGTCCCTCACAAAAGGTATGTTCAGGTCCCAAGCCCTGGATCTGCGGGTATAAACCTGTTCATAAATAGAACTTTTGAAGATGTTATTAATTAAGGTGTGCCCAAACTGAATGAGGGTGGGTCTTAGTCCAATATGGTTGAAGTCCTTGTGTAAGCAAAGGAAATTGGACATGAAGAGAAAAGCCATGGGAACAACCAGAAGCTGGAAATCAATAATACTAGAAGATGCCATTATGTGCATTGCCATGTTATAGAAAAGCCAAGCTACCCCAAAGATTGCTAGCTTGCCAGAAGACATTGATCCTGGGAAGAAGCAAGCCTTCTAGCCTCTGAAACCATGAGCCAAAAAATTCTTCTTGTTAAGAATTTTAACAACATACAATGGGCTCGGCATGGTATTTATTTTAGCATCTGGGAAACTAAAACAGTTTTTGGTATGAGAAAGTGGGGTGCTGCTATTGTAAATATCTAAAAATGTGAAAATGGCTTTGGAATTGGGTAATGGGTAGAGGCTGGAAGAATTGTGAGGTGCTTGACAGAAAAAGCCTAAATTGCTTTGAAGAGATTGTCAATGGAATATGCATGTGAATGATACTTCCAAAGAAGACATAGAAGGAAATCATGAATGGGGTTATTGGAAATTGGAAGAAAGATGATCCTTGTTATAAAATGGCAGAGAACTTGGCAAAATTGTGTTCTGATGTTGGATTAAAAGTGGAACGTGTAATTGATGAACTTGGATATTTAGCTGAGGAGATTTACAAGCTAAGTGTGGAAGGTGCAAGCTGGCTTCTTCTTGAAGCTTATAGACAAATGCAGGAGAAAAGGGATAAGCTGAGAATTAAATTCTTAAGCACAAAGAAACCAGCAATGGATGATTTTGAAAATTCTCAGCCTATCCAGATAGTGTGCCCAGATGTGGTTCTATCAGGGACCTCCCTGAGTTTTCAGGAAGTGACTCCCCAGAGAATAGGTGAGGATTTACCTGAACAACCATTTGCTAAAGAAGGTGGCTTAACATAGACCCAGTCAATCATTGCAAAGTCAGGAATGAAAATGCAGTTACCGAGAAGGATCTGTGAAAAGTTCTGTTTTCTAATGGTTCAGACCTTCTTCAACTGCATGCAAAGCTGACAAGTTTTTACAAAATCTGTATGGGCAGAATCACTGCCAGCCTGGTTGAAAGGGACAGAGAAGGAATGAACTAAAGGAAGAATTACTTTGAGGGTAGAACTGTGGGAAACTGAAACTGCAGGTATTCCTATTTTGCTTTTGCTTTTAATAGTGATGGTTTAGTAATTAATCTTTTAGTATGATGCTTGCTATTGGTTTTTGGCAAATAAGTTTTATCATATTTAATAGTTTCCTTTGCAATTTTATTAGAAATGTCTATTGAGATTTTTCTCTTTTGTTAGTCATATTAATTACATTGATAGGTTTGCTAAACTTAAACTAGCCTTGCATTCTTGGAATAAACCTAATCCATCATGGTGTATTATTTCCGTTGATAAATTTGACTTGTACATATTTTATTTAGATTTTAAAAACCATCCTCATAAGAGAGATTGGTATATTATGGTCATTGTGTGTGTGAAAGGGAGTGGGTGGCACAGAATTCTATCTTTATGAGGTTTGAGTATTAAAGTTATGTTAGCTTCATAAAATAATGACATTACATATTTTAAGTGGTCTATGGTAGTTTAGTATTGGAACAACTTATTATTTAAAGGTTAGATATAACTAAATTGTGAAAAAATCAGAGCCTATTGACTTTAAAGATTGTGGTGGTTAGGCTCATGTGTCAAATTGGCCAGGTAAAGGTGCCCAGTTATTTAGTCAAACAAGCTAGTTGTTACTATGAAGACATTTCATGGACTTAAGTCATCAGTGAGTTGATTGCACCTATGGCTGGTTACGTTTACACTCAACTGAGGAGATTGCCTTCAGCAAAGAGAGAAGTCTCATCCAATCGGTTGAAGGCCTTAAAAGGAGAAATGATTTCAGCAGTCAGAAGAGAGAATTCCTACCTCTACTTCAGACAGTCAGCTTCACCTAGGGAATTCACTGAGAACCTTCATCGATGTTCCTGGCTTGCAGACTGCTCTTTGGAATTTGGACTTATGCATCTCTATGGTTGTGTAAGACAATTTTATAAAATTTCATAACATTTATAGATATCTCCTGTTGGTTCTGTTTCCTTAGAGAATCCTGACTAATACAAAAATGCAGACCCTTAATCACCTTTTTAAGCTTTTCTATTGTAATTGGTTTACTTGAATTTTCTAGTTTTTCTTGAGTCAGATTTTAACAATTTATATTTTTGTAAAGAGAACATTGAATATTCAGGACTCAGTGGGTATAATGGGTAATAAAAAGTCCTAAGATCACTTCAAGTCACAAAAACAGTCTCAGCTGAGTAATTATGCTAGTCCATTATACTAATCGACACTTTAGTCTTTGTTATAATAAGAGGTATGACTTTTCTCCCACACCTCCCTCTGGAGTAGGTGGTAAGTAAGAGGGTCTGGTTGGCTTCCTCTTATTATTGCTGACCACTCCCCTCCCTCTCCTTTTCTCTTTAACGTTTTTATTGCATAAATCATAGATGTAGAAGACTGTATAAATGTATAGATTAATGAAATATCTTAAGACAGACCCCTTTGTAACCATCTCCTCAGTCAAGAAATAGAGCTTCGTCAACCACCCTAGAAGTCCCATCCATGTGTCCCATCCCAACCCAAACCCATTTCTCCTTGCAGCCACTATCCCTACTTTTATAGTTATCTATTCCTTTCATTTCTTTATAGTTTTGTCACCAAGTGTGCATCCCTAGGCACAATAATTTAGTCTTGCCCATTGTTTTAGTTAGCCAATGGGCTGCTGATGCCAAGTACCAGAAATCTTTAGCTGTTATAGTGGGGATTTATTTGGGGTAAAAACTTACACTTCCAAGGCCATGATGTCAAAAAGAAGCATCAGCAGAGATGTTTTCTTACCAAAGTCAGCTACTATCAATCCTGATATCATTGCCATATTTTGAAGCAAGCTGCCTGCTGATCTCTGCAGAGGTTTCAACCTTCCCCTCCGGGCTCACCATCTCCTCTTAAGCGCTCCATAGGCCCAGCCTCCTGGGGCTTCATGCTTAAGCAATCCTATAGTCCTTTTTTAAAAGATTTATTTCTCTCCCCCTCCCGCCCCCATCCCAGTTGTCTGCTCTCTGTGTCCTTCTGTGACCGCTTCTATCCTTATCAGCAGCACCAGGAATCTGTGTTTCTTTTTGTTGCGTCATCTTGCTGTGTCAGCTCTCCGTGCGTGCGGCACCATTCCTGGGCAGGCTACACTTTCTTTCGCGCTGGGTGGCTCTCCTTATGGGGCGGACTCCTTGCACGTGGGGCTCCCCTACGTGGGGGACACCCTTGCGTGGCACGGCACTCCTTGTTCGCATCAACACTGTGCAAGGGCCAGCTCCACACGGGTCAAGGAGGCCCGAGGTTTGAACCGTGGACCTCCCATGTGGTAGACGGACGCCCTATCCACTGGACCAAGTCTGCTCCCCCCTATAGTCTTTTCTCTCCTGGCACAGGGCTTGTCAATTTGGGCTTCTCTCTTACCGGGCCTCCCTTCTCAGGTGCGGCTGCTCTACTTTCTTCCTGATTTCATCTGCAGGCTATCAGGCATATGGCTCATCTCTTCCTGGGGCTCAGCTACTTGAGTCTATCTTCTCTGTGACATGACAGGGTCAAAAATGACAGAGCTCTCTTTAGCTGTGTTTATCTGGGTCTGTTTATATCAGATGCTTATATCCAGGAAAAAGATGGAAACTCAACTTAAGTCATGCCTCACTGATGCAGTCCAATTAAAAGCCCTAAATTGTTCTTATCAAGTAATCTAATCAAAGGCCTCTCAACTGAATTTAATACAATCAAAGGGTATCACACTCAGAGGAAGAGATTAGTTTACAAACATAATATTTCTTTTTGGGATTCATAAAATAATTTCAAACTGCCTTACCCATGTGTAAAACTTTTGTATTCCCTTTTTTTAAAGATTTATTTATTTATTTATTTTATTTCTCTCCCCTTCCCCTCATTGTCTGCTCTCTGTGTTCATTTGCCGTGTGTTCCTCTGCGTCCGCTTGTGTTATCCGGTGGCACTGGGAAACCATGTCTCTTTTTTGTTGCATCATCTTTCTGCGTCAGCTTTCCGTGTGTGCGAAGCCACTCCTGGCAGGCTGTGCTTTTTTCACGTGGGGTGGCTCTCCTTGCAGGGTGCACTCCTTGTGTGTAGGGCACCCCTACGTGGGGGCACTCTGGCATGGTATAGCTCTCCTTGCACGCGGCAGCTCTGTGTGTGGGTCAGCTTACCACATGGGTCAGAAGGCCCTGGGTATCGAACCCTGGACCCTCCACATGGTAGGCGGACACTCTATCAGTTGAGCCATGTCCGCTTTCCATTTTGTACTCCTTTTAAGTCTCTTTTAATTGATAGTTTCTCCTCTATGGCCCCAGATTCTCCTTTTGAAGTACCTAAGGCATTTGATCTGTAGTTTCCTGAAGTCTGGATGTAGACATGTACATGTCAATATATTTTTCTATTCTCTGTAAATTGAAAGCTGTATTCATAGATTTTTGATCCACATGTTGTACTCTATCATCAGGAGGCACATAATGTTGAGTTATGTATTTCTTTTTGTGATATTAGCAGTATTAATGCTAAATGGGATGTATTCTAATTCCACCATTTTGTTTGTACTTGTCACCTGGAATACTTTCATAAAAAAGATTCTTCCCTTAATCTAATTTTTGGTTACCCAGCAGTAAAATTAAGATAAGAAAGGCAGAATAAAACTTTTCTTTTTTATTTAGTAGCTTTTAAGATAATGGATTGGTTTCCTATAATTCCCTGAACATGATTGTATTAGTCAGCCAAAGCGGTGCTAGTGCAAAGTACCAGAAGTCTGTTGACTTTTATAAAGGGTATTTATTTGGGGTAGAAGCTTATAGTTACCAGGCCATAAAATATATGTTACTATCCTCACCAAAGTCTGTTCCCACGTGTTGGAGCAAGATGGCTGCCGATGTCTGTGAGGGTTCAGGCTCCCTCTTCCTCTCTTGGCTCTGTGGCCCCAGATTCTTCCAATATCAGCTGTAGGCTGGGATAAATCTTATCTCTCTCCTGGGGCTCGTTCGTCTCCAGGCTCAGCTGCTCTCCTCACTCCACAAGGTCAGGTGTAGACTCTCAGGTGATGGGGTGGGGACTCAGCATCTTGCTGACATAGTCCAATCAAAACCTTAATCATTATTTAATCAAGTAAAAGTGAAACCTCTTACAGACCAGTTTACAAACATAATCAGTAATTCTTTTTAGAATTCATCAATAGTATCAAACCGCCACAATGATCAATTATCTTTTTTTCCAGTTTTTAAAGATTATGGTTAAAAATACATATAACTTACAGTTTACCTTTAGTAACATTTAGTATATTCACAATGTTATGCAACCATCACCAGTATCTAGTTCTAGAACCTTTTTATCATCCCAAAAGGAAACCCTGTACTCTTTAATTAGTCATTCCCCTTTCCTACCTCTTCCCAGTCCTTGGCAACCATTAACCTGCTTTCTGTCTCTTCTGTCCACTTCAGATATTTATTAGAAACAGAATCATGTACTATGTGCCATTTTGGTCTGGCTTTATTAGTTTTTTTAAAAAAGAGGTACTGGGGAACAAACCTGGGACCTCAAACATGGGTAGCACTCACTCAAACCACTGAGCTACACCCACTCCCTTCAATCAGTTTTAAAATATATTATAAATTCATGGATTTAAACGTATCTGATGGATTTCCATTAATTACAACCATTACCTTTTTTTTTTTTTTAAAGATTTATTTATTTATTTAATTTCCCCCACTCCCCTGGTTGTCTGTTCTTGGTGTCTATTTGCTGCGTCTTGTTTCTTTGTCCGCTTCTGTTGTCAGCGGCACGGGAAGTGTGGGCGGCGCCATTCCTGGGCAGGCTGCTCTTTCTTTTCACGCTGGGCGGCTTTCCTCACGGGCGCACTCCTTGCGCGTGGGCTCCCCCACGCGGGGGACACCCTTGCGTGGCACGGCACTCCTTGCGCGCATCAGCGCTGCGCATGGCCAGCTCCACACGGGTCAAGGAGGCCCGGGGTTTGAACCGCGGACCTCCCATATGGTAGACGGACGCCCTAACCACTGGGTCAAAGTCCGTTTCCCCCATTACCTTTTTTGAAGCTCAAATTTTCCTATGTTCGGTCAGCATGTTCAGCTGCTTTAAGTTGGCTTCTGTGTTCTTTTGACATGGTGCTAGTATTTCTTGATAAATGTTGTTAGGGGTTATTCTAGGCTTTTTTTTGTACGTTTCTTGCTGCAAACCTGAAATAAGCCATTTCTCTAAGAAAACGGATTTCTTTTAGTGGGAAATGGAATTTCAAGACCACAGTTTGGGTATTAGCTTAGCTCATTGCTATTGAATTGGATATTGTTTCTAAGACCTTTTCAGTAGACAAAGCTAAATAGTATCTATGTCTAAATCAATATTTATATATTCTAAGATACACTACCTCATGAATTTGTATTGATAGTTCTAATTCAGAAAACTACAGGTTTTTAGTTAGCCTTTTCAATGTTACTGTTGTAACTACTTTTTCTACACTCTGAATCCTGGTTCTCAAGGGAAAAGTTATTGATAGATTTAGAACATCCCATGATTACTCATTTGTTTTATCCTGTATATCACAATACAATAGTCTCAGAAAAACAATATTTACTGAGAACAGTTAAAATATTCTCCTGCATTATGTTCTCCCTATTACCCATGCCATCCTTTTTATAATTGTACTATATCTATATTGCCTACGCATATGGACACTGCGTATTAGATTCTTTTTAACCCTCATTTAGTCTGAGTTCTGTAGGTAATTGTACATTTAATGTTCACCAGCAGGCCTCATGTCAATGTCTTTCTAGTCATTTTGGTTGTCTGAATACATTCTTTAGTAGATTCCTGAGGAAGGATTCAGGGGTACAATATTCTCCAATCTATTGCATGTTGATAATAGTTTATCTGTGCCTTTTAAATGTTAAAGTGAGTTTTCCTGGAT
This sequence comes from Dasypus novemcinctus, assembly GCF_030445035.2. Taxonomy (NCBI): domain Eukaryota; kingdom Metazoa; phylum Chordata; class Mammalia; order Cingulata; family Dasypodidae; genus Dasypus; species Dasypus novemcinctus. The sequence continues at coordinate 36,297,219 of NC_080689.1, forward strand.
ATAAAATCCTTTGCTCACATCTTCTCTTTTTTGAGTATCTTAAATATGTTACTTTACTTTCTTTTGGCACATGGTATTGCTGTCAAAAAGTGATGTTAAGCTAACTTTCTTTACCCTACATGTCACATGGTGTTTTTGCTTAGATGACCAATGGATTTTAAAATTTTTAATTTGTCTTGGAGTTGGTAATCCTGGGAACACCAGAAACAGATGTGTCCTGTATTTTCAAATATTTTTTTAATTTCAGGAAAGTTTCCTTCAATTAGATTTTATATATATATATTTGTCCCCATGCTTTAGTTTTCTTCACCATGGTCTCCTATTCTTTCCTGTTATCTGTTGAATATTCTTCATCTTCAATAAATGTTACTTTCCCACAAATCCTTTTTACCTCTTTATATACCTTTAATTTTTAAAAATTAAAAAAAAATTTCCTCCTCTTTACCTTCTATTCATCTGAAGGCATAATCCATTGTATTTATTAGTTCTAGATAAGTCCTCATTTTTTGAACTAATTTTTTTCTTTCATTTCTAATTCATTCCTGAGATTTGTCACCTCATTTCTGATTTTTTCTCTTTGATTTATATTGATCTTTTATATATTGTATAGTTTACTTAATGTCCTGTAGCTCATTTGAAAATAGAAGGTGATGGTTTTGATCCATTTTGTGACCATGTATTTCCAGAGCACTTTCATTGTCTATAAGAGTAGCTCTCAAATATAGCTCAAGACCCTTTCAGAGGCATTGAAAAGCAAAAACTATTTTCATCATAATACTAAGATTTCATTTCTCTCTTTCATCATCTTGACATTTGTATTTTTTTTTTTTAAGATTTATTTATTTATTTAATTCCCTCCCCCGGTTGTCTGGTCTGTTCTCTGTGTCTATTTGCTGCGTCTTGTTTCTTTGTCCGCTTCTGTTGTCGTCAGTGGCACGGGAAGTGTGGGCGGCGCCATTCCTGGGCAGGCTGCACCCTCTCTTGCACTGGGCGGCTCTCCGTACGGGGTGCACTCCCTGCGCGTGGGGCTCCCCTATGCGGGGGACACCCCTGCGTTGGCAGGGCACTCCCTGCGCGCATCAGCACTGCGCATGGCCAGCTCCACACGGGTCAAGGAGGCCGGGGGCTTGAACCACGGACCCCGCATGCAGCAGACGGACGCCCTAACCACTGGGACAAGTCCGTTTCCCTTGACATTTGTATTGATAGTTCAAATGCAATGATGGGTAAAATCGTTGGTGTCTTATCATGAATCAGGGCAGTGGCACCAAAATGTACTACTAGTCATTTACATATGGTTTTCTTAAAAGCCCATTTCACTTAAGGATGTCCTAAATGAAGTAATAAATATTATTTACTTTATTCATTCTTGACCCTTGAGTACATATCTTTTTTCCCCCTGACCCTTTCCCCTACTCTGCTGTTTTTGCTTTCTGTGTCCATTTACTGTGTGATCTTCTGTGTCTATTTCTCTTTTTATCTTCTCTTCTCATTCCTCCTCTAGGATTCACTGGGATTCAATCCTGGGGACCTCTGATGTGCAGAGAGGTTCCCTGTCACTTGCGCCATCTCAGTTCCTGGTTTCTGTTGTGCCTTACCTTGACCCTCCCTTCGTTTCTCTTTTGTTGCATTGTCATCTTGCTGCGTGACTCACTTGCACAGACACTGGTTTGCTGCGTGGGCACCACCTTGGCACATAGGCACTTACTTGGGTATTCAGCTCATTGTGTGGACACTCACATGGGCACTTGCATAGGCACTTGGCTCCCTGTGTGGGCACTGGCTTGCCATGCGGGCACTCGTGTGGGCACTCAGCTCGCCATGTGGGCGCTTAGTTTGCCCATAGCTTGGCTTGCTGCATGGGCATGCTTCTTTTTTTACCAGGAGGCCCCAGAGATTGAACCCGGGTCCTCCCATATGGTAGAAGCCCAATTGCTTGAGCCACATCCACTTCTTGAGTATATAACTTTCTAATGTTCTGTGTGACGAAATGGGAAGTACACATAACATTTTTGCTGTATACAAAAGTATAATGGTTGTTTCCAGGAAAGGTATTGTGTACTTGTTTGAATTGTTAACTGAACTACTTTTTTTTTTTTTTTAAAGGAAAACCACCTTTACTCATAAGAATGACTAATAGGCAACCTATGGTTATTCAGACTTTGGCATACAATAGCTTTATTCTTTGAAATGCTTTAATGAGCCTGAAACTTCAAGGAAATCAACAGACAGTATTTATTTCCAGTGACAAAATTTGAGCTTTCAAGTGAAAATTGGAATTTTTGAAAACTTGTATTTGCCACCATGAGCTTGACAGCTTCCTAATACTTAAAGACTTTTCTAGTAATGTTTACAAATGTGAATTTTTACTATTGTACAATGAAATATGTCAAAAGTTGGAAGATACGCATAACTCAGTTGTTCTGGTTTGGGTCTTTTGTGGACCCCAGAAAATAATGTTCTTAAGCTTACTCATTCTTGGGCTTGGAAGCCTATTGTCTGTGGAGCTTTTTGGGTAGACTCTGTTAAGGGACCTTAATTAGATCACTTGATGAGCTCTCTTTTGATTGGATTATATTGGTGAGGCATGACCCAGGTTAGGGCTCCATCCTCTTGTAGGGGTCTTATATAAACTAACCACAGAGAGACACAGAGAAAGGAAGCTGCCATTATGATCCTGCCATGTTAGAGAAAGAAGAAAGTAGAGAGAAAGAGGTCTCCAAATTCACCTACAGCTGCATAAAGACAGGGAAGTCCCAAGAGACTTGAGGAGAGAAGCCCAGGGAAAGATGCCTGATTGCCCACAGCTGAGCTCAAGGAGAAAGTAGAGAGAGACTGGTAGACCCACCATCTTGCTTTGCATGGCGCAGGATGCCAGGATCTCTAGTAGCTGACTTTGGTGAGAAAGCATCTCTGATGGTGCTTTGATTTGGACACTTCATGGCTTGGAACTGTAAGGTTTTCCCCTAATAAAATTCCCACTATAAAAGCCAACCCATTTCTGGTACTTTGCACCAGTAGTGCTTTGGCAACCTAAGACATCAGTGAATCAGTGATTTCCAAATGATCAAAGCATGATGAACAAAGTCACATATGGGTAAAGAATCCATTCACAGATAAACTAATAGATTTAATGGAACAGACTTTGAAAAGTTCATTCAGACTGTTTCATAGTCTATGTTGCAACTAACTTCAAGCAACTACCACTTGTCAAGGGTTGGTATCATATCAAAGAAGAATATCCACAATTATTTGAAAAAGCTATTAAGATATTCCTTTTTTTCAAACTAAGTATCTGTGTAAGACCAAATTTTCTTCATATATTTCAATTAAAACAGCATAACATATTGAATGCAGAAGTAAATGTGATTATCTAGCAGTCTTCTATTAAGACTGACATCAACATCAAAGAGGTTTGCAAACATGTAAAACAATGCCATTCTTTTAATTAAATTACTTTTTTTGGAAAATATAGTTTTTTTAAACAAAATATCTGTTATTAAACTTAACCTGTAATAGGCTCTTTATTGTTATTTTTAGATGAATGAATATTTTAAACATCATTCAGGTTTAATTTCTAATAGTAAATATTGGTAGATATAACCTATATAACAAAAGTTTTTGGGGGGGTCATCAGAATTTTTTAAGAGTATAAAGTGCTACTGAGAAAAAACATTTGAGAGTCACTGAAAGAAGGGGATATTATTCTATGTTTTATTCTCTTTTTATCTTATAATAACTTTGCATGGGATTTGACCTCAACCCTTTTCTATTGTTCCCTGCTTTTAATGTAAAACTAGTTCTCCTGAAATTTTGGAAGGAAGCAAGATTCAGAGTAACTTCACAGCATTCCCTTTCTCTTGTTTTAAAAATAACATTAAAAAAGATGGCAGCTGGGAAGCAACTGTGGCTCGATCAGTTGGGCTCCCATCTACCATATGGGAGGTCCTGGGTTCATGTCCTGGGCCTCCTTGTGAAGGCAGGCTTGCCTGCATGCTGTGGAGAGCCGCTGGCCCTCAAGTGCTGTGGAGAGCCAACTCAACAAGATGACGCAACAAAAAATGGGAGACAAGTAAAAAACACAGAAGAGCACGCAGCGAATGGACACAGAGAGCAAAAACAAACAAGCTGCGGTAGGGGGGAAATAAATAAAAATAAATACAGACACACGGAGGAACGCACAGCAAATGGACACAGAGCAGACAGCAAGCAAAAAAGCTGCAAGAGGGGTGGATTAAAAAAAAAAAAGATGGCAGCTTGTTTTCAGAGATTTCCTGGCTCTTCATCCTTATTGGCACTTGGTCTGGACCTTCTTTATCCTTCCTCCTCTGTTGACTCTGTCCTATTAAATTTTTATTCCAAATCCCAGCAGTTTCTCCTGAACACGAAATCCTGCTCTGGAAGGGAGCTCTGCTGGGTCAGTTTGGACATTTCACAGACTAGACGGCTCCAGCCTCTTCAGTGCCCTCCACAGGCCCCTAGCACTCACCTGCTGTTTGATTAGGCAAAACCCCTCTCAGTTTCACCAGCTGCTTTCCAACTGTCCTTCCATTCTCTCCAATAAAATACCTGTTGGACATTTTGGGGTTCTTCTATTTTCGTGTCTGTTGGATGTTCCACTGTTTCCCTCTGTTTTCTCCCACGCAAGGACTTTTGATCCATGCATGTCTTGTGGCTATTGACGCTTTTTTCTCACTTGCTTGAAATTTGAGACTTGTGCAGATACCTTGCCAGCTACTTTTGCTTTTAAGTGTTATTCATGTACAGGTTTTTAATTTTGTTATATATTGCTCTGCCTGTTTTTATGTAGGGATTTTGAGACATTCGAGAATTATGACACCACCACCAGCACCTCCAGAAAGAAATCCTCTTCCCCCTCTTTTATTCACCTCCTCTCAATTGTTAGCTGCTATTTCTGATCCCTTTGGAGCTGGTGTGTGTGTGGAGGAAGGAGAGAGAAAAATGGGTAGACTGTTCTGTTTTGACATATACTGTTATAAGCGGCTTAACATTCTCTAGGGCTGCTTTTTCTTCTCTTATGACTATTTTTAATAATTTTTTCAGAATTTTCCAGCTGGGCCCTTCTGACAGCAAATCTTGCGATGTGGGCAATGAATTCTATGTATCCTCCCTCCCTTGGCCCCCAGTTTTCCCATTACCCCTATATAAACTCTCTGTTAGAGTATCATAGCTCTCTTAAACTGTACTCTTCAGAAGAATAAAAAAAAATTGGCTCCCTCTTCCTCAAGGCTTATAGCTCATCCAAAGGAAGAAACTTTCTCATCCTTTGTCCCAACAAACACTGGAGGGCAGAGCAATCCCATCGAGCTGCTTCTAGTCTGGGCTTGGAACAGCTCATCTACTGCTGCATGAGAATTCTCAAGGTGGTTTTTCTCCCAGGTGATTTTGCTCTTCTACCACCACTCCTTACAACTGCAGGGAACATACCACTCTTTAAATGATTCCACTGAAGCTTTTTGGCTAGATTTCGGGTTGCAAAGCAACCATTTCCCTTGTCCTTAGCAGAGGAAGAAGACAAGAATCACAGTTAAGCTCTTTCCAAACGAAAGCCTCCTGAGAAATTTCTTTCTTTAATTTCCAATTTTTATTTTTCTGTGAGAGGTTCAAAAGTTATGTCATAAATTATTGCCTTTTGCCTTTTAAATTTTGGATGTGCATTAGCCTCTCCTTTAGAATGTAACAATGCAGAGTCTGTTATAGCTTACAGCCTGGGCTGAAACTTCAGTTTTAATATAGTGTTATATTTCACAGAAAAACAATGATTTCTTCTAGATTCTCAAATATATAGTCATAGAATTAGATTTAATATTCACTCACAATATTCTCTCATATCTCCTTTCATATTCTTAATATTGTGATTCTGTTTTCTATATATTTTTTCCTTAATTAAGTTTGAGAGTGATTTACCCAATTTATTGATGTTTTTCAAATATCTATTTTTTTTTTTTTTTTTTTTTTGGTGCCCTACACGTTCAGAGAACCCTCTCCAGTAACGAACTATAGAAATGATCCCTGAAAGTATAGTCTTCAAATATCTATTTTTGAGGCATTATTTACCTTTCCAAAAATTTTTTACATGTCAATAATTTCAGCACTTGTATTTATTAGTTATCTTTTATTATTTTCTTTTGGTTCCTTCATTGTTCTTTTACTACATTCTTAAAAAGAAAGTGTATTTGTTTATGAACACTCAGGCTATCAATTTTCCTCAGAGTACAGTTCTAGCTTTGTCCCATTGGTTTTCTTATGAAGTATTCTCCTTTTCTTTACTTTCTATATAATTTTAAATTTCAGTTTTAATTTCCTCTTTGATCAAGAAAATGTCACATAAAAGCTAATGGAGGGAAGCGGATTTGGCTCAACGGATAGAGCATCTGCCTACCACATGGGAGGTCCAGGGTTCAAACCCAGGGCTTCCTGACTCATGTGATGAGCTCATGTGCAGTGCTGATGCTCTCAAGGAGTGCCATGCCACGCACGGGTGTCCCCTGTGTAGGGGAGCCTCACACAAAGGGAGTGCACCCTGTAAGGAGAGCTGCCCAGTGTGAAAAAAGTGAAGCCTGTCTAGGGTGGCACTGCACACACAGAGAGCTCATGCAGCAAGATGATGCAACAGAAAGAGACACAGATTCCTGATGCTGCTGACAAAGAATACAAGGAGACACAGAAGAACAAACAGCGAATGGACACAGAAAGCAGACAACTGGGGGTGGGGGTGGGGAAGGGGAGAGAAATAAATGAAAAATAAATTTTTTAAAAAAAGTAATGGAATATAAAATAACAGCAATACATATATGAACAATGACATTAAGAAAAGAATTTGACAAAAAAGATTTTTAGATCATACCAGAAGCAGTAATTCATTATGAGAAAGAGATGCATTTTGAACAGAAGTAGTAAATACACTGTTGGATCATTTGATAATCCAAATAATAAAGTTGAGAAAATCATATGAACACACTGGAAAAGGACTTATAATTCTTGGTGATTTGACATAAAGCACTAGACATCAACAAAAAAATTACAGTGAGTGCATTGATGACAAACTGGGTATAATGAGTATTGCTTTCATTTGTCAAATGGCTGCTGATGCAAAGTACCAGAAATGGGTTGACTTTTTAAAAGGGCATTTATTTGGTTTAAAAGCTTACAGTTCCAGGGCCTTAAAAAGTCCATAAGAGGTGCTTTCTCACCAAAGTCACCCACATTGATTCTGTTCTCTGGGCACATGGCAAATCAAGACGGCTGCTGATCTCTGTCAAGGTCTCTGCCTTTTTGCAGCAAATCTGACATAGGGCATGTCTCTTACTAGGCCTCCTTTCTCTCTCTTTGGGCCTCAGCTTTTTGAGCCTCTAGGGGGCTCTCTCTTTTCAGCTCAGCTGTGGGCAAAACCTCTCTCACATGGCAGGATCAAAAATGGGGACTTCCTTTTCCTGTGTCTGTGTCTCTGGGTTTATATCAGACCCAGCAAGGAGGCAGAGACTCAACCTGAGTCATGCTTCACTGATATATTCCAATCAAAAGCCTTAAAGTGATCTTATCGAGTAATCTAATCAAAGGACCCTGAGCCAAATTTAATGCAATCAAAGGTTATCATACCTATAGGAAGAGATTAGTTTAAAAACAAAATCTTCACTTTTTGGAATTCATATAATAACCTCAAAATGCCACTAGTACCATCAATTCCAAGAGAATTTAAAAGGTGAGTCAATGAACTAGAAAAGTTGAAATGACCTGAAATATTAAAGTTAATAAATGAGAGAAATATGATAGTGATTGTTTCAACTTTGACAACAGTCCTACAAATTTACATGATAATACCATTAACATGCTGTAGTATTGAAGTAAACTTTTCTAAATGATCATTAATGAAACATTCTGATTACTCACATTACAAGAAAAACAGAATTATCTTTCTAACCTCTCTATGAAAATATTGCTATAAAATCATTGTCATGGGAGACTATGAGTTTAAGAAAGAAGTTAAAAAAATCTAAGTGGTTCACAGGATGATGCTATGGAAGGAAAGACTCCAGTAAATGATAAACATGGGGGAAAAGGCTTCCTGCAGGAACTGTTGAAGAAGACATGGGGGTAAAGTACAGAATATGTTAAAAATATTTGAAATTGACATGAAAAACTCTTCTCTCAAGAAGAAAAAGATTCAAAATGAATATCAATATTTGCCTCAATACCAGTAACCAGAAAATTGACCATGTCTGGAAAATACGATAAGAGTAAAGACAAAATCTTAGCCATGAATATTTTCAGTGTGTTATGACTTTGTTTCAGCAGTAAGATATAGATATGCAGAAAGGAGAGAAACAAGAAGAAAAAATAATCGATGTTTTGAAAGCAACAGAAGATTTTTCAACAATCTAAAATACTTCAGCGCCAGAGGCTGAAAGCAATGAAAAAGTTATAAGAGCAGTTCTTAAAGAAATGTCTATTTGCAAAAAAAAAAAAAGGGTGATGAAAAAGCAGCTGCAAAAGGTGGCAATTATTCAAGTCTCTTCAATCCCTGTTATTCCAGTAACTCGTTGAGAAAGAACTTGAACCTAAGTAACATAAACAATTATAACATTAACTACATTCAATCACATTACAGGGGTTTAAAAATTATTTTTTAAACTACTGTATCTTGTTAATCATTACCTTCTTTGTTAACTTCAAGACGTCCTTTCTGTTATACCTCAAGTAATACCTAAACAGTTATATGAGTAGCAGCGACTCCAGAGTTACATGTATCAAGCTTTCAGATCTTTGGTAGTAATGGTGAATTTTTTCTCCCTATCAATATTAATTGAATTTTAGTAATAAATATTATTTAATTAAAAAATTGTTGTCATATGAAAAGGCAATCAAAGAATATGTGGCCAAACATTACAGTTGTGTAGACAGTTAATAAAAATATTATTGTTACTTTATGACATTATTTTTCTGTTATGTTTGCAAAATGTGTTAGCTTTTTCAAATTCAACCTCATTTATCCTTTCACTCTAAATAAATATTCATGTTTGTATCTAATTTTGTATTTGTAATTTTGTACTACTTTTCTTAAAGAACAACTTTCCCTGCAAATTTATATGCTGCAGGCCTCATAAAACTTTTCTCTAGCTCAGACCCACCCGAGTGCCTCTGTGGCTCATTCAGATACTTTCTACTTACACCAGTTTATCTCTTCCCGGATGATGGCGGTACTTTCCATGTCTGTGGGGGATGGGTTTTCCAAGGGATCTGAGGCCGAAGGTAACACCGGTTTCCGGGTTTTTTATTGTTTTCCTAAGCATTATCTAAAAAAGATGAAATACAAAATGATTTTTGGACAACTTGGCAGCCATTTGAAAAAATAAAACAAAATTGGATCACTACCTTGCTCCTTGCAGCTAATAAATTCCAGATGGATTAAAGATTTAAACATAAAAAAAAAAAAGAAACCATAAAATGAGGGAGAAAAACAGGGGAATTTTTATGTAATTTCAACATGGGAAAAGACTTTATAAGTTTGATACAAATCCCAGAGGCCATAAAAGAAAGGCTGATAAATTTCAGTACAAGAAAATAAAATAAATTCTATCTCAGGCAAAAAACTAAGGAAAAAACCCAATTTATAACACATGTCCCATAGGTTTATTTCCTTACTATAAACAGAGATCCTATAAGTCAGTAAGGATAAGGACCAATAACCCAATAGAATAATAGACAAGGGAGCCTAACAAACAGTTTATACAAAAAGAAATACAGATGACTCATAAGCATACGAAAAGGTGTCCAATTACCTTTGTAATAAGAAAAATACAAATTTAAACTGACAATTTGATTGACAAAGAACCAAATGTTTGCAACACACTGTGTAGGTGAGACTATGATGAAATAGGTACATTGTTGGCGGAAGTGTATTTGTCACAACTTCAGCAGAGGGTAGATTGAATTTGATGCAGCAACTTCATTTCTAGAAATTAATCTTATAGATGTCTAAATTTGTAAACTGTCCTGAGTAGAAGGGTGTTCACTGTGCCATAGTTTAGAATAACTGAATATTGGGAACAACCCAAATGTCTATCAGAAAAACTGATTAAATACATGTGATACATTCATCAACGGAATATTGTACACCCATAAAAAAAATAAGATGCTATATGTGCAGATGTGAACCCATGTTAAAGATATATCACTAAGGAAAAATGCTTAAAGTAGCACATTTACATGAATGAGTTAAACTTCATTGCTATCCATATATATATATATATATTTAAAATATTTTATTTCAACTTCAAAAAAAAAAAAACAAAAACACAGAACAACAGACAATAGGCAGCTCAACAAACTGTGGAAGCACCACTCCAAAAAATCCTGCCCAGAAACTCTCATTTTACCTACTCCTGAAAACAAACTCAACTTTTTATTAAAAAGAGAGAGTTCCTGGCCTGGACAACATGCCCAGACCATTTAAAGCATTGGTAGTTCTTTCCCTGAAGGTAACCCAGCAGGGCTTAGTACAAGGAGAAAATCAAGGAAGCCTCAAGACTTGAGTATAAGATTTTCCTCTGAACTATCATTTTAGCAGTGACCTGTGCATGGCTGCTGAGGAGTTTCTGAACTATCCAAATCCCAGTCACGGGTAATCTCAGGAGAACATAAAAATGTTAGCATGTCCAAAGCTGAAGCCTGTTCAGCTGTATTGTGCTATTTGTCTAAGGAAGACTGGGCTGATAGAAGGGGGCTGGTCAGCGTGTCGTCCAGAAGAGAACGCAAAGATAGAACTTGGCAGTATTTATATATATAGTAATGACTGAGCAAGAGGATGATCTCTGGAATGTACAGTTGGGTCTCCTAACTTTCCTAGAAGATGAGTGACTGCCATTTAAATGATCTTTGAATAACTGCTAAGAAAATGGCCTTTGGAAACAAACAGATCTGGGTTAAAATCCCAGCTCTTCTTTTCATTAGCTGGATGACTTTAGGCAAATGTCAATTCACTGAACCTCAGTTTATATATAGGTAAAATGGAGATAATATTTTTACCTTGGATAATGTTGTAGGTAAAAGAAAATAACATAGAAAAAATTTAGTACAGTGGCTGACATGTGATTGGTGTTCACTGAAAAGCATTTGAAAAAATTACAGCTTGTTTATATCATCCTTACATGATTTTAAGATTAATAACTGAAATGAATTAAATTGAACCAAAGACATAGCCTCTTATCATTAGCAGGATAAACAGCCTTTTAGGACAGGGCCTTTCAGAAGCTGAGAGAGGCTGAGACCATTTTTTTTCTTTTTCTTTCCCTTTTTTTCTTTTCCCTTTCCTCTTCCTTTTCCTGTCTTTCCCTTTTCTTTTTTCTCCTCCCTCCATTCCTCCCTCCCTCCCTTTTTCTTTCTTTACTTTCTCTCTCCTCCCTTTTCCTTTCCTTCCCTCTTTCCCTTCCTCTCTTCCTCCCTTTCTTCCTCTCCTCCTTCCCCCCTTCCCCTTCCCATCTTCCTCTCTCATTCTTTCCTCCCTGCCTCCCTCCCTCTCTTTCTTTCTTTCCAGCTCTTGGTATATATAAAAAAATGAAAAATTCCAAAACTGGGTTTCAAAAGCGTGTGTGCTTTAAACATTTACATTAAATGTAATAAAAGTTATTTGTGCCATTCATATGGTAACAAGATTTAAAAAAATATTAATGTAGTATACTACGGGCAGGACATGAGATGAAAGTTTTAGATTTGTGATAACTCTCTTTCTCTTTTCGTCATTGAGCATCTCTGAGACTGTATAGATAATCTCTTTTGAAGATAACATCAAACGTCTAAAGCTGAAGCACTCATGAATGTAAGAACTCAGCCAAATGGCCATCCTGAACCACTGGCCCCAATAATAGACCCTCTTCTACGGAGCAAGGCAAAAAAGAAAGGCAAACTTCTTTAATGGGCTGTAAAACTTATACATATTCCTCTCTTCCACTTACTCAGCAGTTTTAACTGGCAATGAGAAAAGCCAGTATTTGTGTCTCATGTCTTCCTCTTAGCTGGAGTGACACAGATTAACAGCAATCTGGGCAGGTTGCCACTGGGGACCTGGATAATGCCCTTGTATTGGAAAGAACTTGATCCCCTCACATTTCCCTGTATCACGGGGAGCTGCTTCAGCCCAGTTAAAACCAAGAAAATATACAGTTAAAAGACTCTTCAAAAATCAGGAAATAGCTCCTCTTGGACACTAAAGAGAAATGCCCTATTTTCTCCCTGGTTGAGTTTTTGCTGCTGCCCGTAGATTCCATACTATTTCAAAGTTACCGGCTGGGAAATTAATGGAATCTGAGCTGGGAATTTTTCTTTCTTACCCTTGTGTGTGATGCCTTATTTAAAATAATTCAGATTCAAAGTGAATTTGTAGCAAATGGTGCTGTGGCTGCTATTAAATTTATAGATAGTGAGTCCATCTTCCCTGCTTTTATGCATGATGTTGCTAATGTGGTGATATTTTTTAAGCTCTATGATAAGACTTTCTTAAAAATTCACCTCCTCTATCTGCCCCACGGTGCTGTAAGTGATTTCAAGTTAAGGTGCCATTCAGCAAATTAATTTACCATGTGGATATTTTACAGAAACATTTTGCAAGATTGTTAAATAAACTGCACTTATTTTTTATATATTGGGATGGTTTTGATGTGCTAAGATTTTATATAAATTTGTGACTTATCTTAATGAAAGCTGGATAAATAAATGCTTCTTTTGTGCTTAATAACTCAAACCTTTGCTTTCACAAGGCAAGAGAAAGGCTGAAAGGATTTTTGTCACCAAGCTATTAAGAAAAGCCAGATAGAAAGAGAACATAAAAGTGAAATGAACTATGGTGAAAGGGCCAGACCCTCTTCCAGCCAGCTCGATATCATCCCAGCTTCCCAGATGGAACAAAGATTTAGGGTTCCAAACAGAACTCAAGATAGAAAGAAATGATATGGGATGGTCTGAGAAAGGGATCAATCTATTCTATATGGGAGGCAGAAGGGAAACAAAGCTCATTTGGCAAAATGTCTCAACAGCTCAAGCTAGAAATAACACATTCCATTCCCCAAGCTGCCCCCATTGCCCCCATTTGAATACATCTGAAAAGGAACCTTTATTTCCATTGCCCTGTTTCCTGCCCATGGGTGCAGGGAGACAAAACCCAGGAGGTGAAGAAATCACCTGGCTGTCTCCTCTGTGATACTGGGAGGAATGGCTGGTTCTAACTCTCAAGTTGTCGCTGAAGCCCCTGGAAGTCAGACTGCAAAGTAAGTCTGATAGCAGATTTGGACCTTGAGGGGTTCCTCTAATGACCGCTTTGAATGACCTTTTTTTTGAAACCCCTACGACCTCACAGCCCAGAGCTTAATGTTTCTCTGGCTAAGGTATCATCTGAGTGACGTCTGTGTGTCTTATCTTTCCATCAGGTTGGAGACCCTTGTGGATTCCAGGTGAGCCTACTTACTGTGATTCTGACATCTGGAATTTCCCTTCCACTTTTCTGGGTCCAAAGCCTGTCCTTCCCTCAAAGGCCAGATAAGGCCATTTCCACTTTGAGAAATCTTCTGCAGCAATATTAGTCATTCTCTGAAGCCACCCTCTTCCTATGTTGGAGAATTCTCCTTCTATGCCAGAATCCGCTTTCACCTACTGACCCTGGCAATGCTGGACACTCACTTTTGCAGCCTTCCTTTTAGAGAGGTTCTCCCACTGAGATGCCTCCACTCCACACTAGTGATGAGAAGAAGCAGGGACAGTGTAGAATCCATTCTGGCAGCCAGTGTGGACAGCAGCAGTGGCAGATAATCTGGCTCCCAGTGGCAGTAGTGGCTGAGATCCCAGCAGCCAAATTCTGAGTTGGTCGTGTCCTCTGTGCTTCCGGTTATGCCATTCCAGTTTGCGGCATAATCAGCAGCATTGCTTCTGCCCACACAACTTCTAGGCCTGGTTCTCCGGCCCACAGAATTTCTATATACTACCCACTAGTTTTTTTTCCTAAACATTCTTTTTGGGGTATAATTCACATACCATCTAATCCATCCATTTGAAGTGTACAATGTTTTTAGTAAATTCATGGGATTATGCAACCATCACTACAAGGTAATTTCACTACATTTTCATCCATCTAAACAGAGACCCCACAACATTAGCAGTCGCTTCCCAGCCTTCCCCACCCTCAGCTCTAGGCAACCACTAATCTCTGTCTTACAGATTGTCTCTAATGGACATTTCACATAAAGGGAATCATACAATTATTTTGTGACAGCTTTCTTTAACTTAGCACAGGGGTTCTTAACCAAAGGTCCGCAGACCCCCAAGGGGGAAGATTTCAGGGGGTCTGTGAGCTTGAATTGAAAATTCAAAAGACATTATTCTTGTGGGGACATGTGGGTGCAGGTATGATATATTTATTAAATAATACACAGTATAATGTGGACTTAGTAAGAGGTCTGCGGTTTTCACCTGACTGGCAAAGGGGTCTATGGACCAAAAAAAGGTTAAGAACCCCTGACTCGGCATAAAATTTTCAAGGTTTATCCATGTCATAATGTATAGCGGTACTCCATTCCTTCATATGGTTGAATAATTTCCCATTTACCACATTTTATTTATCCATTCATCAGTTTGTGGACATTTGGATTATTTCTACTTTCAAAAATGGAGGTAATTCTGGGGTGTTGATGCCCATCCAAAAAGTGTTCCAGTATGGCAAATGTAGCACACTAATGAAGGATGTTGTTGACGTGGGAAAAAGTGGGAGGGCTAGGGAGCAGGGCATATGAGAATCTCCTATATATTTTATGCAACATTTATGTAATCTAAGTTTCTTTAAAAAAATTAAAAAGTATATGTGGCAGTTTGATATTGTTTATGAATTCCAAAAATAGATATTGGATTATATTTGTAAACTGGTCTGTCCCTCCAGGCATATTAGATTATATTGGATTCAGAGGTTTCACTTTTACTTGATTAAATAATGATTAAGGCTTTGATTGGGCCATATCGGTTGGACTTTGCATCCCTGACCCCTTGGTGGGTGGGGACACACAGAGAAACCACACTGCAGAGAAGGGAGTTTGGAGTGTTAATGCTGGAGCCCTGAAAGTAAGCACATGGAAGAGTAGAGAGAAGGCTCTGTTAGTCGCAGCAGAGTCCTCGGGGACAGAGACGAACCATTCACCTGATAATCTATAACTGGCCTTGTGGAGATAGCAGAGCTGCTGAGCCTGGAGAGAGGCAAGCACCGGGAAGAGAAGGACCCAGGAAGCCTGAACCCTCATCGATGTTGGCAGCCATCTTGCTCCAACATGTGGCAATAAACTTTGGTGAGGGAAGTAACTTACGCTTTATGACCTGCTAACTGTAAGCTTCTACCCCAAATAAATACCCTTTATGAAAGCTAACAGATATTTGGTATTTTGCATCAGCACCCCTTTGGCTGACTAATACAGAATGTTTTTTCAAAGTTGACATTCATATAACATAAAAGTAACTATTTTAAAGTGAATATTTCAGTGGTAGTTATACCACTTCTATCTAGCTCAAAATATTTTCATCACCCCAAACTAAAATTCTATGCCCATTAAGCAGTTACATACCATGCCTCCCTCCCTCAGCCCCCAGCAACCACCAATCTGCTTTGTGTCTCTATAGATTTACCTATCCTGGATATCCTATATAAATGAAATCATAAAATATGTGATTTTAAAAATCTGGCTTCTTTCACTTAGCATAATGTTTTTGATGTTTATCTAGGCTATAGCATGTATCAGTATGCCATTTCTTTTTATGGCTGAATATTACTACATTGTATGGATATACCACAGTTTATTTCTCCATTCATCCATTGATAGACTTTAGGTTGTTTCCACTTTTTGCCTATTGTGAATAATATTGCTATGAATATTATGTACAAGTATTTATCCAAGCACTTTTTTTTTCAGTTCTTTTTGGTATATCTAAAAGTGAAATTGCCAGGTTATATGATAATTCCATGCTTTTTCAGGAACTTTCAGACTGTTTTTCAAAGTGACTGCCCCACTTACATTCCCACCAGCAGGGTATAAGGGTTCCAATTTCTCCACATCCTAATCAACACTTGTCATTGTCTGTCTTTTTGTTTATAGTCATCCTAGCGGGTGTGAAGTGATATTTCATTGTGGTTTTGCCCACTCGCTATTAAATAAATTCCTTTCCAGTTAAATTTAGATTTTCGCAATTGGAACCCTGAGTGATCTTTTCCTCATCATTTTCCATTACTCTCTTCCATCTCTGAACTCTACTACACAACTGAGCACTTATCCACTCTCTGGGTTTAAGATACTTTCTTCTTTTCCTGGGTTGCAAGCTCTTGGGGTCAGAGAGCCCGTCACCTACTTCTGTGTCTCCCCCACAGTGCCTAACATGGAGGGTGGCAATCATGAGGCTTTAAGCACATACTAGTTAACTGAAGGACAGTTGATTTGTTGATCAAAACAACTCTTTGCTTATCCCACAATTGTGGAAATGCATCTTTCATGCTCTCATTAAGGAAACTCAAACATGAAGACATATAGCAGGTACTGGGAACATGGATTTTGGAAACTGGTCAGATTTGGGTTCTAATTCTATCTCTACTAGTTACTAGCTGTGGGTTCCTGGGTCAGTTAATTAACCTCTCTGAGTTTTGGCTTTCCTATTTTAAAAACGGAGATAATAAAAAATATCCCAGAGAAGAGTTATGAGGATAAAACTGCATCCTGTGTATAAGAAGGTAGAACAATGGTGCACAGAATTGCTCAATAAATATTAGTTTCCTCTGCCCTCCAATCCTCCACCCCGTAATCTGGCACAGAGATGCATTATGTTTACCATTTTATGGCTTTATCAGAAGGATAGAGCAAGCCTGCTGCTTACATGATTTAAGTAATAGTCTTTCAAATGAATATTATGTCGAGGGGCTAAGGCAATGAGAATTAGGATAGAGAGGAAAGACCCTGACCAAGCCCAATTTAGAGAGCAGAGAGCTGTTGATTTTAGAGGTCAAAGATGACGTTGCCACCGTGAAGGAACAGGATAGAAGGGATGCCTGAGCTCTGCTGTTTACATGTCCTGTTTCCCCTAAGGACTCTTTTTCTGGGTTATGACTACATAGCCATAGAATCTTTTTGAAGTGAAGTTGATGCTTATTTCAGATGACCTATTTCTATGGGCATTCTTGGATCTGACTGGAGGAAGCCATGTGTACATCACAGGCTGCAGGATTAATCATGGCTAGCATGAGTGTTGGTGTCTGAAATGGGAAGACCGGTAGCTGTGGCAGCTGTCTTTATGCATCGTATATTCAGAGAAAGCTTCCATTCTGGAGGGCTTAAAATACAGCACTTAATTCAGTGAAACTTCTCATAGCACCGTTGTGAGGGGATTCAGCTGACATCTGTGTGCAGAATTTATGGGTGTTGAATCTGATTTTTGGATGAACCTCATCTGGATGATAATATATAGTGTTAAAGTTTCCTTTATCTTTTTTTTTTTTTTAAGATTTATTAATTTATTCCCTCCACTTGTTTGCACTCAGTGTCTACTCTCTGTATCTGTTCCTTATGTGCTATCTTCTTGCCTTCTTTTTTTAGGAGGCACTGGGAAGTGAACCTGGGACCTCCCATGTGGGAGGGAGGCACTAAATCACTAAACCTCATCCGCTTCCTGCTTATTGTGTCTTGTTGCATCATCTCATTGCATCAGCTCATTGTGCCAGCTCACTGGGCCAGCTTGCTGTCTTGCTCATCTTCTTTGGGAGGCACTAGGAACTGAACCTGGGACCTCCCAAGTGGTAAGTGGGTGCCCAATTTCTTGAGCCACATCTCCTTCCCTCCTTTATCTTTTACCAGGTTATTTAAATTCTTTTAGCCCAGGTCAAATGCCTAAGTGAGAATTCAGATGTTAAATAAACCTGGAAGGCAAATAAACATCTTTATTACTGTGTAAACTACCAGACACAGGGTCTTTATGAGAACAGGTTTTAGTAGTGAAGAGATCATGAAGTAACCAAATTCCTAAATAGAAATGAAGGATAAAGTTGCACGGAGGAAAAAAAAAAAAGACAAAAAATAAATAAGAAAAAGCAATTTAAAAAAAAACTTGCCTGGAGAATGGGGAGGCTGCAGACATGGAAACTAGCTTCTTGATTTTCCCAAGGGCCACTCTTATCTGATTTCATTCAGTCACTCAACATATATTTAGTGAGCATCTACTATGGACCACGTTCTGTGCTGGGGACTTGGACGACAAAGAAGGACTTTATTGTGAAGATCCTTCATGCTGTGTATAGACCTAATCTGTCTTCTGTAGCTTGAATCCTGGAGTTCAAAGTCTGAACTCTAGCTTACCCTAGCTGAGCTATAGCCAGACTGCAGACTTGTGAGCATGAGAATAAGGGATTGTTCTGAAAGCATTAGGGAACCATGGGGAATTTTAATCAGGGCAGGGGCTTGATTAGTTTCATATTTTAAATGATATCTGGGGAAGCAGATATAACTCAACTGATAGAACATCTGCCTATCATATAGGAGGTCCAGGGTTTGAACCCAGGACCCCCTGACCTGTGTGGTGAGCTGGCCCATGCATAGTGCTGCCACGTGCAAGGAGTGCCATGCCATGCAGGGGTGTCCCCTGCATAGGGGTGCCCCATGCGCAAGGAGTGCACACCCCTGCAAGGAGAGCTACCCTGCGTGAAAAGCACAGCCTGCCCAGGAGTGGCACCACACACATGGAGAGCTGATGCAGCAAGATGATGCAACAAAAAGAAACACAGATTCCCATGCTGCCTGATGAGAATGCAAGCAGACACAGAAGAACACACAGCAAATGGACACACGAGAGCAGACAATAGGGAGTGTGGGGGGGAGAGGAGAGAAATACATAAAATAAATCTTTAGGGGAGCGGACTTGGCCCAATGGATAGGGTGTCCACCTACCACATGGGAGGTCTACAGTTCAAACCCTGGGCCTCCTTGACCCGTGTGGAGCTGGCCCATGAGCAATGCTGATGCGTGCAAGGAGTGCCATGCCATGCAGGGGTGTCCCCTGTGTAGGGGAGCCCCATGCGCAAGGAGTGCGCCGCGTAAGGAGAGCCACCCAGCGCGAAAGAAAGTGCAGCCTGACCAAGAATGGTGCCGCACACACGGAGAGCTGACACAACAAGATGACGCAACAAAAAGACCTATCTGTCTTCTGTAGCTTGAATCCTGGAGCCGCTGATAAGGATAGAAGCGGTCACAGAAGAACACACAGCGAATGGACACTGTGAGCAGACAATGGAGGGGGCAGGATGGAGAGAGAAATTAAAAATCTTAAAAAAAAAATCTTTAAAAAAAAGAAAGATCTCTGGTTGCAATGGATTCCTGGGTAACCACTGCTTCTTTAACTTGAGTACTAGAATGAGTCTTTTTTTTTTTTTTAAAGATTTTTATTTATTCTCACCCCTTCCCCACCCCCACCCGCAGTTGTCTGCTGTGTGTTCATTCTGTGTGTGTTCTTCTGCGACCCCTTCTATCCTTGTCAGTGGTGCCGGGAATCTGTGTTTCTTTTTGTTGCGTCATCTTGTGGTGTCAACTCTGCGTGTGGGCGGCGCCATTCCTGGGCAGGCTGCACTTTCTTTCGCGCTGGGCAGCTCTCCTTACAGGGCGCACTCCTTGCGTGTGGGGCTCCCCTACGCCGGGGACACCCCTGTGTGGCAGGGCACTCCTTGCGCGCATCAGCACTGTGCGTGGGCCAGCTCCACACGGGTCAAGGAGGCCCGGGGTTTGAACCGCGGACCTCCCATGTGGTAGACGGATGCCCTAACCACTGGGCCAAGTCCGCTTCCCCAGAATGAATCTTATATGGCAGTACGCAAGCCCCAAGAAGTTTCTAGTCTGAAGATAATGAGAATGAAGTGGAGCATGTCTGTAGTTGCAGCTTAAAGAGTGGATTAAAGAAGGCAAGGCTGGAAGCAGGTAGAACAGTGAGGAGACTGTTGCAATTATCTAGGCCTGGACTTGGGAAGTGGGAGTGGGAGTGGGATGGGCAGGGCATATTTAGAAGATAGAGTTAACTGGTCTTGATGATTGATTGATTGATTGAATATGAGAGTTGTGGAAGAAGGAGGAGTTAAGAGTGACTTGGCTTATCAACATGGTGGTGGTAAAACTCTTCACTGAGATATAGCAGTCAGAAAAAGGGACTTTTTCCCCCCAGTGGGAGGTAGCAGGGGAGGTGGGTAGGTTGATTTATTTGAAAACATATAGAATTTGTGTACCCACAGAGGTCCTAACATGACATAACATGGAGATCTGAATATTTAGATATTCAGATCTGGAGCAGGGGAGAGGGATCTGGGCTGGAAACTTCAGCAAACAACAGTATCAGAAACCTCGCAAACATATGAATCTTTCAAGAGAGATTATGTAGTGTGAGAGTGAAACAGGGCCAAGGACTGAACTCCAGAGATCATGGAAATTTTTAAAGCACAGGTCAAAACAGGGGAACCTGGAAAGGAGATTCAGAAGAGGCTGCAGAGTAAGAGACAGTGGATTCATAAAAAAAGAGTTGTGCAGGAGCAGGTATAGCTCAGAGGTTGAATGGTATGAGGTCCAGGGTTTATTCCCTGGTACCTCCTTAAAAAAAAAAAGAGTTGCACTAAAGAAGGAGTGGAAACAGGGTCAATTTTTGCAGAGATAGAATATACATGAAGTGAACATATCCAAACACTGGTATTGAAGTCAAAGAGAACTGGGCTTGAGTCCTGGTACAGTAATTCACAGCTATGTGATGTCTTATATTACCTCTCTAAGGCTTAGTCTTCTCATCTGTAAAATGGGAATAATCTTAATACTTATCTCATATGGCTGTTGAGAGGACAAATAAGATTGTGGTTATATGAGCACTTACCCAGAAAAGGATCTAATACATGCTGAGACCCCACTGAACCCTCTTATTACTTTAGTCATTCCTTAGCCAAAAGAAGTCATTGTGACATGGTTGAGAGCAGTTTCAATGGTTAGTGGGGCAGAAACCAGGTTGTAGTGAGTCAGGAGAGAGTAGGAGGTGAGGAATTGTAGAGAATTCTGTTGCCTAGTCATGAGGGATAATAATTTGAAGGAAATTATAATAGAGGGCAATTTTGTGTAAAAGACAAATTTTGTTTGTTTGGGGGCATGTTTGGGGGGTGTGGAATTTCAAGACAAATGAAAAAGGTTAATTGGCAGAGGAAGGCCTTAGAGGAAGAGAGTCAGAACCCAAGAGTGGGTGGTAGAATAAGCCTCCAACTGGTGAAAACAATGGCCTTTCCACTACAAGTAGAAGTAAGGAAAAGTTCCAAAAGAGAGAATACAAAGAGAGGTTGAGATTTTTATTTTTCAGAATCCCAAAGTGGCTAGGGACTAGACAGACTGGCCAGGAAGGGCTGGACCTCAAGAGAGAAGCGTAAGGAATTGAGCTACACTTCCCAGAAGGCTGCTCATGGAGTTGAAGGTCATGGGTCAGCAGCAGTGGCTCTGGATGGCTCCTGAGGTGGGTGGCGGGGTGCAAGCCCGTTGTATTGGTGAGCACCACCCTGGAACTCCTTAAGCCTTCAGTGAAGCTATGAAATTTCATAAAATCACCATTGTAGTAGAATTTCTTGTGGAAAATGGTGAAGGGGCCAAAATAAGTGTCCTAGCTGCCAGGGACTCTGTGGAGACAAAACAGGGATGCAGGAGGAATAGACAAAGCAAAGGCAAGCAAGTGTTATATTTGTGTAAGCCTTAAGGGGAATCTCTAAATTTATACAGGTGGGGAAACTGGGGGTTTAGGGTTTAGGCCAAGTCACTTAAGTCTCTGATAGACAGAAGAACATCTGGAGTGACATATGTATATATTCCCCCCCCCCCCCCCCAGATACATGGGAGGCAAAGTTATTCACTAACGAGTTTGAGAGGTGGTGGTAGCACTAGGGACTTGAGGACATTGGGGATAGTGAAATCTACAGGCCTATAGGATTATATATTCAAATTACAGGACCCCTGGAGGCAGAAAGTTAGCTTAACTCCATTTGGAGTTCCATCAGATTGAAATTTCACCAACTGGGTTCAGCTGAGAATAAGCAAGAGAGTATGTGCAAATCAGAAAAGGAGTGATTCGATTGATGGATCACTGATAGATATCCTCCATGTTGTTGGGAGATAGTACAGGAAAAAGTCTGGATTTATAAATATGTAAATTAGGACAGTGTCTTTATTTCAAGTCAAACTAATCTAATTTTTTCTCACTTTTCCAAGTCCCTACTGTGTATTTAATTTCACAACTGACATTACCATATTGAACTTTAAATAATGAAATCAATTTGTTTGAAAAATAACTCTGATGAAAATTCATTTTGCATACAATTTTCCAGAAATATGTCATTTGTGTAAGGTAAGGCACACCTGTGCCAAGAATTTACAGTAAGCTTATATTTAAAGCATATTTATATCTATCACCTAATTAAAAACATTGATAATAACAACCTTTTACCTACTAGTGTGGCAGGGGCCAAGAGTCATTATCTCCATATTGCAGGTAGGGAAACCAAAGCATGGTGAGACTGAATTGCTTCCTTCTGGGACTTCTGTATTCCAGAGCATCCTAGTTCCTGAATATGTGGTATATCATGTAAACCTCTAAACAAGAATAGTGAACAAATGAACTATCATTTATTAATATTTATGGAGCCCTTGTGTCATGCTCGGCTTTTGGTGAGTTCTATAAATTATTATAATAAAGATGTGTAATGTATATTCCTAGATTCAAAAGTCCTATAATCAGGTTAGATAGACTAATTCTCAACACAGGAAAAGCTTATAAAGCAAGTAAGGATAAATAAGAATTTGAGACAATGTCAGGAAAATCCTGAGGCAGTGTGATATGACCAGTGAATAGAAGAGGCAATAAATACTATAGGAGGTCAGAGGAAAGAATAGGTCAGAATGGGCTGAAGTTGACAGAGAAGGCTTCATGTAAGCATGGGCATATAATGGGACCTTGGAGAAGGACAGTAGTTGGAAAGCTGTCATTATCATTATCATCTTGCTTATACGAGTGAAGTTGTATAAATATGGAACCTCTGAGGACTCTTTCAGACAGAAGTCTAAAATCAATTCCCTTTGAGTAAGCATGAAGAGTGGGCAGGTGGGAGAAAGAATATTACAGACTAAATTTACTAACACTTGTTTTTCTTTTTCCTCTGATAACTGATTCTGCTGGATTTGGTTGAATTTACTTAGACTTCTCACTGCCTCATATCACATACATATCTCCCCTGTGCATAAAATTTCTGCACTTGTAACATGAGTGGCCCCTCCAGTTGCCCTCGTTCTTGGTACTCTATTATACTTTGTTTCTCCATGAAGTCAAATATATCTCTTTTCTAAACATTGCTAGTTTTCCATAATATCCTCATCAGAGTTTCCTGAGGCATTCTCATGGGATTATAAAACAATGCAGATTGGATAGATTCAGGGTAGAGCAGGGTGTTACTACTCACCGTTTCTCAACTAGAAAGTGGTAGGTAAGGGCTGTGAATATTAGCAGTCTAGAATTCCTACCCACCTGAAGACTGGATGGTCAGGTGATTGGGTTGAAAGGTCATTGAATAGCAACTATCACTAGAGTCCTTTAAATGGGTGCCTGCTTGGTCATAGATCAACATTGCAACAACCCATCAAGAATGGGTCCAGGGGGAAGCAGACGTGACTCAACTGATAGAGAGTTCGTCTACCATATGGAGGGTCCAGGGCCCCCGACTCGTGTGGTGAGCTGGCCCATGTGCAGTGCTGGCACATGCAAGGAGTGCTGTGCCACGCAGTGGTGTCCCGTCTGTAGGGGAGCCCCACGTTCAAGGAGTGAGCCCCCCAAGGAGAGCCACCCTGGGTGAAAAAAAAAAAAAGAAAAAAAAAAAGCGCAGCCCTCCCAGGAGTTGTGCTGCACACACAGAGAGCTGACGCAGCAAGATGACACAACAACAAAAAAAAGAGACATAGTTTCCTAATGCCACCGGATAATGCAAGCGGACGCAGAAGAACACACAGTGAACGGACACAGAAAGCAGGCAACAGGGAGAAGGGGAGAGAAATAAATAAAATAAATCTTAAAAAAAAAAAAAAGAATGGGTCCAGGAGCATATCTTCATGACCTGGGATTTGGTAATGCATTCTTAGAAATGACACCAAATGCACAAGCATTAGAAGAAACATAGGTAATCTGACTTCGCCAAAATTAAAAACTTTGCACACATCAAAGGACATTATCAATAAAGTGAAAAGATCATCTACAGAATGGGAGAAAATAGTTGCACACAATATATCCAAAAGGGCTTAACAACCAAAATATATGGAGAACTTTTACAATGCAACGACAATAAGACAAACAACTCAATTAAAAAGTGGGCAAAGGACTTGCATAGACACTTTTCTAAAGAAGATATTCAGAGAAGAGGACATGGCTCAACTGATAGAGCGTCCATCTACCATATGGAGGGTTCAGAGTTCAATCCCCAGGGCCTCCTGACCCATGTGGTGAGCTGGCCCACATGCAGTGCTGAGGTGCACAAGGAGTACTGTGCCATGCAGGGGCGTCCCCACGTAGGGGAGCCCCACGTGCAAAGAGTGCATCCCGCAAGGAGAGCCGCCCTGCATGAAAAAAGCAAAGCCTGCCCAGGAGTGGCACAGCACACATGGAGTGCTGACACAGCAAGATGACGCAACAAAAAGAGACTCAGTTTCCCAGTGCCACTGGATAATGCAAGCGGACACAGAAGAACACACAGTGAATGGACACAGAGAGCAGACAATGGAGAGGAAGGGGAGAGAAATAAATAAATAATAAATCTTAAAAATACAAAACAAAACAAAAACAAATAAGATATACAAATGGCCAATGTGTATATAAAAGATACTCAACATCATTGGCCATTAGGGAAATGCAAATCAAAACTACAATGAGATACCACTTTTCTCTCATAAGGAGAGCCATTAAAAGACTATCATATCACACACACAAAGAACATGACCGAAAATAACACGTGTCACAGAGGATGCAGAGAAATTTGAATTCTAGTGCAGCCATTGTGGAAAGTAATATGGCAGTTCCTCAAAAAGTTAAATATATTACCATATGACCTGGAAATTCCACTTCTAGGTGGAATTACCTAAAGAGAATGAAAACAGTGTTTTAAACAAATATCGTATATCATTGTTTATAGCAGCAGTATTCACAGTAGCCAAAAGGTGTAAACAACCCAAGCATCCATCAATGAATAAATAAAATGTGGCATATAGATCCAATGGAATATTATTCAGCCATAAGAAAGAAGGAAGTTCTGAGACATGCTGCAACATAGAAGAAACGTGAACACATTATGCTCAGTGAAATATAAGGACAAATATTGTATGATGTCTTTTGTAAGAGATGACTAGAAATAGCAAATATGCAGAGACAGAAATTAGATAAAGGGATACAAGGGAATGGGAGGAGGGGATAATGGGGGGTGATGTTTTGTGGATATGGAGTATGTGTAAATAAAGTGATAATAAAGAATGAGTTCCTGACATCTGTGACCTGAATTTACAGTCTCTGGTCTTGTTCATTCTCTCACAGGCTCCCAAAAATGTACATATGTATCCTCTTTATCCCTCCCCACTAAAGCCCTCTTCTCTTATTTTCTTCCACAATAAAGTTAGGCGAACCATAAAGAAGAGCTTATTTGTTCATTAAATGACAACATTAAGCAATCTAAATCTCTATTCTAAAAACACAGCTGGCTTTTGGTCTATATATGGACCAACAGGACATGGGAAATACTCTTTCTACTCCTAATAGGTAGAATTACAAGCTACTAAAAACAGTGTTTAAAGTACATAGTCTTGGGAAGAGGATTTGGCCCAATGGATAGGGCTTCCGCCTACCACATGGGAGGTCCAAGTTTCAAACCCAGGGCCTCCTTGACCTGTGTGATGAGCTGGCCCGTGCGCAGTGCTGATGCACACAAGGAGTGTCATGCCATGCAGGGGTGTCCTCCTCATAGGGTAGTGCCATGCGCAAGGAGTGTGCCCTGAAAGGGGAGCCGCCCAGCACGAAAAAGTGCAGCCTGCCCAGGAATGACACTGCACACATGGAGAGCTGACTCAGCAAGATGATGCAACAAAATGAGACACAGATTCCAGGTGCCGCTGACAAGAATGCAAGGGGACATAGAAGAACACACAGCGAATGGACACAGAGAGCAGACAGCTGGGGGTGGGGTGGGGTGGGGTGGGTGGGCGGGGAAGGGGAGAGAAATAAATAAAAAATAAATCTTTAAAAATTAATGAAGTACATGGTCTTGGGAAGTGGATGTGGCTCAACTGATAGAGCATCTGTCTACCGTATGGAGGGTCCAGAGTTTGATCCCCAGGGCCTCCTGACCCATGTGGTGTGCTAGCCCATGCACAGTGCTGTGGCGCACAAGGAGTGCTGTGGCGCACAAGGAGTGCTGTGCCATGCAGGGATGGCCCCCTCATAGGCGAACCCCACGTGCAAGGAGTGCGTCCCACAAGGAGAGCTGCCTCATGTGAAAAAAGCAAAGCCTGCCCAGGAGTGGCGCCGCATACATGGAGAGCTGAGGCAGCAAGATGTCATAAGAAAAAAGAGATGCAGTTTCCCAGTGCTGCTGGATAATGCAAGCGGATGCAGAAGAACACACAGTGAATGGACACAGAGAGCAGACACGGGGGGCGGGGAGGGGGGGGGAGTGGCATGGAAGGGGAGAGAAATAAACAAAAATAAAGAAAAATCTTGAAAAAAAAAGAGTCTTTTAACTAAGAAAGAAAAATTTCCAAGTGTCAGAAATTGAGAGAATCCAAGAAGGTAGTGGTATTAAAAATCTCATGAGTGCCCCTAACCCCTTAGGGTATAAGTTTTTTTTTTTTAAGATTTATTTATTTACTCTCCCCCTCCCCCCCCCCCCCCCCCCATTGCTTTGCACTTGCTGTCTGCTTTCTCTGCGTTCTTCTTCTCTTTAGGTGGCATTGGCAACTGATCCTGGGACCTCCCAGAGTGGGAGAGAGGCGCCCAATCCATTCCACCACCTCAGCTCCCTGGTCTGCTGCGTCACTTACTGTCTTTCCTCTATGTCTCTTTTTGTTGCATCATCTTGCCACACCAGCTCTCCACTTGGGCCAGCTCTCCACATCAACCAGCTTGCCTTTACAAGGAGGCTCCTGGAATCAAACCCTAGACTTCCCATATGGTAGGAATTGCTTGAGCCACATCCGTTTCCCAGGGTATAACAACTGTAAAAGATAGTGATCAAATCTCTAGATCTCCTGTACATGGGGGTAGGTGCTAGTTAGGCTCTCTACAGGGTGTGGGCCAGGTCCTGGACCATGAATGTCGAAAGAATCAGCTAAGAGAAATACAAACCATTATCTATGATGTAGAAACCCTGAACCAAGAAACTAACATTTATATGGAATCAGTGAATTCCACTAAATCCCCAGCAAAAGCGGTCATAGAGGAGCTCCACTGGGTCATTGCCACAACCCAGGGCACAAAGCAAAAGAGACTTTATGTTGTAAAAATGTTCAAAGAAAGAGAGGAAGGAATAGAACTTGTAAGAATAAGACCTTACATTTTTAAAGGACAGGGAAAGATTTGAAAAGGAATCATAGAGTATGGTAGATTGAATCTTCCACAGCTGTTGCATATAGATAACCCAAGAATATCTCCCAGTCCACATGTTTTTCTTACAATGCATCTTTGATATTTCTTCCATCAAGAGGTAGAATCTTTGATATTTCTTCCATCAAGAGGTAGAATCTATACCCCCTCCCTTGAAGGACAAGCTTCTGACTTGTTTGCAGTTGATAAGATGCTGTATAAGCATGTGCATGATTGTTCTGTAAGCTTACAACCTCTGTAATAAAAAAAATATTAAAAAAAAATAGGGTGGGTTGGGAGAAAAATACAACAAATATAAGATATTGACTAGAGTTAGTAGTAATATTTTGATGATCCTCTTGCATAGTTTATAACAAATTTTCACAACAATGCAGGGTGTTGGTGGAGGGGTGATGTATGGGACCCCTGTGTGATGTTATGCATGTTTATTATGTAAGTTCACAACTTTACTATACATTTAATGTTTCTGCATGTTCTTGTATGAATGATATACTTCAACAAAAATATATTTTAAAAAATGCTGTGTAAATGACGCTGTGTGGCTTTTGAAACTAGATCAGAAATATGAGGCAGCTTTTGTGTTATTTACTGGGTCACATGTACTGAAGCCCTGAGCTGCCATGTAAGGGTCAAAACTGCCTGGGTGTTATCATGTGTGAGGAACCCCAAACTAGTCCATACAAAGAGAATACAGATAGAGGTCCTTTGACTAAATGAAGAAAGAGAGATATCTGGTAATTCTCAACTTCTCCAGCTCTTCTGCTGTTCCAACTCTAGTCACTGTCTGACTGCAACTGCATGAAAGGCCCTAAACCAGAAACTTTAGCTAAACCCTTTCTGAATTCCTGATCCACTATATTGTGGGCAAAAGAAAATGATTGTTTAAGCTGCTAAATTTTGAAATAACTTGCTATGCAGCAATAAATAACTAGAACATACCTAAATTCTAGAAGTTAAAATATTGAGAAAAATTAAAATAGTACTTTAGATTACCTGAAGAGAAAATTACAGAATTAGAAGATATATCTAAAGAAATTAAAAGTATGTAGAACAAAGAGAAAATAGAGGAAAACTGAAAAGGAAATTAACAGAAAAGGAGGTTGAAATAAGAGGTTACACCATATGTCTATGTAAAGAAAGAAAAAAGTAAAAGAGGAAATAAAATATTTGAAGAGTCAATGGCTGAATTTTCCAGAATTAGATAAAGAAAAGTCCATGGGTAGAAATTGCACATTGATTAAGCACAATAAATAAAAACAACAAAAATCCAAATATAGACATAACGTTGTAGAATATAGAAGGTCAAGGCAAAAGAGAAAACCTTCAAAACTGAAAAGGCAGATTATCTATTGGATTAAGCCACATAAAATTGTTGCCATTTTTGTAGATTAAAAATGGTTGATTAGGACTTTTTTTTCTGTCTATGAAGGATTAACTCCTATGGGAACTACCATGGTAAATATCTAGTAAGCCAACCAAAATGTATTAAACAATAATTTCCCATCCCTGGGCAATAAGCAGCCCATGAATGATCTGTAAGAGAAGGAAAACAAACAAGATTTCAAAAATTATCAGGCATACAAGGAAGCAAGCAAATAGGACCCATAACCAGAGGGAAAATTCAATAGAAACAGACTCAGAAATGGAAAAGGTGATAAAGTTCATAGATAAGTATATTAAAACAGCTGTTATAAATATCCCCCATTTACTCAAAATAAAATATGAACATGATAAAAAGAGAATAAAGGAAGATGTAAAAAACGATCCACATGAAACATCTAGAGAAGAAACAATACAATATCTGAAATAAGAAATATTTTAGGTGGGATTAGTAGCAGATTGGACAAAGCAGAAGGAAATATCAGTGAACTTAAAGACATAGCAGGGAAACGGACTTTGGCCCAGTGGTTAGGGTTGTCGGTCTACCACATGGGAGGTCCGGGCCTCCTTGACCCGTGTGGAGCTGGTCCATGCGCAGTGCTGATGCGCGCAAGGAGTGCCGTGCTACACAGGGGTGTCCCCCGCGTAGGGGAGCCTCAGGCCCCACGCGCAAGGAGTGCACCCATAAGGAGAGCCGCCCAGCGCGAAGGAGGGAGCAGCCTGCCCAGGAATGGCGCCGCCCACACTTCCTGTGCTGCTGACGACTAGAGAAGCGGACAGAGAAGCAAGACGCAGCAAAAAGACACAGAAAACAGACAACCGGGGGAGGGGAGGGGAATTAAATAAATAAAAATAAATCTTTAAAAAAAAAAAAAAGACATAGCAATAGAAATTCCCCAAAGTGATAAAAAACAAAGAGAAAAGATGCTAAAAAAACAGAAAAGAAAAGAAAAAGGAGAATAAAAAACATCCATTATGGGTGGGACAACATAAAACTAACATGTGAAATTGGAGTCCCGGAATGGGAGAAGAAAAAGGGAAGGACAGAAAAAAAATTTGAAGAAATAATGATACAACTTTGTTAACACAATTAGCAGTACTGAAATATGTATCTGAATGTGGTTAAAAGAGCAAATGTTAGGTTGTATATATGGTAACAGAATAATTGTTTTTTTAAAAAATCATGGAGCTACACTATACAAACAGTGAGCTTTAAGTTAAACCATGGACTATAGTTTTAAAAAATGATATTAAATTTTCCAAATTTGATGAAACCATCAACCCACAGTGCCAAGAATCTCAGGAAACCAAAAACCACTTCAATACACATCATAATCAAAATTATGAAAATCAGTAATAAAGAGAAAATTTTACAACCATCCAGAGGAAAATAAGACACATTATATACAGAGGAAGCAATATAAGAATTACAGTAGACAACAACTACGAATTACAGTAGACAATAACAATCTAGAAGACAGGGAAACAACATCTTAAGATAATAATAATCGGGTGGGTTGGGGGAAAATACTTTTGTTAATAGTAATGTTTTGACAATGCTTTTTAATTATTAGTTAAAAATGTTTAACAACAATGCAAGGTATTGGTGGTAGGGTGAGGTATGAGAATCCTGTATGATGTTACGTATGTTTGCTTTGTAAGTTTTCAACTATTACTATATACTTATTGTTTATGTATTTTATATATGAGTGATATACTTCAATAAATTTTTAAAAATGTCAATCTAGAATTTTATATTTTAGTGATACTACCTTCCAAAGGTTAAGGCAAAATAATGGCCTTTCAGATAAAGAAAATCTGAGGAAATTCATGGCTGCCAGTCTGTATTCCAAGAAATGGAAAAGAAAGTTCTTCAGGCAGAAGAAAAATGATACCAGGAAGAGATTTAAGTATTCACAAAGGAATGAAGAGACTAACAATGGTAAAGGTGTGAGCAAATACACAGATTTTGTTTCTAATTTTGTTTCTAACAGTTACAACGCATATAGAAGGAAAATTTAAGAAAATAATAGCAATAAAGGACAGGAAGGAGGAAATAGAAGGATCCATTATAAGGTTCCCCCACTATATACATGAAATTATATAGTATTATTTGAAAGTAAACTGTGGTAAGTAAAAGTGGTATATTGTAAACCTGTAAATAAAATGAGACACAGAGGTATATTTAAGAAGCTATTAATGGATATAAAATTCAATAATAAAAAACTACTCAATTAAGCCAAGAGAAGGCAGAAAAAGAGAAAAAGGGAACAAAGAGCAGATAGAACAAATAAAAAAGGAATGTCAAGTCGCTAGATTTAAACCCAAACATGTAGAGCATTACATTAAAAGCCTAAATTAAAAGGCAGAGATTTTCAGATTGGAAAAAAATAGAAGCAAGATCCAACTATATGCTTTCTACAAGAAACAAACTTTAAATATAAAAATCATTAATAGGTTACAAGTAAAAGGATGTGAAATATATACTGTGCAAATATGAGCAAAAGAAAGTTGAAGTAGCTATATTAATCAAATGAAGTAAACTTCAGAAGAAGGAATATTATCAAGGATTTTAAAATGTACATTCTGTAACAATAAAGGAAGAACTTCTTTAATAAGACAGTCATAAGTGTATATGCATCTAATAAGAAAATTTAAAAATGCACATCAGGCTTGAAAGGAGAAATGGACATATTTACAATATGGGTGGAGAGATTTCAACTCTACTCTCTCAGCAATGGATGCAAGTAGGCAGAGAAATACTGATTTGAACAGTACAATCATCAGATTGACCTAATTAACATTTCTAGAACAGCCCTAAACAACATCCCCAAACAACAGAATACATGTTCTTTTCAAGTACATATTAAACATCCTCAAGACAGATCATATTATAAAAAATCTTTTTGACTTCTTAAAACAAAAATAATTGTAATGTCTTTTGGGGTTTACAACATGATAGCAGTAAAATTTAGGAAAGCCCTAAATAAAAAAGACATTTAGTAGGATTAAAATCATGTTCTATGACTACAGTGGAATTAAACTAGAAATTAAAAGAAGAATGATTCAGGAAAATCACAACTATTTGGAAATTAAACAACATACTCAATGGGACAAAGAAGAAATCATTAGAAAATTTTAAAAACTCTTTTGAGCTTAATGGAAATACAACGTATCAAATTTGTAAAGCACAATTTATGACATGCTTAGAAGGCAATTTATAATATTAAACTCCAATATTATAAAATAAAACAGGTCTGCTCATCTTAAAGAACTATAAAAAGAGCAAATTAAATTCAAATTAAGCAGAAAGAAGATAATAAAAGAACAGAAATCCATAAAACTGAAAAAAAGTAGAGAAAAATCAATAAAACCAAAAGCTACATTTTTGTATAGATCAATAAAGAAAAACCTTAACTTGACTGGTCAAAACAAAGAAGACACAAATTACAAAAAGGGGAATGAAAGAGAGGACTTCACTAGATATCTTATAGGCATTAAAAGGACAATGAGTTAATATTATGAAAAAATTTATACCAATAATTTTGTCAACTTACGTGAAACGGACAAATTACTTGAAAGATTTTAACTATCAAAGCTCACTAATGATGAAATAGTCAACCTAAATAAACTTTTATCTATTAGAGAAATTAAATTTATATGTATAAACCTTTCCACCTAGAAAACTCCAGGCCTAGAAGGCATCACTGGTGAATTCTACCAAATGTGCAAAGAAAGTAATAATATCAATCATACACAAACTCTTCTCTAAAATAGAGAAGGAGGCTATATTTTATTACTTATTTTATGAAGCCAGACTTACCCTGATACCAACACCAGACAAAGCCAGTATAAGAAAACTACAGGGAAGCAGATGTGGCTCAAGCAGTTGGGCAATTGTCTACCACACGGGAGATCCTGGGTTTAGCTCCTGGTGCCTCCTAAAGAAGACAAGCAACACAGCAAGTTGATGCAACAAGATGATGAAAGGAGGAGACACAAGGAGGAAACATAATGAGAAAACAACAAGCAGGGAGCAGAGGTGGCTCAAGCGATTGGGCACCGCCCTCCACATGGGAGGTTCAGGGTTTGGTTCCTGGTACCTCCTAAAAAAAAAAAAAGAAAAGGCAAGCAGAGAGAACACACAATGAACAGATAGAGAGCAGACAGCGAGTGCTAACAACAAGTGGAAAGGGGAGAAATAAAATACATCTAAAAAAATAGAATAAATGCAACGTATTCAGAATCTATATATATATAAAAGAAAACTACAGATCAATATCTTTCATGGACATAGCTTAAAAAATTATCAAAACTTTAGCAAATCAAATCAAGAAATATGTAAAAAGGAATGCATGGTTGTTTTAATATTTGAAAATCTGTTACAGTAGTTTACCACATCAATAGACTGAAAAGGAAAAGTTCCATGATTATCTCAATATATGCAGAGAAAGTATTTGACAAAATTCAACACCCATTCTTGATACAAAGTCTCAGCAAAATGCAAAATAAGAATAGAAGAAAACTTCCTCAGATTGATAAAGAGTAGAGAAAACCCCTGCAGCTAACATTTTACTTAATGGTGAAAAGAAAAATATTCTTAAGATTTGGAACAAGGCAAGATTTCTGCTCTTACCACATCTATTTGGTACATTTGCCAGAACTCATTGAATTGTACACTTAAAATCAGTGACTAGTATTACTTGTAAATTTACCTCAATAAAACAAATTCCATATGGTTCAACTTATTTAATACAAAGGATAATAACCAGAGTTGCAGCATACTGTTCATCATAAAAATAGATGCCAGAAGACCATAAAATAATATTTTTAAAGCACTGAGGGAAAAATTAGAGTCAACTTAGGAGTCTCTAGTTAAACAGTGGTTTTCCAATATCAGTATGCATTAGAATCACTTGCAAGGTTTGTTAAAACAGAGATTACTGAACCCAACCCTAGAGTTTCTGACATGGCAAGTTTGGGGAAGTACTGGAATATACATTTCTATTAACTTCCTATGTATTTCTGATGCTGCTGTTATAGGGAATATACTTGAGAACCACTGAGCTAAAACATCACACTAAATAGGGAGGAAAAAAAGGAAATTTCAAGTTTACAACAGCTAAGAGAGTTTTAGCATCTACAAGCTCTGAAAGGACTACTAAGAAATTCTTCAACATGAAGGAGAAAAGATCTGAAAGGGGTAAATGAGAGGCAAGAAGCACTTTAAGCATTAATCACACATCAACTCCACCAAATTACCAAAACTCCATTCTCTGGAGGAGAGAGGATATCTTTTATCCATCCTGTGGATGGTTCCCTACTTCTTTCCAAGAATATGTTAAATGAATATTTATAGCATTTTTTAAAAAAAGGAAAAGGAAGGGAGACTTGTGCTCCTACCCGTAATTGACTGAGAAGTCTTTGTCTGATATAAATGTAAGAAGTAGTTAACTATAGTGTAAGAAACTAATCAGGGTATACATTACAAAGGTCAGATTTTTTTATGTACTGGCAAAACAAATGTGGGGTTGTGGGAATGCTCAACCCTGGCAATAAGGGCTGCATTGTCTTTAGAGAATTTAAAAACAATAAAACCAACTTAAAGTACATGGTTTTAAAATTTTATTTTATTAGTATCTTTAAAAAAAAAGATACATAGATCACCCAAAATGTTACATTAAAAAATATAAGAGGATCCCATATACCCCATTCCCCACAGCCCCCACTGCTTCCACAGGGACAACTTCTTTCATTAGTGTGGTACATTCATTGCATTTGATGAATATATTTTGGAGCACTGTTACACAGCATGGATTACAGTTTATGTTGTAGTTCACACTCTCTCCCCATCCATTCAGTGGATTATGGCGGGATATATAATGTCCTGCATCTGTCCCTGCAATATCATTTAGGACAACTCCAAGTCCTGAAAATGCCCCAATATCACACCTTTCCCCCGTTCCCTGCCTTCAGCAACTCCAGAGGCCACAGTCTCCACATCAATGGTACAATTTCTTCTATTGCTAGAGTCACAAGAATTCTATAGTAGAATACCAGTAAGTCCACTCTAATCCATATTTTATTCCTCCATCCTGAGGACCCTGGGATGGCAATGTCCACTCCACCTCTAAATCGAGAGGGGGCTGAGATCCCACATGGCTGATGGATGGAATTGTCCAGTTTGCAGCTATCGACTCTCTCCATTCCCTGGTGTGGTGGTTGACCATCCTCACCTCCCTGTTAGCTGACCTGGGTAAGTCCAGTGAACTGGAGAGTAGGTATTGCAACCCTGTTGAGGCTCAAGGCCCAGCGGGCACATGGACAGTCCAGAGATTCAAGTCTCCTGAGCATACACCAACCCCAGTGCCAACCATAGGTTCAGTAAAAGTGACAGAAGATGGTTTTTATTTTCACCATGTGCCAGCACTTGTCAGTAGTGTCACTGATAAAGTACTCTTCCCCAATAAAATCTTTTGTTGGTCTAAGTTCTAAACACTTGCTGAAGCTACCTGTTGAATTTTAATAATATGTAAACTTCAACTTATCACATTTTTCTTATTCATCCTTTACTAACTACTGTACATGGAAATTAATATGAAGAATTCAAAGTTATATGGTCAGTACTCAATCTACACAGACTTAGCTACATGCATTTGTTTCAAGAGTAAATTAATGTTACCGTATCATTTGAACACGCCTTTTGTCTCCATTCCCTGAGGTATTATACATTCCCATATTTAAACAGCAGATTAGAGACTATGATACCATAGTGATCACAAGGCAAAGAAACAGAATTTGAGTTACTAAAATTTCATCTATGTAATCACTTAGAGTTTTTGAGTTTAAAATTTAAAACAGTTCGTGATAAATTGAATTATGTACCCCAAAATACATGTTCTTAATCTGCACTCCTGTGAATGTGAACCTATTGTAAAGAGAACCTCTTGAATGGAATGAGGGAGCATCTTTATCAGATTACTAGAGTCTTTTATGCAGAAGAAATTCAGAAAGTCAGAGAAAGCCACAGTGGGGAGAGGGATGCCAGAAATCAGTGAGAATATGGAAGAGATAGGAGAGGATATTGCCATGTGATGGGAAAGTCAAGGAACCCAAGGATTGCCAGCCAGTAAGAAAACTGCCACCTCCAAGAGGTAGTGAGCCTTCTAGCCAATGCCTTGATTTGTACTTCCGGCCTCTCAAACTGTGAACCAATAAATTCTTGTTGTTTAAGCCAACCCATTGTGTGTCCTTTGTCATGGCAGCCTGGAAACTAAGACATGGTAAAACAGAATGTAAAATTTGAGGGGCAATATTTTTGTTTGGTAAGTGCAAATTTTATTTCATACATATTATTTACTGCATTTGAATATTTTTAAATAAAAATTTCTTTCCTTTTAATTATTCTTTTTCTTATTTGTTATTAAATTGTCATGTTAATATTCATCATTATGACATCCAATATGTAAATATAAATTTTGTTCTCCAAAAAATTCACTATAATGAAAAAGTATTAATAACCGATTTCCTTTTTTGCATTGTATATTTATTAAACTTTTTTTACTGGTATGGATGTGTACATGTGTGATATGTGTGTGTATGTATATGTAAAATTGAATAATATAAAAAATTCACTCTGAGTTTCTTTCTGGCCTTCATTATTATTTGTTTGATTTCGTGATTATTACTGAAAATAATTTCATCAGGCAGAGGAGGGAGTGTTAAAAATTATCTGCTCTGCTGCTGGCAGGTAGGAATGGCTAAATATATATCCTCTGGAATGATCCTGCGGACATTTTTCCCAAGTCTTTCAACAAAGATGATAGAAAAATGGAAAGAAGTTTAACTTTTTGGGTTCTAACTGCAGTAACTGAGAAAGCGCTCCTTTAACTCCAAGGAATACATGGGTAGTAGTAGGGAAGGGGTCTGAAACTGGCAGTCGATATTGGAGAGATGATGGGGACACGGTGGCACTGGCCTCAGGGTGAGGTCAACAGCTAAAGGAAACCCACAAACACTGAAAAAAAAAAAACATTTTTACCATGGGAAATTGATTAGATGGTAGTATAAACCCCCTAGATCCTTGAAAGGAAGGAGACAGAGTGGAAGGGAATCAAAGTCAAATATTATTTCTATCGTCATTCAAGCCTGTAATAGTCTCTACAGCAGATGTGGCTTCAGTAAACAAAACTTAAACTGGCTTGAAAGTAATCCTCCTTGAGTGCAGTCCCATGCCATAAATCAGCAATATTTTGAGCAATGGCAGTATGAAGGGTATATTGTATTTAACAGTGTGTGTCAATCTATTAAGAAATTTTACAAGGAAACTACCAGGTCCAGCCCTGGACATATTAAAGAAGTTGGTGAAGTTCAGCCTCTGTATCTGACTTTGCTCTGGGCTTTTAACCTCCATATGTTTCTACCTTCACACAAGACACTCAGAGTCATTCTGTTCTCCCCAAAGGACAGAATCAAACTAGTTTTTATACAAAGGTCTACAAGTCCATAAACTGCCAAACATAATCTCATCTCAGTGAATTCAGTTTTTTTGAAAAAAAATCAAGATTTTTATTTTGCAATAATTGTAGATTCACATGCAGTTGAAAGAAATGAAGCAGAGATCCCAAGTATCCTTTACCCAGTTCTCCCAATGGTAACATCTTGCAAAACTAGAGCACAATATCAAATAATTAGGGTTTAGGGTTAGGGTTGTGATATTGATACTGACATTGATACAGTCAAGATACAGAACACTTCTGTCATGAAAAATAGCCCTTATATTGTCTTCTTTTTATTTTATTTAATGTACCAGGGCTGGGGATTGAACTTGCAACCTCACATGTGGGAAGCCAGTGCTCAACCACTGAGCCACATCAGCTCCCCTGAGTTGGCTTTTACATTTGTTTGCTTGTTGTTGTTGTTATTTTTGTTAGGAAGCACCAGGAACAAAACCTGGGACCTTCCCATGAGGGAAGCAGGCACTCAACTGCTTGAACTACATCCGTTCCCCTCATGTTGTCTTTTAATAGTCCCATCCACTTCCCTCTTGGCCTACCTCCTTCTAAAGCATGTATCTATTCACTCTTTCTATAATTTTGTTATTTGGGGAATGTTATATAAATGGAATCATGTAGTATGTAACTTTTAGGGATTGGTGTTTTCTTTTTCCTCATTAAATTTTGCTTTAATGGGTCTAAACATTATGTGACAGATTTTTAGTCAACTTGTTTCATTGAAAAAGTACTGATTTTAAAAAAAGACGTTATTTCAACTTCAAAAAATAAAATAACAGACAAAAGGCAGCTTAACAAGTTATAGAAGTATTGCTTAAAAAAATCCTGTCCAGATACATTTAATTTATTTAATCCTGAAAACTAAACTCAATTGTTTCTCCAGTGCTCTGAAAGATGAATAAATGAGCACAGATTGGTTAAATGATATGACCAAGGTCTCCTTGTTAATGAAGAAAATGAGGTGGGGGGGAAGCTTGATCCCACAGCAACTGTCTGTCTCATATCATGAACCTCAAAACAACCCAGAGGAAGTTTGTCAGACAAACTCTCAAAACACATGCCAGGAACCACATCAATGATGGCAGTATCACCAGATTTCAAGAATTGGGGGCCACCTTGCAGTTTCTTACCTGAATGGCAATCTTTTCCTTGGGCTTAGCAAATTTGCAAGCACTGTGAGCTGTGTAAAAATGCAGCACAGATGCAAAGCCAGCACTGATTGGGCCTGGATGGTTCAGCACAATCGCCTAAGCAGAGAAGCCAGCTGCTTCTATTGGTGGGTCATTTGTGCTCTCAACAACCACAATGCCATGACAAACATCTTTTACAGACATGTTCTTGGTTTGGAAGTACCACGTTGGGTGCAAGAAGAGCGTCACTCAAAGCTTCATGGTGCATTTCAACAGACTTTACTTCAGTTCTAACACTGACTGAAGCAAAGGTGACCACCATGCCCAGTTTGAGAGCCCCAGTATCCACTTGGGACAGTACCAAGGGGCAGACACAAGGGCTTGTCAATTGGATAAGAAGGTGGCTGGATGCAATCTAGAGCTTCAAGCAGTGTGGTTCCACTGGCATTGCCATCCTTACAGGTGACTTTCCATCCCTGGAACCAAAGAGTGTTAGTACTTGGTTCCAGCATACTGTCACATTCCAACCAGAAATTGGCACAAATGCTATTGTGTTGGGGTTCTAGCCGATTTTCTTAATGCAGGGACTGACTTCCTTAATGATTTCTTCTTTCTCATCAGGCTGTAGGGTGGCTCAGTGGAATCCATTTTTCTATCACCAACAATTAGTGGTTTCACACCCAGTGTGTAAGCCAGAGGACACACTCACACACCTGCCCATTCTTGGAGATACTAGTTTCAAATTCACTAACACCAAGAGCAACAGTTAGGACAGCAGTCAGCCTGAGATGTTCCTGTAGTTGTGTTTTGGATCAAGTCTCTTTGTCCTGGGGTAGCAATGATGGTCTCATAATACTTACTAGTCTTAAATTTCCATGATACCATGCTCACATTCAGCTTTCAGTTTATCCAAGACCCAGGCATGCTTGAAGGACCCCTTTCCTATCTCAGCACCTGCCTTCTCAAAATTTTTGATAGTTTTTTGTCAATTCCACCACATTTATAGATCATGAGGCCAGGAGGGGTGGACTTTCCCAAATCTCTGACAATGTTGATTTAAGTCTTTTCCTTCCCATTTTGGCTTAAGATTTAGTGCTGGTTTTCACAACACCTACATTCCTTGACAAACCTGTGATGGTTTGAAGCTATGTGGACCCCAGAAAAGTATGTTCTTTTCTTTCCCTCCCTCCCTCCCTCCCTCCCACCCTTCCTTCCTTCCTTCCTTCCTTCTACATTAAAAAAATATGAGGTCCCCATATACTCCCCCACCCCCCTCACCCCACTCCTCCCATAACAACAACCTCCTCCATCATCATAGGACATTCATTGCACTTGGTGATTACATCTCTGAGCACTGCTGCACCACATGGTCAATGGCCCACATTATAGTTTACACTCTCCCCCAAACCACCCAGTGGGCCATGGGAGGACATACAATGTCCAGTAACTGTCCCTGCAGTACCACCCAGGACAACTCCAGGTCCTGAAAATGCCGCCACGTCACATCTCTTCTTCCCTCTCCCCACCCTCAGCAGCTACCATGGCCACTTTCTCCATCTCAATGCTACATTTACTTCCATTCCTAATCACATTAGTTCCAGAACAGAGTATCAGTAAGTCCACTCTAATCCATCTCTATTCCTCCATTCTGTGGACTCTGGGATGGTTATGTCCACTCCACCTCTGTATTGAGAGGGTGCTTAGATTCCACTTGGATGATGGATGCAATTCTTCTGTTTGCAGTTGTAGGCACTCTTGGCTCCCTGGTGTGGTGGTTGACCTTCTTCACCTCCCTGTTAGCTGGCTGGGGTAAGTAAGTCCAACAAACAAGAGGGTAGGAGTTGCAAGTCTGTTGAGGCTCAGGGCCTGGTTATCACATGGACAGTCCAGAGATTCAGGTCCCCCAAGTATACACTAAACCCCAGCGCCAACCACAGGTCTGGTAAAAGTGACAGGAGAGGCTTGTGAACAAAGATCACACCTGAGTCCAACTCCATCACATTCAGGAACACAAACTCCAAAGTAGGGCCAACTGACATGGCGCTGAAGTCCATCTGCCATGACCATAGAACCTGTGGGTCTCTGTAGCCCTCAGAAGAACCAATATCTGTTGTTGTATCTACTTTAGCTGTCTCTAGGGCTCTGCTGAGGTGTGCATAAGGGCGACCCCTCTGATGACCTCCCGGCTCTTCTTTGGAGACTCAAAGCCATATAAACTCATTTGTCCTTTCCATTTCCCCCTTTTATTCAAGGTCAAAAAGCATTTTTAACTCCTGATATTACATGTAGGCTGAGATATTCTGCTGGTCTGAGTTGACCCTTTTATTCTCCAGCCACATCATCAGCTGGTACTTGGTAGTAATCCCTCGGCACCAGGGAGGCTCATCCCCGGGAGTCATGTCCCATGCTGGGGGGAAGGCAATGCTTTTACGTGCTGAGTTTGGCTTTGAGACTGGCCATATTTGGGCAACATGGGGGCTCTCAGGAGGTAACTCTTAGGCACCCTGCAGTTCTAGGCCTAGTTCTTATTTCAGGCCCACAGGCCCACAGGCATAGTCATTAGCATCAAGGGCTTATTGTTGGACCATCTTTCTTATCGGTCTTGGCAGAAAAGTATGTTCTTAAAGCTAATTCATTCCTGTGGGTGTAAACTTATTGAAAGTAGGAACATTTGATTAGGTTACTTCAGTTAAAGGCCTTTTGATTAGGTTACTTCAGTAAAGGCATGGCCCATAGCAGGTCTTTTCTTCTTACTGGAGTCCTTTATAAGATAACTTAATTCAGATAAAAAAGGAGAGTAAGCAAGAAGGTGAAAGGAAACCTGGAGGAGGAGGAAGAGAGCAGCAGTTGCCACCATGTGCCTAGACAGAGGAGTGAAAGATTACTGGCAGCCAGCCTTTGGGAAGAAAGCATGACCTGCTGATGTCTTGATTTGGACATTTTCATGACCTCAGAAATGTAAGCTAATAAATTCATACTGTAAAAGCCAACCTATTTCTGGTATGTTCCATTGCAAAAAGTGGAATTGGCTTTAGTTTTTCACTCAGCATAACTTTCTGTAGGGAAGCAGACTTGGCCCAGTGGTTAGGGCATCATCTACCACATGGGAGGTCCGTGGTTCAAACCCTGGGCCTCCTTGACCCATGTGGAGCTGGCCCATGTGCAGTGCTGATGCGTGCAAGGAGTGCCCTGCCACGCAGGGGTGTCGCCGCGTAGGGGAGCCCCATGTTCAAGGAGTGTGC
The DNA here is from genome assembly GCF_030445035.2 of Dasypus novemcinctus. Classification (NCBI taxonomy): domain Eukaryota; kingdom Metazoa; phylum Chordata; class Mammalia; order Cingulata; family Dasypodidae; genus Dasypus; species Dasypus novemcinctus. Next base: position 36,339,189 of record NC_080689.1, read on the forward strand.
CCCATAAGGAGAGCTGCCCAGCACGAAAGAAAGTGTAGCCTGCCCAGGAATGGTGCTGCACACACAGAGCTCTGATGCAGCAAGATGACGCAACAAAAAGAAACACAGATTCCCGTGCTGCTGACAACAGCAGAAGCAGACAAAGAAGAACACACAGCAAATAGACAAAGAGAACAGACAGCGGGCAGGGGGGTGGGGGGGAGAGGGGGAAAGGGGAGAGAAATAAATAAATCTTCAAAAAAACTTTCTGTAGATTCATCTAGATTGTTGCATGTATCGACAGTATATTGCTGAGTGCTAATGCATGGCATGGATGTACTACAGTTTATTTAACCATTCTTTCATTGAAGGACATCTGTGTTACTTTCAATATTTGGTTATTATCAATAAAACTACTAACACTCATGTACAGATTTTTAACATAAATTTTCATTTCTCTGGGATAAATTCTCAAGAATGCAAATGCTGGGTCACATGGTAGTTGCCTGTTTACTGTCTTAAGAAACAGCCAAACTGGTTTCCAGAGTGACTGAACCCTTTAAACCCCCACCACGAATGTGTGAGTGATCCATTTTTCCATTTTCTCCACATCCTCACCAACGTTTGCGTTGTCACTCTTTTTTGATAGGTCTGCAATGATGTCTCATTGTGGTTTTAATTTGTACTTCCCTAATGACTAATGAAATTACAAAACTTTTTAACGTGCTTATTTGCCATCTGTATCTTCTCCTCAGAAAAACTTCTGTATTTTGCCTATTTTATAATTGGATGGTTTGCATTTTTGCTGTTAAGTTTTGAGAGTTCTTTATATGTTATAGACACAAGTCTTTTTTATGTTTGTGATTTTCAAATGTTTTCTGTCTGTGGCTTGTCTTTTCATCTCCTTAAGAAGATCATTCACAGAGCAAATGTATTAATTTTGATGAAATTCAATTGATTGACTTTTCCTGTTACGAATTATGCTTTTGGTGTCAAGCGTATGAACTTTTTGCCTAGTTCTAGATCCCAAAGATTTTCTCTTATGAATTTTTCTAAAAGTTTTATACTTTTACAATTTATATGTAAGTTCATGACCTATTTTACGTTAATTTTCCTTTAAGCTAACCCTTAATAAACCCACTTTGATCATGATGTTGTTGATTTTCTATACATTGCTAAATTCTATTTGCTAATATTTCATTAAAGATTATTGTGACTATATTCTTGAGAGAGAACGGTCTTTAATTTTCTTTCTTTTCTTTTTTGTCTTGACTTTGACTAGTTTTGGTATCAGGGAAATACTAGCTTCATAAAATGAAATGGGAAGTGCTCCCTTTTATATTTTTGGGAAAAACTGTATAGAATTGGAGTAAAATTTTCCTTAAAAGTTTGGTAGAATTCTCCAATGAAACTATCTGGGTCTGGAGGATTCTTTTTTTTTTTTTTAGTTTTAAAATTACAAATTTAATTTCCCTAATATTTATGGTGTGTTAGGAATTAAATTACATACTCGAGAAAAACATGTTATTAATCTTAATCCATTCCTGTGTGTATAAACCCATGTAAAGAAGACCTTATAGATGTTTTGAGTTAAATTGTGGACAACTGTATTGTTTGAATATTTAATCCAGATTACTGGAGTCCTTTATAAGCAAAATGAAATTCAGACAGAGAGAGAAAGCTGTGGGAAGAGCAAGAAGCTGGAGGTCAATGGAATCCAGAAGAGAAAGGAAAAGACACCACAGTGTGCATTGTCACTTGACAGAAAAGCCAAGAACCAAAGGATTGCTAGCAGCCAGCTCTGGAACTCCACAGTCTTTGGGGGGAGAAAGCATCACCTTGCTGATGCCTTGATTTTGGATTTATCCTAGCCTAAAACTGTGAGCCAATAAATTCCCATTTTTAAGCCAACTCATTGTATAGCATTCGTTTTAGCAGCCAAGAAACTAAAGACATGGTGTATACAAATTATCTACTTTATATTGAGTAATTTGACCTTTTCAATGAATTGTACCTTTTCATATAAATTGTTAAATGTATGTGTGTAAAGTTATTCATAGTATTTCCTTATTACCTTACTGATATTATCCCTTGTTTCAATCCTGAAATTGGTAATCTGTGTCTATTCTTTTTTTCCTTTGTCAGTCTTGTTAGAGGTTTGTCCATTTTTCAAAGAACCAACTCCTTTTTTCATTGACTTTTCTATTGCCTTTATTTTCCATTTCAGTGATTTTTTTCATTTCTGGTTTTATTGTTATTTCCTTCTTTCTGTTTGCTTTAGGCTTATTTTGCTCTTCTTTTTCTAGTTCTTGATGTGTGCACCTAGATTATATGATATTAATGTAGCTACTTTATATAATATGAATATAGCCACTCCAGATTTCCTTTGAATAGAGCTTTCATTAAATATCTTCTTTCATCCATTATATTCGACCTAACTGTATTGTCATATTTGAATAAGTTTCTTATGGAGTTTGAAGTAAATTTGAAGAGAGTTTCTATGGAAGTGAATTTCTTATGGTTGGGTCATGTTACTTAATCCACTCTGCCAATTTCTGTCTTTTAATTGGTGCCTTTAGACCATTTATATTTGGTGCAACTGTTGATATATTTGGACTTAAATCTGCCATTTTATTTTTTACTTTGTTTGTTGTGTCTGTTGTTCATGTCTCCATCTTCTTTTTCTTGCCTGTCTGTGGATTGCTTGAATAGTTTTGAGAATATCACTTTGGCTTTCTATGGTGTTTTGGAGTGTATCTTATTGTGTCACTTTTTTTTTTTTTTGAGGTCCTGGGGCAGGGGATTAAACCCCAGACTTCATATGTGGGAAGCCAGCATTCAATCACTGAGCCACATCAGCTCCCCTGAGTTGGTTTTTTGTTTGTTTTCTTATTGTTGTTGTTTTGTTTGTTTTTAGGAGGCACCAGAGACCAAACCCAGGACCTCCCATCTGGGAAAGAGATGTTCAACTTCTTGAGTCACATCCTCTCTCTCAAAAACGTTTTATTGGCAAATTTATTTTTATTGGCAAATTTCCATGTCTGCTTTTTGCAAATAATAAGAGAAGTGCATATGAGACAGATATTAGGAAACAGGTAGAATTAAAATTTAAATGGGGAAGCAATGGATAAGATGTCTGCCTATCACATGGGAGGTCCGCAGTTCAAACCCTGGGCCTCCTTGACCCGTGTGGAGCTGGCCCACGTGCAGTGCTGATGCATGCAAGGAGTGCCCTGCCACACAGGGGTGTCCCCCGCATAGAGGAGCCCCGTACAAAAGGAGTGAGCCCCGTAAGGAGAGCCACCCAGCGCGAAAGAAAGTGCAGCTTGCCCAGGAATGGTGCCGCACACACGGAGAACTGACACAAGAAGATGAAAACAAGGACAAAAAGAAAACACAGATTCCTGGTGCGACTGATAAGGATAATCACAGGAGAACACATAGTGAATGGACACAGAGAGCAGACAACTGGAGGGGGAAGGGAAGAGAAATAAATAAAAAATAAATCTTAAAAAAATTTAAATGGAAATGAGAGTATAAGATTCATAAATGAATAAAATTAAATTTTGTTACATAATAAAGAAGACAAATGCTAGGTAATGGCCTGCTTGTTCCAAATAGTACTGAAAACAACTGTCATCCAAAAAAAACCCCAATTTGTTCTGCTGTTTCAACTGTACAGTGGTCTTCATTAAAAGAGAATGAAAAGTACAGAAAAATATTTTTTGAAATCTCATCAAATTACATGTAATAATTGAGGTTTATACCAAGATACTTTCTTGATGAATAAAATTGTAAAGCAAAGAATTTGAATAATAAGAAAGCAGTATTAGTAAGGTTAATAAGAAATAAATTTTGGCAAATTGAGAGCTCAGCTGTATCTTACTCTAGCAGGTAGGTGTTCTTCTAGCTCTAGGAGGGGCTTCTGTAAGTGCCTATAAACCTGATAAGTGGGAAAGATTCTTTTCTGTATACAGGCAGTTTTTTCCAGTCAGTCACTGGCTTTCTTAACTGAAGAGGAAAACAGCTTAAGCCTGAAACTTTACCTGTTCAGGTAAAGTACCTGGTTGGAAAGGACTATCAGGCCCTGAAAATTTTTAGCACAGATGCACTGAGAAGAAATATTATTTCAGCCTTAGAGCCCATATTCAAATAGAGAAATAGTTCCTATTAATGTTAGTCTTAAAACATAAAAAAATTAAAAAATATACACTGAAAACACTAAAATACTCCAAAAATCAAAAAGTAGAAAATACTGAAAAGTCTATGTTAATACAATTTACATTTAGCCCTCCTAAAACTGTATTTTTTATTCTGAGCAATTCTATTTATACAGTATGCTAATGTGTTTGAAAATACACGTATCAAATGTTAAGAAGTTATTTCAGATGTTATAAAAAGATTCATATCCTGTAAAACATTTTTTGCTGTCATTAAAAAAAATTATAAAACAATAAAGTGTCACTCTCTTGAAAGAGCATGTGATCTTAAGGGAGAAAACATCTCTCTGGAGTTTCCACAAGTTCCTTCTTCTAACTGTAGCTCTGGTGGCAAAGGAAGAGACCCAGGGTACTCAGGGTTAGGAAGCATAGATGAAGAAAAGATGTTCTGCCTACTTCTAGAACAGGTAAATTAAAAAATGAATCAGTTGGAAAAAAGGGGGCCATGCTGGATTCTCTTTCTGGATGGCATATGACAGTGGATACTCTAAGGTTTTCAGAGTAATTACTCTTGTCAGAATTTGATCTAGACCCTTCAGAAAAGGGTCCTAGCTGCTACATTTCAGTCCTTTCAGATATTCTAGTTTTATATTTCTAAGTTTAAATCTTTCATATCAGGAAGCTCTATTTTTTTCTCACCGAATAGACTCAATCAGTGTATCTAGTCCTTTAAAGTTTTCTTTTAAGTGGTCTAACCATTTTCTAGCTCCTTTTCTACATGATATTTGGCAAGGAATTTCTTCAGTGTCTACTGAGTTGTTTTTTTCTTTTTTCTTTTTGCACATAGACGATCAAAGTGTCTCTCAGTCATGATTTTTTCACCCAAGTACACACACAAATTTTCTAAAGCATCCTTTTTCACTTCAGTAGGTCCTCCTTGGTAAGGGATAGCATGGTGGTCTCCATAGCGAAGGTGGGAGATCCATTGTGTAGCTTTTTGAGTGGTTTCTCTATGTATTATATTATATATACATAATTTATCTTGATCTATTGGTGTCATCATTTTACCCGTACAAGTGAAGTGTAGAAACCTTATTCTACTTTCCCTTTTCCTATTCCTGTTTAAAATATGTCTTAAATATTTCCTCTACAAATATTTAGAACCATATCACACAGAGTTACAAAATTTGCTTCAACCATCAAACATGATATCAATATCCAAAGAGGAGAAGGAAGATCTATTTTATATTATTTTATTTTTCTTACTGTTTTCTTTCCTTCTTGATGTTCCAAGTTTCCTTCTTTTATCATACCTATTCATAGAGCCTCCTTTAGCAATTCCCTTAGGATAAGTCTTTTGGTGACAAATTCTCTTAGTTTTCCTTCATCTTAGAATGTCTTGATTTTCTCTTTATTCCTCAAGAATAAATAAATATTTTGCCTGGAAATAGAATTCTGGGTTGACAGTTCTTTTCTTTCAGCATTTGAAAATTGTTTTGCCACTTACTTCTGGCCTTTATGGTTTCCATTGAGGAATCTCCTGTCACTGAAATTTCCACCCCCTGTAGGTAAGTTGTCTTTTCTCTTTTGTAGCTTTCAAGAATTTTTAATCTTTAGTTTTTAGAAATTTTATTACAATGTGTCTTGGTTGGATTTTTAAAGGTTTATTTATTTTGGTGTTTGTCCAGCTTCTTGAATCCATAGGTGTATGTCCATGACCAAATTTGAGAACTTTTCAGCCATTATTCTTTCAAGTTCTTTTTAGCCCTACCTTCTTTTTCCTTCTGAGTTCCTGTAACACAGATATCAGATCTTTTGTTATAGACCCACAGATCTCTGAATCTCTGTTTTGTTTTGTTTTCTTTTTCCCAGTCTATTTTCCTGTTATTCAGATTGGGTAATTTATATTGCTCTGTCTCCCAGTTCTCTGATGCCCTTTCTGTGTCCCCTGCATTCTGCTGTTGAGCTCATAAACTGAGTATTTTATTTTGGTTTTTGAGTTTTACAATTAAAATTTTTCCAGTTGGTTCTATGTATCTTTTATTTATTTGCAGGAACTTAATTTGTAATTTGTTTCAAGCATGTTTGTAGTTGCTTGTTAAAGCGTTGCGATGATGATTGCTCTAAAATGGTTGTCATATAATTCTAACATCTCTGTTATCTCACTCTTGACATCTGTTGATTGACTTTTTTCATTCAGTTTACACACACTTCTTGATTCTTGGTATGAGGAATGATTTTCAATTGAAATCTGGCATGAAATACCATGATACCTGAGTATTATATTATGAGACTCTGAATCTTATTTTAACTTTCTATTTTAGCTGTTTTTTTCTGTGACACTCCAGCAGGGGAAGAGGTTGCCATCTTTCCTGCTCTGCCTTTTATAGTAACTGAGGGGAGGATTTCCTCATTACTTTTGAGATTGAGGTGGGAGTTTTAGCTCCTGGTAAGGCCTCAATCAATACCCTCCTGGATGAGAGGGTTAGGAGTGCCTTATTACGGCTTCCCATACGGCGTCCATGGACACTGCACTTTAGGGGGGTATGACCTCACTAGCAGTAGCCAGTGGTGAAAATTCTGATTCCCTCCCAGTGAAAGGGGTGCCATCCTCATTACTGACAAGTGGGGGTAGAAGTCCAAACTCTTCATGTGCTTTTTCCTTACACCATGGGGAGGAAATGGGGCTAATTATGTCTGTGGATAATGTATATACTGACAGCTTACTCAGCTGTTACACTTCCTAGACATTGCAGACTGACGAGGGTGAAAGGCTAGGCTCCTCACATGGTCTTTGATGGTGTGGCTGGGAGTGGACCAGTTTTTTTCCTGTGGGGTTTGATTGCAATAGATAGGATATTTCTAAAAGTTTTCTGTCTTGCTATTCTGTCCATTTCCTGGTTGTTTAGGTAGAAGAGAGCAGATTTTCATTGGGACTTTTTTGTTTGCCCCATTGGTGTTTCTGGGTTGCTGTCTCATTTACCTCCAAAGTCTGGGATATATGAGGCAAAAAGAAAACCTAGGGGAAAAAAACACCACCATGTCATTCTCTGGATCCCAGCATCTCTAGCTGGTTTGCCCTCTTCTCTCTACCATTCAAATTCTTAGGTTTGTTTTCTATATAATGTCCACGGTTATTAGTTGTTTTTGGTTAGAGGAACAGGAAAAAAGATGTCTACTCTAACTTCCTCAAAGTGGAAGTCCAGAATTTACTTTTTACTAGGTATTCAGTAATAAAGTCTGACAAAAGAATTTAGGAGATCTGACTCTTTTTAAGCTAAGGCCAGACCTAATAAATTATAAAAACACTTTCTTTTATGTTAAAAACAGATTCCCTGAGATTTATATACATATAGAGGATACCCAATTTGATTTAGTACATTAAGTCAGGCCACAGATAAGCAGGAAAATGTGTATGTTAATATAGGTCAAGAATGATTGATTTTTAGGGCAGCTTGAGCCAAGTAAAAGATGTAATAAAGGAAATAGCTATAGGAGTGTCATGAGTAGACCTCTTTCTTTGAATCAATTTTGGAAGACTGCCCAAAGGAAATGATGTTTCAGGAGTTGTTTTACAATATCAGAAAAGAATTTGCCCTTGGAAGGTAAAAATAAAACAAAACAAAATTGAAAATGTACTATTTTCCAGTGTGCTTTAAATTTCAGCTATTTTATTTTTATCTCTAGGAGTTTCATTCATGCTTTTTAAATATTTTCAACTTCTCATTTTGTTCATATTTCACTCTACCTTCTTAAACAAATCTTCATATCAACTGTCTATTGAAAAGATGCCGTGTGGGAAATGGATTGGGAGACTGAGGTGAGTCAAAGGAGGTGATTTGGGATGCAAAAGATGAAAGAAATAAGGTAAAGTAAGAGTCTTAGAATTTTTGAAATAGAAGAAATTTGGAGATCATACAGTCCCCTCTCCTCATTACAGATGACAAACAGTAGTGGGAGTAATCTTTAGTTCACCTTCACTTTTGAAATACATTTTTACTGGGTAAAGAATTTTAGGCTTTCAGTGCTCTTCTTTCTGTGAAGATGTCTCTCCATTATCTTCTGGATTGCATAGTTTCTGATGAAGAGACCACTATTATTCTTAACTTTGTTCCTCTGTATTTATCATTTCCTTTTCTCTGAGTTTTCTTCTTTTTCTTCTTTTTCAAATTTCTCTTTATCACTAGTTTTTATCGGTTTTACCAAGATGCACCTTGACATGGTTTTCTTTAGGTTTATTATGCCAGTTGAGGTGATAGCTTAGATTATTGATTTTTGATCTTTTGACCTTTCTAATATAAATGGAGCCATGAATTTCCCTCTAAGCAATGAGTTATCTGTATATCATAAATTGTGATAAGCTGTGTTTCATTTTCATCCTATACAAGACCTTTTCTATGATCTCGTGTGATTTCTTCTTTGATCCATGGATTATTTAGAAGTTTTTGTTTTTTTCCTAACTACTTAGGGATTTCCCAAATTTCTTTCCCTTGTTGATTTCTAATTTAATTCTGTTGTAGTCAGACAACAAACATGCTTTGAATTATTTCAGTCCTTTTAAATGTGTTTGAAACTTCTTTTATGGTCTAGCATAAGGTCTCTTTTGAAGAATGTTCATGCACACTTAAAAAGAATGTGTATTCTGCTGTTGGGTGCAGTGTTCTACAAATGCCTGTTGGGTCAAACTGGTTGATGGTATTGTTCAAGTCTTCCATATTCTTAATTGTCTATTGTGTAGTTGTTCTATCAATTACTGAGAAGAGTGTTGGAAGACTCCAATTATAATTGTTCAATTGACTATTTATCCTTTCAATTCTGTCAGTTTTTGCCTCACATATTTTGGGGTTTTACTGTTAAGTGCACATAATTTTATAGTTGTTTTATCTTTTCACAGCTATATCAACCCCTTTATTCTCATGAAAGTTCTCTCTTCTTCTCTAATAATATTTTTTGCCTGAAATTTATTTTGTCTGATAATAAAATGGCCACTCTAGCTTTCCCTTTTTTTTTTTAAAGATTTATTTTATTTATTTCTCTCCCCTTCTCCCTGTTGTCTGCTTTCTGTGTCCATTGGCTGTGTGTTCTTCTGTGTCTACTTGAATTATACAGTGGCACTGGGAAACTGCGTCTCTTTTTTGTTACGTCATCTTGCTGTGTCACCTTTCCTTGTGTGCGGTGCCACTCCTGGGCAGGCTGTGCTTTTTTAACTGGGGTGGCTCTCCTTGCAGAGTACATACCTTTTGTGTAGGGCACCCCTATGTGGGGGTGCCCATGTGTGGCATGGCACTCCTTGCGTGTGGCAGCACTGCACATGGGCCAGCTCACCACATGGGTCAGGAGGTGCTGGGGATCGAACCCTGGACCTCCATACGGTAGGCAGATGCTCTATCAGGTGAGCCACTTTCGTTTCCCTCTAGCTTTCTTATGGTTACTGTTTGTGTGGTGTACTTTTTGCCATCCCTTTCCTTTCTTTTTTTTAAATTTCTCTTCCCTTCCTCCCTCCCTCCCCCCGTTATCTGTTCTCTGTGTCTATTTACTGTGCGTTCTTCTTTGTCCGCTTCTGTTGTTGTCAGCAGCATGGGAATCTGTGCTTCTTTTGGTTGCGTCATCTTGTGTCAGCTCTCCGTGTGTGTGGCGCCATTCCTGGGTAGGCTGCACTTTCATTCGCGCTGGGCGGCTCTCCTTACGGGGTGCACTCTTTGCGCGTGGGGCTCCCCTATGCGGGGGACACCCCTGTGTGGCACGGCATTCCTTGGCGCGGACCAGCTCCACACGGGTCAAGGAGGCCCTGGGTTTGAACCGCGGACCTCCCACGTGGTAGACGGACGCCCTAACCACTGGGCCAAGTCTGTTTCCTGCCATCCCTTTTCTTTCCAACCAATTTGTGTACTTTGAACCTAAACTTTGTGTCTTTTGGATAACATATAGTTGAAGCTTGCTTTTTCATCCAGTCTGACACTCTCTGCTTTTTGATTGGAGTGTTCAGTCTATTCAAATTTTTTTTTTAAGATTTATTTTTTATTTATTTCTCCTCCCCCCACCCCATTGTCTGCTCTCTGTGTCCATTTGCTGTGTGTTCTTCTGTGTTCGCTTGGATTCTTGTCAGCGGCACTGGGAATCTGTGTCTCTTTTTGTTGCATCGTCTTGCTGTGTCAGCTCTCCGTGCACCGCACCATACCTGGGCAGGCTGCGCTTTCTTTGGGCAAGGTGGCTCTCCTTACAGGGCTCACTCCTTGCGTGTGGGGCTCCCCTACTAGGGAGACACCCCTGCGTGGCAGGACACTTCTTGCACACATTAGCACGCGAGAGGGCCAACTCACCACATGGGTCAGGACGCCCTGGGTTTGAAGCCAGAACCTCCCATGTGGTAGAGGGACGCTCTGTTTGTTGAGCCAATTCCGCTTCCCAAGTGAATTCACTTTTAATGTAATTTTTGATGTGGTTGGATTTATGTCTGCCACATTGCTGTTTTCTATATGTCTCCTGTCTTTTTCGTTTGTTTTTCTCCTTTACTTTCTTTTGTTGTATCAAAGAAATATTTTAGCGTATCATTTTAATTACTCTTTTGATTTTTTTTCACTATTATTGTTTTGGTTATTGCTCTAGGGATTACTGTATATATCTCAATTATCACAATCTACTTCAGACTGAAACTGACTTAAATCCAGGAAAATAAAGCAACTTTGCTCCAATATAGCTCCATTTCCACATCTTCCATTGTGCTACTATTGTCACATTTTAAAACTGATATATATTATTAATCCAACAATATAATGTGTTATAATTATTGCTTTATAGAATCTTGTTTGTAAGAAATTAAGAGAGAAAAAAATATTTATTTATATACTATTATGTATTATATATTCATAAATTTTATATATTATGTTATCTTTATTTATCTTTTTTTATTTACTCACATATTTAACATTTCTGATATTCTTTATTTCTCCCTTTTGGTTTGATTTACCTATTAGTGTCATTACCTTTTAGCCTTAAGTACATTTTTCTACATTTGCTAAACTCACCTCCTATCCTAAATCTTGTCTGCCCCCTCCCGCAGCAAAGCTGCAGATTTTTGCAGCCAGCCCGGTCCTTTAAAAACTACCATTCTCTGCAAACCAAGCTGGGGGGGGGGGGGGGGGGGGGAAGATGGGAGTGGCTCCAGACAAGAAAGCCAGAGACTTCGGCTGTTTTTACCTGAATCTCTAGCAGTTTTCCGTGTACACGAATTTTTGTTTTGTTTTGTTTCCCTTTGGTCCTTTTTCAGAGTTCTTAGAAGTTTTTTTGTTTGTTTGTTTGTTTTTACAATTTTGTCCAGTTTCTATTTGTTTTGTGGAAAGGATTCATTCATTCTCTACATTCTGCCTAGTCAGAAATCCTATCTGTGTGCCTGGTATTTTTTAATTGGATGCCAGATATATTGTGACATTTACATTATTGATTGCTGGATTTTGTTCTATTTCTTTAATTAGTGCTGAATTTTATTCTGATGTGCAATTAAGTTTATTGTAATAATTTAATTACTTTTAGACTTGCTGTTAAACTTTTTAGAGCAAGTCCGAGCAATCTTTACTCTGAGGCAAATTTAGCCTGTCTACCAAGGCATTACCTTTGGAGGATTCTCCTCAGTGTCTGGGGTATAATCATATCTTTCTACTATGGCTGGTAGAAACAAACTATTCCCAGCTCTGTTATTGTTCTGCCTACCCCTTTCAGGTGCTTCTTTCCCTGGGGAAAAGGTGGATTCCTCTCAAACATGCACAAATCAGTATTCAGCCAGAGACCTGAATGGACTCCTGCAGGACTCTGGAGCTGTCTTTCTCTGCTCAGCTCCCTCTTCTCCAATACTCTGCCTCACAAATTCTAGCTTCCTTGACCTCCTAAGTCTAGAACTCTTATCTCCCTCACTCTTGGAAATTTGTTTGGCTTACCCTTTCCAGCGTGTGGACTGGAAGCTGCCTATTGGCAGTAAGCAATTGTTGGATTCACCTTGTTTTCCTTCACTCAGGGATCATAGTCCTGCACTGCCTGTATGAAAATAGTTATTTATATGTTTTTGCCCATTTTTCTACTTGCTTAGTGCTTGTCCCTGTTACTCCATGTTGACTGAGAGAAGCTGAAGGATTTAAATCAAGGGAGAGAAGTGATTTTATTCATGATTTAAAATTTCTGTGGTTGTTTTGAGGAAAATGCATTATATGAGAGTAAACATAGAAAGAGAGAGATAATTTTAGAAGATTTTAATTGTAGTCCAAGGCAGAGATGAAGTTGCCTGGTTGAAGGAAGTTGTGGTCACTGGAATGCAAAAAAAAAAAAAAAAAGACTTGAATGGTATTTTGGAGGTAGAAAGGATAAGATCTGTTGATAATTTAGATGCGGGTGATAAGGGAAAGTTTGAAGAAAGAATGATTCCTGACTACCAAGCCCAGACAGTTTACATTTCCTTAAGGTTTTCTTGGAAGGCAGCTATGCTCACCACTATACCACCAACGCTGTACCTTAAGGCTTTCTTAAACTCATTAATTTGGATACTCATTCTGCCCTTTGGGATCTCCTTCTCCAGGTCTCTTGCTTCCTTCTCTGAAAACTGAAAAATGTCTAATGGCCAACCCTGAAACTACAGAGAAGAGAATTCATTAGGTATGTATGTGGTGGGGACTGAAGCCCTGAGAGGGTCATCTTATTCAGTGGCCCACCTTGAACAGGTCCCAAGAGCAGGAGAGGACTTGACAGAACCAAGGTCAGGCAGGCTAGGTCAGATCCACTGTCCTAAGCCGGTCAGCCAAGGTTCAGGCCAGCAACTCAGAAACACAAGGCTGGCCCCACCCTGGGGCTGACAATCAGAAGGCATAGCTTTCCTAGGTGGGAGGGATAGTTCTTTTTATCTTGGGAGTCTCTGATATTTGTGTCCATAAGAAAAGTTACTTCCTCCTGTAGGACTGATTTTAGCTGGAGGCTGGCTCTATTCAAAAGGCTAAAGAGATATAAACCTTTTTGAGTCAGGGCAATGAACACAGTAACCCAGCCATCCCTGAGGACTAGGGCAAGAGTTTGAAGGCGGGAATCAGACAGGCTGTGTCTGGGAGTCTCTGGACTCCCTTTTATTGTTCTTCTGAGTGTCATAGCTTAATACTACACTGATTCCAAATTTGCTTTGATATGTCTCAGCTTTTGAATCTTTAATTAGATCCACCCTTAAGGAAAGGGGCTGTGTCTCATACTTTTTTTTTTTTAACCCAGGGAGACTTAGCTCAGGACACTCAGCAAAGTTTCTTACTTTGGGTGAATGTGATAGAAAATTAAACACTGTGATTGTTTTTTTTTAAATGACTCTTTATAAAGATGTATTTTATTTGTTTATTTCTCTCCACGACCTTGTTACTTTTCACTTGCTGTGTCTGTTCATCTTCCTTGTTTCTTTAGGAGGCACTGGACTTCTGATCACTTAAGCCACCACCACTCCCTGCTTTATTGTGTCTCTCATTATGTTTTTTCTCCGCCTGTCTCTTGTTAGCATCATCTTGTTGCACCAGCTAGCCACACCTTCCTGTCACATCAGCTTGCTGTCTTCTTTAGGAGGCGCCCAGAACCTCTGCTCCCTGCTTTGTTGTGTCTTTCATTATGTTTTTCTTCTTGTGTCTCATGTTGTGTCAACTTGCCATGCCTGCCCATCATGCCAGCTTGCTGTCTTCTTTTGGAGGCACTGGGATTCAAACCAGTGACCTCCTAAATGTGGTAGGCAGGAACCCAGTTACCTGAGCCACATCTGCTTCCAAAAATGACATTTGATGTAAGGTGGGGAAATGTATCACTATAGTGAAATAATATTTTGCTGTTAATTGATATGTGTCCTTCCATAATTATTATTATTTTTAAGAAGTATCAGAGAATGAACCCAGGACCTTGTACAGGGAAGCAGGTGCTCAACCACTGAGCTAAATACACTCCCCAATGAAAGTTAGGATTTTTGTTTGCTTTGTTTTGTTTTTTAGGAGGTTCCGGGATCAAAATCCAGGGATCATGTACATGGGAAGCAGGCGCTCAACCACTTGAGCTACTTCCATTCCCCATAATTATTTTTTTATTCTGTGGTCCTTACCCCGTTCTTGAGATATCAAGTATTGTGGGAAAAGTTGTTACTGCAAAGTCAGATAACAAAAGAGTGAAATTTTGTATCTGAGTTTCTAAAGCTTAGGTCCAGCAATAAGACAAAAGTATTTTGACAAGAATACTTGATTAATCAAAGTCAGTTCTCCCACCCCCTCTACCAACCTGAGAATAGATAAAGTATGCAGAACTGGGGAAGGCAAAGCAGAGAAGCCTCTGAAAGGAAGTCAGATGTTGTTGGTTCCTAGGCTTGGGTCCTGTGGCTTGCCCCTAGGGCCAAGTCCTGGGGAGTGTGGAGGAATTAGAATCTTCACAAGATAGGTAGAGGGATCTAGGAGAAGAGGTCTCCAGACTTGTAGAACTTTCCTACCCAGCTGGAGTAGAAACACAGCTGAGTGTTTCCTGTACCTCTGAGAGGAGCACAAAAGTACTCGAGAGCCAGATCAGAGAGACCTTGTAGTCAGGAGTAAGGACTGATACTGGTTCTAAGACAGAAAGCCAATTGGATGATGTTCCTCAACAGATGCAGGTATAGATGGATGAGAGCCGAAGGCCAGAGTCCCCACTCATCCTCCCTCACCCACTCCACTCCTCAAGCCAACCAAAGGGATAGGCCCTTGAATTCACTCTAGGATTCTACTCTTATGTGGAATGGGGCTCAGGAAATAAATTATGTTTGGTTATTGAAAAACAAATGTTATTTCTTTCAACCCTTAATTTGTGGTCTGAGATTTATTCCAGCTATATATATTTTTAAAAATTATCATATTAATGAGGGAAATTGCTTCTTATTTGTAGGTGAGGTGTGTAAACTGAAACTGTCCTCTATGCCACCAGGTACACCCAGGTATAACCTTGGCAATTTCCTAGACTACAGAAATTATTGCTGAAATATTACTGATTGGCCTCCAGAAAGGAAGAAAAGGGAGGAGGGAGGGGTGTGTGGGGCTGGGTGTGTGTGATTAAACCACTTATGTTTTAGACCTTTGATCTATTCTGGCCCTTTTAGAGGGGAAGGTTTGAGAAGCCTGAAACGTGAAGTACCTGCAAAAGACAACTCAGTTGCTGTTGCTAAGGGACAACTGTGTTTAAATTATGGTATCAATGTCACTAGCTCCTGTTCAAATGGCAAAAAAAAAAAAAAAGTAAGAGAAAGATGTAACATCATCAGAGAGGAAGGAACAGTTAGGTGTGATAGGCCATGGGTTATATATTTTAAAATTAATTTATTGAAGTATATCACTCACACATAAACATACATAAACAATAAGTGTATAATAATAGTTGTGAACTTACAAAACAAATATATTTAACATCACACAGGACTCACCCTACCACCAATAATTTGCATTGTTGTTAAACCCTTTTAACTAATGATTAAAGAGCATTGTAAAAATATTACTACTAACCAAAGTATTTTCCCTCAACCAACCCTATTATCTTTATATCATTTATATATTAATATACATAAACAATAAGTGTATAGCAAAAGTTGTGAATTTATAAAGCAAACATGCATAACATCATACAGGGGTCCCATACATCAACCCTCCACCAACACTTTGCATTGTCATGAGATATTTGTTACAAATTATGAAAGAATATTGTCAAAATCTTACTACTAATCATAGTCCTTATCATACATTTGGTGTGTTTTCCCCCAACCCACCCTATTATTATTTTTTAAATATATTTTTTATGACAGAAGTTGTAAACTTATAAAACAATCATGCACTGTGGTGGAACATTTGCTACAGATAAGAAATAGCATCTGATTGTTACCATGTCCATAGTGTACATTTGGCTCACATTTTCCATACTGCCTCATTATCAACATAGTACATCTTCGCATAGATGCAAAAATATTATATTATTGCTGCTAACCACAATCCATAGGTCACTCCCGTTATACTTTTCCCATGCTTCTCCACATTCCCAACACCCTGCAGCAGTGATGTATATTTGCTCTAGCTCACAAAGGACACTCTTGCATCTGTACCATCAACCACAATTCTCATCCACCTCTTGGTTTACTGTGCTATCCAGTTCCTAGATTATTCTCAAGCATTCTGTCAATTGGCATTTACATATCTAGACTACCATTTTCAGCCACATCCTCACTTATAAACTAGTTGTTACTTACTATGTATTACCATTTACTCTATACATTTCCACACTTTTACAGTAAAGCTAATTAAAACTTCTACATACATTAAACATCGGTAGTCCATCTCAGTCTTCTTCTTATCTCCTTTAAGAATCCACCACCTACCACCAGGTCTTGAAGATATTTTCCAATAATTTCTTCTAGAAGTTTTATGGTTCTTGCTTGTATTTTTAGGTTTTTGATCCATTTTAATTTTTGGATGAGGTGTGAGATAGGGGTCCTCTTTCCTTCTTTTAGCTATGGAAATCCAGTTCTTTCAGCACCATTTGTTGAATGGATTGTTCTGCCTGAGCTGTGTGGGCTTGACAGGCTAGTCAAAAATCATCCAGTTATTCAGGCCCTTTTGATTTCTTTTAACATAGAGTTGCAGTTTTACATGTGAGGGTGTGCTTCTGAACCATCAATTTGATTCCACTGGTCTATGTGTCTGTCTTTATGCCAGTACCATACTGTTTTTACCATTATAGCTAGGCACTATGATTTAAAATCTGGAGATGAGGGTTTGCTTTTCCTTTTTATGATGTTTCTGGCTATTCAGGACCCCTTACCCTTCCAAATAAATTTGATGATTGTGTTTTCTTTTTTTTTTTTTTTAATGCTGGTGGCATTTTTATCAGGATTGCACTGAATCTGTATACCAATTTGAGTAGAATTGACATCTTAATGATATTTAGTCTTCCAATCCATGAGCATGGAAGGTTTTCCAGTTATTCAGGCCCTTTTTGATTTCTTTTAACATAGGGTTGCATTTTTCTGAATACAAGTGTTCTACATCATTGGTTAACTTTATTCCTATTTGAGTTTTATCTGTCATACTTTATTTTCACCATTCTTTTGACACTTTTAGTTACTTTTATTGATATAATCTTCATTTCTAGACTCTCTTCCAGGCCTCTCTCTCTGGTCTTTTCTTTGCAGGTTCTAGCACACCATGGGTTATATTTTAAATGGTCTCTTCATTGAGAAAACAGGTCCTTGCTTTTGAGGATGCCTCATAATTGATCTAATAAGGTAAATATGCCACACCTTGAATAGTCTTTCCCTTTCATGGGAGAGAAGTGGAGAGAGAAGTAGGAAGAAAGAGAAGGGAAAGAAGGGAGCAGAAACCAGCTGGCACAAACTATCTCACTAGAGGACATTTTGAAGAAAGGTCAGAGTCAGAATTGAGCCTTTGGAATCAGACTGAGGTTTGAGTATCAGCTTTGCCACTAACTAAATGACCTTTGACAAATAATTTTCAACCGTTCTGTGCCTTGAGTTTTCAATCTGTAAAATGTGATGTGCTGTGTGAAGAGTGTAGCTATTTTGGCTTGTCTTATTTTGGCAGACTTGCTATGGCCAATACCACATGATGAGTTGGCTTAAACAGCAAACATTTATTGTCTCACAGTTTTGAAGGCTGGACATCCAAAAGCAAGATATCAGTGGGGCGATGCTTTCTCCTGGAGTTGATATCATCCTTGGTCTCCTCCTGTGGGGCTTTCTTTGACTTTTGGCTTCTTGTTATAAGGCCTCCAATAATATGGACTAAGACCTGATTCAATGTGGTCACACCTTAACTAATAATATCATCTTCAAAAAGTCCTATCTACAAATGGGTTTATACCCAAAGGAATGGTTAAGATTTTAAAAAAACATGTCTTTTGTTGGGATACATGATTCAATCTACCACATGGCTCTTAAGGATTATGTCCAGTTGTTCATAATTTTCATTTTTATTTCAACAGCCCAATATGATAGGCAGCCTCTAGCTTTTCTTGCTATTCACACCCTTGTGAAATCCCTTCTCCTTGTGTGTGGATTGAACCTACTGGCTCACTTCTAATATATAGAACATGGCAGAAATAATGGGATATCACTTCCAGAATTAGGTTATAAAGTGTCTGTGACTTCTACTTTGGGTTCTTTTTCTCTTTCTCTCAGATCATTTATGCTGAGAGAAGCATGCTGTCACACTGTGAGCAATTTTAAGGAGTCTTGTGTGGTGTGGCAAGGAACTAAGGCCCTCAGTTCAACAACTTAGAGAAAGTGAAGCCTGAAGCCTGCTAAATATCAGAGGAGTGAGCTTGGAAGTAGAGCCTTCACTCCCAATCAAGTCATGAGATGATGCTATCCAAGACAACGCTTTAACTGGAACCTCACGAGAAAACTCGAGCAAGAGGTAGCCAGCTAAGGCATTCCCAGATACTTAACCTATAGAAACTGTGAGATGATAAATGTTTGTTGTTTTCAGCTGCTAAGTTTTGGATACTTTCAGCATAAAAAATTTTGGATAATTTTTTATGCAACAATAGACAATTAACACATGGCTTGGGTTCATCTTACAAGGGTCCAGTGTGTCTGCAAACCCTTCATGGTTATTTCTCCAGTTCCAGAATGCATAATTGCAATAGACACACTCAGAAACTGGCAGAATCCTCATAGTGGTTCCCAAACACATGCACTGAGGGCTATTATGGTAGGAAAGATCAAGTGGAAGCCACTAAAACTTTATCTACCTGAAAAATAATTAACCAAAGTAATAATACATTTTTGAAGGAATTGTAGAGATTAGTGCCACCTTCAAGAAATTGAAGGTTGGGAAATGGACTTTGGCCCAGTGGTTAGGGTGTCCGTCTACCACATGGGAGGCCCGCGGTTCAAGCCCCGGGCCTCCTTGACCCGTGTGGAGCTGGCCCATGCCCATGCGCAGTGCTGATGCACGCAAGGAGTGCTGTGCCACACAGGGTGTCCCCCGCATAGGGGAGCCCCACGCGCAAGGAGTGCACCCATAAGGAGAGCCGCCCAGCGTGAAGGAGGGAGCAGCCTGCCGAGGAATGGCGCCACCCACACTTTCCGTGCCGCTCACGACAACAGAAGTGGACAAAGAAAAAAGAAACAAGACGCAGCAAAAAGACACAGAAAACAGACAACCGGGGGAGGGGAGGGGAATTAAATAAATAAAAATAAATCTTTAAAAAAAAAAAAAAAAAAAAGAAATTGAAGGTATAGGGATTGTGATTCATAAATTTAATCAGGCAATGACCCCAATATAAACTACTTTTTCCAAATGTTGTTTTATTGCTGGAGCAAATCAAAACATTCTTGGTATGCAGCTATTAGTCAGATGAATGCTTTTGTCTTTATAACTGTTAATAAAGACCATCAGAAGCAGTTGCTTTCATCTGGCAGTGCCAGCAATATACCCTCACCATCCCACCTCAGGTGCATATCAACTCTCCAGCCATATGTCATAATCTAGTCTGTAGGACTTTGATAGCCTTTCCCTTCCATAGGACATCATGCACCTCCATTACATTGATGATATTATGTTTATTGCACATGGTGACTAGGAAGTAACAACTATTCTAGAGACATTAATAGTACCTTTGTGTGCCAATGATGGGAAGTAAATCCCACAGAAATTCAAGGGTCTGCCATATTAATGAAATTTCTAGGGGTCCAATGGTCTGAAATATATTGAAAATCCCTTCCAACATAAAGGACAATTTGCTTCATTCCCCTCCACTGAGAACTTGATACAATGCCTTCTGGGCCTCTTTGATTTTAGGGCAACATGTACCTCACTTGGGCATGCTTCTCTTACCCATTTACTGAGTGACCTGAAAAGCTGCCAGTTTCAAGTGGGGTCCAGAACAAGAGTAGGCTGAAACAGGTTGAGCTGCCATCAAGTTATTCTGTCACATGGGCCAAATATCCCAGAAGATATAACAGTACTTGAAGTATCAGTAATTTATAAGGATACAGTTTGACACCTTTGGCAAACCCTTACAGGTGAATTACAGCATAGACCCTTAGGATTTTTTAACAAAGCCATACCATCCTCTGCATACAATGACTTTCCTTGTGAGAAACAGCTTTTGGCTTGCTTCCAGGTCTTAGCAAGACTGAAATGCTTAACTATGAATTACCTTGTGATCTGAGCTTCCCATCATGAACTAGGTGTTGTCTGATCCAATAAGCCATGAAGTTGGCACAGAAGCAATCCATTTTCAAATGGAAGTGGTATATATGAGATCAGGCTCAAGCAGGTCCTGAAGGCACAAAGAAGTTGCATGAAGAAATAGCCCAGGTGTCCATTGTCTCCTACTCTTGTTATGTTTCCTTCTCTCTCTCAACCACGCCTGTCACTTCTTGGGGAGTTCCTTATGATCAGTGGATTGAGGAATAAAACACTTGAGGACATGATACGTAGGCACCACCTGGATGTGGATAGCTGTAGACTGCAATCCCACTGTGGGACAGTCCTGGAAGACTGTGGTAAAGGGAAATCTTTCTAGTGAGCAGGATTTTGAACAGGACATATGGTTGTTCACTTTGCCTGGAAGGAGAGATGGCCAAGTATATGGGTCTCCATCAATTAGTGGGCTGTGGCTAATGGTTTGACTGAAGACTCAATGAATTGGAAGGAACACAACTGAAAAATTGGTAACAAGGAATTCTGAGGAAGAGGTATGTGGATAGACTTCCCCAAAAGGGACAGAATATGAAGATTATCTCTGTCCCATATGAATATTCAGCAAAGCATTACCTTGTAAAGGAGGATTTTAATAATTGGGTAAATAGGTGACTCATTTTGTGAATATTAGTCACCCTTCTTCTCTAATTACTCCTTTTCTTGCCTAGTGGTTTCATGAGCAAAAGTTCATGGCTGTAGAGATGGAGGTTATGCTGGGTTCAGCAACAAGCACAGTCACTTACCAAGGCCTGTCTGTGTACAGGCATTGCTGTATTCCCAACCTGACAACAGTAGAGACCAATACTGAGTTCCAATGTAGCACTATTCTCTGGGGGAGTTAGCCAGGTATCTGGTGGCAAGCTGATGACATAGACTGCTTCCATTGTGGAAAGAAATGTTCTTTTCTGCTTTCTGGCTTACAGTGCCTCTACCAAAATTACCATTTGTGAACTTATGTAATGCCTTACCTAACAGTATGTTATTCTACACAGGATCGTTTTCCACCAAGGAACTTACTTCACAGCAAATGAAGTGAAGCAATAGGCCCATGCTCATAGAATGCACTAGTCTCACCTTGTTGCCTATAAATCTGAAGCAACTGGCATGACAGAGTGGTGGGATGGCCTTATGAAGACTCAGTTATGTTATCAGCCAGGTGGCAACACCTTGCAGTGATGGTGCAAGGCCTTCCAGATTGCGATATATGCTCTAAATCAATGACCAATATATAGTGTGGTTTCTCCCATAATCAGGATTCACAAGTCCAGGAATCAAGGGGCAGAAATGAAAGTGGCTGCTCTGACTATCACCTCTAGTACTCTACTAGTGTAAGTTTTGTTTCTGATTCCCATGAGTTTTGGTTTTGCTGATCTAGATGTCTTAGTTCCAATGGGAGAAATGCTTCCACCAGTAATCACAACAGTGATTCCATTAAAACTGCCACCTGCCTATTTTGGGGTCCTCATGCCACTGAATCAACAGGAAAAAAAGGGAGTTACTCTACTGGCTGTGGCAAAGGACCCTGAATATCAATGGGAAATCAAACTGCTAGCACACAATGGAAGTAATCTGCCAAGTAACCTTGTGGTACACTCGAATTTTGTAACTATTAAGTCAGTAGAAAAGTAAGTCAATAGAACCTCCAATTTAGAAGGAGTCGGGACCTCCAGTTCAGGTAGGACTGCTATTGGCCCAGACCCTTTAGGAATGATGATTTGGATCATCTCAACAGACAAAGAATTGTGACCAGCTAAGGTGCTTGGTGAAGAAATATGAATGGGTTGTAGAAGAAGGTAGCTATGACCATATGATCAGTTGCAAAATAGTTATGAGTATATTTTCCTTATTTTGATTTGGATACCTATATGGATATACCAAATATTTTTTCCTTTCCTCTCATGCCCTTATTGTCTAATAAAAGATGTGCTAAGTATAATTAACTTTATATCTTAATATTTAAGTTATACGATATCAATGGAGGGAGTATGAATAAGCTAGAGGAATGAAGATTACCAAAACCAAAAAAGGGGCTTTTTAGTCTCTGTTGGTGATAGGATTAGCAGAGGGGTTGTAAACTATGGCCTGAGGGTTGGTCATCTATTTTGTAAATAATATTTTATTGGAATGCAGCCATGTTCATCTGATTACACATTGTCTTTGGTGGCTTTCCTGCTATAACACCAGAGTTGAATAATTGCTACAGAAACCATGTGGCCGGCAAGACCTAAAATATCTGGCCCTTTAAGGAAGTGTTTTCTGATCCCTGGGTTAGCATGTCTTTGGTTGTATGGAATAGCCGTATACTGTTAGGTAGAAGCATGCCTTTGTTATCTTTATTTGGCGATTAAGTATGAAGTTAGATATGGATGCCAAGTTGACAAGGGGTATAGATTATGGTGGCTTTGTAATGTATCACCGCGGCTAGGCTTAACTACATTTCCCAGAATTCCCTTTCCTGTGTGTTTACAGTTAGACTGAACCACAAGGGAGATTCTCAAGGGCAATCTGGAGAGTGTGAATGAAACAATAACTATTTTGTAGCTCATATACATTATCCAGCTTACTTTTTTTGCATGTGGGGCAGTGGCTAGGACTGCAACTATTCTCCCCTTCCCTGGATCTTCCTTCAGCTTCTCCCTATACTTAGTTTGTCTATTCGGTCTATTTTAGGGAGAAACACATTAGCATCTCCTCATATGATTGTGGCTTTGTCAGTTTCTCCTTGTATTTCTAGCACTTTTTGCTTTATACATTTTTGAAACTATTTTTATGTACATAAAAGTTCATGACTGGGATAGCTTCTTGGTGGATTATAACTTTCATTAATATGAAATAGCAATTTTTCCCCTTTTAATGTTTTTATACTATATTAATATTTGTCATTCCTGCCTAAATAATCACTGAGATAACATATAAAGTGCTTAGTCTGGTGCCTGAGCAATGGTAAGCGCTCAATAAATGATAGCTGCTGGGAAGCGGACTTGGCCCAATGGATAGGGTGACCACTTACCACATGGGAGGTCCGCAGATCAAATCCCAGGCCTTCTTGACCCGTGTGGAGCTGGCCCATGCGCAGTGCTGATGCCCGCAAAAGGAGTGCCCTGCCAAGCAGGAGTGTGCCTCCCTAGGGGAGCCCCACGTGCAAGGAGTGCACCCCGCGACCCGTAAGAAGAGCTGCCCCGCGTGAAAGAAAGTGCAGCCTGCCCACGAATGGCGCTGCACACACGGAGAGCTGACACAACAAGATGACGCAACAAAAAGAAACAGATTCCCGGTGCCCCTGATAAGGATAGAAGCGGACACAGAAGAACACACAGCATAGGGACACAGAGAACAGACAACTGGGCGGGGGGGAGAAATAAATTTTTAAAAATCTTAAAAAAAATGATAGCTGCTATTATTATTATCATTACAACTATTATTATTCACTGTCTCACTGTGTGCAGGTGGTCTGATCTCTTTCAGGGACAAAGAAGGCAGAAAAGGACTGAAGGACTCTAGGTTAAGAAAAAAAGCAGCTGCTTCTCAGGTACTGCATAGTGATGTTTAGAGTTTCCTCTTCCCTAAACAAAGTGATGGAAACTCCAGGGAAGAGAGGCACCAGGCTTGGACAAATCATCAGAAAGCCTTCCAAGAGCGGTCTCCTAGGCAGCCAAGAGAATACAACAGAAACAAATTTTCTCATTGGACCTTGGCCTGTTTTTGAAGCCTAGCTGAAGGTAGCAAAGGAAAAGCAAAGCAAAGTCAGACCCAGTAGAGCTGTTCCTGAACCTGGAAGACCAGATTATATCTTCAGACATTTCCTTGGAATTTGTCTTGCATAGGCCTGGAAAAGCAATGCCTCAGCAATGATTATTCTCCACCCCCAGTGGAGTTCTCGGCTCTATGGAGCCTAAGGTCTGGGCTCAACGCCCTACTCCCCAGAGATGAAGCTCTCAGGTTTGCTCTGCTGTTGGATCCATCTCTGTTTTGCTAGATGTCCTCACTTCTGTTGTGATATTCTCTATTGACTGCTGGCATGCACTTGTGTGTGTGTGTGTGTGTGGTCTTTCGAGTCTACAAGTCAGGACTGGTCACTTGATATGATTAAAAACCCTTGGCCCCAATGTTCTTTTCTTGGCCTTCCTAAAATTCTTCACTTTTCTTTATCTTGCTACCTGAAATTCATACAATTATAGTAAATCTTGAAGGTGCCTTAGAGATTAATTAGTCCAAGCATCTCCTTTCATTGATGATGAAAGTGGAATCCAGGGAGATGAAATGACTTGCCCCAAATCATACAACTAGTGAGAGACATAGTGGGACTAGAGCCCAATCCAGAGAATGTGTGCTAAGAAATGAGATTGGAGGGTGAGATGGTTGCAGGGGGCAAGAAATTTGGCATACAAGGCACTGGATGTCAGGATGAGCCTGAGAGGAACACCAGTGAGAGGTTGCTTTTGGCAGCTAAAATGCAGCATAGAGTGCTAGTATGTGGGTTGAGAAAAATGGTTTCCAAGTGGTGGGAATGGATGAAATGGAGAGGGCAGGCAGCAAAGACAGATGGCCTCTGTTCTAGGTCTGCTACTAACAGGATGCATTCTCTGAAGAGTAAATCTCAACTACAACAGTAGCAGCAGTAACGGTAACTCATTTGCACAGTACTAAAACTCTTTCCACATATATACTATCTCATGTCAATTCACTCTATGAGAAGTAGGTATTAGTATTATTCCTAGTATAAGGAAAATGAAACTGGGGCCAAGAGAAACAGAAAAATACATGGAAAAGAGATCATACATACTTGAGAGTGTGCTGGATACAGCTAGATATCTGTCCATCACCATACTTTCATTCTTCTTTTTGTGGTCCAAAAGGACCACAATTTTGTTCAGATATTCTCCACTCTGCACTCCAACACCACACCTTCCATGTGCCTTGGGGAAGAGGACTCCACTTCCAAAGTTCTAGGGTTGGGCCTAGATGGCTTAAGGGTAATCCCTACCCTTGGCAGTGCCTGGGACAGGAAAGGGCATTTGATGCTAACTGCCAATGAGCTATGATGAGAAGCTATGTGGAGGTGTGTGGGTATGGTGCTCTGGGGAAGCCTTCCTACACTCTTCTGGGAAAGCTCTGGGTACCTCCTTTTCCCTTTCCCATAGATGGAAATGCAGAAGCAAACAGTTCCAATTGCTGCAGGACTACAAGGCAAGCCAGCTTCAAGATGAAACTAATAAAGGAGAACAAGCCAAAGAAATAGAAAGCATCTGAGTCTTTTAGGATCTCATTGAACTACTTCCTCATTGAGCAACCCTAGCAATAACTATAAAGTACAGTATGAAGAAGCTGAACAAATATGATGCGTTTTTCTTATAGCTCCTCTAAATATACTATTAAAGTCAACATTCCTGTCTAGCAAAGGTTGCCAGCTTTGAACCAGACCATGTATTCAAGTCCTGGCTCTATCACTTCTCAACCATGTGAACTTAGACAAGTTAATTAACTTCTCTGTGCCTCTCTTTCTTATCAGCAGCACTGGGAAGGATAGGAGAGTAATAATACATACCTGTAGAGTTGTTGAGATGATTAAATAAATTAATTCATAAAAAGAGTTTAGAAGTGTTCCTACAGAGTAAAAGCTCAAAACATTTTAACTAATTTTTTTTATTATAGAGAATAATAAATCAAAATAATAATATGCAAGGAGCTGAGATGGCACAAGAGAACGATCACCTCTCTCCTGCTCCGGAAGGTTCCAGGATCGGTTCCCAGAGCCACCTAATGAGAATACAAGCAGACACAGAAGAACACACAGTGAATGGACAGAGAGAGCAGACAATGGAGGGAGGGGGAGAAATAAATAAATCTTTAAAAAATAATAATATGTAAGTAATAATTCAGAGACCTAATTATTATCAATTGAATAGTCTATTAAAATATGACCCACCATGGGCGAACCATCTGCGTAGGTGTTTTACATATGTATATATATATATTTTTTTTCTCTAATTTTAATAATCCTCTAAAGTAGGATTAATTTACTTCATTTTCAGAAGAGGAAACAGGCTAAGTGATGTCACCATGGTCATAAAGTCAGTGACTGCAGAACTAGGATGTGAACCCAGCTTTAGCTCCACAACTCATTCTCTTTCCACTCCTTCCATGCAGCTCCCCAGAGAACCTCTCAGTGAACCAACCTTGTGGTAGTGGGGCAGTGAATTTGAGGTGATGAATACCCTAATGCAGAAACTGAGAAAAAAGAGCAAACCAGAAAGTAAACCAGAAAAGAAACAGAAGTGTTTGGAAATGCTGGAGAAAGGCTCAGGTCCATACAGAAGCTACTCGCTGAATCCTTTTTTTCTGCACCCTTTTCCAGTTGTGTTTGAGGGCTGAGCAATGTTTCCTGCAGTGCAGGCAGCTGTGAGAAGATGAAATGCACCAGGGATTCTTTCAGCTTCACCATTTGAGAATGGAGATGCATGGAGGAAAAGAATATGGTGGAATTAGAAGCATCACTTTTGATTCATAGTTATCGACCCCCACTTGGCTCATCCATCTAAATCAGGGGTTTTTAACCAGGGGTCCACAGAACCCCAAGGGGCCTGTAAAGTGATTTCAGGGGGTCCATGAGCTTGAATTGAAAAGTAAAAAGAATTACTCTTGTGGGGACATGTTGGTGCAGGTGTGATATACTTATTAAATAATACACAGTACAGTGTAGATTTAGTAAGGGGTCTGTGGTTTTCACCTGACTGGCAAAGGGGGTCCGTGGAACAAAATAGGTTAAGAACCCCTGCTCTAAATCTTGAGCTCCTTCTCCAGTAGACCATCCATCAGATACCAGGAAATACTGATCTTCGCTTTCATGCGACTAGTACATCCTCTCACCACTGAAATTGAAAGAAGCAATAAATGCTGAACAAGATGCTTCCTCAGGAAAGACCAATAGGGAACACATCCCCAAGATTAGGCAGGACTGACGAGTATCCTTCTCAAAACTGGAAACCTATGACAGGAAGGAACAGGTTGCTTTGAAGTATCTGCTGGGACATTTTTTTTTTTTTTTTAACTAGGGGGTTTGCTCTAGGCACATTCACTGAAATAATAAAATGAGAACAGTGGTTTGCAAGAATTTAGAAATGTTCTTAACCTCCTTTTGAGTCAGAATAGACTATTACAAAATGTTCAAGACAGCTCTTTAGAACATCTGTGCCTTAAAATTGTATTGATAGAGCTTTTAAGAGTTTTGTGGTGCTTTTTGCAGAGAGGTGTCCATTTGACGAGGGATTGGTGAAAAGCTTTTGTAATGAGAGCATTGCAGTCCTGTGCAAGGACTTTAACAAATTCTGGCTTCTCTCCTTGGTCAGACTGACCACCTTTAGCTAAGATAATTAGTAGTACATAATATAATGATTGAAGCTTAAATCAACAAAGGAAGGCAATGGAAGAAACTAGGGAATGGAAGAGGTCAAGTTCTGGACTTAACTGCCAGAGGCAGAGTGAGCGTGGTTGCTGAAAAGCCGCAAGCCAGCATGATAATCAGAATGATCTATCGACAGAGATCTTTGGTGTTGGTTCATCGTTCATACGGTGCCTGAAATTTAAAGAGATGGGCTGTCTGCTAAAGTTCCACTTGGTTTGCAATAAAAAAGAAATAGGTCTAGTGAATAAGAGCTTGACTTCTATAAAACCTAAAGTGAGTCACAATGCCTCATCCAATTTCCAGACAACTCAGAACTCCTTGATCTCAGGAATGGCCAATTATGCTTGAAGAAGGACCTACACCAACATCACAAGAACACACTATGAATCTCCCTTCTTTTCTTCCTCAAATATACCTGAAACCACTTACTGAATAAGTGTGATCAGGAGAAAGGGAAGCACTTAGACTTTTTAGGGCATCTTCAATGCTGAACTTGAACTAATATTATTTCTTGGGACCCAGAGCCACATTAATATTAACACTTATAAAGGATAGGTAGTAAATGGAATTTTGATCCAGTGCACGTCATGGTCAGTCCTATGGGACTCCAAACTCATCCCATGGTGATTTCCCCATTTCCTAAGAATATAAAAAGAATTAAACATTATCAACAACTGGAAGAATCTTACATTGATTCCCTGACTCATGGAATACAAATTATTATAACAGGAAGGGCTAATTGTAAACCTTGGAGCTCCTCCACCTTAGCAAAATAATTGCAGAAAAGTGATGTTACCTTATGGCACCCATCACTAATACTATATATTGACTGACAATATATTGTACAATTATGTTTGTATATGGTCTGTTTTCCTCCTCGTAATCTCTTTGAGGGCAGCTATTTTGTCTGTCCTGTTCACTGTTCTATCCCCAGTGCTGAGAACAATGAATGACCCATAATAGGTGCTCAATAAATATTTACTAAGTAAATGAACAAATTTCTGAGGGAAATTTGAGAAATCAATGCCACATCAAAGATTTTTTTTCACAAAGATCAAAAGTTTAATATACCAAAGATGCTGTTGTTTGATTCACTTAATGTCAATATTTGAGGCAATTGGTAAGGTTTTGAAAAAAATGGCATTAATAATAACTCTTATAATATTTAAAATAACTCAACAGGAAAATGAAAACTACCTTTGCTTCATATTTCTACCACATTCCTGTTTAATTTTCCACTTTAACCAGTGAATAAAATGGGTGAATCTTAAAGTAAGAAGGTGGCTTATCATAAATTTAGTTGGTACTTCCGACTGCAATATTTGTCCTATATGTGATGTTTTTCTGGGGTAAATCAATTTAACCACTGATACTTGGAACATATTTCCCCAACCCAACAAATAATAAACACCTGAGACAGGTTGTTTTCACTTGGCAAAAACAGCAGTAAAACTTTACTGTCCTGTTACTGTCCCATATTTAGAGCACATAACTTTGATCATTTCATTATCACAGGACATCTTTCTGGTATTCTCTACTGATGGCATCATGTGCATATAATCATGTATTAGTTAACTATTGCTGCGTACGTAGTTGAAGACTTCATGGTTAAGGATAGAAAAACCTGAAGCTTCTTCACTCGTATGTCTGGCAATTGATGTTGGCTGTTAGCTGAAGGTCTAGATGAGGCTGGAGGCTTGAACACCCATACATGGCCTCTCCGTGTGTCCTTGGGCTCCTACAACATGGTCGTTGAATAGCCTCTATTCACATTTCCTTATTTTATATAAAACAAAACAGATACCCTTTTCTTTCATCTCTCTTCTCCCTACTGTTCTGTATAGATGTATTTGTGGTGTTTAACAATTTTAGTCCATAGGTTGTTGATTATTGATATGGGATTGTGATTGAACTAAAGAAGAAATGGACTTCACCAAGAAGTCCTGGGTGCAGTACCTGATGAAACTTTGGACTATTTCCCTTCAGAGATGAGGTAACATTTTTGGTTATTATGAAGAAAAGTTGCATTACATATGATAGAAATTGTGTGTGTGTGTGTGGTATGTATAAGGATGCATGGGTGCATGGTATATGTGGATATTAGATACTCAAAGGGGTGAGAATGGTACATGATACTCTTCAAATAAATTTATTTTCTGCTTAAAATAGCCTGAGTCCATTTCTGTTGCTTGCAACCATGAAACCCAATTAATATACCTCCCCATGTCAGAGGGAGAAATAGCAGCAAATCCTAGCAGCCAAACTATCTGTGTAAACTCTTAGACCAAGAATAGGATTAATTTGTTTTTTGAAGGTATTTGAATTTGAACATGTAAATATGTACTTTAATTCATAATTTACAATGAAGGGTAAAATAAGTTATATATTTGAAAGAAGTGATTGTTACCATAAATTAGTATTAATACTAAGGAATTGCGGTTTTTCTTTTGAATTCAGTATTTGGGATGAGTTATTGTGGGGCATGAAAATAAAATGAAGAATGAACCCTCAAAAAAAAAAATAGAAGCAACAATGACAGTGATGATGGACTTTTTGCTGACAACTGAAGATACTAGAAAAATTACACCAGTGGCTATTATAAGGATTAAATGAGTTAACTTTTAAAAGAACTTAGAACAGTGGCTAGTTAAGTAAGGACCATCTAAGTACTGTTAAACACAAAGAAACTAAGCAGTACTGGCAAGGAAAAGTTAAATGTTGCCATGAAAAGCATATGAGCCACCTGGGATTTCCACAAAAGAAGAAAGGAGAGCTGGTATGTGCAATAGATTGAACAGTGTCCCCCCAAAGTCATGTCTACCCAGAACCTCAGATGTGACCTTATTTAGAAATAAGGTCTTTGCAGATGTAATTAGTAAAGTGAAGATAAGGTTATACTGGATTATGGTGGGCTCAAAATCTAAAAGGCTGGTGTCCTTCTAAGAAGAGGGAGATTTTGACAGAGACCCAGATCCAGGCAAGGAGAACATCATATGACAACAGAGATTGAGTGATGTGTCTACAAGCCCAAGAACAACTGGGGCTCCCAGGAGCTGGAAGAAACAAGGAAAGCTTGGGGAAGTGGATGTGGCTCAACTGACAGACCATCCACCTACCATATCGGAGGCCCAGGGTTCAAACCCAGGGCTTCCTCACCTGTATGGAATTGGCCCACACACAGTACTGATGCGCACAAGGAGTGCCATGCCACACAGAGGTGTCCCCCACGTAGGGGAGCCCCATGTACAAGGAGTGCACCCTGCAAGGAGAGCCGCCCTGTGTGAAAAAAAAGCACAGCCTGCCCAGGAGAGGTGCCGCACACACGGAGAGCTGACACAGCAAGATGACGCAGCAAAAAGAAACACAGATTCCCGGTGCCACTGACAAGAATGCAAGCAGACACACAATACACAGCGAATGGACACAGAGAGCAGACAATGGGGAAGCTGGGGCGGGGGCGGGGGGCGGTGCGGGGGGAGAGCACGTCTCGCCAACACCATGATTTCAGACTTCTAGCCTCCAGAATGGTGGGACAATACATTTCTGTTGTTTTAAGCCACCCAGTTTGTGATACTTTGCTCTGCCAGCCGTAGGAAGCTAATACAGGAGGCTGAATGTCCCAGCCATCCTACAATAATGGTTCAGAGCTAAAGGCATCACTATTTTTATTACCTTTGAAATGGTTATCCAAGCCCTAGACTGCCTTCTCCTGGCAGGCACAAATTCCTCATTCCATCTCTTCTGCTACCACCTTAGTTTAAACTACCATCATCTCTTGCCTAAACTGCTGCAGTATTCTATTAATTGATCCTCCCACTTCCATTCTTAACTTCCCTACAATTCATTCTTCACAGGGCAACCAGAATGATAGAATGATACAACTGAAAATCTGATTGTGTCATTGTCCCACATGAAAATCCTCCTTTTTCTCTCCATTACTGATGTCTGCCAATCTCACAATGTTTATACAAACACTAATTTTGTAAAGCTCTATTGAGGTGGCCATTCTAAAAGAGTAGAAGGCTGTAAATACTGAATATAACTCTAGAGGGTATACTGTTCCCAATTTTTAAAAAATGAGAAAAATTAATCTAAACCCATTGAATGGAACATATAGCTGTTGGGGTTTTTTGTTGTTGTTGTTTTTTTTTGCACTATGGCAATTAAATATCATCAGTATATAAGTGTATCAGAGCACCAGGGCTCAATCAAGGAAGCAGAACTGCCCTAAGTACTGTGAAATAAAAAATTTATTATAGGAATAAGAACTTATGCAATTGGGTGGGTGGTGGGGGGGTTGGTGTTGGGGAAAATAAAGGCCAAAAGGGAGAGTTGAGTTGGAGGATAAGAGAAAAGTCACTAACCAACCCTCCTATTGAGTTGGAATCGTTGGACAAGTCAGAGCCTGCCAGGGAATCTGGGAAACCCGGTGCATCCAGCTGCAGAGTGAGACCATGAAGGAGAGCTGCTGGAAAACTGTACAGCAAACTGTTGCCTTTATATTTGATGGTGGGCCTGGGATCACCGCTGGTCAGCAGGGCTGGTAGGTGGGAAGAAGCACTGGACACAAAGTGGAGACAGCCAGGCTAAGTTCGAACACACCGGCACCTCTGCATCTATCTCTCATTGCATCCAACTACAATGACCTTCAGAGAGCAGTACAGCTGCTTCACTTCTGCCTTCTAAATCTTGTCCAAATTTTCCTTTT
Source organism: Dasypus novemcinctus (assembly GCF_030445035.2). Taxonomy (NCBI): domain Eukaryota; kingdom Metazoa; phylum Chordata; class Mammalia; order Cingulata; family Dasypodidae; genus Dasypus; species Dasypus novemcinctus. Next base: position 36,371,670 of record NC_080689.1, read on the forward strand.
GGACAGGTCTAACATGGAACTATAGAGGGAAGGAGAATCTGGAAAAAGTGATTCTAGCTTAGCCAAGTTGATACAGTACAAATCCATCATAATCAGTAAATGTTTAAATAAATTCATAGTTTATATTTCTTTTAAACCATTTAACCAAATCGTTGATTTTCCCTTCTTACTTTGTTGGTTCATGAAGTCTTCAATCAGGATTAATTTTGATTGTTTTATCTTATTTTAGATACCCTATCATCATCACAATCACACACACAAATACATATTCACATAGAAACCTTAGAAGCCACTAGATGCCCTTAAGGTGTTGGGCTTCCCAGAAGCAGAGCCGGAGGTGAGGATTCTTGTTCTAGTGATTTACTGGAGTATGCTCAAAGGGGAGGAGAGTGAGGGGTTGGGGCAGGGGAACTACGTGTTATCAACTGTATACCCAGCTTAGGTGTGACCCCACAGAGAAGCTCTGGAGCCTACGCTATTCCAGAGAGAGTCAATCCCATTTCCAGGTAAGGGCTGTTGGGAAGGGGAACTGCAAAGTGATTGGTAGGGGACAATTCTCAGGAGAAACAGGCCACTGTGAGTGTTATTAGCCAACACTTAGTTGGTAAACGGAATGGGTTGAGGACCAACAACGTCCACTATGAGGTGCTTTAAGAAACCTCCATGTGTGAACTGTGTGGGAACTCAGCCAGCTGAAGCAGAAGGCCCGCAGTGGAATCCTATGCTTCCTCTTCCTTTGATTCTGTCGTGACCTCAGACATACTTCTAACTTTGTAGCTGATTGGTTTCCCATCTCCCACTTCTAGGTATTCCCGTCTCATCCCCTGGTTGTAGATGATACATGTGCCACCATCTGCCTTCTAGTTCTGTCTTGGCTTTTCTGTTCCTGGCTTCAGGTTGCCTGGGGCTCATGTGTGGCTGTCCACTTCTACGTCACTGCCCAGCAGGGTTCTCAGGCTTTCTCCTGCCCATCCCCCACCTCGGGCATCGTATGGACAACATGATCACATCCATAAAAAGACAAAGTGTGTTTATACAAGAGCGGTTCTTTCCTGTCATTCCTAAGAACTGCCTTTATGGTCTGCTTATGTACTCTGACCCCACCATTTCTCTCCTTTTCACTCTGTATTATTTATTGCTGTGTAACTTATTACCCCAGAACTGAGCTTAAAACAGCAGACATCATCTCATGGTTTCTGTGGGCCCAGGATTTAGGAGCAGCTTAGCTGTTCAGGTTCTGACTCAGGGTCTGCAGTAACCCGAAGGCTTGAGTAGTGCTAGGGGCCTGACTCCATGCTGACTGACACACGCGGCTCGGAGGGCAGAAGGCCTCGGTGACTCACCACCTGGACCCCTTCATGGGGCTGCCTGAGTGTCCTCATGACATGACACCTGGATTGCCCCAGAATGAGTGACCCAGGAGGGAGTGAGGCAGAAGCCGCGATGTCTTTAATAGCCTAGTGTTGGAAGGTATGGGCTGCCATCCCTGCTAAGTTTATTCATTAGAAGTGTGTTGCTAAATCCTCTCCTCACTGAAGGGAAGGGGAAGTAAGCTTCACTTTTTATAGGAAGGAGTATCAAAAAATTTAAGAAACCCATTTTTCAGCCACCACCTACCCCATCATGTAGGTGGGGTCCCTGAGCAGCCGCTGCCCGGTCCTCATGCCCATGTAGGATACTTGCAGATTCTGAACCAAATGCCGAGATTTACCTTCCCTAAGGGATGAGCACATGATCACTAGACAGAGGCATTTAAGAATTGGCGGGAGTAGAGGCCTAGAACAAACAGTGAAGAAAGAAGGTACTGAGAAAACGGGCTATAGAGTCAGAGAGATTGGGGTTCAAGTCCTCACTTTGCTTTGGGCAAATTGCCAACACAATTCAACAAATACTTTATGAGTGCTGACTCTGTTAAGCACTGTAGTGGATATTGAGGAAGGAAAACTAAAATAAAATTTGCTTTTGTGGTGCTCACAGACTAGCTAAGCAGACATTAAAGAAGTAATTTCAATTATGACAAGGGTTTGGTGCTATCCAGGCATATGTCAAGGGGATTTAGCCTCGTATAAGGAGGAAGTGACTTTTAAGTTGAGATTTGGAGGATGATTAAGAGCAAGGTGAGGGAAACAGATGGTGCAAAGGTCCCAAAGTATCAAAACACTTGAACTCCCCAGGAGATGAAAGGATGGCCAGAAGGGCAGGAATATTGATGGTGATGGGGACAGTGGGATGAAATGAGACTGGAAAGCTAAGCAGAGAATCTCAGAGACCATTTAAGGATGGTCATGGCCAACAGTTGACTGGTTTAAGCAGAGATGTGGCTTGATGGGGTTTGTATTAAATGTTTTACAAAATTTAGTCACATTACCCTATGGTGAATGGGTTAGAGAGGGACAGAGTGGGATCATTTGGGGCAGCACTACTAGAGCCTGGTAGGAGCTGATAGCGGCAATGAAAGTGGAAAGACCATTAGGAGGGTCAGGGGTAGGGCTTGGCCAATGACTATGGGCTGGAGGCAGAGGACTCAAGGAGGGCAGATTTTTCAGTGGTGATGGTAGGTGGTGTGTTGAGGTAGGTTATGAGTTTTGCTTTAGACATAAGGAATTTTTAGGGACCTGTGAGATATTCAAACACAAGTGTCAAAAAGGCCTCATGCTCAGAGAGATGGCTGGGCTCTGAAGGTAACTGTGAGAGTCCCAGACACAGACGCTGAAATTAAAGTTTCTGGATGAACGAGTTGGCCCAGGGTCAAGCGCAGTGTAGCCAGGCAGGAACAACTTCAGAGCACACCCTAAGGAACCCCAACATTTAAGGGGTGGCTAGAAAAGAACTCTGAGAGGGAGCAGTAAGAGAGCAGGAGGAAAACCTGGAGAGTATAGCCAAGGAAATGGTGTTTCTAGGAGGTGGATACAGTGAGTGGTATTATTGTTTTAATTAGAATAATTACAATCCTCATCTCATAGAATGCTTGTAAGGATTAAATGAGATAAAATATCCAAAAACAATTTTTGTAATTCATAGGGGCTTTAAAGTGTTGGATATTCAGAAGAAGGCAAGTATATGGAATAAGAGCTGTGGGAGGGAAGACAAAGCCTCCTGCCCCTTCTGAAGTAGCTTCCCAGCACGTAACGCATCTAGAGCAAACATCCGTGAATTGACATTCAGGATCTTTCAGCTCTTGATACAGGGCAGTATAATTTTGAAACCCAGGAAAAAACTCCCCTGCTCTACAAAAAAATATCTGTTTACTATTGCCTCAAAGTCCCTTCCAGGGGAGATATACAAAACCATTTCATTCCAAAATGAAAGGTTGTAAAATGTAAATACATGGGTTAGTTACCACAGTAATGGGAAGGAGACAGTTAAGTATAATTATATTATCAGAACCTCCTTAAAAAAAAAAAAGACTGCGGGAAGGCACCCAGGACTAAGCAGGAGGAGGGAGAGAAGGGGAGGAGAGCTTTGGCACTGAGGGCTAAACAGCAGAGGTTGGAGGAACCAAAGGCAAATACCGCTGACTTTTCAGTTTCACTCTTTTGCCTCAGGCAGGATCTGTTTATCTTCAGATTTGTCCAGCAAAAAATATTTTTATGTAACTGTACATCATGTCCATCCAGGTGGCTGGTGCTGGCCCCTACCTTTGAAGCTGTGTGTCTCTCCCCTGTGGGACCCACTGGGAAGTGTAGGGGACCTAATATCTAGCTTGTTAGTATGACAGATTACTACCACCCTCCCTTTGGGGGCTGGTGGTGTGGAGTGGACCCCTGGGTTATGGATTAATGGTGTCCTACCAGGTGGTAGGGCACTCAAGCTGGGCCTCTAGGGACAGTGCACTTGGGTAACTGACATCCCACTTACCTTCCCAGAAAGCATTCAGGAATGTGCTGGGATGTTATCAGAGACTTGTACCTAGTGGGCAGGTGGGTCCCAAACCAGAGTCTCCAGAACAGAACAGAAGAGAGGCTAAGAGAATAATGCCACCCTCTTGGATCCCATGAGAATGGTAAAGGAGTTCTTGAAGGCTGATGGACTCCTCACCCCACATGTGGCACTGTGGGTCAGGGAAGCCCCTCTGAAGGTAGGAAGGCTGCAGGGTCTCCATGTGTCATTAGCAGTGTCCTTGTGAGGCTCTATTAGGATATCTGCACAATCAGGCTTTTACTCTAGGGAACAGATCCTTTTCTAGGTACCATTTGTGTCCTTGCAGCACTTTAAGTTCATGAAACAAGCTTTGCAGTGAGGGCCTGAATAACTAACTGGCAATGTCCCTTTAATTCAGCTCCCCCACATGTGGACTCTGATCTGAAGCCAGAGAAGCAGAACAGTCCCTGGCCCCCAGGGGGTTTGCTCCCATCCAATTGGGAGCATACCCTCTTCCTGTGCCTCAGTTCTCTCCCCGTTGCCCACCCACCTCAGCTCCTGAACTAGAGGCAAACTGAAGAGGCTCCAAGGAGCCTCAAGCCTCACTCTGGCTGCCAGAGTATCTGCTCCCTGCCTCAGCCCAATTCTAGGAACCAGATGCTGCCACCGGCTTCTCTGTGCCTTACTACTGAGTCCTGCCTTGGGCTTGACCTAATACCTGCAGGATGAGCCTCTGACTTTTCCTTGTCTGGAGCAATGCCATCATCTCCCCATGTTACTCTGGTGTGAACCCCACCCCCCAAAATATCCTATGACACCAATGTTGACTTGTTCACCACTTGTCACATCCCTGCCCTGCCTGCAGGATGGACTTCCAGCATCTATAATTTAGTCTGGAACTCTGATATGTGTACCTGCCCTTGTGTTCCCAATTCTAGCGAACAAACCTAATTCTAGAATTTTCTGCCTTAACAATCAGTCCTATCCCATTTCAGTTCATCAAAAGGTATGCAGCTGGGAAGCAGATGTGGCTCAAGTTATTGGACTTCCACCTACCACTCCCAGGTTTGGTTCCTGGTACCTCCTGGAGAACATGAGCTGGCACAGCAGGCAGGTGCAGTAAGATGATGCAACAAGATGATGCAACAAAAGAGACACAAAGAGGAAAGATAATGAGAGACAAAACAAACCAAGGAGCTGAGGTGGCTCAAGTGATTGAGCACCTCTCTTCCACATTGGAGGTCCCAGGTTCGGTTCGTGGTGCCTCCTAAAGAGAAGATGAGCAGACACAGAGAACACACAGCAAATGGACACAGAGAGCAGACAGGAAGGGCAAACAATGGGGAGTGGGGAATAAATAAATAAAATAAAATCTTAAAAAAAAAAAAAAGCTATCCAACTGTTTCTTGAGCCATGTCAGGAGAATGGGAGTAAGAAAAGCAAGAAAACAAGTCTAATACGTGTATATGAGTGTGGAAAGGTGTGGTACAGGGGACACACAGCAAGTGAGCAAAGTCAAAATGAGGTCACAGTGGGTTTTCTGTGGGGGCAGGTCTGTGTATTAGTGCGGGGGAGTCCATCATCCAGCCACAGGAGCATATTGTTTCTCACAATGCAGGAGCAGGTAAGGTAAAAGGGTGAAAGAAAGGCGAGGCCCTCAAGCTGAAGAGCCCAAACAAAGTGGCTGACAAGCTATTCACTAAATTCTGAGCAAGTAGAAGGAATACTTTCACTCATTGGTTGGACGGTTTTTTTTTTTTTTGATTCCACAGATACATCACAAGGTCAAACATTCAAAATTCATTACCTTTTTCTCAAGTGTCCTCACTTGGCTAATTCAACCATTTCACCATCCAGACTAGAAATCTAGTGTTAAAGGCAAAAATGAAGAGTAAGAGCTCAATAGCTGAGCACAAAATGGAAGGTATTATTGCCAAGCAGGGTGCCTCATCCAGGATGAAGTCTAGACCCTCGGGGATGAATTTCCCACGGATCAAGACCACGCACACGTCATGTATGCAGAGTCTCTGAGAGGTGCTAATCAGCCAGCAGTATCCGGGCTCTTCAGGTAGGCCTGGCCCGGATTCTGCTTGTGCCTGTAGCACCTCTTTGGGATGACAGTACCCAGCTGCCTCTGTGTGTGTGAGAAGCTGCAGGGGTATGATGGCCTTGACAGGCCTGCCCCTGTCAGCAGGCAGGAGCTCAGTGGGTCACTGGGACTCACCCTATGCCCTCCACACCCAACAGGTCACCTGTGTCCTTTTTATCTCCCATATTTGTCCCCTCCTCTCCATCCTCTCCTACTGTCTAATTCCATCTCGTTCTCCCCCCTCTTTACCCCAAAAGTATTAAGGACTCTCCCGTGTGCCCCTGGCACTCCATTATCTATACATCTTCCCATCGGAGCACCATAGTATTCGATTTGAGGCACTCATTTGTTTATTAGTCTGACTGCTTCTCTTGGAATAGAGGGAAGTTTCCATATTTTATTTTTTCTTTACATGTCCAGAACCTATTATGATTTTGACATATAGTGCACTAAAATGAAAGTGAAGACCTATTAGTGTTTTTTTCGCATATTATACCATTATCTCCACATCATTCACATGTGTGAATAAATGGAGTATGTGTTTTATAAAGTTTTTTTTTAAAGATTATTTATTTGTCCACACTTCCTCCTCATTGTTTTGCACTTGCTATGTCTGTTTGTCTTCCTTATTTCTTTAGGAGGCACCGGGAACTGAACCCGGGACCTCCAATATGGGAGGGAGGTGCCTAATTGCTTAGAGCCACCTCCATTCCCTAGAGTATGTGTTTTAAACTAAGATTACCTCCCCTGCCGCTCCCCAAATCTGTGATCTTGTGTATGTGACTCAGTCTGTCAGTGGTACTGGATGATGTGGTGGGAAGAAGTGAATGAAGATTTCTTTTTCCTTGTCAGCCCTATTTCAGCCTATCCTCTTTATCAAATACTTGGGCATTCAGTTCTTGTAACTCATGAGTTCCTGCATATTCATCTTCTGGGAAAATTCACAGAACATATTTGCAAATGGAAACTAATTTGCCTGTATGTTTTTCTCTCCTTTTCTGGCACATGAATAAGCTGACTGTTCTGACAAACTCAGTATCTCTTGCTTTGCTGACTGCTTTGCCCAATGTTTGTCTCCAGCAATTTCCCTGCAGTTACTTTTTTCTCACAAAGAAATACGTTCCTTCACATTTAAGAGGCACAAATTGTTGCTCCCACTTTTTCAAAAGAGATATGGTGTTTCCAGATTTAGAAAGACACTTCCAGTTGCCAAACTCTGTCAGACCCTGCCTTGGTTTAACAAGGAATGTTTCTATTTTACTTAGGCAAATAAAAAAAAAAGCAAAGCCCTCTAATTATTGAAATAACTTTCAATTTAGTTTAGAGGTCAAGAGAGGCATTTATGTGAAAATCTGAAGGAAAGAGCTTAAGTCGAGAACTTGGGCTCAACTACCAAATACTCTGTGTGGCTTTCACAGGTTGGTTAAACCTTCTGGACCTCCGTTTGCTTCTGTGTTTGATGAAGTTGAACTATATGGTCTTTGGAGTCTGTTCTAGTTGCAGTGTTCCAGGGTTTGGTGTATTTTTCTCTTCTATTGTCAGCTTTTTATATGCATATATGTGTATACCTTTCCCAAGGGAGGGAGACTATGTTTCATTGTAATGAAGTGGCCATGGACAATGGGAATCCATTGTTAGACAACCTGTGACTTTCTCTTGCGGCCAGGAGGGATGACAAGTGGTCAATATTGGGGCAGGAAATGAAGCAGGCCTTGCCGGGTAGGTAGGGACATCTTAATTCTGGGAACCCGATCTGATTGTTCAAGGGGGAGGTCTGGTTTTGGGGGGCTACTGAAACCTCTACTGACCTAGTTACCCAGGTGCCAATGGCATTCCTAGGCAGGGGAGGATTTCTGGCTATGCAAATTGTTCAGGAAAAATCCACCACACTGGTATCTTAAGCCTCCAGCTGAAGCCCCTGAAGTTAAAGAGGCGTTGGGAGAAGACGTGTTCTCTTCCTCCCTGCACTTTCAGAAACCAGTGCCACGCTGGTAGGGAGCCTCAGATTCCATTGGGACTCCTTCAACGCACAGGGCCAGCACTGGACTGCTGGTGGCAAAGCAGCCTCGGCAACCTCAGCTCTTCCTACCATGGACCATGGCCACCAAAGACCTGCTTTTGGCTAAATAGCCTGCGGGACTGCCTGTGTTCAGCAGCCCTGCTGTGAAGCCCTGGCTGCAGCAACAGTGGTAGAGGATGTTTTTTTCCAGCAGACAGAACAGCCTTTCTTTGAGGTGATCTGGGTAAGTACCCTGGCTTCTCGAATTTGTCACAGGCAGGAAACCCCAGGGAAAGAGAATGGATTTCTTGCTCTTGGAATGGGGATGTAGAATTGTATTGATTAAGAAGAGAGAGATCATCTTATTTTGAACCTCATATGGGTGAAGTAGAACATTTCAATTATATTATGTTCTTTGGTTTCTTCCCCAGATAATAATTATTCATTGCATAGTTATGGACTGACTGAATGAAACTGATGTGGCAATGAAGGAGTTCAGTTGGCCATTAGCCATTTATCTTGATTCATTCTCTAAGGTGAGGTTGGTGTTGAACCAGGGAGAGGGCTTTACAAAGGGTGGGTGAGAATTGGCCCATCTCTTTCTTTGGAGGTTTCAATTTCATTCCTTCATTTCTGAACAGATGCTGACCAACCAGAAACCTCTCCTTTCTTTCCATTTTCTCCCTTTCCTATACCCTGTCCTCTCTCTTTCTCCCCTCTGCAATCTTACTCTTCCATATTTAGAAGCAAAGGTCAAGGGGAAGGAATGTTAGTGTTGAAGAAGACTAATCAGTTTCTATATTAAGCCCTGAACGTTCCTTTTTACATCCTCTTACACACTCCTTAAGCCCTGAGATGGTGAGCAAGCAAATTCCAAGACACTTGCAATCTCAGCCCAATAAAGAGTTCCACGTGCCAAGTCATTTCAATTCCTTAGGGTTGTGTGGGTTCCATAAAAAGGGAGTTCCCAGGACAGACATTTCCTTCCAGCTTGTCTATTGCTGTGTAACAAACTAACCCAAAATTTAGTGTCTTAAAACAACAATTTGGTTATATTTCATTATTCAGAGGGTCAGGAATTCAGAAGGTCCCAGCTGGGTGATTCCTCTGCCCCACTGTCTGGCTCCATGGTATTTGGCTGCAGCTGGTTTGTGTGGAGGGTCTGCAGTGTCTTCCCTCATGTGCCCGGCAGCTTAGTGGGAATTAGCCGGAAGTCCGGGCTCTGCTGATGTGTCTCCCTCTGGCTGCAGCCTCAGAGTCTCTCCACATAGTCCCTCTAGCTGGGTGCTCAGAGACCTTATGAGGCCACTCATGCCTCCAAAAGAGCAAAGAGAAAGCTGGCTGTTCTTCTAAAGGTTTGTCCCAGAGCTAGTAAATCTTCATTTCCATTGTACTCTACTTAGAATCAAGAGGAGGGGAAATGGAGCCCACCTCTCCATGGAAGGAAAGCCAGAGAATTTGCAGCCATCTATAACCCACCACCAAGGCTTACAGTGCGCACACAACAGGGAATCCTCTGCTGGGAACTGGGAAAGTAAGGTTCTATGGTTCTACACACCAAGGGACACCTGGCATGGAAACATCTGGGTTCTCCAAATCAAAGCTGTGACTACACTGGTGGAAAACAGCACAGGCTTTGTGCTATTACCACACTCATATCTACCAAAGGTTCTGACTCTAATAGCTGAAGTTAGAAAGGATTTTGAAAGTATAATTCCCTAGTATTAGGCTGTTGGATGACTTTCACTTTGATCTCTGAACTGTGTTTCTTCTTGGCAGTGACAGAGGAGAACATTGGCTCCTTGGCCTGAAATATTCTTCAGTGTGACCTTGACATCTTCACTTTCCATACTGCTAATCTCAACCCATTTTTTTTTGAGAAAAGAGACATAGAACTCCCATTTATCGAATGCTTGGCACCCTGTATATTATCTCTAACCCTCCCAATAACTGTGCAAACTTCATATGCTAGCCCCATCTTACAGACGAGGGAACAGCAGCTCAGAAAGGATAAAGAATCAGTACAAGGTTACACAGAAAGTAGCACAATTGAGATTTGAACCAAGACCTGCTTGGCCCCAAAGCCTCTTTCCATTACCCCATATGATTCTTGGAAAGTGAGAACTTTAGAAAACATCCTTTGTATATTGTCTGAGAAAGGAAGGAGCCACTGAAGCTGGAAAGAGGGGCCAGCAAGAAGACCCACAGCTCAGTATTGTCCTCAGCTGTCCACTCCGCCTGAGGCCACTGCTGGGCCACAAACTGGTTTTGATTCCAACTGCACTTTTCTTTGAGAAACCTTGATATCCACAAGGAAAAAGGTGCAGAATGATTTGCCCCTTTTTAGAAATGTTCTTTTTATAAAATATCTTTCTGCTAAATTCTGTTGGGTAGTCCCACTAGTATATTTAAGGAATGATTAAATATGCAAAGAACAGTGAAAAAGATCACGCTGATACTTTTACCCCTCACAATACCTTAATGGCTAAGTCTGGGTCCTCTCAGAAGCAGATGCCATGAGAATATTAATTGTGTAATGATTTTATTAGAGAGAAATGCTTGCATGAAAGAAAATGGAGAAGGGGCCAGTAAGTCCGGGAGAGTCATCATGCCACAAAGCAAGTCTGACCCTGAGTGAGGGAGAAAGAGAAGGGAAGTTGGGTGGAAGCACCTAGACTGCCAAGAAAACTAAGGAAGTTTTGGCAAGTCCCTTGGGAAGTCTTTGAGCCAAAACTGGGTATCGGATGAGTCCCATATAGTCTCAGAATGGAGCTGCCTTAGCATCCCTGTCCTGCTCAGTCATTGGCTGTGATCAGCCCATGAAAAGTGTGGCCTCAGCACTAAAGCATTGGATTTCAGGGCACAGCCCATTGTGTTTTTAGTTAATTGAGTTCCCCATGGTTGGAGACCTGAGACGCATTTTAATGGCTGCCACACTAACAGTGTACTGCACATACATAAGACACTTAATATATGTTTGTGGGTACGTGGTCTCCAAAGCACTCCTCCAGTATTCTGAGCACTTTCTACTTCTGTGCCTTTGCTCAAACTTTCCTCTGCTTTTTAAAAATCTTCCCTGCTATATCTACATCCAGGAGCCAGCTCAGATCTTGCCTCCAAGAAGCTTTCTCCAATCTCCACAGCCAGAAGTAATCTTATGAATCTTCTCTTCTTCTGTGCACCCACAGTACTCTCTTTTTTAAAAAATTTTTTGTCTTTATTTGATTTTTTAATGTTATATCCAAAAAATATGAAGTCCCCATATACCTCCCACCCCCCTCACTCACTCCTCCCCCCATAACAACCACCTCCTCCATCATCATGAAACATTCATTACATTTGGTGAATACACCTCTGAGCACCGCTGCAACTCATGGTCAGTGGTCCACACCATAGCCCACACTCTCCTACAGTCCACCCAGTGGGCCATGGGAGGACATACATTGTCCAGTAACTGTCCCTGCAGCACCACCCAAGACAACTCCAACCCCTCAAAATGTCCCCACATTCAGTACTATCTCTATACTTTTGTCATTGCATCTAATGCAGACTAATGCACACTGGAGTCCCTCATTTGCATATATGGGAACCAGATACCTAGGATAGTGTGGCAGTTTGAGATTATTTATGAATCCCCAAAAGAGAGATTATGTTTGTAAACTTACCTATTTCTCTAGGTATGATGCCCTTTGAATAAATTAGATTCAGCTGACATGTCTTGATTAAGTTACCTGTTAAGACTAGGGATTTGACTTGACCACATCAACAGGGTGTGACTGAGGGTTGAGTCCCCATCCCCTTGGTGGGCTGATATAAATGAGCACTCACTCAGGAAGAGAGAGAGCTCCATAGATGCCAGAGGAGAGAAGGCTCAAATAGCTAGAACCCAGGGAGAGATGAGCCATTTGCCTGATAATTTGCAGGTGAAGAGAACTGAGCAGCTGATAAGACCTGGAAAGAAATGAGCCCTATGCCAGACTGATATAGGAAGTCCCTATGCCAGACTGATATAGGAAGTCCCTATGCCAGCCTACGGCTGAGATTGGAAGAAGCTGGGCCCATGGAGCCTTAAGAGGAAGAAGGCCTGAGAGACCAGGCAGAGACTGACTGCCATCTTGCTTCAACACATGGAAACAGACTTTGGTGAGAAAGTAAACTTGAGTTGGGCTCTTTACGGCCTGGTAGCTGCAAGCTCCCACCCCAAATACCCTCTATAAAAGCCAAGAGAGTTCTGGTATTTTGCATCAGCACCCCTTTGGCTGAGCAATACATATTAATCAGATCTGCTCCCCAAACCTACTTCACCTCTGCTATGTCAGTCTCATCACCCATGCTCTAGCCCCTAAGCCAGAGAACCTCAGCATCCCCCTGGACTGTTCCCCTGAGTCACACTGAATATCACTGGCACTACTTCTGAAGGGCCTCCCTGATCTTCTTTTTCTTCCCTAATGCCTTCACCTTCTCCCACTTGGGCTGGTAATGGCGTCCTTACAGACTACTCCAATATATGCCCTCTTCCCCTCTAAAACTCTACCTTGTCCCCAATATCAGTGTAAGGACCAGGGGGAGGCAAGTGAGGTGCAAAGGGCATGCAATTTAAGGAGGCACTTGCTCTCGGGGTTGTGCAAGTGCTGAGAGTAAAAGCCTTCTTAAGTTGAGCTCTAGGAGCCTCACTTGCCTGACCCTAGTCCTGGGTTTACCTAGAGTCTGATTAATGATTTTCCTTTACCAAAAATCTTTCTAGGAGCTTCCACGGCAGTGGCTCCCACCCCTGGCCGTGCATGGGCAGTGGCTGCTGAGCTCTGTGAAAACAGACTCCAGGCCCCACACCAGGTAGGCTGAATCAAATTGGTGGTGGATAGGGCTCTAGGGTCTGCACAGTCAGGTTTGGGAACCCCCGCCTCTTAGAACTAAGTCCAGACTCTGGAATGACATTCAAGTTTCTCCCAGTGTGGCACGTGCCTGTGTTCACATCCAACCAGTTCCCTCATGGCAGGCACCGCCAGGCCCATCACCCCAAACCACTTATTGTTCCCCAAATATGGCAGACACCTTTGTGTTTCTTGGGCTTGGGCTCTCTTGCCTGGGCTTCTCCCTCTGCCTAGAATGCTCCTCTTGCCCCTGCCCGTTGTCCCAGGCGTAACCCTACTCGGTCTTCAAGATCCACCTCAAGTGCCATCTCTGAAAACTTTTTGGAGCTTCACGTCAACGTCTTCAAAGAACTTCTTCCCCATCTCTGTCCTCAGGTATTTTGTTTCCAACATGAGCAGCCTGTCTCAGGCTGTTTCTTTTTGGTTCTCTGGAGGTTTCTTATGGTCAGGAGCCCCAGGTACCCACGTTGGGTATCTGCAGTTCCTGGTCCCTTGCCTGGAGCAGACAGCATCTATTATTTTTTAAATTGAACTGAAATAAGTACTCTCTAGGTAAATTTAACTTTTCACAGCACCTAGCATAATGCCTTGAACATAAGCTCTTTTAAAATATTTGTTGACTGAATAAATGAACAAAGGAATGAAAATGGGCTAGGGCTTACCATCGCTGTTTAGCCACTTCCAGGGAACTTGTGTGTGTTTCAGTATTACTCAGTAGAGCTCAGATGTCAGTGTGCATAAATAAGAAGCATCTGGGCTGTTATTAAATATGCAGGCTCCTGGCCCCACTCCCAGAGATGCTGACTCAGTAGGTCTGGGTGGGGCCTAGGAATTTGCATTTTTAACCAGCACCTTGGATAAGGCCGAGACAGGTGGTCCACAGACCACATTTTGACAGACACTGTAGGAGACATGTGGTGTTCAGCAGATGGTGTTCACTCTCGGGATATATTCTGAGACCTGCTGCCTCGAAGTTCAACCCATAAAGCCAAATTTGTGGAGCACCTAGTAAAAGCAGGTCTGATGTGATATCCATTGGGCCTTGGGACTGTGGTGAGTCTGTTCCTGGGAGAGCCACTGGATTGTGCAATAGTTGGGAGAATCATGCACCATGTTAAGTTTAATCTTGGTTGCAAAAACCTTTTGTCTCTGGCTCCTGGCCACTGCAGGGGTTCTTCTGTGTTGACACACTGCTGTTTGGAAGCCTTGATTCCCAATACTCTTTGGGCCTGGGTGACTCCCTGACTTGCTCCTTGCTAGGCCCGGCTTCTGCGATGGTTCCCACAGGGCTGTTTGCCTTGACTGACATCGTTGTAAATCTAGCCTCACCTACACACCAGGGTAAATCAGGTGGCTCTGGTGGAAGGAACAAGGCTGGGAGGACAGCTAACATTCGAGCTCTGCTGCTGAGCACCATAGGCTTATGGGAGGCCACTTAACCATCAGCAGGCATGTATAGAACACCTGCTACATGCAAAGCGCTGGCTCCGGATTGCTCAGATGTGAAGTCCCTTGCTCCAGATTGAATATAAAACCATCTAAATAAAGCCTACAGTGGTTCCTCAGTAGTCCTTATTAATTGGTTCTGGGAGGCAAGGCAAGTACCCAAAACGACAAGTACCAAACAAATTTTTCTGATAAGGAATAATGTAAATAAATTTAATGCATCCCCAAACCAAAGACAATGTACATTTTAAAGGCAAAATGTAAAAAGATAGGGCTGTATATCATTACTTTATATGAAAAATAAACCTAAAAATACTTAGGTTAAATAAAATAAAAACTTCACATTACCTGTACTGAGAAGAGTCCTAAATGGAATGGTGAGGAGGGGGTTTATACGGAGTGTTGCTTGAAGGAGAGTCCCCTTCCAATAGAACATCGGGCACTTGTACTTCAGGTGCTCTTTCTATTTTGTGCCTTTTTTCAACTTGTACCCCAGGCTCTGACACACTCTTTGTCACATTCACTAAAAACTTACCCAATGAGCACTGTTTCTGTCTTCTTTTCAGAATTTCTTGTGTGAAATTGTTTGCTCATTCAGTAAATTCACGTTTTTGCTTGTCAGAGCTTTGTCCGGATGATACTTCTCCACAATGTTTTGAACTTCTGCCCATTTTGCATTCTTTTATGAAGGAGCTAGGGACATCCTCCCTTATCTCCTCCTCATCTGAAGAAATCTCTTCAGCCACCTCTTATTGCTGCTCCTTCTGTAGTTCCTGCAGCTCCTCAATGCTGAGCTCTTCATGATGTTCCTCCATGGACTCCGCCACATCCGCAGCATCGACCTCCAGACTCATGGACTGGCCCAAAGGTACGATATTCTGCACCACTGGACCCTCTACCTGCAGGCTTGGGATCAGTCTCAAACCCTTCCAAGTCTCTCTGAGTCACAGCTTCCGGCCACAAACTCTTCCATTCCAAATTCTTTGTCCTATAACAGACTCCATTCCAAGCCTTATCAATAAGGTTAAGTCAGTCCAGGATATGGAAATGCTCTTTCCGGAATTCTGTGAGTGTCAACTGGGTGTCAGAGGTGATCTCAAAGCACCTCTGGAAGAGTGCCTTGGTGTACAACTTTTTGAAGTTTGAAATGACTGCTGGTCCCTGGGCTGGATGAGAAGAGAAGTGTTGGGGGGCAGGAACCTTACAATATGAGGCTGAACTCCTCCAGCAAGTCATCCTCCAAGCCTGGAGTGTGGGCAGGGGCATTGTCCAATATTAGGAGAGCTTTCAGAGGCCAATCTTTCTCCACCAATTTTTTTTTTTTTTTTACTGAGGGACCAAAAACTTCATTTATCCACTCAGTGAAAAATTGCCTGGTGACCCAAGCTTTGCTGTTTGCCCTCCATGCATCACAAGGAGTTTGCTCTTTATGACATCAATGCTTCTTGAAAACTCGCGGGTATGCACTACCATAGACTGGTAGAGGCTGGGGTTTTCGGTTCCCACTAGCATTCCCACACAACAACAGAGTGAGCCTGGCCTTCACTGGTTTGTGGCCTGGTAATGCCTTCTCCGCTTTTGTGATGTAGGTCCTACCCAGCATTTTTTTCCCCCAAAAATTCTGTTCTCATTACAGTTAAAAACTTAGTGGGGAATAAAACCCTCAGCCTCTATGTAGTAGAGCCTTTTTATTAGCACTCGCTGCCTTGCCATGCCTCATGACAGTATGGATGCCGGTCCTCTTTTTAAAATCATCAAACCAGCCGTGGCTGGCTTAAAAACTTCAACACTCTCATCACTCACTTCCGGTTTGTTTTTCAAAAGACCGGCATGCAACGCTTTTGCTTTTTCACATATGATGGCTTCTGATACACTGTCGCTGGCTAACTGCTTCTAGGTTACCCAAACTAATAACAGCTTTTCAACTTCCTCCAGTGTTTGAGAATGCTGCTTTGTTACTGCTTTAACTACTTTCCCAGCATCAGCCTTTTTTATTGCTTCTTTATTCTTGATGGCTGAAAACTGTTGTTCTAGGCATACCATATTCCCTAGCAAGGTCAGAAATGCGAATACTCATGTATTTACCTGTTATTTCTTTTTTTTGCTCAATGGTAGTGGTGAAATAATTTTCTTTTCTGCTCAGTGCTATCACTGCTCATTTTCTTAGAACTCATGATAAGGGGGGGAAAAAAAAAGCAAAAGTACACAAAATAACCACAGAAGCTAAGACATGACCACAGTGGGATGTGCGCAGGGCAAGAGCTACTGCATGACTAAAACGTGACCTTTTGTTTTGGCTGGAAAGGGTAGTAAGCCACCAGGCAACCAGCACTGACAAGCACTAGCTTGCGTGTCCAGTACCAAACAAATGACGAGAACCAGGACAAAATTTTCGCATCAAAATGCATCAGGTACCAAATTTGATGAGTTTCAAAGCAGTTGAGTACCAAGGTATGACTATTTAACATTCCCATGAGGAGCTGGGACAGAAACGTTTTCTCGACAAAAAAAGGTGGCTAGAATGTAGTGGTGGTGATTTGGGTGGTGATTTGGGAAGTCCATCTCCCCTCTGAAAGATCTCTCCAGAGGGTTAATGGTTTGTCTGTACCCAGCGTTCTTCTGGGTTCTGCATTGTGATGAGAGAAGCAGCCATCCGGGCCAGCGAGTGGCACCTCTGGGCAAGTGGAGCCCACAAGGGGGGCTTGCTAAATTCTGGGAATGTCGCAGCCAAGGAAGCAGCCCCTGGAAACTGAGGAGGCGTGGGTACTTGTGCCAGGCTGGAAGAGAGGGTGCCTGCACAGTGCTGCATTCACCAACTCCCCGGTAGGCCATCTAACAGAGAAGTAACAACTTGCTCAAGTTCAGGGGGAAGAGAAGTCGGCACTATAGGAATAAGCCTTGATAAGGACGAGGGATCAGCCAACTTCTGAAAGGCACGTGGACCGCGCCACATCTCCTTCGCGTGACCCTCGGCGTCACCAGCCAACCCGAGGCTTCGCTAGTACCTGCCCTTTCCCCACATACTGCGTTTTGATCTGGTGCCCTCACTACTTGCTGAGAGCCCTCAGGCTTCCCAAACCTTCCCTCCTTTTTCAGTTCGGTTTCAGTTCCTCTCGCTGGATATCCCCGCCCCTTGCCCCAGCCAGCTCCATGTGCACTGTTCAATGCTGGGGGGGGGGGGAGGCAGCCTGCTTTCCAGCATTTCTACCCCTGTAAGAATCCTTTCCGTTCCCCCCCCCCCCCCCCAAGTCCACATTGTTTGGAAGGATTTGGTCTAATGATCACATTTATTTTGTAGGTATTTGTTTACTACTTAATCATCTCAAATAATCGCATTCCCCCCCCTTTTTTTTTATTAATCAAAGATAATTCAGTCTCACACGGAGTCCATTTCTTCCCAGCTGAATGACTCATTCATCTATGCCTAGAAAGCCAAGGAGGCCCAGCATAATTAACTGACTGAAAAAAATGGAAGATCAAGATTTGAACCCGTTTAACCATGCCTGCCATTCTTGTAGGCACTTAGTGCCCAAATTACCTCCTGATTCTTTTTATCCTTTGTTTTCATACTAAGTGTTAGGAAAGCATTTTGATTATACTACATTATTATTTGATGCCTTATTAAAACAGCTGTGTTTCTGTATTTTCCAATAAGTGTGAGTGAAACGGATGACTTTTAAAGAAATCTTTATCAAAATTGACTCAAAGATATCTTTAAAAACCCAAACCATGGAAGAAATTGACAAAGCTGCCATAAAACTACCCAGATAACTTAACAACTTTTAAGAAGAGATGATTCTGATGCTGTTAAATCTATACAGGGCATAAATGGAGGGAAAAAGCCTCTTATTTTATGAAGCCAGCATATCATTGGTAGCAAAACCTCATAGACATCACATGTAAGCACCACACACTGCATGCAAACACACCACAAACCCACACCACATGCCACTCACACATACCACACACCCACATGCCACAGACTACACAAATAAGATCCCGCACACATATACACTTATGTACATATACCACTTACCCACACAATACACATCACACACTACACAAATACAAACGTGATTCACACACACTATTCACACCCATACCACAAACATCGCACACACATCACATACCCCTCAAACTCTCCCCCCATTGCACAAATACAAACACCATACACACACTTCACACACATACTGCTTATGCCACACACATCCATATGCTCCACTCTTTTGAATCTGATGTCAAAATATGAGCAGAGTCCAGTAGACCATTAAAATTACACTTGACCAACTCAGATATTTCAATGATTTGATTTTTGAAAATCTATTAATATAACTCACACTATTAATAAGAGAGAAAAAGTGATGTTTACTTTAAAGAAATAAAAAAGGAATGTAATCAAATTGAACATTCATTCATAGTAAAACAGTAACAATAAAAAAGAGCTAGCATTTATTTTGCCCTTATTATGTCCTTACCACTGGCTGACATGTTTTGTATGTATTATTTCATTTAATCCTCACCATCACCCATTTTATGGATGAGGAAACTAAGGCTTAGCAAGCTAAAGGCTCTTGCTTCAGGTCACATAGCTAGGAAGTGGGTAGTATGTAGCTAGTAAGTGGAATGTTCTTAACCACCCTGTCAAAATAAGAATAGAAGACTACTTCCATTGTATAATAAATACATCTCCCAAATCATAATTCAATATTGCAACAGGAAAAAATGAAAATGTCTCCACTAAAATCAGGAATAAGGCAAACATGCCTGCTATTGCTGCTATTATCTAACACTTTTTTGGAAGTGTTAGCTAGTAATTATTGGGTAACAATATACCTGAAACCCAAAGAGAAACAGCTGAAAGACCATTAGAACCAATATGAGAATTTTAGGAGGTAGCCAGTCACATATTTAATAATTTAAAAAGTCAGTACCTTTCCTGTATAGAAACAGCAACCAGGTAGAAAATTCAATGGAAAGAAAGATCTTATTCACAACAGCAATGAAAAAGCTAACACACTTAGGCATCATTTAACAAAACTGTATATAACACATACTATGTGAAGAAAATGATACAACATTGAGAGACAGAAAATATTTGAATTAATGGAGAGAGAGTTCCATTTTTTATAAAAATATTAATTCTGTCTTCATTATAAATTCAATGCCAATTGATCCAAATACTAAGGATTTTTTTTAAGAACTTGAGATTATTTTAAACTTACTCTAGAAGAATAATCTTTGAGAAAACTCATGAAATTTCTGAAAGGTAAAAAAAACAAGCCCTGCCAGATATTGGAATGTATTACAAAGTTATAGTGACCATACCAGTGTGATTCCAACCCGGTAAGAGGCTGGCAGGACAGTGCAACTGAATAGGGTTGTCCAGAAATAGACCCCCCAAACATGTGGCAATTTACATAGAATGCAGTATGTGATACAGGTAGCATTTCCGTTGAGCATTTCTGTGGAAAAAATAAATCAATAAAAGATCTTGTGACAACTGATGGCCTTTTGAATAAGTTATAATTTTGGATCTCACCTCACTCCTAACATTAAAATATATGTCAGGGAGTGGATGCAGCTCAAGTAGTTGAGCACCTATTTCCCATATACGAGGTACTGGGTTTATTTCCCTGTACCTCCTAAAAAAATACATATACATATATATATAGAAAATAAGTATTTTATGTATAAATATATAACATTTTTATAATATATAAAAATATATTTATATATTATTTTTATAGTGTATAAAATTATATATATATTTATATATATCAAAGGGATCAAATATTTAAATGTATAAATGAAGCCATAAATGTATTAGGAGAAAATATGGGTACACATTTTTATAATCTTGGGTGGATAAGACCTTTTTTTTTTTTTTTTTTTTTCAAGATTTATTTATTTATTTATTTCCCTCCTTCCCCTCCTCCTGGCCTGCTGGGGGTTTTTGTTTGTTTGTTTGTTTGTTTGTTTTGCTGTCTGTGTTGTCTTCTCTTCTCATTTTCTGTCCTCTAGGATTCACTGGGACTCAATCCTGAAGACCCCTGATGTGAAGAGAGGTTCCCTATCAACTGCGCCACCTCAGTTCCTGGTTTCTGCTGCACTTCACCTTGACTCTCCCCTAGTCTCTCTTTTGATGCGTCATCATCTTGCTGCGTGACTCACTTGCACGAGTACTGGCTCACCACGTGGGCACTCATATAGGCACTGGCTAACCACGCGGGCACTCACGCAGGCACTGGCTCGCTGCACAGGCATGCTTTCTCTTCTTATTATTCATGTGGTACACAGAAGCTCTATCACCACATCCGCTTCAAAGCCAAAAGGCTTCCCAGTAAGGCCTTTCTAAGCATTAAAATTCCTAGACTCTAAAACGGGCAAGTTAAATATATAAAATATAAGCTTCTTTGTGGCAAAGAAAGAACTAAAGGATGAATCGGGGATAAAGTACAGTACCTGTAACAGGCAAAGAAAGTTTATAGATTGCGCTAATGAAAAGTATAAATCATTTTTTAAAAGGTGCACAACACAATAGAAACATGAGCAAAGGATATCAAAGGCAAATCGCAGAAGAAAAACAAAATTTGCTCCATTTCACTCATAAAGAAATGAAAAATAAAATGACAGTGAGTTACAAATTTTTATCTATCAAATTAGCAAACACTAAAAATTTGTTAATATCTAGTGTGAGCAAGAATGTGGTGAACTGACATTCTCATAAATTGTTGGTGAGAATGTAAATTGGCATAAAACTTTTGGAAGAAAAATTTGTAGCATGTACTGAAATTTTAACAGTCCTTACCCTTTACAGGACAAATCCCATATCTAAGAATTTATTCTACTCGAATACTCACTCCATTAAAAATATTAAAAGATGCTCATTTCATTGTTGATTATAATGCTGAAAAAACTGGTTACCATCCAAATATCCATCAGTAAACAACTGTTTAAATAAAGTATGGTACCTTAATGGGATACTAGCTGTAGTTAAAAGCAATGAAGTAACTCGAAATGTACTAACTCATGAGATAGTCAAGATAAATTGGTAAGTTGAAAGATCAACTTATAAGGCACAGTAGGGTGTGATCCCAAATTTGTGTTTTAAAAAAGGTCGTAATATGCTAGTATATGGATAAAAAACATATACACATAAAATTGATGCGCTTTCACAAGTAGTTATTTTATCTGGGGGGGGGGGGGTGGTGGAGGAGAATATGAAGGACTTTACTTTTCCACACTAAAAATATTTGAATATTTAAAAATTGGCATGTATTACATTTATCAGAAAAATAAAATAATTTTGATGATAAATTCCGTGATGGGAGATTCATATCTCACCTTAGTCTCTTCCTGGTTTTAAAATCAGTTTCTTGGAAGCTACTACCTTTTACCTTCCCAGAATTCAGCTTTCTGACCATCTCTCCCACACAGAAGACAGACAAGAATGAGGAAGTACCAGGACACAAAAAAGTTATATTTTCTGTCCCTTTGGTCACCCCAAGAGCCTATACACTTTATTTTACAGTCATATAAATACCCTAGTTATTCTAATTTCCATGACTATAACAACTTAAAAGAGGGGAAAGGGACTTTTGGTGATAGGTACACTGACAACAAAGAGGGAAGTTGTCAGAATTATAAAAAGCAATCACAAGGACTTACATGCATATACCTGGGTCATTTAATATAGGAATAAACAACCGTATGTATCTCAGTAACTTCTGAGGCATCTTTCTATCACAAGTCAATGCAACTAATTATAAAAACTTAATCAAGAAGATTTTAAATCATGTCCACTGTTTAACAATCCAAGAAAGAGGAGTATGATACATTTGATTTAAATTTCCATTGAAATGGTTAAAATAACAAGTTTGGGTTCCTTTTTCCTCTCCCTGGGATAGTGCCAAGAGGCAGTCAAAAGGGCCCATCCAGCCAGCGGCGCACTGTCCTAGTCTACCCCGTGTACAGCTTCTAACAAACCTAGGCTCTCCCCGACCCCTGGTAAAGAACTGTTTATCTCTCAACCAAGAAGGCTGGGAAAGCACGGAAATCCGCATGTGACCGACCACAGGTGCTCAGGCCACCTTCTCGGGGTTCATGCTGTGCGACCTCAAGTTATCTAAAACGAAAACCAAACAAACAAAAAAACAAGTCAGCAGAGCCTGTGGTGGTACCATGTGTGCTAAATGTGTCCGTGACAGGATCAAGCATGTTTTCCTGACTGAAGAGCAGAAAATCTTTGTGAAAGTGTTGAAGGCACGAGCACAGAATAAGAAAGCTAAAATTTTAAATGAAGCTCTTTTTTGAATTAAAAAAAAAAAAAAAAAGTTTGGGGCCCCATGAAGCAAATACTCAGTTATCTGGGAAATTTCCACCACCCAGAAAGACTCATTATCCAAGTGTTCTGGATAATGATTTTCTTACTCTCTTCTTTTCTTCCTAGAGCATTGCGTCAAGGCCACCCACAGCCTGGAGGTTTTACAAGTCCCCAGCTGAGTCATTTACTCACCGGCTGGGTAAGACAGGAGGAGCCAGAGCCCTGGAGAACGAGCTGCTGGGTGTGGCTTCGCGTGGCTCCGCCCCTGAGGTAAGATGGGCCGGGAGAAGCCGGCAGGGCAGGGGGCTGCCTTGTGAATTCTCCACCCCTCAGATTCCCATCCCCTAGCTAAGCCCAGAAATGGTTGGTCGGGCCGTAAAATAAGCAATGCTTATTACGTCTAATTACCATGTAGCACAAAAACAATTATACGAATCGTTACAAGATTCAGATCAACTTTGCAATAAGATGGGTTTCTTAACTTCAGGAATGGCTCTTTGTTCATATATGCTCAGCTTTCAGAATTCCTTGTGTTCTAGCATGCTAGGCTGCCTTAAACACCTCCTTGGGTGGGGGGAAGGGGAGGCGAGGGAGTGGAGAGGGAGAAGGAAGGGAACACAGCCCATAAAAGCATTTCTTTATCAGAATAGATCTATGCAGAGGTAGGCCTGTGGAGGCCTGGTTGCAGTCACTGTAATTAGGCCGAAATGTTTATGCACATTCCTCATTCTCTCCTTGTTCTAGAACTGAGCTAAAATTTGAGTCAGACTGAAATTCTGTGTATAATTCAGTTTTTGCCCACTCCCCCTTCTGTTTTTTGAAAAGATGGTAAACCAGCATTAAAGACATTGTGGTCTGTACCCTCGTTACTAAAATATAGCTTCATTTTTGCTCAAGGAAATATGCAGTCAATTAGCCATAATGTGGTCCAGACTCCCTTTGATATTCTAAAATAAAAACATTCCAAGTTATTTACTTGAGAAGAGTTGTTTTTAAGCACGCCCAGTAGCTGCTGTTTTTAATAATGCTGCTTTTAATGGGTGTGGGACATTCTGGGTGGAGGGGAACGTGTGGCTCAAACTTCTGAGCAACTAGCCCTGGATTTTTGAGGTAATGATCATGAGTGTTTACATGCCGATAGAATTCTTATCAAAGTTCTTTCATACATATTTAGCCTTTTTTTTTTTTTTTTGGTACTCATTTCTCATTTTTATGCCAGATTTCAAAGATGCAGTACCCCATTCCAAATGGAAAATCTCATTAAATTTTTTTATGTTGATTACATGTTGGAATATTTATATTTTTGCTAAGTTAGTAAAAGGTAAAGTAAGGAGTAGCCAGGGAAGAAAAGCAGGTGGCAGGACTCTTTACAAGGATGCCTTGCCCTGGAAATCCTTCCCACAGCCATGGAGATGGGAGTTGCCCTTCACGTAGCATTGTTTGAAGAGCAGTTCCCAAATGCTTGTTCTCAGGCACAGCAGGGTGGGATGTCCAAAAATCTCCTGGGGAACATTAATTACAAAATCAAAGCAAAGGAGAGCCTCTGGCTCCCTCATCCTACCCCAGAGCTACTGCACAGGATTTAGAAGGAGTAGGTGTGTACCTTAGGAGTACAGGGATAGCCACTGATTTGGAAAGTGAGGCTTCTCTTTTGTAGTCAGACCATCTGGGCTTTCTTTCATTTCCCTGCTGGCTGACCTCAAGTAAATCAATTAACTACTCTGAACCTCACAATTATAAAGTGATGATGATGTCAATAAATCCCACCTCAAAGAGTGATTTTAAGAATCAAAAGAGATTATGTAAGCCAAAGCATTTATTAATCTGTCAAGTGCTCTACAATTTTGGCTAAGATTAGGTATTTAGATCCTAGTAGAATTAGTGCTAAGTGGTTTAGAGATTAAAAAGAACCAGAACCCTTGGGAGGAGATTTCAATCTAACAGGAGAGATAAGGTACAAATGAAGTGGCATGAAAACTACATGCAACAGCATATTAAGCCATTAAGAAATGTTTTTAGTGTGAACCATGAACTCTGTTTTAGAGTAGACCATTAAGCATATATTTTTTATATGCTTAAGAAATATAACACAGATATATTTCTGAAAGAGCTCCCAGGTTTGCCAGAGAGAAAAGACTCCTCTATAAAACACAAATATTAAGAATATAACCAAAGTAACTGCTAGATTTTATGTTATCGCCTTTAAAGGATTACTGAAGGAAGCTCTGAAAAAAGAGCAATAATCCAGGAGGAGAGGGAACTTTAGCTGGACCTGAGAATTAGAGCAGGAAAAGGGAAGGGAGAAGATCATTGGTCAGGGGAAAAGCAAAGGCCAAGCATAGAGGTGGGAATGTACATGGTATATAAAGCATTAGTAGGGAGATCAGCCTAACTGGAAGAGTGGGGCAGATTATAGAGGTCCTTAAAAGCTCAGATGAGAAGTTTGCACTTGACATATTCAAGCATATTTTGCAGACATGATAGCCAGAGTTCTGGAGAAGAGCCTTATACTCACCAACACTTGGAATTATTTCTCATATGAGAGCAACTAGCCACATGCAGCTATGGAACACATGAAATTTGGAGATATGCTGTAATTTCCACCAGATTTAAAAGATTTAGAATCTCAAAAAATGTAACACACCTTATTAAAACTTTTATATTGACTACATGAAGAAATGATAATATTTTTGCTATAGTGGCTTAGATTAAAAAAAATTAAAATTATTTTTACCGACTTAAACTTTTTTTTCTAAATGTGGTTTCTAGAAAATTTAAAATTACATTAGTAGCTCACGTTCTATTTCTGTTGCACAGTACTACTTTTATTTTATTTATTTATTCATTTTATTTCTCTCGCCTTCCCCCCTCCCGCCCCAGTTGTCTGTTTTCTGTGTCCATTTGCTTTGTGTTCTTCTTTGTCCACTTCTGTTGTTGTCAGCAGCACAGGAATCTGTATTTCTTTTTGTTGCATCATTTTGTTGTGTCAGCTCTCTGTGTGTGCGGTGCCATTCCTGGGCAGGCTGAACTTTCTTTCGCGCTGGGCAGATCTCCTTATTGGGCACGCTCCTTGTGCATGGGGCTCCTCTATGCCAGGACACCCCTGTGTGGCACGGCACTCCTTGTGCGCATCAGCACTGCGCATGGTCCAGCTCCACATGGGTCAAAGAGGCCTGAGGTTTGAACCGTGGACCTCCCACGTGGTAGACGGATGCCCTATCCACTGGGCCAAGTCTGCTTCCCAGTACTGCTTTTAAAACATCAGGATGAGCTTTAGAGAATCTTACCTGCTTGAGAACACTCAGAGAAATGGGGAGGGCTTTGAGTTATGTTTGGGGAGATGCGCAAGTGGCCAAATTTAATATTTGTGAAGGAGTTTCAAGGTTAATCACCTATCCTCTCACCAAGAGCCATGGATACACACTGAAATAAGAGAGTCAAGGCAGTGGGACTTGGTCCTTGGTCACTTAAATAAAGGCTGGTTTCGTCAAAGAGAGGAACCATTAAGAAATTGAGAATAAGTTCTGTACAGGGGTTGTATATAACAGGAGAGCTTATGTTTAAGGAGCAGAGCCATAAAAGTCTGTTATGGATTGAATCATATACTCCATAAATACATGTGCAAGTCCTGACCCCCAGGCCTGTGTATGTGAACTTAATTGTAAAAAGGATTTCTGAAGATCCTATTAAGATGAGGTCAAACTGAATCAGGATGGGCCTTAATCTAATCTGACTGAAGTCCTTATAAGCAAAGGAAATTTGGACATAGTAAGAAGTAAGTAGGAGATAAAAGGAGGCAGAACACTATGTGAAAGAGGCAGAGACTGAATTATGGCCTGCTAACAAGCCACTGCCAAAATGCTACAGCCTTCAGAGAAAGCATGCTGATATCTTGATTTTGGAATTCTAGCCTCCAAAATTGTGAGATAATAAATTCTTTTTTTGTTTTGTTTTGTTTCTTTTGGGTTGTTTCGTTTTATTTTGGTAAAAGGAGTGTAGTGCTGCTTTAACAAATATCTGAAAATGTGGAGGTGGTTTTGGAATTGGGTAATGGATAGAAGCTGGAAGAATTTTGAGATGCTTGATAGGAAAAACCTAGGTTGCTTCAAAGAGACTGTTGGTAAAAGTATGGATGTTAAAGTTACTTCCAATGAGAACTTACAAGGAAATGACAAATGTGTTACTGGAAACTGGAAGAAGAAAGGCATCCTTGTTATAAAGTGGCAGAAAACTTGGCAGAATTGTTTCCTGATATTGGATGGAAGGCAGAACTTGTAAGTGATAAACTTGGAGGGTTAGCCTAGAAGATTTCTGAGCAATGTGAAAGGTGCAGCCTCGTTTCTCCAGTAGCTTATAGTATAATGTGAACAGAAAGAGATAAATTGAAGACTGAAGTGTTAAGCAAAAAGGAACCAGGACTTTATGATTTAGAAATTTCTCAATCTATCTAGATAGCATTACCTGAGACTAGGGCCAGAAGTGGTACCAACAAGGCTCTGCTGAGTTCCTGAAGGTGAGTTCTTCAGAGAATGGGACAGGACATGAGGGTGTGGCTGAATAACCATTTGCTAAAGAGATTAGGCATAGAACTCACAAATTTAATCAACCATCTCAGAGTAAGTCAGGAATTGAAATGCAACTATCCAGGAAGGATCTGTGGAAGTTCCTTCTGCCTGATTACTTGGACCCCCTTGAATTGCACAGAGGACCAATATGTTTTGTGAGAGTTTTGTATCAGTAGAAAGACAGCCAGTCTGGACTGAAGGGGACAGAAATGGAATGAAATGAAGCAAAGGTCTGAGCCAAAGAAATCTTAGACCAAGAGCATTTAGAGAGGGTGGCACTTCCACCCTGGCATTCAGAAAGAGTGGGGCCAATGCCCTATGGCTCAGAAAGGGTGGACTACTGCTCCAGCAAGTCTGGAGAACTAAGTGAGCCACAGATTACTCTTAAAGCTTGAAATCGAATGGAATCTGCCCTGCTAGGTTTCAGACTTGCTTGGGCCCTATGGCCCCATTTTCCTTCTAATTTCTCTCCTCTGGAATGGGAATGTCTATCCTATACCCCACCATTGTATTTTGGAGGCAGATAACTAATTTTCTAGTTTCACAGGTCCGCAGATGGAGAGGAATTTTGCCTCAGAATGAACAAACACCCTAAATGATTTAGATGAGTTTTTGGCCTTGTGGTTACTAGAACAACTTAAGACTTTTTGGCATGTTGAGAGGGGGTGAATGTATTTTGCATGTGGGAAGAATATGTCTTTTGGGGGCTCAGGGGGCTGATTTATGGATTGAGTCTTTTACTCCTTGAAGTCCTAACCTCCCAGTCCTGAGGACATGAACTCATTTGTAAACAGGATCTTTGAAGATCCTATTAAGATGAGGCCACACTGGATCTGGATGGGCCTTAATCAAATATAAGTGGAGTCTTTATAAGCAAAAGAAATTTGGACATGGTAGTAGGATGGAGGCAGAGACTGCTGGAAAGCCACCACCAGAATGTTACAGACTTCAGAGAAGACATGGCCTGATGATACCTTAATTGTGGATTTCTAGCTTCCCACACTGTGAGGCAACACATTCCAGTTCTTTTAAAGCCAAGACCAGACCATAGTATTTGTTAGCAAAGCAGCCCTGGTAAACAAAGAAAGTCAGAAGCCTGAATGAGAGACAGATACCTCCCCTACCTCAGGAAAATATCCCTGGTGGCTACATGGGCCACATGCTCTACCCCTGGGCAGGGCCAAGGTAGTAGAACAGCCCCTAGTCAGCAAAAGAGAGAAGTGGTTTCAGCTACCAGGCAGCAGAGCAGAGATCAGCAGCTCTGACGAAAGAAGAGCAGTGTTCTCCAGGAGAACAACAAGTGGGTCCCCAAGAGACTCAGCCAGGGAAGAGAGGTTGCCAGCAGTTCCATTTGTTGGCACCCAGAGGCAAACATGGTTTCTATTGCTATGCACACATTATATATATATAATATATAGTGTATATATATATATATACTTTCTGATGACAGAAAAGTTTTGCTATTTGTAATATGACTACTCTAAAAAGAGTGATGTATGTTAATGGAGAGGCCTTTATTTTTCTGAGCATTGTGATGGATATGTTTATGCAAATTTGGAGTAGAATCTAAGCCCTGCTTCTTTCCCTCCTCCCCCCAACCTCTCTTCCACCCTGATCCAGGGTCTGGATGCCAGTTAGCAGTAAGGTTTTAGAGACAGAGGAAAACTACTATGTCTATGTCTGATAGAATAAAAAAACTTGGAGGGGCTGGTGAGCATGGAAGAAGTTCTTTATTCTGTGTTATGTTCCTCTTCTTGTAGCCCCACCAAAACTTAAGAAAATCCTAGTAAGCTCATCAAAATTTGACACAAGTGGCTTCTTAGAAAAACCAGCAAAAGGAATGAATTTTACTTCTGGGGTAATCTGGGTAGAAACATACAGCCAGACCTCAAAATGTAAGTTCCTTAAAAGGCCCAGCCAGACCTCAAAATGTAAGTTCCTCTGTCTCATCTTTAGGAAGTGAAGCAGAAAAAATGTAAAAAAAGAAAATTTTTGAATTAGAAGTTTAGACATACAAAAACTATACTCAGGGATGGAATGGAAGGGGCTGGTCTTATTGGTCTGTACCTGGTTCCGGCTCTGCAGACTGTGCTGATCGAAGGAACTGCCTATTTTCCTAGGGAGGAGGGCTGAAGCTCATCCTTTTATATATCTTTCAGTTGTAATCAAACCTTAATTGGTTCCAAGACCTAACTTTGAAAAACTGAAAAGTGAAAGATGCTGGGTGTCTAGACTTCAATATTAGAGCTGCTTCAGATTCAGGCACTGGGGGTAGAGGATGAGACTGAAGTAATGGGAAGAGAGAGCCAGGGAAAATGGGGAAGGGTGGGATCATGACACTTGCTTTCCTGTTCTCCTGTTCATGTTAGTATTGGAAAAAGCAGACTTCTGGAATTCAGCTGAGCATTGAGATTTTTTTGCTGTTTCTTTTTGGGTTCCATGTGTTAACTGAGGATTCCCACATAGAGCTCTTCAGACCATGAGCTACCTCTGCAGCTGGCAGTGTATATTTTTACTTGGAGTTGGGAAAGGAGCAGGCAGGAAAAGGGACCTCATGAAAGGGGAGGGCTCCTCAATAGAGGACCTGAGGTGTCCTAAATGAGCTCTCTCTGAGTTCAGGACTCCCTAGCAAAGCTGTTTACTCCCGTATGAGTCACCATGGCAACCAGCCTCACCAAAGAGTCTTAGTTTGGGGAATGTGTTATGATGGGGTGATGATATTAATATAAATATGAATTCTACATATGCATGTGTATATACGTAGATAAATAATACATGTCCATTTTTTCATGTGCTTGGCCTTACTGATTTTCACACTGAGGAAGAAGGTAACAACATAATGAGATTTTTCTCAGATTATTCCTTGTCTGACTACATTATAACAATGCTGCCTATCCTTGGATGATACATTGGGTAACACTGCAAATACCGTAATTACTATGTTTCAATATACGATATAGTAGTCAGTGTGGCAGAGAGAGAGGGAAAGAGTTGTCTGCTGGCTAGCTACATTTCCTCAGAACATCATAACCTGCAGGGTCATCATGGACCTAACCTGGTCCCTGATTCATCAGATTGACCATATTCCATTCTCTCAGGAGGGATCAGGTCTCGGGATTCCCAATCACCAGACCTATTAATTATTTTTCAATGGTTGTCAATAGTACAACTTAGGTAATTCCCAGAGGGAAAGAAAGTAAGAAATAACATTCAGCCCAGGAAATTCTTTGATAAGTACAAAAGGTTAGGGTAAAGGGAGGCTAATTACTTCAAGAAATACTGTCATTTTGCAATAACAACCATGTCCCTATTGGAGGACCCCAGCCAAATGATCAGTGCAAGGACACAATGTGATATGCTCATAATGGGGCCTTTTCTCACCTATATTACAAGCTCTTCCTTCCTCTCCCCAAATCCTAGGAAAATTAATTGTCTCCTTAGGAGGAGTAGAAACAAAAGCTATCTGCCCATGGAGTTGAGCAGGAAACCTACTCAGGCCCAGTATCTTGCAGTGATACAAAGCAGCTATCTGACTTCCCTGGGGGTGGGGCAGGAAACTCTCTCCTGCCCAAGAACCTGCAGATACAAAGTAAAAACTGGTTACCATGGGGAGTGGGAAGGGTAGAAATGCTAAGAAAGCTCTACTCCAAGGACAAGACATGCTGAGCCTGCCTAAAATTGAGGGTGTACTATAATAACCAAGAATTCTTCCCAGCCCCAACCAAGAGCCTTTCACTGAGTAGCAGGCCCCAGCATCCTACTACTGGGGGAGAGGCAAGAGCAAGGAGAGAGGCCTCCTCTCTGGAATAAGCAGAAAAGGCCTGAAGAGGTCTGAGAGTGGAGCAGAACACTCAGAAAAGCCGGGTGGCACCCCAGGCCCCACACTAAGCACGTGCAACAATAGCTGACCACTGGAGTAATTTAAATGCTTTGGTTCACTGAAGGTAACTATTGCCAATAATAAAACCCAAACCCAGTTCAACTACTGAATATATAGACTGAAATTCCCACATAAGTGGCTTGATGGAGAAGAGGTGTGTCCATTTCCAGGAGTAAATAATACTTACATCAATCTCTACTAATCTTCTACCACAGCACAGTAAAAAAAATCATGAGCATCTCAAAAGAGCAAGAAAAAGATCATCTATTGTCAAAAGAAAAAGCATCCAACAGAGCCAAACCCAGGAATGATCCAAATGTTGGAATTATCAGGCAGCTACTTTAAAATAACTATGATTATTTGTGTTAAGGGGTCTAGTGGAACAGATGGACAATAGGCAGGAACAGATGGAAAATGTCAACAGAGATGAAGACTATAAAAGGAGTCAAATGGAAATGCTAAGTTTAAAAAAATCACTATCATAAATGAGGAACTTCTACAGCCTAATTAGAGATTAGAAAGAGTCAATAACTTGAAAATAGGTTAGTAGAAACCATCTAAACAGAAATACAAAGAGAACAGAGGAGAAAATAGAACACAGCATTGAAGAGCATAGGAAAATATCAAACAGTTTAATATAATTATGGAAAGAGTAGAAAGAGAGTAGAAATTTGAAGAGATGATAACTAAGAATTTGCAGATGTAAGGAAAGACAAATCACAAGTCCAAGAAGCTCAGAGAAATCCAAAATTGGGGAGGGAAAAAAACAACAACAAGCTGAACACATTATAGTCAAAATGCTAAAACAAAACAAAACAAAGAAAATCTTGAAGGCAACGAAGAAAAAAAATAAATTATATACCTAGGAACAAAAATAAGAATGACAATAGATTTCTCACCAGTAACAATGCAATCGAGACAACAATGGAGCCATATCTTTAAAACAATGAATGATTAAAAAACCAAGACAAAACCAATTGTCAACCCACAATTCTATACTCATGGAAAATACCTTTCACAAATGAAAGAAAAATTAAAACTATTTCAGACAAGCAAAATATAAGAGAATTCTTTTCCAGCAAACCTGAAATACAAGACATATAAAAGAAAATTTTAAGGCAGAAGGAATATGATACTTGAAGAAAATCTAGATTTACACAAAAAAATGAAGAGTGCCAGAAATGGCAAATGAAGATGAAAAGATTATAAGCCTACCCTGATCTTTTTTTTTTTAATACTAATTTGAACATGTTACAATTACTCAGATTACAGTGTTATTACATTATATTTAATACTTTAATTTCTTGGCTATTTGAAAAAGGCCATAGACCTTTGGTAGCATTTGGGAGCATTCAAGTTTTATTAGTAACACAGTTTAAATTATCTCTCAAGATGGATTACTTCAGCAAATGTCTAATCACATCTATATTAATTTTTATTATGAAATTTCATAAGCTGGCATTTCCTGAACTCATACAAAATTGTAGCAACATGAGCACTAGTACATACAAAGATAGAAACAGCCATACCACTTTTATCCATATACATACCATGTGAGCCTAGTGACATATAAATACATACAATAGATACATATATTTATTGATTTGTGAGTCACCACTTATTTGGAGTAAGAATTTACCCTTTTAGTAGGTACTGTGCTAAGGACTGGGGGCGGTTATATTCAGTACCTGATTTAAGGGAGCTCATCGTCTTGAGGGAGTCAAATGCAAAATAAATACTTACAGAACTGTATGCTCTGTACCATGTTAGCTGTATGCCCCAGGCACTGCAGCTGCAGAATGGAGCAATTCTGTCTAGAGGAGTTTAGATGACAAGAGATGTTAGGACATCCTGGACAATAGGAAAAGTTGTGTGATGGAATGGATGGAAGACAAGTAGGACTAGAGGCAGGATATCATCCAAGATGCTTTATGGTCACCTAAGTAAGGGATAACAAGGGCTTAGACTAAAGTAGTATGCATGTAGGTATGTATCCTTGGGATATCTAGACTATAGCAGTCAGACTTGGTGAACAACTGGATGTATAAGGGTAAGAGAGAAGATGAATTCAGAATGATGTAAGGATTTCTGGCAGATGGAGAGAATGGGTAATTATGCCACTAACTGAAATGGAAACTATGTAAGGACACAAAGACAAAGAGGAAAGGAAGCATTACCACATAAGTGATTCTCACAATTTTTTTGCAAGTTAGAAAGCAAGGAGGAGATGTAACTGATGTTAAGTACAAGATGTTAAAAACCTCAGCATGGAAGCTGATAGGAAGTGAATAAAAATTTGGAGACCACAGGATCATGGAGGGCAGGGATGAAGCATAACAATGAAAACAAGGGGATAGGTTGAAAGAGTAGTCAGATATTCAGTTCCACTCTCTCTTCCTACTTCTTTATTTTTGGTACTGGGGCTGGGGATTGATCCCTGGGACCTTGTATGTGAAAAGCTGGCCCTCATCTACTAAGCCACATCATTTTTGTTTGCTTGTTGTTTGTTTTTATTTTTTCAGGAGGCACTGGGGATTGAACCTGGGACATCCCGTGCAGGAAGCAGGCACTCAACAGCTTGAGCCACATCTGCTCCCCCACTTTTTAAAATTTTATTTTATTTTGTTATTTTTTATATGAGGTACCAGGGATTGAACCCCCAGGACCTCATACATGGTAAGTAGATGCTCAACCACCAAGTTACGTGGGCACCCCAATGAGAGTTGATTTTTTCACTTGCTTGATTGTTTTTAGGAGATCCTGGGGAATCAAACTCAGGATCTCGAAGATGGGAAGCCAGTGCTCAACCCCTTGAGCTACATCCACTCCCATCCCTTTCCCCACTTTTGAAATTCTGATAGCTGGCATAATACCATCATGAAAAGAAATTGGAGGAAGCAGACTTGGCCCAGTGATTAGGGCATCCGTCTACTACACGGGAGGTCTGCGGTTCAAACCCCGGACCTCCTTGACCCGTGTGCAGCTGGCCCATGTGCAGTGCTGATTCGCACAAGGAGTGCCCTGCCACGCAGGGGTGCCCCACATGTGGGGAGCCCCATGTGCAAGGAGTGTACCCCGTAAGGAGAACCGCCCAGCACGAAAGAAAGTGCAGCCTGCCCAGGAATGGCGCCACACACACAGAGAGTTGACGCAGCAAGATGATGCAACAAAAAGAAACACAAATTCCCATTCCGCTGACAACAACAGAAGCGGACAAAGAAGATGCAACAAATAGACACAGAGAACAGACAACCAGGGTGGGGGATGGGGGGAGAAGGGGAGAGAAATAAATAAAAAAATAAAAAATAAATAAAAAAAAAAAAAGAAAAGAAATTGGAGGATTCTTTCCTGGAGTATCAGTCTTCAATGACTGATATCTGGAAGTTCCTCAGTGAGACAGCTGGTTCCCCACCTGATCCAACCAGAGAACAAGTAAAATCTTTGGGAAGCTTCTTCAGAAAAGAACCCCAGTCTCTTGTTGACATAGTATTGTGCTAAACGATAAAATTTCTCAGTAGCAACACTATTGAGAAATAAACAATGAGTCAAACTCATTATCACAGAAATTCACATTAAAACAAGACATCGCTTATTGATTAAAATAGCAAAAATAGAAAGGTAGATAATACCAAATGTTGAAGAGGATGTGGGAGCCAAGAACTCTCTTGCATGTCCAGTATGATTGTAAATGAGTAGAGTTGTTCTGAAAGCAATTTGGCAGCAATTACTGAAATTAAGAAAGCATGTGCGCAACCCTACTTCACATCATATCCCAAAATTAAATTGAGTTGGAGCATAACTCTAATTGTAAAAGCTAAAATCATAGTGCTTTTAGAGGAAAATATTTTCATTACTTGAGAGTAGGCAGAGATTTCTTAGGTCACAGAAAGCAATAGTCTGAAAGAAAAATTTAATAAATTAAAGATTGTCAAAGTTAAAAGGCTTCTGCTCAAATGATACCATTAAGAAAATGACTAAGAAAAATATTCACAAAATATTTATCTAACAAAGGATTGGTATCTAGAAGAGATATAAAGAACGTCTACAACTTAATAATTAACTAAATTAAAAATCACAGATTTGAACACATACTCACAAAGATATATAAATGTCCATTAAGTACCTGAAGATTGGCTAACATTATTGGTCATCAGGAAAAAGCAAATTAAAATCATAGTGAGATACTACTGCACCTTCACCAGAATGGTGAAAATTAAAAAAACCGACCACATCAAATGTTGACAAAGAAGAGGACGACTTCAGGGCTTCAAATTCCCAGCTAAATGCATGTGAAGAACCAGAAAGAAACTCTTAAGTCTGGTAGCTGCAGCCTTAAGATTTTTGAAAACCAGATGCAGAGAGTGTCATCATACAAGTGGCTGAGTTAGAATGCAAACTGAATTCCAGATTTGTAGGTTGTCTGCTGTTTAAGCGAGGACATTGATTGTGAAGGAACGGTGTATTAGTCAGCCAAAGGAGTGCTGATGCAAAGTACCAGAAATCTGTTGATTTTTATAAAGGGTATTTATTTGGGGTAGAAGCTTACAGTTACAAGGCCATAAAGCATAAGCTATTTCCCTCACCAAAGTCTGTTGCCACATGTTGGAGCAAGATGGCTGCTGACGTCTGCCAAGAGTTCAGGCTTCCTGGGTTCCTCTCTGCCTGGGGCTCATTTCTCTTCAGGCTCAGCTCCTGTCCTCTCTCCACAAGGTCAGCTGTAAACTTTAAGGCAGAGAGCTCATCTTTCTTCCCAGGGCCTCTGCCGTGTCTAAAGAAACCTTCTGTCTTTCCTCAAGGATCTGCTTCTCTTACATGTTTACTTTCCAGGCTCCAGGATCAAAACTCCAGCATCAAAACTCCAACTCTGGGAAGCGGATTTGGCTCAATGGATAGAGCGTCTCCCTACCACTTGGGAGGTCCAAGGTTCAAACCCAAGGCCTCCTGACCCGTGTAATGAGCTGGCCCATGCACAGTGCTGATGTGTGCAAGGAGTGCCACACCATACAGGGGTGTCCCCCACATAGGGGAGCCCCACGCACAAGGAGTGCGCTGTAAGGAGAGCCGCCCAGTGCTACAAAAGTGTAGCCTGCCCACAAGTGGTGCTGCACACACAGAGAGCTGAAGCAGCAAGATGACACAACAAAAAGAGATGCAGATTGCCAGTGCCACTCACAAGGATACAAGTGGACACAGAAGAATACACAGCAAATGGACACAGAGAGCAGACAACTGGGGCAGGAGTTGGGGGGACTGGGGAAGGGGAGAGAAAAAAAAAACTTATTGGCAAAATGCTCTTAAAGCTTATTTGGTAGGATTTGATTTGAAATGGAGAGCACACTAAAGATAAAAGGGGTTGGAAGAAGAAGTATAAAGAAAAAAAAAACAACTCCAACTCTCTTCTCTGCCATGTAGTTTCTCTGAGAGTCCCTGCCCACCAAGGGGGCAATCAAAGCCCTAATCGTAATTTAATTACACCCAGGTACAGACCAGTTTACAAACATAATCCAATATCTATTTTTGGAATTCATAAACAATGCCAAACTGCCACAAATGGGATCCAAAAGTTGAAATGGGGACGTGGGCTGCTGATGAAAGTGCGAACATTGAACTCCTAGATCCTGCTGAGCTGTCTTTGCCAAATGAACCTGTAATGATCTGCCCTGAGGAATTAACCACCCCACCTCCTTCCGAAAAGAAGAACCCTGCTTTGTCTGAGAAACCTATAATTGCTTCTCCTGATGAAAAAGCCCTTACACCTCTGTCTGAAGAGATTAACACTCTCACCCAGATGAAACTGTAATGGAATGTGCTGAGGTAATTGACTTGAACACACTGCTGATTCCTCTCATGACCCACCCACACCTCCCCTCATTTCTTCCAGACATATAACTAGACTGAAGTCCCAAAGAGAATATCCATAAAGAGAGAAAAATTATGAAAAGGGACCAAACTGAGCTGAAGACAATAGTAAGAGAAATTAAAAATTCCCTAGAGGGGTTCAGCAGCAGATTGGAGCTAGCAGAAGAATCTGTGAACTTGAAGACAATTGAGATCATTCAAGCTGAGGGAAAAAAAAGAATGAAGAAAAGTGAGTAGAGCCTAAGTGACCTATGACATATATCTAGTGTACCAATATATTCATTGTTAGAGTCCCTGAAGGAGAAGAGAGAGAATGGTCTAAGAAATAATGGCTGAAAGCCTGTCAAATTTAATGAAAGACATGAATATGCACATCCAAGAAGCTCAACAAACTCCAAACAGGATGCATCAGTTTTGGCAAAAATAAAGAAGTCTGATAATACAAAGCATTTGTAAGGATGTGAAGTGATGGGAACTTTTGTACATTGTTTGTGGGAGTATAGATTGGTACAACTTGAAAAACAATTTGGTAGAATCTGGTATAGTTGAAGATAAGCATATACTGTGAACCAGTAAGTTCATGTCTAAATATCTACACTAGAGAAATGAATACACATATATACCATAAATATGAATAGGAATGGCCAGAGTGGCATTGTTATTCATAACTGCCCCAAAATGGAAGTAACACAAAAGAGCTAATGATAGAATGAATAAATAGACTGTGATATGTTTGTACATTGAAATAGTCTTTGGCAAGGAAAATGAATAAATTATAAACATAAAAAACAGCACAGATAGATCTTAATGTTGAGTGAAAGAAACAAAACACAGAAGAATACACATGCATGGTGTTTATATAAATAAACCTCAAAATAGGCAAAACTAAACTATATGATTATGTTCTCTCTCAAGGAAAGTAGGAAGGAGGTTGTGATCTGGAAAAGACAGATTGGCTAAGAGCTTTGCGATGTCAGTGATGCTACTTCTCTTGATTTTTATAGTGGTAATATAGTTGTTCACTGTCTATTCACTACATTGTACTGTGTATTTTATGTGGGTTTTTCTCTTTCTCATGACTTGAAGTTAATGAATTTAAGTGTACATCACTTTTTTAAAAAGTCAGGCCAATCTGCATTGTGGGACCCTGGCTGGTGTAATTTTTTTTTTCAGGGCCAGGCATGAGTCCAAACCAATGACTAAACAGTGAGTCCTTTGCAGAGACTTCCAGTGAAGAGACTTTTCCAAGCCCTTTCCCAATGCACTTGATTCAAAGAGACTGAAAGGTCTGGAGCTACCTTGGTGGCAATTCTTTTCTCCTCTGGCTGGTCTAGTCCAGTCTAATGGATTCACTACAAAGTAAGCAACTTTAGATCCATCTGTTCCCAACCTCTGGTGAGTTTTGTGGGGGAAAGAAGACAAGGGAAAGATATGACCCATTTTTAAATTGTAACAATATATAAAGCAAAATTGCCATTTTATTTATTTATTTTAAAGATTTATTTTATTTCTCTCCCCTTCCCTCCGCCCAGTTGTCTGTTCTCTGTGTCCATTTGCTGCGTGTTCTTATTTGTCCGCTTTTGTTGTTGTCAGCAGCACAGGAATCTGTGTTTCTTTTTGTTATGTCATCTTGTTGCGTCAGCTCTCCGTGTGTATGGCGCCATTCCTGGGCAGGCTGCACATTCTTTCACGCTGGGCAGCTCGCCTTATGGGGTGCACTCCTTGCACGTGAGGCTCCCCTATGCGGGGGACACCCCTGCGTGGCAGGGCACTCCTTGCGTGCATCAGCACTGCGCATGGGCCAGCTCCACACGGGTCAAGGAGACCCCGGGTTTGAACCAAGGACCTCCCATGTGTAGACGGCTGCCCTAACCACTGGGCCAAGTCCGCTTCCCCAAAATTGCCATTTTAACCATTTTTAAGTATATAATTCAGTGCTGTTACAAGGGTATGTTGAGTTTGAAAATTCAATGAGATGTACACCTATGATTATGCAGTTTTCAGTATGTATATCATATGTCAAAAATGCTAAAAGAGACATTAAAAGTTTTAAAATTGGTGACTATATAACCTCTACTTATATAGCATCTTGCAAGTTACAAAGCAGGCTCAAACAACCGGGAAGGCACAAACTTAATCCCTCTTTTCTATAGATGTGGAAATCGAGGCTCAGAAAGGTTAAATGATGTCCTCATTGTCACATGGTTGCCAAGAACTGAGACTGGCCTGGGGTGGGGGCTCCAAGTTCTGTGCATTTTCCCCTACACCTCGGAATAACTGCTGGTTATTTCCCTTCCAGAGTTCCCAACGCCACCGTTTGTGTTGCATTGCAGGGGCAGAGTTGGTGTGGGTAGTGGGAACCAGGGCAGAGGACGTGGGCTGGTGATCAATCTGCGAAAAGCACCGCAGCGCACTTGGCACAGAGTGCCTGATCAGTGCTCCTTTCCCTTTCACCCACATCGCATTTTTCCTAGGAGAGGACTCAGGTGAGAAGGCTGAGTTGCACTGTGGTCTGGAGCAGAGCCTGCTCTCCGGGGCAAGCAGCCGGCAGAGCTCTCCTGCGGCAGGGTGAGCAGCGAGGGCTTTTGTCCTCTGTCACAAATCCCTTGCTGACCATTTGTGGGGCAAGGGAAGATTCCAGGGGCAGAGCCCGAGTGTGAGAAGGGAGGTCCCGACACCCTGTCGTCCGAGTGTGGGAGGCAGGCTCCAGAGAGGGGGCGTTCTTGCCGGGCCGTTCCTTCAGGCCGTCTGCACAGCAGGGCGCACACACCAACTCCCACTTAACCGAAGACGACCCTGCGCCCCAGCTCCCCCGCGCTCGTAGAAACCTGCGCTTCTGGAGCCGAAAGACTGGCTGTACCCTTGCCCAGAAGGGCTGCAAAGCTTTTCCCTCGAAACTTCCCCGTCGGCCATGGATTTCACATTGTGACAGCAACACCTAGTGGCCGCGCGGGAAAGTCCAGACTGCCCCCTCCCAGTTGGCTCCGGGAGCCCGGGGAGGAGGAGCTCAGGGAGGCTCCAGACTCCTGCCCTGTGACAAGGCTTCCCACGGAGCACTGGGCGCTGCCAGTTCCGACGAGTCAGTCCTTAATCACATCCTGACCCGGTTGCTCTCCGTTTCGTGTGTAATCGTTTACGATAATTCTATCTACTCAATTGCACCTACGTTTGGAGGTTAGGGCTATAAGATCACATCTCCTTAGAACTGGATGGGAGTTTAGGGTCCTCTAATCTGATCGACTTGTTTTTCGAATGGGGAAACGCAGGTGCCAAGGGGTGAGAGGACTTGCCCAGCTACTTAAAAGTGAGGTTTGGACCAGATCCAAATCTCCAGGGATTCCCAGTCCACAGCTTTCCATGGCCCCATGCTTTCTTGGTGGTGTCCTGGGACACCACAGGTACTCTGTGATGCTGCCTGACCCATGGGTTGCTGCCCTCTCCACCCTACCTGCCCCATGAAGTGAGTTCTCAGTTGTTATCTGCTCCTTTCCCACTGCTGGGTCTCTTGAGGGCTCTGATTAATTAAAGTGGGTACTCTCACCACAGAAGGCCATTGTCTTTTCCATTTATAAGGCACACAGTGTGGATTCGAGGGAGGAGGAAATAAAGGGGAGGTACAAGAATTTAAAGTAGAAGCCCCAGTCCCAGCACCCCTCCAGACTAAGGGGCTATGTGGGCTTCACACGCCTCAGCTCTGTACTTCTTAAACTTTCACGTGCACCTCAATCTTCTGGGGCTCTTCCTGAAACAGATTCAGTCAGTGGGTCTGGGGTGGGACCTGAGATCTTGAATTTCTAACCAACTCCTGGGTAATACTGATGCTGCCAACAGCACTTTGAGGAGCAAGGATGCAGGTAATAAATATGTGCTT
The DNA here is from genome assembly GCF_030445035.2 of Dasypus novemcinctus. Classification (NCBI taxonomy): domain Eukaryota; kingdom Metazoa; phylum Chordata; class Mammalia; order Cingulata; family Dasypodidae; genus Dasypus; species Dasypus novemcinctus. Next base: position 36,412,434 of record NC_080689.1, read on the forward strand.
AATCATGCGTCATGAGCCCTGCGGAGCCTGGGCTGCTTCTGGGGGGGGGCCAGCTGCCCAGCCTGAGTCTCTCCCTCTACCGCTGCCCCTACCATGGCTCCTCTGACCTCAGATTCAGGGAAAAAGGAAAGGAGTTTATATGAGGCCGGTCGGTGAGTTATTCGCAGTCCCTCTCTTTCACCCACCCCCAAGGATCCTGCCTTCAGGCAGTCGGAGGAAGGTGGCAAGGTCAAACCTGACCAAAACTTTGCAAAGAAAAGGGGAGAGACTTGTGGTTGACAGGTTCACAGCTTTCCTGAAGAACAACCCTGTTGAGTTGCCATTTTATGGCTGGGTGCTCATGGAATCCCTATAAGCCACAGGGTTCTCCTTTTAATTATAAGATTTAATTTAATTTATACAGTTTAATTATAAAATATATTTACAGAATATGCATATTTTTATTTTTACTTTTTTCCCCACCACTAAACACACCAAAAAATGTCCGCTGATGCTAAATTTTAAAAAAAGAAAATGGCAATTTATTGAGCCATTACTACATGACCATCACTATGCTGTGTCTTTTCATGTATAACATTTTACTCAATCCTCACAGTGACCTTGCAAGGTGGTGTTGTTATCCCATTTTACAGATGAAAAGTTTGACGCTAGCACCCTGCGCAGCAGGGATAGGAACCCACATATGTTTGGTTGAAGTTTCTTTTCATTCTAATGATCATCAGTACTAATATTTTACGTAGTGTTTACCTGGGACCAGATATTGTTCTAAGTACATACGTTACTCATATACTCTTCACATCAATCCCGTGAGGTAGGTGCAATATCACCCCCATTTTACTGATGAAGAAACTGAGACACAAAAAGGTCAAATTACTAGTCCAAGGTCACAAAGCTAATAAGTGACAGAGCTTGGATTTCAACCCAGGCAGCCTGGCAACAGAACATACTCTCAAACACTTTTCCACATACATATTCTCCAATTTCTTAAAATTCAAAATAAGAGGAAAGTATGCCCTCCCATTATGTCACTCTTTTCCGATTCAGAGTGTATCTGCCCCCCCCCCCCTTAAAATTCCATTTTACCACACTAGTAGGCATCTATATCTCTGTTGTCCAGTAGGACCACCTGGGGCTTTGAGCTCCCTTTGCACTAAGGCTGGAGTCTGCATGAAGATCCCCCTTTCCTATTTTGCTGGAAGGTGGAGTTTGAAGAATTTGGGGAGTCATGAGCTTCTCCACCAGCATTTCACTCTATCCCATCTTGTCTAGCATTGGCCTAAGTCAAAAGAGAAGAAGGGTGGGGCTCAGAGACTGACCGGCAATCTGAGTGGGGCTGGCCCTGACCCAGCCCACTCTACAGACACGATGAGTATTGGGCATACATCCTCCTAACGGAATGTCTCGTTGCTCGGTAATTTGCTCTTCATTCCCTATTTACCTTTCCTACTCATGAGTCTTGTTTTCCTATCTGAAGGATTACAGAGAGTGGAGCTGGCTCCATATTTCTGTGCAAACAGGAGCTGCAACCTTAAGTACCATTCCAGCTCTTCCCCAGAAGTGGATGACAACTTACTTGAACTTCTTTGAACTTTGGTTTCCTCACCTGTAGAGTGGAGAATCTATTCCAGTGGATTGCTGCTTAGGAATAATGAGTTTAAAGTGCCTTGCTGGGAAGCAGACTTGGCCCAGTGGTTAGGGCGTCCGTCTACCACATGGGAGGTCCACGGTTCAAACCCTGGGCCTCCTTGATCCGTGTGGAGCTGGCCCATGCATAGTGCTGATGCGCGCAAGGAGTTCCCTGCCACGCAAGGGTGCCCCCCGAGCAAGGAGTGCACCCCATAAGGAGAGCCACCCAGTGTGAAAGAAAGTGCAGCCTGCCCAGGAATGGCACCGTTCACAAGGAGAGCTGACACAACAAGATGACGCAACAAGAAGAGACACAGCTTCCCGTGCTGCTGACAACAGAAGCAGACAAAAAAGAGAAGAAGAGCAGCAAATGGACACAGAGAATAGACAACTGGGGGGGGGGGGGGGGGAGAAATAAAAATAAATAAATAAATCTTTAAAAAAATAAAGTGCCTTGCTTATCATGGGCCCATAAAGAATGGCTACTTATTAATACAATTTATAAATACATTCCTTCTGAATGAATGAACAAGTTGAATTAATTTGAGAAGTCTGGGAAGGCTAACCCAATTCCCCCCAAACCAACAAACAACTTCCTAAAAAGAATTTAGAATGATAAACTGTTGTACTTATTTTGATGTGTTTAGTGTATAGTGTTTTTACATGGGTATAAGCCAGCACTATTAATACAGGATATTTTGGCACAATACCTCAAGATTTATCTAATAATGCCATTTCATTAATAAACTATGTTCATAGGACTTAAAAAATACATTTAGAAATTATTAGAGGTGAGAATTGGGTAAAAAGAATCACTAAGGGTGGTTTGGGAAGGCTCCTTGGTTGAAATACTTCAGCTCAACAGCTTTGCTGGGGCCTAGACTGATCTTAGTAACTGATAGCACAAACAGCCTCTCAACCCTCTTTTGCCTCAGCCCTGACCCAGCTCTGAATTCAAGCCCAAAGCTTTCCACTGGAGTCTTCCCACATGAGTGAATTTTCTTTTGGGGCAGGGCATAATTTGACTGCTTTCTACGAAGGAACAAAGTTACTTATTTTGTTGTTGCTTTTGGAAGGGAAACAACAGAGACTGAAAACACTTTTGAAAAGAAACATTGCAGTCCAAAGCAGAAAATAGTTTTTCTAGTATCTGAGAGGATAATAATCTTATAATATGGTTTCTTTTTACTGTTTTTTTTTTTAATGTATGTTGTGCCTAATGAATGGGATATTTGTCTTTTTCTGAAAACCAATTTATTCTCCAAATCAAGATACATCTGGTTTACTGATGGTAGCATTCCAAATCTTTTCGAATGGGTTTTGCTTGACAGGTAAAAACAAACTAATGTACAATTAACATCTCCCATATGCTTAATGTAATACTGAATGTGACTCATAAGTTTTAAAATTTCTGTGACTGAGTTCCTAATGTTGATTACAATGGATTGTAAAAGTGAGAGAAACTAGTTTCCCAAATTAGGGTGTCTATTAACCATTTACTGGAATCTATGACATTTCAGAGTTAAGACAGTAATCAGCCAGAAAGAAATGACTACTGTTGACTCATAAATCCATGAACTCTGAATTAATTACAGTGCCTCAGTTTCCCTATTTTATAAAACAAAATTGTCGCCTGCCTGCATCTCTGGAGTGTTTGGAAAGTCTAGGGAGATAATGGTCTTTGAGTGCTTTGAAAATATAGAATACGTTATAAATGCTAAGGAATAATAATAATAGGAAGTCTTTAATAATAGGGGTCCTCTAATAATACTCAAATGTAACATTACTAACCAGTAGGAACAAGACAGCGCACCTCTGTCTTCTTAACCATTTTGTCTCACGGAAAATTGGTGGCGGGTTCCCGCCTCGTTGCGTCGGCTTGGTCTTGATACCTCGGCGGAGGCGGAGCAGCACCTGGCCTCCCCAGCGAACACTTGTTTTGACTCCGGGATCTCTTGAAAGAACATGCCCACACAATTGATGGAGGAGACAGAGACATCGCAGCTCAATTCCTATGCTCAGGAACATGATTTAAAATTGTCACTTCCCATCTGGTTGGGGAAAGAAGAAAACCCTTTAGGACCCGAGAAAGTTGTGAGGATGCTGGTCTAACCGAGGGCCCAGTGTAGCTACCAAGTCCTGCCACACGATGGCGACAATCCAGCTGGAAACAACTACCTGGGGTGACCCTGACAGTTTCTAGGCGGGGAAGAGCTTAAACACAAAGACGGGATCTTCCAATGAGGGGAAGGGGGGCTGGTTGGGAGTGGAGTGTTTGGATGCTCTCGGAGCGGGGATCTTCGCTTAGCTCTGACTAGGGCTGCCGAGAGAAGCGGACAGCTTCTTTCTCTCTCCCGTGGACTTGAGCTTCACGGAGCTGAAATCTTGGGGGATTTTGTGCAAAAATACCGGAGAAATTCCAGGTTTGACTCCTCCCTCTGTCCAGAGGGCGGTCAGGTATCTCCTGGACGGGTGACATCCCCGGGATTCCGGCAGGGGGTGTGGGTGCTTCCCGGGGCGGGGCGCACACTCTGGCACAGTGGTGCGCCCTTCGCGGCCCTGGACCCGGCCGGCCCCAGCCCTGGGATCCCGGCGCCTTTGGGGTTCTGAACCCTGGACCTGACCCTGCAGACTGCTGGGCTCTGAGGCTCTGCCTCGGGGTAGCAGCCACTAAGCCGCGCCCACCTCACGTGCCAGGGGAAGGTCAGCTGAGAGGACTTGGGGAAAGGGGGCCGCTGGATTTTGTTTTATTTTGAATGTAAGGAACCACCACACCCAAGCTTGCCTCGGGCTGGAGTAAATTTGCTTTAAAACAAAGAGGTGTTAGGAAACACGCTGATTGCCATCAGCTCCTAGTGTTCATGGACCCTCTTTGGCTGCAGCACCCGGGCCTTGCTGGGCCTGACGTCTATTCCCACGCCTTGGCTTGACTGGCCAGCAGATCTGAGCTCCTCCAGCTGGGGCCTTGGGGACCCTGGGAAACCTGAATAGCCAGGTCACTGGCCTCAGCTGGTCCCTGATCTGCCCACCTTTCTGCGGTATGGGCTGGGGTAGTGATTGAAGCATTGATTAAGCATGTGCCAGATATGATTATCCCATTGAAGCTTCACACACCATTATTATCTCCATTTTACAGATAAGGAAACCAAGGCTTTCAGGCAATGAGTAATTTGCCCAAGGTCATACAACTCATAAATGGTGGGACTGGGATTTGAACCCAGATCTGTAATCTCCAAAGCACAAGGCTGTACTACTTCCTTAGGCAGCTCCTGCAGCAATACTGAGACAACTGGGCCGAGTATAAAGAAATACTTGATGCTGTGAATGTCCGACCAAAGATATTGAGGACTGCTCTGCCTTTAAATGTGGGCTATAGAACTGGGCTTGTTTAGCTTACCTGCCTGCCTTCCTGCAACAAATGTTTGAGTGCATATTATATACTAGGGGCTTTTTTCTAGGCACTGGGACATAAGAAACAAAACCGATCACCTACTAGTCATGTGACCTTAGGCAAGTCACTTTATGTGCTTGTTATTAAGCTATTGCCTCTCATCTCCACCCACCTTCTATATTTGCTTTGAGATACTGGGCCTGGTACTCTGTAAATTTCTTTCTCCTTTGCCCACTGTTCCTTATTAAGCTCTGCCAAAAGGGGCACTAGAAGATTCAAGACAGGATGAGGGAGAAGGGCACACTCCTTTCTGTTGTTTTGCTAGCCCTGCCACGCTTTACCCCGCCATCAGCAGTAGGTTCTGGCCTCCAGTTTCCTAAGGTGCTCTCAGACCAGTAACATCATGTCCCCCAAATGGATCCGCACCAGAGCCGCAATGGCCCCTGCCCTATAATCTGAGCTCCAGCTCTGGGGACCCCTCCTCTGTACTTGTGGGAAACTGGCTTACTTGTTCTTTACTGTAAATGTGACACCTGTTCTATTGTAGATGCTGCTGTTGTTAGATGTTGCAGTTGTTCCCTATAATAGATGATGTTGCAGTTCGAATAGAAAACAGCTGCTCCGTAGCTTCCCAGTAAATGCAATGATCTAGGGTCGAGGCTCTCAGTTCCAGAAGCTGTGAGTCCCCTGGTCCCATCTTTATCCCCTCTCTTGTGTCTCTCTCTCTGTCCCTTTATTTTGTAAAGTTCTGCGTTGCCTTCCCTTCAAGCCAACCCATTGTGAACTGATTGTAGCATGTACTCCTAGGTTTTTATGAACCCAACCTCTTCCCTTTGTTTCCCCAGCCTTGGGGCAGTAGCTGCTTTTTCATTACTATCTGTGTTACCTCAGTATTACTTTTTTCAGCCTAGCTCTCTAGTATGTTTAATGAGTGGAGAGCTGATGAATATTGAACTACTCTTCAGAAAAGCAAAAACAAAAAACCTGATTTGCGGTATTTGCCAATTTCCTTAATGTAAATAATTACACTGTGGACCATGTTAAACTACCAACATGGAGTTATTGAACGTCATGACCTGGTATGAGCAGTTCCAGCATACAGCTGCTGGCAACCAGTCCCCTATATTAAATTCTCTCTGTTGAACATTGAAGTATCTAGTTTAGTTTTGTGTTTTCACAAGTGAACCTTGTCTGATGACGCTTAAACTCTGAGTTTTTTGTTTTTTTGGTTTTTTTTTTTTTCTATAAATGAAACTATCACCATGTCTTCTTGTCTAACTCATAGGGTTGTTAGAATGATGAGAGACAATACAAATAAAACACTGAAAACTGCTTTTATAATTTGGGGACTCTAACAGTTCTTGAAAATTTCGCTGGAAGGATATAAAACCAGGATAATATAGGCAAAGTATTTTAATGACTTCTCACAGAGATGTTCTAGGTGCTTTTGGAAACCAGAGTGACCTCAAACCAGAAGAGGATCTTGATGAGTGATAATCAGGTGAGTGGCCAGGTCAGAAACTGGATTATGATGTCACAATGTACATGTGTAAATTGCTTTGTTCTTCAAGGATGCCAGGACTGAAGTTTGTGCAAACTTAAGAAAGCACAGTAACTTAAAAAGCAAAAAATTTATATTGTTCAACCAGTACCACGTGTGTGGGGCAAGGCTGAAATTTTAGACATTCCCCTGTTCAGTTGTACAAAGGAAAGGAAACTTTGGTTCTATATAACTGGCCCAATTATCCCCTCCAGCTCCCAACTTAGTGAGTAGTGAGAGAAGGGAAAAAAAATCTTTAAAGTTATAGATCAGCAGTATCCCTATTTCTGATCTTTAAATCTCTTTCAGATGACCCAGAGTTTGCACTCATGCTCAGTCCTCATTTCCTTTCCTTACTCTTTTCCAAAATTCTCTTAGGTGTTTTTGAGTTTATATGACTTCATGGCATCAGAGGAGAAAAGACCCTAGATCCACATTATCTCTGGCAGCTTCTTACTGGTCTCCAGCCTTGCACCTGGACTGATTTCATCTAGCTTTTTATGTCTTGCTGGCACCCATACCTGGAGTCTAAGGTCCCAGACCTGTCCTCAGGTTTAAAAAATTTTGACCTACTGAGGCTTCTTTATCCTGACCCCAGATTTTGGCTACTCCATCAGGCCTCAGCCCCTTTGTGTCACCATATGAGAGCACTAGGAACTGTATATGCCCTACACATCACATCAGACTGCTTTTGCCATGGCTGACTTTTCTGAGACCACACCATCACTCCCCTCCTTTTTGGATGTAGTGCAGCCAAAAGCTGTGCTCCTTCTAGAGGTTGCAGAATCTCAGACCATGCTGGGAAATGGGGCCACCAGATCCAATGCCTAATTGGATTTCTCTACAGACTCCTCACCTTGAGGTTCAGCCAAAGAAGGTGGGCTAAAACCCCAGCTTTGGCACCTGATAGCACCTACCTCCCTCTGGACCCACCTCTGTCTCTCCTATCCCGTACTTCTACCTCTTCAGAATGAAGAACACTTACCATAGTCTCCTTCCCAGGTGGCACCAAGCCTCTACAACATGGAAGAAACATTGGTCTGGGTTGATAGGGGAGCCTAAGAACTAGGAAGTATGAATTACAGAGACTAAAAACACATTGGTTTAATACTTTCAAAATTTCTTCATTTATAGATGAACTTCAACACAATGATCAACAAAAATAAAATATAGTGACAGTTCTGATCAGTACTCTATCAACAATAAAATGTAGTTTTATAATTTAAAAAAGACCCTTGATTCCTCTGATTAATGCAATGCACGCTCATTGTAAAACCAATAAACATAAAGGGAGGTGAGTACATCAGTTTTCCAGGTTTGGCCAAAGGCCCCCTGCCCAGTCCATTGCTCATAGTCCAGAAGAGCTTATAATGAGATTCTTCCGTCGGAGGGTGCCAGGGTCTGTTCAAGGGGCTGAGTGGTCCCTTCTATGCCACAGGAATGAGCCCTCTTCATTTGGTAAGTCTAAGACCAGCAAGGATATTTTCCTTGGGTTTGGGTACTATGAGCTAGAAAGGTAATGTAGCCCAGTGACCAGCCTGGAATGGGAAATGTGTTTAAGGGTTAGGGAAGTCAGGATGCAAGGCACAGTTTGAAACGTGTTTCCTGGAGCCAATCTGGATTAGATTTCCAATTCGGCTTTTTCTGACATGCCCTTCTTTACGAGTACACATACACTGATTAGTTTGGGTAAATTCCAGTGTTTGATAACACTTATAGAATGGGGTGATGATACAAGCCTTGTGGTGTCCCTTCTCAGTTGCAGTATGCTAGAGGCGGGAGGGGTTGCTGGGCCCTGACCGAAAAGTACTTTAACAAGCATGTCAGTGTTCTCTTCCATGATCACATTTGCTCCTCTGACAGCCACATGTGGTGGATAACTACTTGGCAGTCCAGGGCCCTTTTCTTTCTACCAGACTGCCCCTATAAGGAAAGCAGGGAAGAGCCAACTGACTTTCCTTCAGTCTCTTTTCATGGCTGGGGATTCCAGATCAGAGCCGAGGTTGCTAGACCGTACTCTTGTGACTGATAGCAGGAATCAAGCAAGACATCCAAGTTTGCCTTTTCTGGTTGTTAATCACCCACCTTCCCCACTTTACAGATGAAGAAACGGTGACCCAGAGAGACAAAAGTATTGATCATAGAGGAACCTCAACAGGAAAGCAAAAGAGAGGGCAGGACAAGTTCAGTTTGGGGGCTTAGGAGAAGGGGAGTTAGAGGGAAGGTGGAGATAAGGGACACAACAGCCGATGGCTGTTCCTGGATTGTCACTGTTCAAAGGACAAGCTGAGAGTCAAAACCCAGGCAGCTCCCAGTGAGTGTTGAGTTGGTCACTTTGCAGTATCCCTCACCCTTGTCTGCATTCCCTGCCTGTGGAGTGAGTTGCTATATGGTGTGATGTGGCACTATAGAAACTTTCAGCAAATGACCACTATATTATTTACACAGCACAAGGGCCCAGAATTGACTCCTATTGAGGCCAGTCTTCCAGGGAAGCCAGCTGCTCAAGTCGGTGGACTACAGCGCCACACACCCCCGCTTAGCTGGAGAGGGCAGAACCCTGCGCTGAGTGCTGAGCTTTTATTCACCCTGGGAAGGGGTGGGGGTAGGGGCTCTGCCAATGAGCAACCTTTGTGAGTGGCAAGCAGGTGGGACTGATGAAAATGTAGCGTCTCCCCTGGCTGCCTGCAGTCTCTTGCAAAATAGAAACATTTGGAACACCTGCATGCAAACAAGCTCGAGGAGACACATAACAAGCACCTGCACAGAAACAAGATGGAAGCTGGGGTAGGTGAGGGCCGGGGGATGGCTGCTGAATGTGCCCTTGACTTCCCCAACACTGCCTTCTACTCTGTGCAAGGTCTTATACTTGCTTACTATGAAATTACACAAATGAATAAGAAGTAGTTATTATCTTCAAGAGAGACAGCAAAACATGTATTTCAATAGAGCAGTGAGAGTTCCAGAGCGTGGCTTGGGGCAGGGGATGGGCAAATCTCACCCCTCCTACCTCCAGTCTTTGAAAAGAACAACTTAGTTTTCTCAGTCTTAGGTAAAGTGATAGGCAAAATAAGTTTCAAAACCAACCCCAACCAGATTATCACTCCTAATCTCCAATATAGGACTTCTGAAGCCCAATGCAGTGTGTAAGGGTCTCTGAGGTGGATGTGTAGGAAGTGCCACGGGAACAATAAAGAGAGAGCTCTGTGGGAGACAGAGGGAAAGAGGGGAGATTTAGCATGAGCTCTTAGCCCTACTGGGACAAGGACCTAGCACTCCTTGATATTTGTTGAATGAATGAAGGAAGGAATGAATGGAAAAATGGATGAATGACAAGGTAGTCCCAGCAAAGGAAATAGCATATCGAAGTCATCGAAGTGTAAAGGACACGCTGTGTTTGGGGAACTCTAAGCACTCCACCATGACCAGAGAATCCTGGGGCTCTACGGCTCCTGTAGGTGAGGCAGGACCGAGATCATAAAGAGCCCTCCAAGCTATGTGTTTTCAGAGCCTCTCCCTGTGGGAGCCTTAAGGCTCTCTGCTCTGTTGAACTTGGATGTGGCCCTTGAAATGTGAGTGCTTTGGTCCATGAAATGTGAGCGGAAGTGACATGAGCCTCTTCTAGGCAGAAGTCATAAGAGCCAGCTTGTGGTTGCCATGCTGTCCTTCCCCTGTATCTGCAACTGTGGGAGCAGAGAAGAGAAGACACCTCCATCTGTCCTGCCCCAGAGTGACCATGAGAACAAAGCCAAAGGAGAGCTCTTAGAGGTAAATGACCTTTCCTGATAACTTCACTTAGTAAACCTGAATTTACATATTTCCGAGTCCTTTACCAAGGAAGTTCTAATTAAAAAGAGAAAAAGCTACCATCTCGGAACTAGAAAAGCTTCAAATAACAAATAGAAATGTAATAGGTAGATTAGTTGCTTTTGTTAATCTATTTTTTTTTAAATACTTCGTTTTCAAGACTGTAAATATCACAGCTTAGGTCCATCTTCAAAGCAATGATGCAGAAATAATAGAGAACTATCTTAAAGGCTTTCTGTCCATTCACCAAGCGAATTAAGATTAAATTAGGCAACAATGGTCAAGGTGGCAGCTGTGGTAGGAGTCATATTAGGGATCAAAAATCTCTGGGCTTTGTTCAAGAAATGAAGAAAAGGAAACTGAGATCAAGCTAACTAAAATGTAGTTCCTTAACCATGGCATTTAGTATTTAGGTTTCTTAAACCCACAGATGATTTTTGCCAGCCTCAGGATTTGCCTAGGGTGTCAAAAATAGGATCATCCAATTAAATTGTAAAGAATAAAAGGAAGGGAAGCAGATGTGGCTCAAGTGATAAAAGGCTTCTGCCTACCATATGAGAGGACCTGGGTTTGATCTCTGGGTCCTCCTGGTGAAAAAGAAGAAGAGAAAGCATGCCTGTGCAGCGAGCCAGTGCCTGTGTGGTAAGCTGAGTGCCTGTGTGGATGCCCGCGTGGTGAGCCAGTGCCTGCATGGCGAGCCAGTGCCTGTGCAAGTGAGTCACGCAGCAAGATGATGATGCAACAAAAGAGACGAAGGGGAGTCAAGGTGCAGTGTAGCAGAGAGCAGGAACTGAGGTGGCACAGCTAACAGGGAACCTCTCTCCACATCAGAGCTCCCCAGGATTGAATCCCCATGAATCCTAGAGGAGAAAGATGAGAGGAGAAGATGAAAAGAGAAATAGATACAGAATGACAAGAATGCAAGTGGACATAGAAGAACACAGTGAATGGAGAGAGAGAGAAGACAATGGGGTGCAGTGGGGAAGAGGAGAGAAATAAATAAAAATAAATCTTAAAAAAAAAAAGAAATAGCTCAGAAGATCACAGCAAATGGACACAGCAAAAACAGCAGGATAAGGAGGGGAAGGTGGAGGGGAAAAGGGAGGGGAAGGAAAAAAAGAAGAAAGTCCCTTTAGAGCTAAAACAGGGAAGTTGACATGCCGTATGATGAGAAAAGACTTGCACAGCTGTGTGAAAGGCCAGAGGGCCACAGGCCCTAGAGGAAAAACAGACACTAAAATTTATAGTTAGAAAGTATATCCTGTAAGAGAAAGTGCAAGAATACCCGTCCTGGGAAGAGGGAAGGAATTAGTCAGCTCTAGGACACTTGCCCAGGACTCATCCATTCCTTTGTATCATTTTTGAACACCTTATTCATGAATCATAATATTCAGTTGAGTTAAAATAGAACCACTGACAACAGCGGCAAGGAAAAGATCCATAAACCTGAGAACTAGAGAAAAAAATGATGAAAATACAAGGGACGACTAAACACGAATATCCCCCACCCCCTCTAAGAAACCAGAATGTTATATTTCCAAGTGAACTTATCATTTGTTAACAAAGTCAATCCTAACTCCTTGGAAGCATTTGCCATTCATGTGAAAGATTCTACCGTCGCATCCAAACGTTTTGGGAACTCTTTCTGGAAGAGCCCTCAGATGCTGAGGCACTTGCTTTTGACCACCAAATGGTTGCAAACCTTCATTCATTGGAGTGAACTTGAGTTAGTAACGGTGGGACCTTATGCTGTCAACTTACTAAGCAGAGCTACACTGCCCAGAATTCCCTTTCCTAGTGCAGTGATAGGTTAACGTTGGTCATGACAGAAATTTGTGCAAGATTTGGAAGGTGGAATTGATCCGCAGCATTATGCTTTGAAGGCTGGTGAGGAGTGTTGGGAGCTGCTTAGCTTGCCACTTCCGGGCTTCCTTTGTTATGTGTGGCAGCTCACAGCTCCTTCAGCTCTCTCTACCCTGCCTGCTACAGCCTCTCTGAGTCCTAGGCCAGACTCCAGACCCTGGTGCAGCTCCCTGGAAAAGGGTGGCAGCTTCTTCTGCAGGTCACGGACATGGCCAAGCATGGAGGCAGTGAGCGACCCCTGTGGGTTTGTTTGTCCTCACTCTCCCCCACTTTATGTAAGCATCTCTGGTCTTCAGAGAGTTCAGGTCCATACCAGAGGCAGAGCTAATGGTCATCTATAAAAATCTTCACCAGCTCCCACAGTTGTGTCAAATCTAATCCATAAAATAGATACCTTGTTCTCTATCACAAGTTTGAAAAATAAGACAGATGAACAGTCTGACTAAATACTGTTTGGGTCCAAAAATTTAGCATCCCCAAAAGGAAAACCAATATATATCGTGTTTAGTTCATAAACCAGATCTGAAGTTCATTCCCAAAAAGGAGCTCCATAATTATTTTGAATGAGGACTATCTGGAAGGACAATACTTATTTGGACACGCTATGCAATGTTAGTTTTTAAAAAAAAACCCTATTTTATTTCCTGCAGTCCCTCTCTTCCATACACTGATTTATAGAAGGACAACACACAGTAAATGGCAGCACACAGTGAAACAGAGAATGCAATCAAGTAACAAATTTTGGCTCTGACCTGTGTAGAATCCCAGGAAGGGGGCTGTGAATGAGTCAGGAAGTTCAGAGAGCTCGTGGGATGTGATGGAGAGATAGACAGGGAATGAAATTTTAGATAGGGGAATCAGTGTCAGTCAAAGCACAGAGGCCATGTGGAGCAAGGGAGGTAAAACTACTGAATGATGCCTGAGTGAGCATGATTTGGAGAGTAAAATTCATCACTGGCCTTCCCCCACTGACAGAATCAAAAGCAAACCTTGTCTGAACTCTGGTATCTTCTATATCCTCTATATCTAGGGTCTGTGGCCCTCTGGCCTCCCACACAGCTGTGCAAATCTTTTTCTCCAGCCTCATTTCCCCTACCCTATCCCTAAACATGTCTTCCAATCATATTTTTAAAAAAACTTGAAAAAAGGTAGGAAAGAGGGGGATAAAGGAGGGAAGGAGGGAGCTAGTAAGGGAGGAAGAGAAAAGAGAGGGAAAAAAAGAAAAACAGAGATGGAGGGAAGAGGGAGAGTGTTTCAGTTTTGTTAAAGGCTGCCAATGCAAAATACCAGAAATGGGTTGGCTTTTATAATAGGAATTTATTAGGGTAAAAGTTTACGGTTCCGAGGCTGTGAAAATGTCCAAATCAAGGCATCAGAGATGCTGTCCCACCAAAGGTTGGCCACAGGTGATCCTGGACTCATGCCACCATGGCGGCTGGTCTCTGCCTTCCCTACAGGTTCACTTTACCCTGGAGCTCTGCTGTGGGCGATCAGGCATATGGCTCCTCTCTTTCAGTCTCTCAAGGGCCTCTTTCTGTGCCCCTGTGCTTCACTGATTCCAGCCTCTTGGGGTTTCTCTGTGTTCTTCGCTTTTTTGTGTTTCTGCAGCTGCTGGCAATCCTGGAGTCTTCTCTCACATGGCAGGGTAAACTGGTGCTTTCCTCTCTCCTCTCCTCATTTTATATAGGACTCCAGTAAAGGATTAAGACACACCCTGGGTCCCACAGTCTAATGAAAGGTCCTTAACTGAAGCAATCTAATCAAAATTGATCTAATCAGAAGGTCCCTTCACTGGGTCTAATCAAAAGGGCCCATCCACATTGGGTTTATAGGCATAGGAGCAGTTTGTTTTAAGAAGAGAATTTTCTGGGGTCCGCAAAAGATTCAAACCAACATAGAGAAAGAGACAGAGAGAAGGAAGATAATGAGAGGGAGAAAGAGAGAAAGAAACTGAGTGCCCTGGCATAGACTGGTCCAATCTTCTGTGGCTGGGGGAAGGATCTCAAAGTATAAACAGGGCTATTAGGGGTAGATCCTGATTGGGAAGAGGAACCGTTAATTGACATATTATGAGATGGACAAATACCTTAAAATGTTTGGTTTTTTGGAAGTATTGGGGCTGGAGAGTTAACTCACGACCTTGTATGTGAGAAGCTGGTGTTCAACCATGGAGCCACATCAGCTCCCCTGAGTTGGTTTTTTATTTTTCCATTTGTTTGCTTGTTGTCTGTTTTTTTTTTTTGTTGTTTGTTTATTTAGGACACACCATGAACTGAACCTGGGACCTCCTGGGTGGGAAGCAAGCGCTCAACTACTTGGGCCACATCAGCTACCCCCTAAAAGATTTTCATTAGAAGAACTGAAAACTATATCTGGAATTTTTTTTTTAGGCTTTAAAAAAAAAAATTTTTTTTAAATTTCTCTCCCCTCCCCCCCTCCAGTTGTCTGTTCTCTGTGTCCATTTGTTCCGTGTTCTTCTTTTTGTCCACTTCTGTTCTTGGCAATGGCACGGGAATCTGTGTTTCTTTTTGTTGCATCATCTTGCTGTGTCAACTCTCTGTGTGTGCGGCACCGTTCCTGGGCAGGCTGCGCTTTCTTTAGTGCTGGGCGGCCCTCCTTACGGGGTGCACTCCTTGTGCGTGGGGCTCCCCTACGCATGGGGCACCTCTGCATAGCAGGGCACTCCTTGCGCGCATCAGGACTGCATGTGGGCCAGCTCCACACGAGTCAAGGAGGCCCTGGGTTTGAACCGCAGACCTCCTATGTGGTAGATGGACGCCCTATCTACTGGACCAAGTCTGCTTCCCTACACCTGGAATTTTGAGGCTAAAATGTAGTTGTTGAGCTTGGCAAGAGCAGCTCTGTGGAATGGTATCAACTGAAGTCAGATTGCAGTGGGCTGAGAGGTGGAGGAAGGGAAGTGAGGATAGTGCATAGAGACAACCTTCAAAAAATTCCAGGGAAGCGGACTTGGCCCAATGGATAGGGCGTCCATCTACCACATGGGAGGTCAGCAGTTCAAAGCCCGGGCCTCCTTGACCCATGTGGAGCTGGTCCACGGGCAGTGCTGATGTGCACAAGGAGTGCCGTGCCACGCAGGGGTGCCCCCCGCCTAGGGGATCCCCACGCACAAGGAGTGCGCTCCGTAAGGAGAGCCGCCCAGCATGAAAGAAAGTTCAGCCTGCCCAAGAATGGCGCCGCACACACAGAGAGCTAACACAACAAGATGACACAACAAAAAGAAACACAGATTCCCATGACGCTGATAACAACAGAAGCGGACAAAGAAGAACACGCAGCAAATGGACACAGAGAACAAACAACTGGGGGGGAAGGAGGGAGAAATAAATAAAAATAAAAATTTTTAAAAAAAGAAAGAAAGAAAAAAGAAGGTATATTAAAAAAAAAAGAAATTCCACAGTGAAGGACACTGGAGAGAGATGGTATTGAAGGTATTGGTTGTTAGTTTGTTGGTTTGTTTTTTCTTTTTTTTTTTTTAGCCTTCCAAGAATTGAACATATATATATATGCTAATTGGAAAGAGTCTGTAAAGTGGGCATAACAGTAAAGTGGGCATCTTGCTGAAGATCCCACCCTGAAGATTTGGGTTCGGCAGGTTGAGGGTGGAGCCTAGGCAGGGATGGCTACATAATTTGTGGGGCCTAAGTGCAAAGTGAAAATGCAGGGCCCTTTGTTCAAAAAGCAGGAAAAATGCTTTTTCCTTTCTCCTGTTTTCTGTTCTCCTGTTTACTATTCAATGTCTCACTCCCTAGGGCATGGGAATACTTACAGGATAAGTGCAGGCCCTCATAGGTGCTGTGACAGTTTGAGATTGTTTATGAATCCCAAAAAGGGAAAGATTATGTTTGTAAACAATAGTCTTCTGGGTGTGATACCCTTTGATTATATTGGATTCAGTTGAGGGGCCCTTGATTAAATTACCTGTTAAGATTAGGGCTTTGGTTCAACCACATCAGTTAAAATGTGACTCAGGTTGAATCTCCGCCCCCTTGGTGGGCCGATATAAATGGACACTCAATCAAGAAGACACATGGATAGAGAGACAGCTGTCATTTTTGATCCTGGGGCCCTGGAAAAAGAGATGAGTCATTTGCCTAACAGTCAGTAGCTGACATTGGGAAGAGCCAAGAGTGATATAGGGAGTCCTGAGAGACAAGCCCTATGCCAGCCTAAGCTGAGACTGGGAAGAAGCTGGGCCCATGGAGCCTCGAGAGGAAGAGGAAGCCCAGGAAAGAGAGACCAGACAGTGATCGGCAACCATCTTGCTTCAACACGTGGCAACTGACTTTGGTGAGAAAGCAACTTTGAGTTGGACTTTTTAAGGCCCGGTAACTGTAAGCTTCTACGCCAAATAAATACCCTCTATAAAGGCCAAAAGATTTCTGGTACTTTGCATCAGCACCCCTTTGGCTGACTAATACAGGTTCCAGGGTCCTGCACCTGAAAACTCACTCAACATTGTCAGTTGAGAGGAAAAGGCAACAATGAGATTCTACGCTCATTCACCAGAATGGCTAAAATTAAAAAGACTAACGATACCAAGTGTTGGCAGGGATTGTTGGGAGTGTAAATTGGTTCAACCACTTTGGAAAACTTTGGCAGTAACTACTAAACCTAAACCTATTCTGTGACTCAGTCATTAAACTCCTTATAATTATACATATTCATCAAATGAAATTTCTACGAATGCATAGCAGCTTTATTCACAATAGCCCAAAGTTGGAAACCATCAAATGTTCATCATCAGAACAATATTATTAGAATACAACTCAGCTAAAAATAACCAAACTGCTCATAATATCATTCAAGGGATGATTCTCACAGTCACTATACTAAGCAAAATAAGCCAGATGCAAAAAAGTTCAAACTGCATAATTTCATTTATATGAAGTTTGAGAATAAGAAAAAACTACTTGGTTATGACAGAATCAGAATAGTGTATATGTCTTGAGGGATATAAGCTGGAAAGGAACACAAGGAAATCTTCAGAAATGTTGGAAATGTTCTGTGTCTTGGTCTGATAGGTTGTTATAGGTATACACTTAAATTCTTCAAGGTGAACACTTAAGATCTGTATACTTTACTATATGTAGATTATACCTAAGTAATAAAAATAAATAAAATAAGATACTCCTCTGCTGCAATGAAGCTGGAAGTGCTGAAGATTCTGAAAGAAAATGGTCCAAAGGAAGATTCCAGTGATGTTGAATTAGATGTTCAGTTTACTGATATATCTCAGGGGTCATCAATAATGGGACTGTGTAGGATGCTATCCAGTTCCTAGGATCTCTGAGGCTGAATGACGTGTAACTCCTTGAACTTGCTCATTATGCAACATCCTGCATGCTGATCCCTGACTTCAGCAGAAGATGGGTGAATGGGGGGAGGAGAGTGGAGGTGCGTAGGAACAAGGGGGTCTTTCCCGGGTACTAGATGGTGGCCCAAAAGTGGTAATAATACTCTTCTTTCATTTTTCCTCCCAGTCTTGAGCAATGAAAGAACATCAGAGGTAAGTGGGGGCGTCTGGGGTCCTGAATGTGAGCATGTTAGAATTTGAGGTCTGGGCACCTTTTTCATGAGAGTTGAATGCACCCGTCAATTCTGTGCTTCTTCAGCTCAAGTCCTACTCATGTGCTAGGAGGTGAATGGAGTCCATGAAGACTTGATCAGAAGATTTGCTAAACATATGAGGTGAATTAAAGATTCAAATAAAATATCCATATAAAGAAATATCAATTAATATTTAATGCAGAGTAAAGATAGAGTTAAATTTCCCCTTTACTTTATGTCTCCGTTTTTTAAACCCCAGGGGTCACTGGGATAGGAATTGGGAATTGGAAGTGGGGATGAGGGAAGAGGGCAGCAGAGGAATTCTTACTATTTTCTTTTCTGCACTACTGAAATGCTAATGTTTCCTACGGCCTGGAGATGACCAAGTCCTTCTTTGATACAAAAACTAAATTCTACATCTTCAGAGGGAAGTGGAGGATTGGGAAAATTATGGGAATCTTCCATGAAATATGTCTATACCATGCAGGGTATTTTAGGCAAGGGGTGGGGGCTGCTTTGCTGGTCAGTAAGATTCCTGAAATGTGTGTAGTACCTTCCATGAGCCTACAGAGTTTCACAGACTCAGGCTCTGGTTTTCTCCCTGGATTTTTTTTTTCTTCCCAGAATAATTTAGAATGAGAAAAATTTTAAAATGTCACCAGGCCTAGGCTATATCCCTCCTTTGTAAGTGGGGAATTGGTTTCAGCCAGTCATGAAGGTAGAGAAGAACATGAATGTTTCCTTTGAGAAGCAATATTAGCCTTAGGTTTGCTTCCAGCATGTGTTTTGGTTTTTTTCCCAGCGGTTTCAGTGAGGAATAGCATGTCTCAGAGGTGAAAATAAAAAAGCATTTGAGTTCTACAAAATAACAGTGAATTGGAAACTACATAGTTAGCCTTTTTGCTATAAACATTTTAAAGAAATAATTCAAGTGTTTTGTTTTTTCTCTCATTAAAAAAATGTGGTTTTATATACACATATACCCTAAGGGGCAGGGGATGTTCAAAACAAGATGTTTCTCATTCCATTTGTTTCAAGCAATAACTCAGAGGCTCTGGAGAAAATAAACCATACATAAATAGTAGAAAACAGACTGCATCTTGTTGCTATGGCAATGCCCTACTTATATCACATTAAGCTGATTCATGTCTTTTCTCACCTCACTGTTAATAAATTATAGTGGCTGATGAGAATTAAGCTGTCTAGAAGAGTTGGCTTGGACAAGTTGCATATTAATTTGTTATCCAATCCTGGAAATTCGCACCCCCCCCCACATACACTTTTAAAGGGAGAAGCTATCTTTTGTCTAAAAAATGATTTTTAAAAATTAGTTTTATTGTCTAAAAAATATGAATTGGATTCTCAGGCTTAGTTAGTGGTCACTTCCTGGCTGCTTTGTAAGGTTTTTGCCATTCATGGAAGGGAAAACTGCACATGAGCAAATGAACTTGGAAAGTTTCCTTGTTTCTTTTATTGCTTACTTATCTTCACAAGTATGTGTTTAAGGATTTGGAATATCCCTCTACTCTTTTCAGCTGCTTTAATTCATATATAACTACCTACAAAAAGAAGGTAGCAAAGTTAAGACAGGTTACAAATTGGGTTAAAAATAGATATCATACCAGAGAAAATATTGATAATACAACAAAAGACAATGGGCTAATTTAATTAGTACACAAAAACAAAACAAAACCCAAAAAACTCAGATCAATTACAAACAAAAGAAAAACACAAAACAAACATGCAGATGGATAGCCCACTAGAATAGTCAAAGAATATGAAATGTCAGTTCAAAGAGAGACCAATGGTCAACAAATCCATGAAAATATATTCAATTTCAATCACTATTAGAGATTATAAAAGCAACAAGATTTTTGCTTTTTTGAGGAAAAATTAAATGAGGAAACATTTAAAAGTACAATTATAGAGGATGGGGGTAATAGGCACTCTCAGACAATGTTTATAGTAATATAATTTGGCATAACTTTCATGAAAGTTAAAGTAACTGTACTTATAAAAAATTTAAATACATATACCCTTTGACCCCACAGTTCTACTTCAATGAATTTATTTATGAATGTACTCATATAAGTCATTAAAAATGTTTTTATAAGGATGTTCATTACAATATTGATAATAGTAGCAAAAAAATTAGACAGAACTTACATATCCACCAGTGGATGACTAGTAATTAAAATTAATTAATTCATACAATAAAATACTACGCAGCTGTTAATGAAAAGGAAGAACATCCAGTTACAAAAGGTGTTAAGACTATAACAAGTGGTATAAGAATGTTCTCTCAGCCTCCTCTTGACATAGAGGTGCAATGGACACAACCAATCCAATGTCCACATAGAAGAGGTGGCATTGGATTGGGAAAAGTGGACATGGTGGACGATGGGTATGGGGAAAGGCAGGAAGAGATGAGAGGTGGAGGCGTCTTTGGGACATGGAGCTGCCCTGGATGGTGCTTCAGAGGTAATCACCGGACATTGTAAATCCTCACAGGGCCCACTGGATGGAATGGAGGAGAGTATGGGCCATGATGTGGACCATTGTCTATGAGGTGCAGAGGTGCCCAAAGATGTACTTACCAAATCCAATGGATGTGTCATGATGATGGGAACGAGTGTTGTTGGGGGGGGGGAGAGGGGGGGTGGGGGGTGGGGTTGAATGGGACCTCACATATATATTTTTAATGTAATATTATTACAAAGTCAATTAAAAAAAAAAAGAATGTTCTCTCATGAACTATAACAAATGTATAATATTAATACAGGATGTTAATAATCAAGCGGTCTGTGGCAGGGGGGATACTCAAAATATAAGCTATGGGCTATAGTTATTAGTAATATTTTGACGATGCTCTTTCATGGTTTGTAACAAATGTTTCACAACAATGCAAGGGTTGGTGGTGGGTGATATATGGGAGCCTGGTATGATAATATGTGTATTTGCTTTGTAAGTTCACAATTTCTACTACATACTTATTGTTTATGTATGTTCATGTTCAATAAAATTTTATTTACAAAAAACAACAAAAAAAGAATATAACAAGTGGGACTTCTTGTCAATGAAGATGGTGTCATTAGACACTCTGCTGTGTAGTTACCCCAGAGAATCTTTGAACAACTAGCAAAAACTGATACGGCTATCTTTTTCAAAACTCCAGAAACAGTTAAAATATTATAATAACTGAGCGAGTTCCATAAAACAACAACAGAGCTTTAAAAATGGGAGAAGAAGCATGTGGTGCACTTTCTGGACCTTCCTCTTCCCTCTCCCCAGTGAGGTGTGGAGCCAGCCTATGCTCCCATCGTGGGTACATGCCCCGGTTCCAGAGGGAGCAGGGTAACCCCTATGCACATACAGTGATGCATGTATGTAGATGCCAATCTATCAGGTGACTAACTGAAAGACAGAACCAAAAAACTAAACTCTGGTTCACCCTCCCAGAACTTACTTGGTAGATAGAAGTAGCTTGTAGACAGCTATAGCAGTGTAAAAAACAATTATGTTAAAGGTAGCTGGAGTAAAGGACTACTGGCTTAAAGATATATAATAGAGCACCCAGGAAGGTGGAAGTCTATTTCATAGGAAGTAGAGAGGACAATCCCATTCCTCTAAAGAGGGGAATAAAAAAGCAGGCATTTCCATTAAAGCAGGCATTAATGGAAAAATTGAGAGACAAAAAATGTGTAAGACTTGCATAGACCAAAAAGCAATATGACAGAATAAAGTCCTGCATAATTAGAAGTTACTTTAAATGTAAATATATTAAACTTTACAGTCAAAGGCAGAGATAGGCAGAATGGATGACAAAAGCATGACCCAAATATATGCTATTTACAAGAGACTCACCTTAAGTACAAAGATACAAGGGTGTTGGAAATGAAAGGATGGAAGAAAATATACCATGAAAATAGTAACCAAAAGAAAGCTGGAGTAGCGACATGAATATCAGATAAAATAGACTTTAAGTCAAAAACTATTATGAGTGACAAAGAAGGTCATTTTATACCCAATATAAAGGGACCAATTCATCAAGAGAACATATCCATTTTTTTAAAAGATTTATTTATTTATTTATTTCTCCCCGCCCCCCCCACCCCGGTTGTCTATTCTCTGTGTCTATTTGCTGCATCTTCTTTGTCCACTTCTGTTGTTGTCAGCAGCACTAGACTCTGTGTTTCTTTTTGTTGCATCATCTTGTTGTGTCAGCTCTCCGTGTGTGTGGCACCATTCCTGGGCAGGCTGTACTTTCTTTCGCGCTGGGTGGATCTCCTTATGGGGCGCACTCCTTGCGTGTGGGGCTCCCCTATGGGGGGGACACCCCTGCGTGGCATGGCACTCCTTGCGCGCATCAGCACTACACATGGGCCAGCTCCACATGGGTCAAGGAGGCCCAGGGTTTGAACTGTGGACCTCCCATGTGGTAGACGCACACCCTAACCACTGGGCCAAGCAAAAACATATCCATTATTGAAAGTGTTGTATTGAGTTCAGATTTATCAATATTTATTTTACATATTTTGGAATTTTGGCATTAGGTGCATGTATATTTATAATTATTATGTATTCACTTAGGTAGAGACTAGGGAAATGTCCAGGTCAAGGCATCATTAAGGTAATGCTTTCTTCCTAAAGACTGGCTGCCAGCAATCCTTGGCTTCTCTGCCATATCGCAATGGACATAGCAGTGTCTGCTGGTCTCTTCCTTCTCTTCTGAGTGTCACTGATTTCAGTTTCTTTTCTCTGTGGTTTCTCTTTCTTTCTCTCTCTGTTTCTTACTCTCTTTCTCTCTGTATTCATTCTTTTATAAAGGACACGAGTAATAGGATTAAGTTCTATCCTGAATGAGGTGAGTTAACACTTTAACCGAAGTAGCCTCATCGAAGGCTCCTACTTACAGTGGGTTCACACCCACAGGAATGGATTAGATTTAAGAACATGTTTTTCTTGGGGTATATACAGCTTCAGATCACCAAACTCAACTCTCTGGACACCAAAAAAGACATGTTTCTTCACATGCAGAATACATTCATTCCCTCACAAAGTACCAAAAGCCTTAAGTCATTTCAGTAACAATTCTAAGTACACAGTATCATCAAAATAATTTATAGGTGTAGTCTCACCTTGGGCAAAATTCCCCTCTATTTATGGACCTGTGAAATCTGGATAACAAGTAATCTGCTTTCAATATGGTAATACAAAGGAGGTACTTGCATAGGATAAAATTCCTATTTCCATAGGAAAAAATTGGAAGAAATACAAGGGGTCACAGATCCCTGTAGGGCATACTCTATTATATTTCAAGATCTGAGAGTCATTGACAGAGTGATGTTTTGTCCTCCTGGCCTGATGGAGCAGCAGCCCCATCTTTTCTAGGTGCTTGCACAGTGGCCATGCTCACCCCAAACACTGGGTGAAGACTCCACCTCTGAGAAAACTGGGGTGACCACCAGATTCTCCACAACCCCCAGGGAATAGGCTCCAACCTCTGAGAACACTGGAGTGGTAGCATCTTCCTGAACAATGGGGTAGAAGGCTGGCTCTCTCCAAACTCTGTGGCATAATCACCTTTATACATGAGAGGGTCTGCTCTCTTGGCCTGAGAAAATATTTCAGTCCTGATCTCAACTTCAATGTTTTGCTCTTAGAGTGCTTTTTTCCCCTCCAACCTGTTCCTTTTCTGTCCCTTTTAGTCCAGGCTGGCAGTTGTTCCATTCATACAAATCTTGCAAAAAACTTGTCAGTTTTGTATATAGTACACAGGGGTCCAAACCATAAGATGAAAGAACTTTCCATAAATCCTTTCTGGATAAATTTATTTCCAAATTGCACTGAAATGGCTGAGTGGTTCCTTGTTCAGTTAAACCCTCACAATGAGCACTATTTTCTAGTGTTTCACTTTCCAGAAGCTCAGAATTTTCCAAACCATTTGTTTCTGATTACTTTGTGCCCAGGAGTTTGGCTCTCAATTTATCCCTTTCCTCTTGCATTTTACAATAAGCTGCAAGGAGAAACGAGGCTGTGCTTTCCATGCTTAGCTTGGAAAACTTCTTAGATAAATATCCAAGCCCATCAATCTCAAATTCTCTTTTCCATCTGACATCAGAACTCAATCTTGCCAAGTTCTCTACCACTTTAAAACAAGGATCACCTTTGTTTCCAGTTTCCAATGATACCTCTCTGAGTGGGCAAAAAACATGAAGATATTGTGACCAGTGACTATAATGGTTATGAATATTTCTTCCTCATTTTGTTATGTTTGCATACATACTTAAAGTAAATATCTTTATTTTCTTCCCTATCTTACCCCTTATCATATGGCATAAGTTGTATTAGCTTCACATTGTAGTATTAGACAATATCAAGTTTAAGAGTGAATACTACCCAAGGACTTGCACTGTATTCTGGGGAGAGTTAGTGTGCTTCCAGTTGTACACAGTACAGTTAAGTATTGTTAGGAAAAATATGACTGTCATTGTTTAATGTAGAGATTAAGTATGGTTTTAGAGATTAAGTAAGTTGAGAAGGCATGAACTGTGCTGGTTAAGTTCACGTGTCAACTTGGCCAGGTGATGATGTCCAATTGTTTGGTCAAACAAGTACTGGTCTGATTGTTACTATGAGGCTATTTCATTTATTTAAATTATCAGTAGATTGATCGCATCTGTGATTGGTTACGTCTACATTCAACAGAGGAGATTGCCTTCAACACTGAGAGAAGTCTCATTCAATCAGTTGAAGGCTTTTAAAGGAGAAGTCATGATCGCAGCAGTCTGAAGAGAGAATTTCCATCTCTACTTCAGCCTGCCAGCTTCTCCTGGGGAATTCATTGGAAATCTTCATCTTAATTTCCAGGTTGCAGCCTGTCCTATGCAATTTGGACTTGTGCATCCACATAGTCATGTGAGACAATTCTTATTAAAATATAATAATATGTACATATATCTCCTGTCAATTTTGTTTTGCTAGAGAACCCTGACAAGCACAACTAGCAAATCTAATTCTACAGCACATCAAAGAATTATTCACCATGACTAAGTGGGATTTATCCCAGGTATGCAAGGGTGGTTTAACATAAGAAAATGAATTAATGTAATTCACCACACTAATAAACAAAGGACAAAACCCATGTGATCATCTAAACTGACAGAGAAAAGGAATTTGAAAAAATCCAGCAACTTTCCTTGATAAAAATTGAAAACCAGGAATAGAAGGAAACTTGCTCAACATGAAAAAGGGCATATATGAAAACCCCCTGTTAACATGATACATAATAGTGAAAGACTGAAAGCTTTTCTTTTAAGATCAGGAATAAGGGAAGGATGTCCACTGTCACCATTGTTATTCAAATTGTAATGAATGTACTAGCCAGAGCAAATAGGCAAGAAAAAAGAAATGAAAGGCATCCAAACTGGAAAGGAAAAAGTAAAACTTTCACTATTTGTAGGTGACATGATCCTGTATATGGAAAAGCCTGAGAAAGCCACAACAAGGTCTAGTGCAAATAAATGAATTCAGCAAAGTGGTAGGGTACAAGCTTAACATGCAAAAATCAGTAGTGTTTCCATACACTAGTAATGAACAATCTGAAGGAAAAAATCAAGAAAAAAATGTATTTACAATGGCAACTAAAAGAATCAAATATCTAGGAATAAATTTAACCAAGAATGTAAAGGACTTGTACATGGAAAACTACAAAATATTGCTAAAAGGTATCAAAGAACACCTAAATAAATGGGAGGAAAGTCCATGTTCATGGATTTAAATATTAAACATTGTTAAGATGTTAAGCAATTTACAGGTTCAATGCCTCCCTATCAATATTCCAAGAGCAGAAATGGAAAAGCCAATTGTCAAATTTATATGGAAGGGTAAGGTGCCCCAAATTTCCAAATGAACTTGAAAAAGAAGAACAAAGTCTGAGGGTTCATACTTCCCAATTTTAAAACTTATTACAAAGTTATAATAATTAAAACAGCATGGGGAGACGTCTGGGAAGATGATGGACTAGAAAGACAAGAGACTTTCTACTCTTCCAGAAAAATAGCTATAGGACAGGCAGAAACAGCCTGAAAAAAATGTCTTTTAGGTTTTAAGACACTAGGGGAAAGCTGGACACTGCCCAGGAGAGAGAAGGACAAAGAAAAAGAAACTGTGAGTTAAAAGTGGCAACTGCTACTGCTGGCACCCTCCTCCACACTAAAGACACTTTTGAATACACAAGACTTTTGGGCCAGCAGCTACAGACAAAGGGGGCCCCAGGGATCCACCTCCCCAGGAAAGGGGAGAGAGAGGGACACAGCCTAAGGCTGACTCAGCTTTTGACCCACAGATTTGATCTGCTGTATCCCACTAGCCCTTCCAGGCTGGGTGGGACCACATGGTGGTTTGCCCTGGGAGCTGGCATGGGACTAAAGAGATCCAACCCTCTCAATCTTGCTCTTTACTAACTGAGACTGATTGTTGAAGATGCAGAGAGGAGTGGAATAATTTCCTACCTGGGAAAAAGGAAGAGGTAGCCAGCAAAGGTTGAAGAACTGTCTTTGAGAAAGTTTGAATTAAGAGATTCCTAGCCTACAGGCAGAAACCTATGCCGCATCATTCTAGTCCTGTTGCAGCAAACACACTCTGACCAGGCATTGAACTGACAGGGCTGCCAAAGCACACCATCTGCTGACAGACCAATGAAGTGCACATGAGGAAATTAGAAGTAAATAAGGGAAGTGGATGTGGCTCAACTGTTTGAGCTCCTGCCGACTACATGGGAGGTCCCAGTTTGGTTCCTGGTGCTTCCTGGAGAAGATGAGCAAGACAGCAAGCTGGCATGATGGGCAGGTGCAGCAAGGTGATGCAAAAAGATGAGACACAAAGAGGAAGGGCAATGAGAGACACAACAAAGCAAGGAGCTGAGGTGGCTCAAGTGATTAAGTGCCTCTCTCCCACATGCGAGATCCCAAGTTCAGTTCCTGGTACCTCCTTAAAAAAGATGAGCAGACACAGAGAGCACACAACAAATGGACACAGAGAGAAGAAAGCAAGAGCAAACAATTGTGGTGGTGGTGGGGAATAAATAAATAAATGAACAAAAATAAATAAATAAATAAGTAAGAAAGGCTTTTCCCAGCCTTTATAGTATCCCTCCACAAGGCCCTAGGAAGCAGGTCTGTAACCCATTACTGGGTCCATGGCCCAGTTTTGAGCAACTGACAGACAATCCTAAAGACCCAGGTTGAACCAGGAATCTAAGAACAGCCATAACACAAAGGCTACTGCCACTAAATTCTTACAAAAGAGAGAGAAATCGAGCATCTGAGTAAATGCACCACCCTGATCAAATGCCTAGACATTAGCAAAAAAATTATGAATCTTACTAGGAAAATAGAGGGCATGACCCAAGAAAGGGAATATATCAAAGCCACAGAAGAGACTCGGGATTTAAGACAACTAATTAATGAGATGCACACAATTTTCCAAAATTGTATTAATGAGTTGAAAGACACTATGGCTTAAGAGATAAAGACATCAAGAAGACATTGAGGAAGCAGACTTGGCCCAATGGATAGGGCATCCACCTACCACATGGGAGGTCTGTGGTTCAAACCCCGGGCCTCCTTGACCCATGTGGAGCTGGCCCATGTGCAGTGCTGATGTGTGCAAGGAGTGCTGTGCCACCCAGGGGTGTCCCCCACGTAGGGGAGCCCCACGCACAAGGAGCGCACCCTGTAAGGAGAGCTGCCCAGCGCAAAAGAAAGTGCAGCCTGCCTAAGAATGGCGCTGCACACACAGAGAGCTGACACAGCAAGATGATGCAACAAAAAAAAACCACACAGATTCCTGGTGCCACTGATAAGGATAGAAACGGTCACAGAAGAATACACAGCAGATGGACACAGAGAGCAGACAACTGGGGGTGGGGGAAGGGGAGAGAAATAAATAAAAAATAAATCTTAAAAAAAGAAGACATTGAGCGAGCACAAAGAATTGTAAACCTGAATAGAAAAGTAACAGAGTTCATTGGAATGAAAGACATGATAGATGAGATAAAAAACACATTAAAGGCATACAACAGCAGACTCGAAAAGATAGAAGAAAGAATAAATGATACCAAAGACAGAACAGCTAAAATTGAAGAGAGAAAAGAATGGAAAAAATTGAGCAGGGGCTCAGGGAGTTGAATGACAATACAAAACAAAATAACGTAAGTGTCATGGGAGATCCAGATGGAGAAGAGAAGGGAAAAGGGGCAGAAAGAGTATTTGAGGAAATAATAGCTGAAAATTTCCCAACTTTAATGAAGGAAATGAACTTACATGCCCAAGAACTGCAGCATACTCCAATCAGAATAAATCTGAATAGATCTACTCCAAGACATATACTACTCAGAATATCAGATGTGAAAGATAAAGAGAAAATTCTGAGAGCAGCAAGGGAGAAGCAAACTGTCATATACAAGGGGTGCCCAATAAGACTTAGTGTGGATTTTTCATCAGAAACCATGGAGGTGAGAAGACAGTGGTATGATATAATTAGGATATGAAAAGAGAAAAACTGTGAGCTGAGAATTTTTTATCCATCAAAATTATCCTTCAAATATGAAGGTGAATATAAAATAGGCACAAACAGAAACAGGGAATTTGTAAAAAAGAATCCACCCTTGCAGGAAGTATAAAAGGAAGCCTTGGAGCCTGGAAGAAAAAAACAGGAGAGAGAGACTTGAAAGAGAGCATAGAAGAGAAGAATAGCCAAAAGGAAAACTAAAAGAGTAAAAAGACAGATGAAAATAAGATATGACATATAAATCCAAAGAATAAAATGTTGTAAGTAAATAATGTATTTACAGTAATATCATTGAATTTGAATGGATTCAACTTCCCAATTAAAAGATACATGCTGACAAAATGGATAAAAAAACATGAGCCATCCATATTCTGCTTACAAGAGATCACCTTAGACCCAGGGATACAAACTGGCTGAAAGTGAAAGGTTGGAAAAAGATACCCCCATGAACAGTAACCAAAAAAGAGCAGGAGTAGCTATACAAATATAGGACAAGAAAGACTTAGTCCTAAATATCTGTGGACCTATCTAGGGTGCCCCAAAATACATGAGGGAAACTCTGGGAAAACTGAAGGGAGAAATAGACATCTGTATAATAATTCTTGGAGACTTCAACACACCACTTATATCATTAGATAGAATAACTAGATAGAAGATCAACATGGAAACAGAGAACTTGAACAGTATGATAAATGAGTTAGACCTAACAGACATATGCAGAAGGTTGCATCCAAACTCAGTGAGTTATGCATTCTTCTCAAGTGCTCATGGACCTTTCTCCAGGTTAGAGCACATGTCATGTCACAATGCAGCTTTCAATAAATATAAAAAGATTGAAATTACACAAAGCACCTTCTCAAATCATAATGGAATGAAATTGGAAATCAATAACAGACAGGAAAGAGGTAAACTGCAAATGTGTGGAGGCTAAATAACATACTCCTAAATAATCAGTGGGTCAAAGAAACAAATGTAAGTGAAATCAGTAAATATATTGAGACAAATGAAAATGAGAACACAGCTCATCAAAACTTATGGGATAAAGCAAAGGTAGTCATGAGAGGGAAATTTATAGCCTGTGCAGTTCAATATTATATATAAATTCCAAAAAGAGATATTATGTTTGTAAAGTGATTTTTTCCTCTGGGTATAATACCCTTTGATTGTATCAAATTCAAAGGTTTTACATTTACTTTCTTTTGTTAAGATTAGGACTTTGATTTGACCAGGCCATTACAGTGTGCAGGGTTGGGTCCCCACCCCTTTGGTGGGCTTTATAAATGGACATTCAAGAACAGTCCGAAACAGATACACAGAGGAAAAGAGAGAGCTCCAGAGATATGAAGGAGAAGAGAACTTGTCAGCTTTGATCCTACAGCTCTGGGAAAAGAGATTAGCCATTTGCCTGATAGTTTACAGCTGACCTTGTAAAGAGACCACAGAAGCTAAGCCATGAAAGAAACAAGCCTCCAGCTGAGATCAGAAGCTGGGCTGTGGAGTCATAAGTAGAAAGAGGAAGGCTGAAAGCTTGCCAATATCAGCAGCCATCTTGCTTCAACACATGACAATAGACATTTTGTGAGAAAGTACTTCTTATGGTAGTTCAGTTGAACTCTTTAGGGCCTTGTAACTGTAAGCTTCTACCCCAAATAACTACCCTTAATAAACAGATTTCTGGTACTTTGCATCAGGCACCACTTTGGCTGACTAACCCATAGCCCTAAACACCTGTATTTAAAAATAAGGAAGACCTAAAGTCAAAGATCTAACTGAACAACTGGAGGAACTAGAAAAAGAACAGCAAACCAATTCCAAAGCAAGCAGAAGGAAAGAAATAATAAAAATTAGAGCAGAAATAAATGAAATTGAGAACCAAAAAATGATAAATTTAAAAAACCTGAAAACTGGTTCTCTGAGATCAATAAAATTGACAAAACCCTAGCTAGACTAACAAAGGGAAAAAAAAGAGAAGATGCAAATAAATACAATCAGAAATGAAAGAGAAGTTACAAATGACCCCACAGAAATAAAAAAGGATCATAAGAGGATATTATGAGAAACTGTGTGCCAACAAACTAGACAACCTAGATGAAATGGACAAATTCCTAGAAATGTACAAACAACCTACACTAACCCTATGAGAAATACAAGAACCTAACAAACCAATTACATTTAAAGATATTGAATTCATCATCAAAAATCTCCCAACAAGGAAAAGTCCAGGACCAGATGGTGTCACAGGTGAATTCTACCAAGCGTTTCGTAAAGAATTAACACCACTCCTATTTAAACTCTTCCCCAAAATTGAAGAGCAGGGAAGATTACCCAACACATTTTATGAAGCCAACATCACCCTAATACCAAGACAGATAAAGACATTACAAGAAAAGGATATTATAGACCAATCTCTGTAATGAACATAGATGCAAAAATTCTCAACAAAATACTTGGAAAATAGAATTCAACAGCATATCAAAAGACTTATCATGACCAAGTGGGATTTATTCCTGGTATGCAAGGCTGGGTCAACATAAGAAAATTAATCAATGTAATATACCACATTAACAAATTGAAGGGAAAAACCACATGATCATCTCAATCAAAGCAGAGAAGGCATTTGACAAAATCCAGCATCCTTTCTTGATAAAAACTCTCTGAAAGGTAGGAATAGAAAGAAAATTCCTCAATATGATAAAAGGCATATATGAAAAACCCAGAGTTAACATTGTATTTCATTGTTGAAATCTTTCCCTCTAAGATTGGGAACAAGACAAGGATGCCCACTGTCATCATTGTTATTCAACATTGTACTAGAAGTTATACCTAGAGCAATTAGACAAGAAAAATAAATAAATAAAAGATGCCCAAATATGAAAAGAGGAAGTTTAACTTTCACTGTTTGTGGATGATATGATCCTGTATTTAGAAAATTTTGAAATGTCTACAAAGCTATTTCAGCTAATAAATGAGTTAAGCAAAGTGACAGGATACAAGATCAACATGCAAAAATCAGTAATGTTTTTGTACATTAGCGTTGAACAATCTGAGGAGGAAATTAGGGGAAAATTCCATTTACAATAGCAACAAAAAGACCCAAATAACTAGGATTCAATTTATCTAAAGAAGTATAGGACCTATATGCAAAAACTACAAAACAATGCTAAAAAAAATCAATAAAGACCTAAACAAATGGAAAGACATTCCATGTTCATGGATTGGAAGAATAAATATTGTGAAGATGTCAATTTTACCCAAACTGATCTGTAGATTCAATGCAATACCAAGAGTCTAACAGCCTACTTTAAAGAAATAGAAAGGGCAATTACCAAATTCATTTGGAAGGGAATTTGCACCTGAATAGCCAAAGCATTTTAAAGAAGAGGGAGAGAAACAGATGTGGCTCAACCAGTTGGGCTCCCATCTACCATATAGGAGATCCAGGGTTTGATGCCTGAAACCTCCTGGTGAGGGCAAGTTGGCCCATATGGAGTGCTGGCCCACACAGGAATGCAGCCCCGTGCAGGAGTGTCACCCTGTGTGGGCACGATGCCCAATTTGGGAAAGCCAGCTTGTGCAGGAGTGCCAACTGACATGGAGAGCTGGCACAGCAAGATGACACAACAAGAGAAATAGAGAAGAAAAAATAAGAAGATGTAGCAGAAGAGGGAGTTGAGGTGGTGCAAGAGAATAATTGCCTCTCTCCCACTTCAGAAGGTCCCAGGATCGGTTCACAGAGCCACCTAATGAGAATACAAGCAGACACAGAAGAACACACAGTGAATGTACACAGAGAGCAGACAATGGGGGTAAGAAGAGGGGGAGAAGTAAATAAAATAAATCTTAAAAAAAAAAAAGAAGAGTGACATGGGAAGAATTTCACTGCTGACCCTGAAACATTACAAAACTATAGTGGTCAAAACAGCATGATACTAGCATAAAGATAGACACATTGATCAGCGGAATAGGATCGAGAGTCCAGAAATAAACCTTCATCTCCATGGCCAAATTGTTTTTGACAAACCTCCTGAATCCATGTTAATGGACAAAACTGCCTTGTCAACAAATGGTGCTAGGAGAACTGGTAATCTATAACCAAAAGAATGAAAAAGAACCCCTATCTCACTCCCTATGCAAGAATCAACTTGAAATGAACCAACGACCATAAAACTACAGTACCATAAAACTACTAGAAGAAAACATAGGGAAACATCTTAAAGACTCTGTGGTCAGTGGTGGCTTATTGGACTTTACACCCAAAGCACATGCAACAAAAGAAAAAAATAAATGGGACCTCCTCAAAATCAAACACTTTTGCACCTCACAGAATGTTGTCAAAAGGGTGAAAAGGCAGCCAACTTCATGGCAGAAAATATTTGCAAATCACAATAAGGTATAAATATCCATGATATATAGAGATGCTACAATTCAACAATAAAAACACAAATGACCCAATTAAAAAATGGCCAGAAGGGAGTGGATGTGGCTCAAGCAGTTAAGCACTTGCATCCCACATGGAAGGTCCCAGTTGGGTTCCTGGTGCCTCCTAAAAACAAACAACAAGTAAACAAATGAAAAAACCAACTCAGGGGAGTCAGTGTGGCTCAGGGATTGAGCACTGACTTCCCACATATGAGATCCTGGGTTCAAACCCAGCCCAGCCCCAGTACCTAAAAAAAGAAAAAAATGGGCAAAAGATTTGAATAGATATTTGTCCAAAGAAGAAATACAAATGGCAAAAAAACCCAACCAAACAAACAAAACACACATGAAAAAATGTTCAGCATCACTAATGATTAGGGAAATGCAAATCCAAACCACAATCAGATATCATTTCACACTTATCAGAATGGCCGCTCAACAAGATGACGCAACAAGGAGACACAAAGAGGAAACACAATGAGAGACACAATAAAAGAAGGGAGCAGAAGTGGCTCAAGCAATTGAATGCCTTTCTCCCACATGGGAGGTCCCAGTTTCAGTTTCTGGTGCCTCCTAAAGAGAAGACAAGCAGACACAGAGAGCACAAAGCAAATAGACACAGAGAGCAGACTGAGCTCAAACAACAAGGCGGGGGGAATAAGTAAATAAAAATAAATCTAAAAAAAAAATGACAGAGAACTACAATTGTTGGAGAAGATGTGGATAGATAGGAACACTTATTCACTGTTGGTGGGAATTTAGAATGGTAAGCCACTGTGGAAGACTGTTTGGCAGTTCCTAAAGAAGTTGAATATAGATTTGCCACATGACCCTGCCATATTGATATAGCCTGTGCATTAAAATCAAAATTATTTCCAAGAGTACCTAGTCTCCAAGATGGCCAAATAAGCAATATAGGCCCTGCAGTCTTTGAATGTTCAGAAGGGATGTGAGACTGAATGTGTATTCAGGGCTGCCTCCAGACGATGTGGAAGATATGCTAATCCAAACTGGCTTGGATGTGGAGAATATGTAACTCACCGGGAGGAAATAACCTATCTGATACTAAGATCTGAAGAACCTAACCAAAGGTCTGTTTACCATCACTGTTAGTCTTCCTAATCCTATATCCTCTGTATAAAAGGGTCTGTAAAAGGCTGTTCGGGGCTCGGTTTTTATTAGGACAAGAGTCCGCCGAGCCCGGCCGGTAGAAATAAACCAACTTCCTTCTCGGTATTCTCTCGTGTCCTGGCCTTCGAAACCGCGCCTATCCGAATTTCTCCACTACAATATCATCACTGGGAATATACCCAGAAGAACTGAAAACAGTGACATGAACAGACAGATGCACACTGATGTTCATAGCAGCATTATTCATGATTGCCAAAAGTTGGAAATAACCCAAGTGTCCATCAACCAATGAATGGATATACAACCTGTGGTGTAATCACATGTTAGCAGATTTACAAAGAAATGAAGTTGTAAAACTTATGACAACATGGATGAACTTGGAAGACATTACATGGAGTGAAACAAGCCAGACACAAAAGGACAAACATTGTATGATTGCGCTACTAGGAACTAAATATATTGTGTAGCTAATTGTATGGTTCTATTTATATAAAATGTAAATATAAATCAATTTATGAAGATGAAATTAAATTAGTGGTTATGTAGTGCTAGGGAAGGCATTCTAAGGGGTATGGAGGTTTTCTTTTTGGAGTAATGAAATGGTTCTAAAATTTTTTGTGGTGATGAATGTACAACATTGTGATTATACTAAAAGACACTGATAATACACTTTGGATAGATCATATGGAAAGTGCAATAATAATCCGAAATAGCAAAGGAAACAGAGATTGAGAGGGGAAGAATTTTCTTGTTTATTTGTTTTTTGTTTACTATTATTTTTATTATTGAAATAATTAAAATGCTCTAATAATGTTTGAAGTGTTGAATGCACAACTATGTGATTATACCAAATAACATTGATTGTACACTTTGGATGATCTGTATACTTTATTAATATGTACCAATAAAATTGATTTGTTTGGAAAAAAAAAACAGCATGATACTGGCACAAGGACAGACATATAAATCAAAGGAATAGAATTGAGAGTTCAGAGGTAGATTTTCTTATTTACGGCTAATTGATTGTTGACACAGTTACCAAGTCCACTTAATTGAATAATCATTTCAACAAATAGTGCTGTAAACTGGACATTCATGTGCAAAGCAATGAAGGTGGATCCCACTTCATATCGCATACAAAAATTAACTCAAGATAGATAAAAGACCTACATATAAGAACTAAACTATAAAACTCCTAAAGCAACAGGACCTTGTGTTGGGCAATGGTTTCATATACTTTACACCAAAAGCATTAGCAACAAAACAAAATATAAATAAATGGGACTTTATCAAAACTGAAAACTTTTGTGCATCAAACAACTTCATTATGAAAGTAAAAAGACAGCCTACAAAATGGGAGAAAATATTTGGAAAGGACATATTGAATAAGCAGTTAAAAATCTAGAATCTATAAGGAATACTGGCAATTTAACAAAAAGTCATAAAACCCAATTTAAAAATTGGTGAAAGATTTGAATATACATTTTTTAAAAAAGAAGATAACCAAATGACCAATAAGCACAGAAAAAGATGTTCATCATCATTAGCCATTAGGAAATGCAAGTCAAAACCACAATGAGATACCATTCATACCCCTTACAATGACTACTTTAAGAAAAAACAAAACAGAAAATAACATGTGTTGGAGATGTAGAGCAATAGGAATGCTAGTTCATCGTTGGGAATATAAAATGGCACAACCAGTGGAAAAATTTTGGTAGTTCCTCAGAAAGTTAAGTGTAGAATTACTGTATGACCTGGCAATTCCACTGCTATGAATATATCCAAAAGAATTGAAAGCACTCACTGGAACAGGTATTTGTACACCAATGTTCATAGCAGCATTATTCATAATTGTTAAAAGATGGAAGCAATCTAAATGTCCTTCAACAGATTAACTGATAAATCAAATGGGGTATATACATACAATGGAATATTATTCAACTATACAAAGGAATGATGGTGGTGATGGTAGCAAAATAGACAGGTATTTCCTTAGCCGTACAATGACACAGAAGATACATACCCATATAGTCTTTCTTAAGAAGTTGCTTAGGAACTATTCCAACCAAATAAAAATTATATTCAGAATAAAGATCTTAAAAGATAGAGTAAGATGGAAAAATAAAAGTAAAGACGAGTATTTTTTATTTAAAAGAATGTACCAAGAATAAAATGACCAAGGTTGAAAATAAAGGGTCAAATAGAGTATGGAAACACAAATTACCCAGAAGTGCCTAAGTTACCATCTGATAATACAGATTTCAAAGCTAAAAATATTAAATGTGACAGCAAAGAACATTGTATCAGGAAAATCAATGCAATACAGCAAATGAAATATACATACTTTTTTGTGTGAAATGCTAACACAGCAAACCATTTATGGCAAAAATGCTCAGAATCAGAACTTGGTAAAACTGTTAAATGGGGAAGGATAATATTCCTCTCTCAGAATTTGGCAGATCAAAATGACAAAAAGTAGATGAGGGGCATGGCAGTTTGAGACTATTTACGAATTCCAAAAAGAGAGATTATGTTTGTAAACTGGTCTTTTCCTCTGGGCATGATACCCTTTGATTCTATTAGATTCAGTTGAGATGCTGACTCAGTTTGAGTCCCCACCCCCCTTTGTGGGTTGTATAAATGGACACTCATGAAGGAGACACACAGAAGTAGATACACAGAAAAAGCCATCAGAGGAGAGAACTTGGTTTTGATGCTGGAGCCCTGCTGAGACGAGCCATTTGCCTGATAGTTTACAGCTGACCTTTTGAAGAGACCAGAGCAGCCAAGATGTCCCAGAAAGAAAAGAGTCCTCCAACCTACCACTGAGATTGGAAGAAGCTGGGCCCACGGAGCCTTAAGGGGAAGAGGAAGGCTGAAACCTTGCAGAGATGACCTGTCATCTTGCTTCAACACATGGCAACAGACTTTGGATGAGGAAGTAACCTTGAGTTTGACACTTTAGGGCCTTGTAACTGTAAGCTTCTACCCCAAATAAATACACTTTCTAAAAGCCACCAGAATTCTGGAACTTTGCATCAGCACCCCTTTGGCTGCCTAATACAAGGGATAAATAGGACTTACCTGACATGACATGAGACACACAGAGAGGTGGCTTGTGAGGTCACACATGTATACCCACAAGTACTCATATATGTAAAAATATTGTAGACTTTTAGTTTCTTAATAATGATCCCATCTTCTCACAAGCTCCTCCTGATGGGGCACTATTAGTAGTGTTTTCATTTGCTCATAACTGGGGTCTCTCTCTTTCTTGGATCTTTCATCTCTTTTGGGTACATAATCAGTGTTTTTCAGAGTTCTTCTCCTGATGTGGGCTATGGGTGGGAGGCTCTTTGTCTCTTCAGAGATAACCTAAGCTCTCTGACTTGTGGGTGTGACGGTAAGAGGTTGTAGTCCTGCCCTTGGTAACAATGGCAAGGACTCCAGTCCCAGGAAACAGTTTAACAATGCAAGGTCTATAAACTTTAAGTATTTAGGGGAAATGCAAACAAAATATGCTAAAAGCTTATCTAGGATGTATGAAGTCCATGCTAAAAGCTTACCTAAGATGTGAAAGATATATATGCTAATTGAAGCCTATTGAGAACTAAAACAGAGGGACCATTTGGCCTTTCCTCTCTGTATAAAAGGTATTCAAAAATCTTGTTTGGGGCTCGGGATTGAAAACAGAAAGCTCCCGAGTCCAGCCGGCCGTCAATAAACAATTTTTCCTTCTCAAAATCATTCCTGAGTCCTGGCCTCTCTATACGCAAATAATTGAACCTCTTTCAAATTCTACAACACTCCCACTTCTTCCACTCTGTGCTTCTTCCAAGAGGGTATTTGTTACGTAACAAAGAAGAGCTTAGCTCTGTGTGGACAAGAATCTGGCCTTGTCTTCAGAGTCACCTGGATTCTGTAATGATTTCCCAGACCCACCTGGTCAGGAGGCATGCACGGCTTAAGTCTATGGCTGGTGGTCCCATTGTCCCTTCTTTTGGCTCAGGCAGGCCCTGGTGGCCCTGCTTGGGTTATGGCACTCACTGGCGACACACTTCTTCAAGTCTCAGCCAAACCAACGTCTGACCTCTAGCTTAGGATGGCCGCCTGCAGCCCCTCTGATGGGGTCAGCTCAGTCCTCACCCTGAAACTCACCACCCTAGGACCACATAGCAGCTTCTTTCCACATGCAGAAGTTGAAGGAGGTCAAAGGTGTCAATTCATGCATTCCTCTGCCAAATTTCACCACAGGACTATGCTTATACTATTATAGTCTGGCCCTCCCATCCATGATGGCAAGGGGGCCACTTTTTGTGGCAGATACCCCCCAAGACTTCTCAATGGAGAGACAGGCACCAGCCCACTCTGATTCCAGCTTTCCTGACATCCCATTACTTGCAACCACCCTTCTCTACCACCACTCATACTGCTACCTTCAAAACCAGTTCTAGATTTCAGCCCGGATAAAGGTGTCAGAACACAGGATTTTTCCTCTTTCACCAGAAAAAGTGATCTCTTAGCAAGGTCTTCACTAATAGGTCTAGCTATCCATGGTTTACTTTAAACTCAGTATGCAAATCTCCTAGGTGTGGCTTTGGATATGCTAAATGGAACATAGGGAATTTAGAAAATTATTTTCTTTCTTATCAAAGCCTGGTTTTTAAAAATACTGTTTTGCCATAGACTCATAAATCTCTATTTTGGTGATCAAAGCTGAACATAGACTACAGTTTTCTCTTTGTAACTGTCCCAAATTTCCACCCAAAGCAATGGATTATTTGGGGAAGTGGAAGAAGATCATGCATATAGAAAAAGAAAAACTATATTCTTTCAAAGCATTTATTCATCTGTTTATTTATGAGGAAGTTACTTGGCTTATTTTCATAGTCTGACACCAGTATCTGTTGTTACACTACAAAATTCTTGTAATTTTGATCTAGAGAAGCAAGCTGATTCACCATCTTTATGTACTTGTTCACTCATTGAAATACTAGTAATAGGTAACTTTAACCAAAGGTATACTATGTGTCACATACCACTGGGCTCTTTATAACAATTTTCTCATTAAATCTCAAAAAATCCCTGGGGTAGTTAGGTAAGCCCTATTATTATCCACAGATTACAGTCGGGAACACTAAGGCTCCAAGAAGTGAAGTTGCCCAAGGAAAAAAGATAAATTATTTCCCCTAAACATTCATCAAGAATATTGGTAACTCAGGAATCATGTTATTTCCAAAAGAGCATGAGTTTATGAAGATAAAAATATTTTGTTTTTGCCTTAGCCAGCAGCCAACATGAAACTATCATGACTTTTAAAGCCAACTGTGTTTTTTCCCCAGCCTTTTTCTTGGATCATGAATTCATACACAGCTGGCAAGTGCTCCAAACCCACCCCCCAACCCCCAAACTGTGAAGAAAACAGGCCTCTTTCCCTTCAGAAAAAACAAAGCTAGAATGTAAAGTTTGAGTTTCACCTGACTAACCTCGGAGCAAGGGGCCTCTCCTGTAATGGCTCCTGAAAGGACAGGCTCTCTTCTTCCAGATCACTGCCATTGAAGAACCCCGTTGCTACTGAGCAAGCCCAGAGTTTAGACGGGATGCCCTCCGAGGGGAAGAGACTTCTACGTGTTCAGACCTACACAGTCTGGCCTCTGAAGGAAAAAGTCTTAATTTGGGGTAACAAAATGAGTGTTTCATGACCGCTTACTCCAAATTCACAGTCTGAGACAAAGGCCAAGTACCTGCCTAAACTCAAGGCTCCGCAACACACAGCACCGCTGTCTTCAGGGGAACCACTTTCCACGGCAAGCTTCTCTGTCTCCTGGGTTAGGCCCAAAGGAGCCACAGCACTCTCACAGTCACTGACAGTCACCCTTTCTTTAAGGACTGCAAACATACCTGAGGCAGGTTAGTACAGGAAACAGGGACGGCAGCTGAGGCCCGGCAGGCAACATGGCCAGCATATTTACTGAGCCAAGCCAGGAGATAAGGAGGCAAGTCACCAAAGGTTGTCTGCCTGTGCCCTGTTTTATTGGTGAGACACCCTAGACTCTCATCCTGGGCCATGCCTGGAAGTTTATTTCTTAGCCCCTGGGAGATCCTGAGGCCATTTCCCTGTAAGCTGCAGAACAATCAACCATTGGCTTTTTCCCCCCCCTTAAGATTTATTTATTTATTTCTCCCCCCTCCCTCCATTGTCTGCTCTCCATGTCCTTTAGCTACGTGTTCTTCTGTGTCTGCTTGTATCCACACTAGGCTTTTTTAACATCCCTCTTAATGTCTGGTTGAACTTCAGACTCGGTCCCTGGCAGTGGTGTCTCTCTCCCAGCGAGCCCTTCCAAGACCTGTGCAATAGTAGGCCAAAAGAAAGGTTTCAAGTCAGCCCCCCTTTTAGGAAGAACACGATTTGGTAGCTTTGGTTCAGAACCCAAGTCTGGACGTCTCCCAAGACCGAGTTCACTCTGGGGACGCCCAGGTGTGTGGTCTCTACGATTTCCAGGTTGCCAGGAACCAGAGAAGCAACTGCAAACATCCCCTAAGATCCCAAGCGGCATGGGCACTTCGGTTTGGAGGCTAAAATTTCAGTCAGGCTCTGACCTGGGATGCTGGATCAGCTGACAGACTTTTCCATTTCTCCCAAGAACAATGGGTGCGGCTTCTCTAGAGTTCAGTAGACTCCCATTGGGGTGTCTTCTCAGGCATTGGGACAACTTGCCTTCTAATGGTCTAAAAAACGAAGAGGTTAACCTTCTCCTGCCACACCAAGTGGCTGCACTATGGCTGAGAGTGGCCTGTGCATGTGACCCAGAATTCCAGTTAAGCCTGTGTAAGAGAGAAGGAAAGGACAGCAGATGTGAGGGCCAGATGTCTCCTTCAAGGACAAGGACCAAAGCGGTCACTTACAAGCCCAGGGAAGTAAGTCAGAGACAGAATTTGGAAACCCAGCCTTATTTTAAGGAAGCTCTAGAGGCAATAAAAGTGCCCTCTGGTAGCTCTAACTCTACAGAGAGACATATCCTCCTAGGAACTCTTAATTAGCCTGTCTACCTTGAAATTCATAGAAGGTTGCAGAAACTTTCCCTGGGCCCCTAAACTTCCATTAACTCCCTTTTAGAAACAGCTTTCAGGGAAGCAGATTTGGCTCACCTGATAGAGTATCTGTCTACCACATGGGAGGTCCAGGGTTCAAACCCAGGACCTCCTGACTGTGTGATGAGCTGGCCCACATGCAGTGCTGATGCACACAAGGAGTGCTGTGCCACTCAGGGGTGAACCCCCCATAGGGGAGCCCCACGTGCAAGGACTGTGCACCCTAAGGAGAGCCGCCCCATGTAAAAAAAGTGCAGCTTGCCCAGGAGTGGTGCCGCACAGAGAGAGCTGATGCAGCAAGATGATGCAACAAAAAGACACAGATTCCCAGTGCTGTTGACAAGAATAGAAGTGGACACAGAAGAACACACAGTGAATAGACACAGAGAGCAGACAACTGGTGGTGGTGGGGGGCGGGGGGCAGGGTAAGGGAAGAGAAATAAATGAAAAATAAATCTTTAAAAAAAAAAGAAGAAAGAAACCACCTTTGCAGTTTTCAACAATCAAGACTGAGCCACAAGGAGAAGCAGGTGAGGAGGGGGCAGGCATAGGGCTGGGAAGCAGGCTCGCCTTTAACTGAACATGGAAGCCTGTTCCTCGGTCCTGGCTTCTCTAGCCTCCATTGTGTCTAATAAGGGGAGTGAATGGGAAATGAAGATCTAGGCCATTTACTAACCCTCTCCCTTGTAGAAGAGGAACTTCCTCATATGCCAATTAAGATTGAAAAGTTCCTGGAAAATGGCTTCGTAGGGATTCTTTCCCTATGCTAAGTGTTTAAATTTCTCTTTTCTGTTTTAATCTGTGCTTACCTTTGTGTTTAACTTTTTAAATCTGTGATTAACTTTGTCAGTCTGCTTGTGCCTAGGAACTCATAAATCAGATTTGTGGTTTGCCTGTTACAAATTGGATAATGGTAAAAGGTAACACAAAAATGAGTCTTAAGTGTCATTACTATCTTGCAATTGGAGTTGATGTATAAATGAAATCACATGGAATTAGTTCAACTGTTGTAAATGTAGGAAAACCTAGCAACATTGTTACTAATACAATTGTTTTAGTTGCTTAGTTAATAAATGAAAGTGCCCACTTTGTTTTAAAGTGAAAACTTACTAGAAACTCTGAGAGTTAGGATCATTATATAAATACCTTTATTATAAGACATCAAAAGCTGAAACGGCTATAATTGGGTATGAAGGACATAACAAGGGGAGCAACAATGACCAGAGTCCTGTGATTAGAATTTAAACAAGTCCAGTTGTCATTATGGCCTGCTCCCAT
The DNA here is from genome assembly GCF_030445035.2 of Dasypus novemcinctus. NCBI lineage: Eukaryota > Metazoa > Chordata > Mammalia > Cingulata > Dasypodidae > Dasypus > Dasypus novemcinctus. The sequence continues at coordinate 36,454,727 of NC_080689.1, forward strand.
GGAGAGATAACATGTATGGCATTGAAAACCTGGAGCTTAGCTCTATTAACTGCAGCTCAAAGAGGAACTTGTGCATTGATTAGTGTTAAATACTATACATATATATGCCTGATAATTATGATGATATCTTTTCTATTCTAGATCTTATGCAGAGGGATATTGCATATGTTAAAAGTCCTGGTAAATTTAATTCATTTCTAAGTAGTTAACGAACATGCCTACAAGATAAAGGTATGGCTCTCTTAAGTACTGTCTTTATTTTGCTTGCCATATGCTTGTCTTATTGTTGCCTATATTGTCTTTGTGAATTTATGTCTAGGGCAGTGTCTCTCATACCTCTCTTAGCTGTCTTAGGTATTACCACCACTGTGGGAACTGGAGTTGGCAGTTTATACCAAACCCAGCAGGTCTACCACAATCTCTCCCTAGAGATAACGAACAGCATAAAAGAACTCAAGGAAGACTACTATTTCCCATCAACTTTGGGAGGATGCAGCCTCTGAAGGCACCTGGCTTTTCTCACTATTGTGGTCTGGTATGTCATGGCTGGCCCCCTTTTGGGGCCACTTACCACCATCTTCCTTATACTTTTAGACCAGATATCTTAAATTCTATCTAAGTTTATTTATTTCAGAATCAATGCCTTCCAGAACAAAATATTAGTCATACGTGGGTTTATCCAGTTCCAACCACAGTGTTGGACCCATCTTCCCTCAAACGCAATGGAATAGCCAGAGGGTTTATACTCTGTCGGGCAGGGCCTACTCCCCCTAACCAATAGGAAGCATCTATAGAAGAATGACCATTGCCCTTCAGCTCCCCTTAAGAGTAAGGGTGTAAACTCTCTGAGGTGGGTGTTGAGGCAGGTTAGTATAGGAAACTGGGAAGGCAGCTGAGGCCCAGCAGCCAACATGGCCAGCAGATCACATGGCCATAATACCCCACCTGGAGACCTCCTGAGGTGAAGGCTGCCAGAAAGATCTCATGAGATACTGGCCATGAGACTTACATTTGGAACTCTTTCCAGGGTCAAGGGGAAGCCCTGGATACCTCTAAGACACCTTACTGGGCCCCTGAGAGCTAATAGGCAGGGATCATAAGGCAATGAATCAGAACAGCAACAACTGGGCCTCCCCAACATTATGAAGAAGGAGGAGTAAAAGTCTTAAGAGGCCTAACCTGGGGCCACCACATGCACGACTCACCCTGCAGCACACCAGCAGTCTGTGTCTAGGACAGTGTACTCTTTTCTTGTTTCTTAATAAACTCTTTACTCGCTTGCTTGCCCTATGGCCTGTCCTTAAATTCTTTTGTACAACATAAGTCAAGAGGCTAGAAGTCCAGAAACCAGAGCCTTCCACCAGCAATATTGGTCTGGTTTATCCTTTCCTTTTGTATCCAGTAAGACTGTTCATTTCCCCAAACTTGTTTTCTACATTCCAGCCTACTTTCAGAACTATATATATGGTGAAATTAAAACATGAAATGCAAAAATAATGCAGGGACATGTGTTTGATTACAGAAACAAATAAAGGATTCTCTAAATTAACAAAACAAAAGAAAAGAAAACATAGGCAAGGGCCAAATACTATGGTATGAGCTTGTCAACAGTGTTGGTTATAGTTCAGTCATCCCACCTCAGCCTTCCGGGAGGCTGGAGAAGAGTCAGCAAACTTTGGAGGCCACAGGCAGCCACTGCAAGGCCCTTCCAAGACTACAAGGTCACCAGGGTCCAAGAGTCCAATTTGAGATGGCAGCAAAACCAGGACCAAGCTGTATCGTTCCAGCCACAGGAAGCCCATGTGTTTTCTGAAATAGAGTTTCTGCCCCAGCCCCTGTGCTGAGGATGTCATCCCTTCAGGCTGCAGTAAGATTTGGAGATTTATATTGAAAGCTATGCTTTGTCTGAATAGGTCAAGATGCTGTTGCAGCTCCTTATCTTCAAACTGCCCCTCCAGGCTTGGGATCAGAGACTTGGAGTTCTCAGCAGTCTCTGGGCAAAGGCTGGCCAAACAGGCCAACTCAAATTTATGGTGCTTTTTCTGAAGCCACAAACTCCAGACACTGGCAATGGTGTCTCTGTTCTCCAACAGCTTGAAACAGGCTGCATAGTTTAAAGTATTCCTGAAGGCCTCTGAGAGTTCCTGCTCATCCTCTGCTTTTGCTGCTCCGGCAGCATGTGACCTCTGAATTTAGAAGGGTCTTGGCTGCTTCAAACTCGTTGGGAAAGATGAGCTGCCAGGCGTCCTCCATGTCGCCAGTGCATGTGTCACTGCTGCTCTTCACGACAGCTGCGCTGCACACGTGCTGCTGTACTGCATGCGTGCCTGGACTTTTCAAAGCATTTAAAATACACATGTGGTCCTAGTTTACATAGGTTTTCTGTAAACAGAGAAAACACATTCTTTTCTACTGCTCATGGCATAGCCATATAAATTGGTCATGTACCAGGCACAAAGAAAATCTTTAATAAATTCCACAACGTAAAGACTTTACAGGTCGTACTATCTACCCACAATTTAATTAAGAGAGAAATCAACAGAAGACTATAGAAACTCCCTCTAAAGGGTTAACTCAGCAGGCTTGGGATTCTCAAACCTGCACTTTCGGGAGGAAGGCCTGGGCGGTGACTGGCTCCCAGGAGATAACCTCTGCACTCTTAGACTATCCTGTCTGATAAGAGTGACTTTGTCTATCTGAAGCCTTGGGGCATTACTTCTAGCTTGGAGGAGTGATTTATGGTGAGTGCCTTGAGCCACACTCTACTAGTTTGAATCCGGGAGGGGCTGGAGACTGAATACCTAAGGTCAGTCACACAGGTTCTCGGTTCCTAGGTCACTGACCACCAGTAAAATTTCTAGACACCAAGGCTCAGGTGAGCTTCCCTCGTTGGCAATATTTCATATGTGTTGTTACAGATCATTGCTGGGAGAATTCAGTACTGTTTGTGCAACTTCACTGGGAGAACACAAGTAGAAGTTTTCTTTTGGTCTCTTTTGGATTCTACCCTATATGCCTTTTTCCTTTGCTGACTTTAATCTGCATTCTTTCTCTGTAATAAACTGTAACCAGGAGTATAACTATTTTCGGTGTTTTGCGAGTTCTTCTAGTCAGTCAACAAACCTGAGGTTAGTCCAAAGGAACGCCAAAATAACACATGTTCTTTCCAGCCTGAAAACAATGCTCACAAATCATTTTCCAATGAAAATGAGCACTATAAAGTAAAAAATAAGTACAGAGGGAAACATGCCATCATAAGCAAGACCTTAGATATTAATTAGAATTACCATTTACAGATTATAAAACAATTATGCTTAAAGAAATAAAGGACAAGTTAATACCTCCAAGGAACAAGAACTCTAAAATCTGATTAATTGGGATTTAAAAAATCTATACAGGATTTCCACAACTGAAAAATACAATAATTCAAATTAAAATCTGAGTAGATAAGTATATTAGTTATCTATTGCTTTTTAACAAATTACCACACAATTTAGGGCTTAAAGTAACACAAATTTATTATCTCAGTTTCTGTGGGCCAGGAGTCTGAGTGTGGACTAACTCTGCTTCAGAGTCTCACAAGGTGGCAATCAAGATATCACCTATAGATTTGACTGGGAAAGAATCTGCTTCCAAGCTCACTTATGTGGTTTTTGGCAGGGTTCATGTTTTTTTTTTGCAGGCTTGGAACTGAGGGCCTCATTTCCATGCTGACTGTCTCCTGCTGGCCATGCTTAGTTTCTTGCCACGTGGGCCTTTCTATAGAGCAACTTGCTTCAGTAAAGCCAAAGAAAGAGTCTATTGAGAGATTGTATTATCAAGATGGAACATACAATGTTATGTAATGTAATCACAGAAGGGACATCCCATCACTTTTGCCATATTCCAGAGTGACAAGCCACAGTTGCCTCATGTTTACTCAAGAGGAGTGGGATTACATAAAAATTTGCAATCTTTCTTTTGAGCTCCTAGTGAGGGCGTGCAAACTCCCATTATACCTGGGGCCAACAGCTACTCTAGACTAGCATGCCAACCTGCACTTGGCCTCCAGCAATTCACCGAAATTTTACCTGATTTCTTCTTACCTGCTCCCATCTCTTTCTCCCCATGCTCTGCCATAGGTGATCCAGTCCACATGATTCTGCTCTCCTTGGAAAAGCCTATCCCTCCTTGGAATTCACACATTTGCCTTCAGTGCTCTGGTGTGCTCAAAAAATTATGATTTTGTATTGTATCTAGCTTTTTCTCATTGTTAGGTGGGAAGTGACATTTTTTCCAGCTTCCTGCATCCTGGCAGAAGTGGAAATTACTGAGATTGGAAAGTATCTTCTACTGAACAATAACAAAAATAGTCCATATCAAAACCTGTTGAAAGAAATTAAAGCAGTAACTATAAAGAAATTTATAGCCTTAGAAGGTGTAAATTGAAGAAAGGCTAAAGGTCAATGAGTGAAGCTTCCAGTTGAAGAAGACACAAAAAGAGGAGCAGAATAAATACAAATAACGTAAAAGGAAGGAAATAATAAAGAAAAGAGCAGAACTTAAAGAAATAGTAAATAAATATCCAATAGAATCAATAAAGCCATACATTGTTTCTTAGAAAAAACTAATCAAATTGACAAGTCTCTGCTATAGATGGCCAAGAAGAAAAGGGAGAAAGTGTTAAATGATGTTAGGGCTATAACTTCAGATATTAAAGGTATTAAAAAGATATTAAGAAAGTTTTATAAAAAATCTTATTTCAATAAATTTGAAGAACTAGATGACATAAATTTCTAAAATATATACATTTATATATAATTTAAAATAGCTTAGAGAATTAGAATACATGAATAATCCTATAATTATAAAAGATATTCTCTCAGTAGTTAAAAATATTTGTATAAAGAAAACTCAAAGTCCAGGCAATTCTACTGACAAGTTCTACCTTATAGTAGAGGGAAAAATTCTTCTAATTTTACACAAATTATTCCAGGTTATACCAGAAGAGAGTAAATTCTATAAAAATTTCTGTGAAGCTTGTATAAATTGTATGCCAAAACCTGAAAAGCCAAGTATGGGAAAATAAAATATAGGCCAATCATAATAATGGACTTAGATTCAAAATTCTAAACAAAATTTTAGGAAATTGAATTAAACAATGTATAAAAGAGACCGACCAAAGAAAAACAAAGTCACTTGATGAAAAGCAAAGTAGTAATTATTCTCAGAAAAAAAAAATTTCCATAACTCATGAAAAAAATCATTTTCCATGAGTTTATACCATATACACTTAAAATTTTATTTGGTCCTTTAAAAATGTTCTTTTTTTAATTAAAAATTTGAATTTAATTGTCCTTTTTTTAAAGATACATAGATCACAAAATGTTACATAAAAAATATAAGAGGTTCCCATATACCCCACACCACACCCCACACTCTTCCCACATCAGCAACCTCTTTCATCACTGTTGCACATTCATTGCATTTGGTGAATACATTTTGGAGCACTGCTACACCGCATGGATTATAGTTTACATTGTAGTTTATACTCTCTCCCAGTCCATTCAATGGATTATGGCAGGATATATAATATCCTGCATTAGTCCCTGCAATATAATTCAGGACAACTCCAAGTCCTGAAAATGCCCCCACATCACCCCTCTTCTTCCCTTTCCCTGGCCTCAGCAATTCCTGTGGCCACATCAATGATATAATTTCTTCTATTGCTAGAGTCACAATAATTCTATGGTAGAACCAGTAAGTCCACTCTAATCCATATTTTATTCCTCCATCCCGTGGACCCTGGGATGATGATGTCCCCTCCACCTCTAAATTGAGAGGAGGCTTAGATCCCGTATGACTGATATATATGATTCTCCTGCTTGCAGTTGTAGACACCTTCGGTTCCCTGGTGTGGAGGTTGACCATCTTCACCTCCCTGTTAGCCGACCTGGGTAAATCCAATGAATCAGAGAGTAGTTGTTGCAACTCAGCTGAAGCTCAGGGCCCAGCTGGCACATGGCCAGTCCAGAGAGTCAAGTCTCCTGAGTATACAACAATCCCAGCACCAACCACAGGTTCAGTAAAAGTGACAGAAGAGGCAAATGTAAAAAAGTCACATCTGACCAAAGTAGGGCCCACTGGTAAGACACTGAACTCCAGAGCTGTGTGTCATGACTGTAGAACCTGTGTGTCTCCATAGCCCTCAGGAGCACCAGTACCTGGGGTTGTATCTATTTTGGCTGTCTCTGGAATCCTGCTGAGACATGCACAAGCATGACCCATCTGATGACCTCCTGACTCATTTTGAAGTCTCTTAGCTATATAATCTCATTTGTCTTTACCATTTCCTCCTTTTATTCAAGGCTTTTTTCTAGTTGCATCACCAGCTGGTGATTGGTAGTAATCCCTCAGCACCAGGGAGGCTCATTCCTGGAGTCATGTCCCATGCTGGGGGAAGGTAATGCATTTACATGCTGAGTTTGGCCTAGAGAGTGACCACATTTGAGCAACATGGAGGCTCTCAGGAGCCTTTTAGGCACCCTGCAGCTCTAGGCCTAGTTAGAATTTCAAGCACACAGGCTCATAAACATAGTCATCAGTATCAAGGGCCAATCATTGGACCATCCTTCTCTATTGGTCTTTGCCCTTGCACTTGGGGGATTGTTGCTGTTCCATTTGGGAAATGTGACAGAGCTCCCCTGGCTAGGAACTCAGCACTCCCTCAGTTGTCTTATGCAACCCTACCTACTATGACAATACCCAACAAATATCCAAGCATTTTTATATACCCTATATACAAGCCCTGGAGAACCCCCTCCCAACCTTGTATCCCCCATCAATGACACCCCACACCAGTGCTCCTCCCCTATCATAGTTGAACCCCTCTGAGATCCAAAACTTCTTCAAAAATGAAGCTTAATATATATAGCTAAATTCAATTAGTAGGAAAATGAAATAGTAATGATAGGTTTAAAGGTTAGAAATAGAATACATACTAATTTAGAAAAACTAAAATAAAGTAAAGAATAAATTGGGGTATTAAAAAATGAAAAATATCATAAAACTTTGTTTTGATGTTTTTTCTTTCATCACTGTAATAGGTGTCACCCTATACATACTGTGGCAATCTCTTCCATTCCTTTCTCAGTGTCTACATCTTTTTTTTTTTTAATTTTAAATTTTGTCTTCAAAAAAATTTTAGATCACAGTAAAGTCACATATACAATATAGGGGACTCCCATATACCCAGCATCAAACCCTATTCACCCTTCCCCAGCAATGTTCTTTTTCATGTGGATATTATATTTGCTACAACTGATGCACAGATACTGAAACATAACTACTAACCATGGTTCCATTTTGGTTTACATTATGGTTTATATTTTAGATTGTACAATTTTCTAAATTTTTAATTACATTATAGTTTACACTTTAGATTACACACTTTTATAAATTTTTGGTGAAATTTAACATGGCCTATATCCATCATTGCACAGTCTTGTGGAATACTTCCACTTCCCCCAAGTTACACCCTATTCCAGCTATTCTATTCCTCTCTCCTCCTCCCCTCAGGGCCCACAGTGATAACCAAGCTTCACTGGCTGAAGGACCAGATTCATAGTTACTTGCAACAATGCTGAGGGCTTGAAACACTGAACTGTCCTACCCAATTGGAAGCCACCAGTGCTCTTGAGAGACACCCTTCCCTCTGTTTGAGAACATCAGGTCTCCCCAGGATGGGGGTACAACACCTTCCTGCTCATTGTATGAGTCTCCACCCAATGATATAACATGCTATGACAAGATGAGCACTCACACACTCCCTAGAAACCTACCCCAGGTGAACCCTGTGCCAGATGACCCTCATAAAAATGTTCTTAAGCATATAATTTCAGACAGTAAAAATGAGGGGAACATTTTAGTTGTGCAAAATTAATCAAAGTAATAGATATTTTTTCTTTCTTTAAAACAAAGTTGTGAAATGAAAACAACATTTTATATGAAATTCTATGGATTTTGAAAAGAGAATTGTCAAATGAGTAATTGCATTTTAAGTTAATTTTTATGATTCTTTGGTTAACATGTTGTTTTACTCTAAATGTATTGCACAGTTTTAATCATAATTAAATGTGAAATGATTTTTTTTTAAAGGTAATACATCATGAGCAAGGTGGAATTACCCCACTAACTGAAAATTGGCTTAACAGTGGGAAATCAATTAGTGTAATTCATCATGATAACAGATTAAAGGAGAAAATTTATGTGATTATCTCAAAAGATGGCAGATAAGAACTTAATAAAATTAAATGTCTATTTATTATTATTTTTTAAAAACTCCAGCAAAGAGGAATAGAAAGGAATTTCTTAACCTAATTGTTCCACTTATCTATTATTTTATAACAAGTCGCCATGAAATTTTTGGCTTAAAACAATAATAATCATTTATTATCTTGTGCAGGTTCAGGAATTTAAGTGAGGTTCTGCTGGTTAGTTCTGGCTTTGGGTTTCATAGGGTAACAGGCAATCAGTGACTGAGGTGGGGTCATCCTAAAGGCTTTGTTCTCACATATCTTGTGTCTGGGCCAGGAGCACTCAAATGAGCGGAGCTGGACAGCTGGGGCTCTTCAACCATCTCCCTCTTTATGTCCGGGGTCTTCCCACATAGTTTTATTTTTAAATTATCTATTACTTTGTAAAAAATCACCCCCAAACTGAGTGGCTTGAAATAACAAAAACTGTTTTTCACTGAGTCTGTAGATCAGGAATTCAGGTGCAACTAAGCTGGGTGGTTCTGGCTCAGAGTCTCTCAAGGAGTTGCAATCAGATATGGGGTCATAGTCAAGGTTTCTTCATTCACATGTCTGGTGCCTGGGATTGGAAGACCTGAACATTTGGAGATGGATCAACTGGGATCTTTGGGCACCTCTATCTTTATGTGCTCTCTCCATATGGTCCCTCCAGCATGGTGACTTCTGGATATTTAGATTTCTTAGATGGCATTTCAGGATTCCAACAGTGCATGTCCCAAGAAGAAGAATAAGGCAGAGTTGTATCGCCTCCTATGACCTACTGTCAGAAGTCATAGACCTTCACATCCACCTTTCTCTATTAGTCAAGTTGGCCATAAAGGCCCACCCAATTTTGAGGGGAAGGAGACATGGACTCCATTTTTTCACTGGGGAGTGACAGGGTTCTGGAAGAGCATGTGAGAATGGAAATATTGCTGTGATTGTTGGAAAATACTATATGACATACTGATAAAGAATATCATTTAAAAAAAGTTCTCCAGAAACTTCCCCAACATGAGAAAGAGCATATATGAAAAACCCATTGCTAACATCATACTCAATGGTGAAAACCTGAAAGCTTTCACTCTAAGATCTGGAACAGGACAAGGATGCCCAGTCACCAATGGTGCTCAACATTGTACTGGACGTTCTAGCCAGAGCAATCAGACAAGAAAAATAAATTTTAAAAAACCATCCAAATCAGAAAGGAAGAAGTTAAACTTTCACTATTTGAGGATGGCATGATTCTATACAAAGTCAGAAAAAAATCTACATCAAAGCTGTAAGAGCTAATAAATGAATTGAGCAAATGGTGGGGCATAAGAGCAATAAAGTCAGAGAACTCATTCTTTCCAGTTTTAAAACTTATTACAAAGTAACAGTGATCAATGTACTGGTACTGGCACAAAGACAATGTACTTGTACTGGCACACAATGTGTAGAGCAATGAAATTTAATCCAGTGTTGAGAAACAGACCCTCACATCTTTTAGTTCACTCAATTGGGAAAGAACAGTCTCTTCAACAAATGGTGCTGGGAAAACTGGATATCCAGATGCAAAAGAGTGAAGATGGACCCCTATCTCATACCATATACAAAAATCAACGCAAAAGGTATAAAAGACTTAAATATAAGAACCAGGACTATACAACTCCTAGAAGGAAACATAGGGAATCACCTTCAGGACCATGTATTAGGCAATGGTTCCACAGAGATAACACCAAAAGCATGAGCAACAAAAGAAAAAAAAGGTAAGTGGGACCTCATCAAAATTAAAAAATGTTTTTGTGTTAAAGAACTTTGTCAGGAAAGTTTTTTGTTTTTTTTTTTTAAAGATTTATTTATTTAATCCCCCCCCCCCCGGTTGTCTGTTTTCTGTGTCTATTTGCTGCGTCTTGTTTCTTTGTCCACTTCTGTTGTCGTCAGTGGCACGGGAAGTGTGGGCGGCGCCATTCCTGGGCAGGCTGCACTTTCTTTCGTGCTGGACGGCTCTCCTTACGGGGCGCACTCCTTGCGCGTGGGGCTCCCCCATGTGGGGGACACCCTTGCGTGGCACGGCACTCCTTGCATGCATCAGCACTGTGCATGGGCCAGCTCCACACAGGTCAATGAGGCCTGGGGTTTGAACCGCAGACCTTCCATGTGGTAGATGGACGCCCTAACCACTGGGCCAAGTCTGTTTCCCAGGAAAGTTTTTTAAAAATAGGAGTTACCTGGGATTGAACCCAGGACTTTATATATGCAAAGCATATGCTCAACCACTGAGCTACACCCACTCTCCAATGAAAGTAAAAGGAAAGCCTACAGAATGGGAGAAAATGTTTGAAAACCACATATCTGACAAGGGTTTAATATCCAGAATTTAAAGAGATCTTTCAACTCAACAACAAAAAAGACAAACAACCCAACTAAAAAATGAGCAAATGGGTGGGATTATGGGAAGATGGTAACAGACTAACAGGCAGAGCTGAATGCTCTCACAAAAACAATGGAGAAAGAGCCTAAAGCTGTCTGAAGGAACTGCTTTGGGGGTCAGCAGACCAGGATAGTGCTACATATCCCCCAGGAGGATGAGGGACAGAAAGCTGAAGAAGCTGAAATGAAAAATGTGAGTTACCAACTTCCCATGGTGGCCTGGAAGGGCTGCCCTCCCCCACCCCCAAGATATTAAGCTGGGGTAAATACCTGGCTCACTGAGCCAACTGAGAGGGGAACAGACATCTTCCTCCCTGTCAGCTATTTCAAAGGAAAAGGGAGGGGAGGCCAAGGTGCTTTTCTTCAGTGAATCTGGCCAGCAGAGCCTGGTTTGAATCTCAGCTCTGGGGATTCAAGGCAGGAACACAGAAAATCCAAGACGGAAGCACCTATGTGGAACGGTGTGCTGACTAGCACCATCTGCTGGCCTGTCTGGAAGTTGCATGGACAAAAACTGTTCTCTGTATCCAACCCCTGGGAAAAAATCTGTACCCCACTAGCAAGTCCCTGGCCCAATTCTGAAAACTTAAGCTGGGCAATTTTAAAGACTGAAAATAAGTTGATCAAAATATCAAAGAAGAGTTGTGAAAATAAACAGCAACAATAGGCCAGAGTGAGAGATTAGCCACCAGAGTAAACTCACCAATACATTCAAATGCCTAGACATCAGCAAAAAATTACAAGCCATACTAGGAAATAGGAAGAGATGGCTCAGCCAAAAGAGCAAACCAAGTATCCAGAAGAGATACAGGATTTAATATAATTAATCAGTGTTAATCACACAACTCTCCTAAATCACTTCAAAGAATTGGAAGAAAATATGACTAAAGAAATAAAAGAGGACTTCCGGCAAGATGGTGGCTGAGTGAGCTTGCCTTGCCGTCTCTCCTGGGAAGAGGCAGCTGGGCACCGCTGGAGGTTCTCCGGGACCAGGCTTTTTCAGGATTTTTTCAGGGCAGGAAGTGTCTGGACGTCGATTTGGTGGGAAGGTAACGGAAAGGACTGGTCTATAAGATATAATTTGGGACTTTTCAGGAGGGGGAGGCAAGATGGCGGCTGAGTGAACTTCCCGGTTACTAGCTCCTGGGGGGAATCGGCTGGGAGGCGTCGGAGACTCTTTGGGACTGGCTGTTTCGGGATTTTTCCTGGTCCGGAGGTGTCTGGACATCGATTTGGGGGGAAGGTGACAGAGAGGATCCGTCTGTGAAATGTACGCGGAGATCCCAGCTGCGTGTGGAGGACTCCCTCCTTGGGTAGGCGGAGCCGAGGCAGCTAGCACCGCGGCAGGTGGCGGGCGGGAGAGCCGAGCCGCGCTGTGCCGCGGCGGGCAGTGGGCAAAGGAGACAAGCCCAGCTGAGCCTAGCCGTGCCGCGGTGGGCGGCAGGCGGGAGAGCCGAGCCGCGCTGCGCCGTGGCGGCGGGCGGTGGGCGGGGAAGCCGAGTCCGGCCGAGCCCGGCCGAGCCGCAGCAGGCGGGGGAGCCGAGCCCAGTCATGCCGCGCCGGGCGGCGGGTGGGAAAGCCGAGCTCAGCCGAGCCCAGCCGAGCCGCGGCAGGTGGTGGGCGGGGGACCGGAGCCCAGCTGAGCCCAGCCGAGCCTGGAGGCGGGGTTTCTGTTCTTTGTTTGTTTTTTTTAATTTTATTTTATTTTTATTTTTATTTTTTTTGTTGTTGTTGTTCTTGTTGTTTTTTTTTTTTTTTCAATCCTCTCTTTCTTGTCCCCAGTATTCTTCTTATACTATTTTACCTTAACAATACAATAGGTCCTACAGGAAATACCTCACATTTGCTGGGTTTCCTCACCCTCCACTGCCTCATTTCTCTGTGAATAGATTTAGCCTATCTACACTATCCCCTTTCCCCTACAACTTGATATCCTCCACCATCTGCTATCTCTCCTATATTCCATCTCCCTTTCTTTGATCCACAAAGTGTCTAACTCTTAATTTCTAATACCTTTGTTTAGTTTTCCATCTGGTATTCGTCCCTGAAACTATTACCTTTCTTTTCTCTTTCCCTCTCTCACGAAAACAATAGCCTCTTAGTACGTACCACATTCCTCCCATATTCAGTCGTCTACCTCATTATAGGTACTTTCCTACTACTATAACTCTACACAATTTACATGATCTAACCTCCATCCTCCCAGAACTCATATTGTTGCTTTGTAAACATATATCACCAATACTACTTCACACTTTTTCCTTCCTTACACAATTGACTTTCCCCAGCACTAATACTTTCCTTTAAAGTGAGCTTAACTAGCAATAAGAAATTGGAATAAGAAGAACAAAGTGACAAAGAGAAGATATAACACTTACGCAAAAACAACAGCTAATTAATCTCCAAGACTAGACAAAGAAGCTAAGGAACTGATTAAACCCGTCAAGAAAAAATGTTGACAAGACAGCAACAAAAATCTACAAATCAAACCAGTAATCAGGAAAACATGGCTGAATCCAATCAACAAACTGAAAATCAGGAAGGGGAGCAGGACTTCGCACAAGCAATGAAAGATCTCAGAACATTTATCACCGACAAATTTGATGAAGTAATGAAAGAGGTTAACAGCGTGAAGACAACACTTGGAGGGGAAATTGCAGACATGCGCAAAAAAATAACAGATATGATGGAAATGAACACCACAATTCAAGAAATCAAAAATACACTTGCAGCAAATATCAGCAGACTAGAAGAGGCAGAGCAGAGAATTAGTGATGTGGAAGACAGTGCACTGGAAATCAAACAGATAGTAGAAGTGGTCAATAAAAAGGTAGAAAAAATCCAGATAGGACTTAGGGACCTGAATGATAACGCAAAACGCTCAAACATATGTATTATAGGCATTCCAGAAGGAGAAGAGAAGGGAAAGGGGTCAGAAGGAGTGTTGCAGGAAATAATGAATGAAAACTTCCCAAATCTACTGAAAGAGACAGATGTACATATCCAAGAAGCACAGCGCACTCCACTGGTCATAAACCCCAACAGGCCCACCCCAAGACATATACTTGTCAAATTATCCAATGCTCAAGACAAAGAAAAAATTCTAAAAGCAGCAAGAGAAAAGAAAACCATCACATACAAGGGAAACTCCATAAGATTAAGTGCTGATTTCTCATCTGAAACGATGGAGGCAAGAAGGCAGTGGTATGATATAGTCAAGGTACTAAAGGAAAAAAATCTCCAACCAAGAATACTCTATCCAGCTAAACTAGCATTCAAAAATGATGGAGAGTTCAAAATATTCACAGATAAACAGAAACTGAAAGAGTATATCAACAAGAAACCTCCCCTTCAAGAAATTCTTAAGGGAATTCTGCAGGAAGAAAGGAAAAAACAGGACAGTCAGAGATGGAGGAGAGTGTAAAAGCAACAAGAAAGACAAAAATAGAAGGGGAAAATAAAATAATACAAACAAAATATAACAAACACAAATCCAACCAAAATATGGCTACCATAAATAACTCTCTAAACGTAATAACACTGAATGTCAACAGATTAAACTCACCTATCAAAAGATTCAGACTGGGACACTGGATAAGGAAATACGACCCATCTATATGCTGCCTACAAGAGACACATCTTAGACCCAGAGACTCATGGAGGTTGAAAGTGAATGGCTGGAAAACAATCATACAAGCAAACAACAACCAAAAAAAGGCAGGAGTAGCTATATTAATATCAGACAAAATAGACTTTAAATGCGAAACAATTGTGAGAGACAAAGAAGGATACTATATTTTAGTGAAAGGGACAATTTGTCAAGAAGATCGAACAATCATAAATATTTATGCTCCTAACAAGGGCGCCTCTAAATATGTGAGGCAAACGCTGGAAAAACTAAGTGAAAGAATAGATGCATCTACAATTATAGTGGGGGATTTTAATACACCACTATCAACTCTGGACAGAACATCTCAAAAGAGAATCACTAAAGAAACAAAACATTTGAACAGTATATTAGAAGAGCTGGATCTAATAGACATATATAGATCATTACACCCAAACACAGCAGGATATACATTTTTCTCAAGCGCACATGGAACATTCTCCAAGATTGACCATATGCTAGGCCACAAAGAAAGGCTTAATGAATTCAGAAAGATCGAAATCATACAAAACAATATCTCTGACCACAGTGGAGTCAAGCTGGAAATTTGCAAGGGACAGAGACCCAGACTTCACACGACAATTTGGAAATTAAACAGCACACTCTTAGAAAAACAGTGGGTCAAAGAGGAAATCTCAAAAGAAATCAATGACTACCTTGAAACAAATGATAATGATAACACAACATACCAAAATTTATGGGATGCAGCAAAAGCGGTACTGAGAGGGAAATTTATAGCCATAAATTCATATATCAAAAAAGAAGAAAGAGCAGAAATTGAAGAATTAACTGCACATTTGAAGGAATTAGAAAAACAACAACAAAGTAACCCAACAGGAAGAAGAAGGAAGGAAATAACAAAGATAAGAGCAGAACTAAATGAAATAGAAAATAAGAAAGCACTTGAAAAAATAAACAAGACCAAGAGCTGGTTTTTTGAGAAGATCAACAAAATTGACAAACCTTTAGCGAGACTAACAAAGAAAAAAAGAGAAAAGATGCAAATACACAAAATAAGAAATGAGAAAGGTGATATCACCACTGACCCCACAGAAATAAAGACTATCATAAGAGGATACTTTGAAAAACTATATTCCAACAAAAATGACAATTTAGAGGAAATGGACAAATTCCTAGAAATACATAAGCAGCCCATACTGACGAAAGAAGAAATTGATGATCTTAACAAACCAATCACAAGCAAAGAGATAGAATCAGTCATTAAAAATCTCCCAACTAAGAAGAGCCCAGGGCCAGACGGCTTCACAGGTGAATTCTACAAAACATTCCGGAAAGAACTAACACCAATCCTGCTGAAACTATTCCAAAAAATTGAAACAGAAGAAACATTGCCTAATTCCTTCTATGATGCCAACATTACCCTAGTACCAAAGCCAAACAAAGACACCACAAGAAAGGAAAATTACAGACCAATTTCTCTAATGAACCTAGACGCAAAAATACTTAACAAAATACTTGCTAATCGTATTCAACAACACATTAAACGAATTATACACCATGACCAAGTGGGATTTATCCCAGGTATGCAAGGATGGTTCAACATAAGAAAATCAATCAATGTAATACACCATATAAACAGATTGAGAGAAAAAAACCACATGATTATATCTATAGATGCAGAAAAGGCATTTGACAAATACAGCACCCCTTCCTGATAAAAACACTCCAAAAGATCGGAATACAAGGAAACTTTTTGAACATGATAAAGAGTATATATGAAAAACCTAAAGCCAACATTGTTTACAATGGCGAAGTCCTGAAATCCTTCCCTCTAAAATCAGGAACAAGACAAGGATGCCCATTGTCTCTGCTCCTATTTAACATTGTCTTGGAAGTACTGGCTCGAGCACTGAGACAAGAACCAGATATAAAAGGCATTCAAATTGGAAGGGAAGAAGTCAAAATTTCATTATTTGCAGATGACATGATCCTATATATAGAAAACCCTGAGAGATCTTCAACAAAGCTCCTAGAACTCATAAATGAGTTTAGCAAAGTCGCAGGTTATAAGATCAATGCGCAAAAATCAGTAGCATTTCTATACACCAATAATGAGCAAGATCAGGAGGAAATCAAGAAACAAATACCATTCACAATAGTAAATAAAAAAATCAAATACTTAGGAATAAATTTAACTAAAGAGGTAAAAAACTTATACATTGAGAACTATACAAGATTGTTCAAGGAAATCAAAGAAGACCTAAATAAATGGAAGAATATTCCCTGTTCATGGATAGGAAGACTGAATATTATTAAGATGTCTATCCTACCAAAACTGATCTACACATTCAATGCAATCCCAATAAAAATCAACACAGCCTTCTTTAAGGAACTAGAAAAACTAACTATGAAATTTATTTGGAATAGAAAGAGGCCCCGAATAGCCAAAGACATATTGAAAAAGAAAAACGAAATAGGAGGAATCACACTTCCTGACTTCAAAACATACTACAAAGCTACAGTAGTGAAAACAGCATGGTACTGGCATAAGGAGAGACACACAGACCAATGGAATCGAATTGAAAGTTCAGATATAGAACCTCATGTATATAGCCATATAATATTCGATAAAGCCACCAAACCCTCTCAACTGGGAGAGAATGGCCTATTCAACAAATGGTGCCTGGAGAACTGGATAGCCATATGTAGAAGAATGAAAGAGGATTACCATCTCACACCTTATACAAAGATCAACTCAAGATGGATCAAAGACCTAAATATAAGAGCCAAGACCATAAAGACCTTAGAAAGCAGTGTAGGGAAACATCTACAGGACCTTGTAATAGGAAATGGCTTCATGAATATCACACCAAAAGCACGAGCAGCAAAAGAACAAATAGAAAAATGGGACTACCTCAAAATTAAAGCCTTCTGCACCTCAAAGGAGTTTGTCAAGAAAGTAAAAAGGGAACCCACACAATGGGAGAAAATATTTGGCAACCATATATCTGATAAGAGACTTATAACTTGCATATATAAAGAACTCATATATCTCAAAAACAAAAAGATAAACAACCCATTTAAAAAATGGGAAAAAGATTTAAACAGACACTTCTCCAAAGAAGAAATACAAATGGCTAAAAAGCACATGAAAAAATGCTCCAAATCCCTAGCTATCAGGGAAATGCAAATCAAAACTACAATGAGATACCATCTTACTCCCATAAGATTGGCAGCCATGGAAAAAACAGTAGAATACAAATGCTGGAGAGGATGTGAAGAAAGGGGAACACTCATCCATTGCTGGTGGGAATGCAGAAGGATCCAACCATTCTGGAGGACAGTTTGGCAGTTTCTCAAAAAATTATCCATAGATTTGCCATATGACCCAGCAATACCACTGCTGGGTATATACCCATCAGATCTGAAAACAAGGACACAAACCGATATATGTACACCAATGTTCATAGCAGCATTGTTCACCATCGCCAAAAGTTGGAATCAATCCAAAAGTCCATCAACAGATGAGTGGATCAATAAAATGTGGTATATACACACAATGGAATACTACTCAGCTGTAAGAACCAATACACTACAATCGCACGTGATAACATGGATGAACCTTGAGAATCTTATGTTGAGTGAAGCAACCCAGGCATTGAAGGACAAATACTATATGACCTCAATGATATGAAATAAGTTAACTGCCTCAGAGAGCTAGAGTCTGGAAAAGTGGCTTACTGGAAATCGGGGGGTGGAGGAAGGATGTGAGTTAATGTCTGTAGGGGTGGAATCTGTGATGAGCTGGGGGTAAGTATGAGCACAAAGAAGGGACAAAATGGGGGCAAGGGGTTACCTTTGGGTGGGGTTTTCTGGGTTTGAGGGGGGCTGGGGATGGGAAGAGGGGTAATATGGTCCAAGAAATAGGTGGGAGGGAGGAGCAACATACAAACATGGGAGAGTGCCAGAAGTTCGTTGAGAACTAAATGTTGAGTAAAACATATCAAAGTATAAGTAGGAGGGTTACCTGGTTAGGACGCTCAGGGGGTATGGTCTGATGCGGGACGGACTCCGGAGGGAATAGCTGAAGGCTCATTTTGCCAAGGTGGGTTCTACCATTGGGTGGGGTGGACCCATACCCTGGGGAAGACTAATGCCGTCGAATAGAGAGAACTGTATCTCTCGTGAGAAAGGACGGCTCCCAGGGCATTAGATTGGCAGGTGTTGTGGGCCCTAAGGGGAGGGGAAAATGGACGTGCAATGGATGGAACAAAGGTAAATAAGGGGGCAAAAGAGGAGTTATGTGAGAGTACACGAGGATGAATATAAAACAGCTAATATTACACCAAAAACATATAGGGGACGACAGACTAATAATGAAAACCATAAGACAAAACATAGGATAACTAAAAAATTTAGAAAACTGTACAACCTAAAGTATGGACCACATAGTAAGCACAAATGTTACCTTGTTTGAAAACTATAGTTTCGGAATCTGTACATCAGTTTCAGGAAATATGATATGAATAAGTTAAAAGATTATTGCTGTGGAAGGGAAAAGGTATTATGGTGGATCTGGGGAAATACTGTATATTGTATATATGAATTTTGGTGATCTAAGACTCCTCTGAAGCTGACATTATGTTGGGATTCACTTTACGGGAAGTTTTGGATCACAGAGTGGTTCAACAATGGCAGCGGAGGAATACTGATATGGGATGTTATTGACAGGATATATATGGTTGACAGGGAGTTATACAGGGCATATGCCCAGGGTATATGGTAATGTCTATATATACTCATAGTGGAAACAATTAAAAACAACGGCTGGGGGGGTACTGGGCTCCTGGCTGGGGGGTCACTGTTGTGGGCCCTGGGAGAGCAGCGGCAATCCTCCAGGTGCAACGGCAAGAACCAGGAAGGAAGGAGGGCCCAACAGTGGGCTCTTGATACTAATGGCTACACTTTTGAGCCTATGCACCTGCAATAAGAACAAGGCCTAGAGTAGCATTGTGCCTGGGGGTTTCCTCCTGACAGCCTTCATGTTACTCAAATGTGGCCACTCTCACAGCCAAACTCAGCGTGTAGATGTGATGCATTCCCCCCAGCGTGGGACACGACACCCGGGGATGAGCCTCCCTGGCACCGAGGGATCACTACCACATACCAGCTGAAGAAGCAACTAGAAAATGACAGTGAATTAAAGATTCAATGCGGAACAGCAGAATATACCTGTCTACATATAATAACATGACTTCGGGAAGCGGTTTGACCTAATGTAAGGGGGAAATGGAAAGGAGAAATGAGATTATAAGGCTGTGAGTCTCTAAAAAAGAGTCTGGAGGTTGTCAGAAGGAATAGCCCTATGTACAACTGAACAGAGTCTAAGAGACAGATAAGGTAGATACAACCCCAGGTATTGGTTCTTTTGAGGGATAAAGAGACCCACGGGTTCTATGGTCATGGCAGAAGGGGTTCACTGCCATGACAGATGGCCCTTCTTTGGAGCTGGTGTTTCTGCGTGATGGAAATGGACTCAGAGGGGATCTCTTTTCACAAGACTTGCATGCTACTTTATTGGAATTGTAGTTGGTGCTGGGTTTAAGATATATGTAGGGGATTTGAATCTCTGGACTGATAATATGACACCCAGGCCCAGAGCCTCAACAGACTTCAGCTCCTACACTTTGACTTATTGGACTTACTCCACTCAGCTAACATGGAGTTGAAGAAGGTCAACCACCACAACATGGAGCCTAGAGTGTCTACAACTAGAAGGGGGAAGAGTGCATCCAGTACCCATGTGGAATCTAAGCCCTCACTTGACATAGGTGTGCAATGGACACAACCAATCCAATGTCCACAGAGAAAATGTGGAATGGGTGTGGGAACAGTAGCCATGGGGGCTGCTGGGTGTGGGGAACGGGAGGAAGAGATGAGATGTGGAGGCGTTTTCAGGACGTGGAGTTTCCTGGATAGTGCTTCACGGACAATTACGGGACACTGTAGATCCCCCCAGGGCCCACTGGATGGAACGTGAGAGAGTCTGGGCTATGATGTGGACCATTGACTATGGGGTGCAGTGATGCTCAGAGATGAACTTACCAGGTGCAGTGGATGTATCACGATGATGGGAGAGAGTGTTGCTGTGGGGGGAGTGGGGGGCGGGGGCGGTGGGGTTGAATGGGACCTCATATATATTTTTTAATGTAATTAAAAATAATAATAATAAATAAATATTAAAAAAATATTATACATTATTTAAACTGAGAAATAATGGCTTTCAAAATATACAGCATGGAGCAAAGTAATGATGTGTCTGTAGATAATTGTATAAAGAGAAAACATCAGCCATTGATATCTGTCAGGGTACCTAAAATGATGACTTTGTTGTGAATAATCAAATTTATAAATACTACCAGAAAATATAATTTCTCCCATGAATTTTAGTAATTATTACTGAAATTTTAGAATGATTTATTCAAACTTTAAAGAGTTTCTAAATATAAGACTAGCATTAAAAAAAACACTATTAAAATAAATTCTGCTACAAATGTAAACCTATCCTACCTTACATAATTACTGAAGTAGCATTAACTGTGGTCTTGATCTGAAGCTGCAAAACTGGTTGAGGCTGTGCAACAATGTAATTGTTGCTCCATGTTGTATGTCTTCTCAATAAATGAGCATGACAAGCCACAGAAGATCAGCAGGGTCCTCCTGACTTTCTGAGTGATTATCCAGCATCAGAATTGGAAGAAACATGGGAAGGGGATTGTAGAAAAAGATACAATATTAAAGTAGAAAGCAAAGGACCCATTTCAGAAGACATTCTTAATCTTGTAACGGCTTCCCTAAAAAAGTCATGATTGACAGCAATCTTTTGTCCTCTGCAGCTCCATCTATTTCCTGGCCTACAGATAACATCAAAGGTTTTTGTCACACAAAGTAGCTGTCCTTGCATATCGGCAGACCCTGTGTGAGTTGAACATCTTTTCTATATACCTGGGCACCTTTCCTAGATGAGTTTCTTCAGCTTGAGAAGGTCAGTTGAAATTTCCTCTCCTGTTTGCCTCATGTTACGCAGATTATTGTACCAGCTTTTACTTTTGGTGGTTCAACTGCAGCAGTAGAAGCTACATCACTTATGGCTATATAGATGTGTCTCTATAGGCCTTCTCCTGAGACCCATTCCTGGGAAAGGAAGGTATTTCCAGTGTATGTCTTCAACTGCGAAGGCTTCTCAATTGTTACTGAAATTTTATTTCTCAATTGAAAGCCCAAGACTTGTTAAAACAGTTTCACAAACCTCTTTTGCTTGTTTCTTTAGAGTGTGTATGGAAATTTATCATTATTATCAATCCAAGACAGAGCAGGGTTTGACAGTGGACTCTAATGACCCCCAGATCATTTTCTGACTAAAAACAATCACGTTCTTGGATTTTTCACCTTTTCTCCAACAACAATAGTAGGATTTCTGGCTGTCTTTTTTGCAGGACTTTTTTCACAAAATAAAAGAGAACTTTTATATCTCTTGGTATTTGCTGCAATATACAGCTAACAGAGCATTGCAAGATTGTACTGCGATGTGGCTGCTGGGCAGTAGAAGGCTAGGCCTGCTTCCTGGGTTAGGTTAGTGACTCAGACACCCCAAACTTGTGGCAATTTATTCAAATTTGTGCTCTCACAAAACTGCAAAGTTCTACCTGTAATGCAGCTTCAGAATCATCCAAAAATAATTATACTAGAAAACATTAAATCTGCAAATGCTAAGGACTAAATATTTCCAAACTTGTGGAGTTTACCTGGAATTCTGTGGACCTTTGAATAACTGAATTTTGAAGTATTTTATATAATTCAGTATTTTTCTTTTCCATCTGTTCAAGTCTATAGAGAGCAGATTTTGTATTTGCTCTAAGAAAGAAATTGGAGATGAAGTTCATTGAAAGTTATCTGATATCAAATATCAAGATCAACCCTGAGGATTGTTAATTTGCTGCTTAGACCTTTGCATCCATTGGCTTTTCCTCCCCTCAGAGTATTAATTCTGAATGCCAAAGAATCCATCAAATATCTTTGATGCCGGATTTCATAGTTGCCCTTAAAACAAGCTTTCCTTGTTCTTTTCTTCTTATAAATAACTCTCCCCAGTGATGGAGTCTGTTTACCTCCAGAGACCAGAGAAAGAGTTGGAGTTTGATATGAATTGTAAAATTGCCATACTGCGATACATCTGGGAGAATTTTAGGCACATAGAATTATTCAGGCCTGCTCATCTAGGTCTTTTTTTCCTTTGTATCCTTTCTGGGACAGATACCTTTCTTGATATTCTACTACTGGAGGTGAGACAAGGGAAATGACTGAGTAGAGTTATTGTTCTCTCTATTCATTAAGATCTGCTAAAAGGAAATGGTCTTTCCCCAAAGCATGATTTATAGACTCTCAGATATCACAGCAGCTCTAGGACATCAGTGGAGGTCCCTGGATACAAAGGAAAATTAGGTTCAACCTTTAGAAATTTATCCTTGTGTTACCCTTCAAACAACACACATATGAAAATTAACTGATGCGTCAATGCTCACAAACACCCGCAAAATTTACCGAAGTTGCTTCTACCATTTCAAGACAAACTATCATGTCACCTTTAAAAAAATTATAGATTTGAAAAAAATGTACATTTTATACTTATTCCAAAGATAATTTTAAACTGTGGTATAGTTATAAATGCTACATTCCAGGAAATAAAAGCAGTAATAAAACTGTATTTGTTTAGGCAATAGCAAATTACACACTAGCTCTTAAATGTTGCTGCCCACCTGCTACAATCTCACATAGAGTGGCAAGACTCTCTAGAGTACATAGGCAGTGCTTAATAAAAGAAAACAGACCCATACACCAAGCCCTTGATATTAATACTTTCACTTAAGAACTTTATTCTTGTAAATTTGAAACTTAGCCTAATAATATCTATTGCCTAACAGTTACCTCCTGAAAACCTCTTTGTTACTCACGTGTGGTGTCTCTCTAAGCCAAACTCAGCAAATAAGCTCACTACTCCCCCTTCCCCTCTCCCCTGATCCCCAGCGTAGGATATGACTCCCGGGAATGAGCCTTCCGGGCACCAAGTGATTAATACCAACTTCTAACAAGCAATACATCTGGTGAAAGACTTTGACCAAAAGAGAGAAACATTAAATATGAAAGAGTTTTTTATAGCTAAGAGATCTCAAAGTGAGTTGAGGTCATTCCAGAGAGTACCCCTATGCATGTCTCAGGCAGAGTCCACTACCTGCCACAGTAAACAAAGCCTCAATTAGGGGTGCTTCTCAGGGCTCTAGAGACATCCAGACACTACAGGAATGGCACACAACCCCAGGAAATCAGCACCCTGTCAGCGGACCCTCCCTTGGAATATATGGTATCTTATTTCCCCAATGTAACAGAATTAGACTCATTTATAATTTCCCTACACAGGAATCTTCTACCCCTTTTATTTGAACCTATAATTAGCACTGTACCTGTTAAATATATGCCCCAGGGCTGAAATCTTTGGTCTGATCACATGCCAGTTGAGCCCTGACTCTCAGCAGAGATGCAGCCAATGTCTACTCTCTGGTTCATCATACTCACCCTGCACAACTAACGAAGAGATGATGATGGACAACTCCCATCCCCCCAAACAAAGAGTATCTCTAACTGCAAGCAAAACAGTTCTTTCCATATGCCCCATAAGATCTAAACTCCCTCTCAATTTGAAGCAGAGCAGGCATCACCATTCCCAAATCCTCAGGATTGAAGAATTAACAAACATAAGGGGGTGCTGGAATGCAACCATGGACCAAAGTAGAATTATTATTATTGTAGCAACAGAAGAACTTGTAACACTGATATAAAGATAGTGGGGTTGTAAGGAGAGGAGGGGGGAAGAATAGGGGGAACACAGGGCATTTTTAGGGCATTGGAATTGTTCTTCATGATATTGCAATGACAGATACAGGCTATTATACATTTTCAAAACTTATAAAATTGTACCATGCAAAGTGTAAGCCATAATGTAAACTATAGACCTTGGTTAGTAGCAATGGTTCAGTATTTGTTCATCAATTATAACAAATGTATCACACTAATGTAAGATGTTATTAATAGGGGAAAATAGGGGTGGGGTATATGGGAATCCCCTATACTTTCAATGTAACTTTTCTGTAATCCAAAACTTCTTTAAAAATAAAGTTTATTATATGAAAAAAATTTTTTTATTATTTCTGTGCAAAAGAGACAATCACTTTACTCACATTTTAACTGAAGTCACATGGACATTTGTGGCAATTTAAGATAATTTTATGAATCTCAAAAGGAGAAAGATTATGTTTGTAAAGTAATATATTCTTCCGGGTGTGAAGAATAGATTACCTGTTAAGATTGGAACTTTGATTCAATCATGTCAGTAAGATGTGCCTCAGGTTGAATTCCTGCCCCCTTGGTGAGCTGATATAAGTGGACACTAACTCAAGAAGAGACGCAGAGAAGAGAACTTTGTCATTTTGATTCTGCCATGTGACAGAGACGAGGCTCAAACAGCTAAAGCCCTAGGGAGAGATGAGCTATTCACCTGATAATTTGTAACTGAACTTGGGAAGAGAGCCAAGTCTGATATTAAAGGCCTAGAAAGAAATGAGCCCTGTGCCAGGAGAGAGAGGAAGCTCTGAGAGACCAGCCCTACGCCAGCCTGCAGCTGAGAGAGAGGAAGCCTGGAGGGGAAGGCTGAGCCTTCACAGAGATTGGCGACCATCTTGCTTCAACACATGGCAACTGACTTTGGTGAATAAGCAACCCTGAGTTGGACTCTTCAGGGCCTTGTAACTGTAAGTTTTTACCCCAAATAAATACCCTTTATAAAAGCCAATAGATTTCTGGTACTTTGCATCAGCATCCCTTCGGATAACTAATACAACATTCTTCAAAGTAGACTGACCCTAGCAGGTAAAGAGAATGGTATATTGGTGAACAGTGGTAATGCTTACTGTCACTGTTTCCATCTTATATAAGCCTTCACACTTTCTGCAGCATTAATACATCCAAAGAAGGAAGTAATTGCCTATCAAACCTCATGCTCCATAGTTTGTAACAAACATTTCACACCAATGCAGAGTTGGTGGAGGGGTGATGTCTGAGACCCCTATGTGACGTTATGTATGTTTATTTTGTAAGTTCGCAATCTTTACTATATACTAATTGTTTATGTGTGTTCATGTATGAATGATGTATGTCAATAAAAATTTTTTTAAATAAATTAATTAAAAACAACAACAACAACAACAAAAACCTCATGCTCCATTTCCCACCCACAGGCCCTCCTTAATTGCTGTGCAACCTGTGCAGGAGCACGGGTTCTTGGGCTCAGAAGTGTCCCTGCTTACTCTGCTGTTGTCATTTTGAAATCCTCAATAATTTTATCTTTGAACCTGGTGGTCTAAATGAAGTCTGTTGGGACAATGGAGGATATGTGGGAGCAGAGGAGATACATGCAATAGGCATGTCCACTACTGTTCCTCGTTGCTCCCTTTGCAAATAGCATTAACAAGAGTTTATGAGCACAGAATTCCAGGAGACCCACAAAGTGTGCAGAGGCAGCAACACAAAGCCAAGTGCAAAGTAAATGTGTTATGTCTACGACCAAGTAGGTGGAGTATTGATGTCCCAAAAGGCTACCAGAACTCGCTTTAAAAGCAGAAAGAAGGCAAGGGTGGTCTTAGAAATGCCAACAGCCAAAGAGCTCTACCCTAGCTTTTTTTACTCCTCTGTATTAGCTAACCACTTATGGTAGAAATGATGACATAGAACGGAAGTAAACGATAGGGCAACCCACAGTTGCTTTTCCTGTCGGGCCTTCTTTACTTATCAGTAAGCCGAAGGCAGAGAGTGTTGGTAAAATGTGCACATATCAAGAAGTGAAATAAAAATAGTTGAGTTAGTTTTGGGCAGCATTTCCATTATTCTTGTAAGAACAAAATACATATGCATGTGTAAGCTACAAATTATGATTTGAGTCATTTTTGTGATCTTTCACATGAATTAAATGCTCTTATATGTGCACTTAAAACTGGCATGGAACAATATAAAGATGGATGGTAAACCTTATGCTAATAATTTACATTTAAAAGTTTTCTCTACTCAGAATGCCTTTAAATGGTAAATAAAAATACCATGACAAGTTAGAGAAAGACCACAGAAGAAAGGAAAAACTTTGTCTGTTAGTATGGTTCATGGCACTTTTTTCTTGCTTTCTGAACAGGGGGCCCTGCATTTTCATTTCGCTCTGGGCTCTGCCAATTATGTAGCTGGTCCTGTCTACCCACAAATTCCAGAGACACAATACAAAGGAAGACTCATTTGAGATATAAATATAAAGTCTGAACTCATAGGAACCTTAGGAATAATCTAATCCCATGATTTAATCTTTTTTTTTTTTAGTAGCAGAACTCTTTCTTCAGGGCATAAATCCAAAATGAGAGTCAAAAAAATGCAAACTGCTCTGGTTTGGTGGGATGGCAGGTCACAAGTCCTGTTCGCCTGACCTCTCTCTTCCAACATCTAGTTAACATTCAGAGCATAGTGGAAAATTCTGTGATCCAGAGGGGCTTACAGGAGCTAAGTGACATGCCCAAGGTTGCACTCTCCTAAATGCTAATCTCACTCTCTTTCCTCTGCTCCCGATGCCCAAAGCAGCTAGCACCCTGAAAGTGTGAGAGACCATTTGGCAGCCCTGAAACAGTGGTGACTCTTCTTTATCTGCAGAATGAGGTAGGGTAGTGAGGCCTCCTCCAGGGAGTTCTTTAAAGGACTGAATGAAATGATGTCCCTGAGTAAATGCCTGATAACCATTAGCTGCAATTTGCAATTTTATCATAATTATTATAATTATTATTCAGCCCCAGAATCTTAACTTCCATAGAAATTAGTAAGGGGTGGTAAAACTTTTTTTTTTTTTTTTTTTAAAGCAAGGGAAATACTTATCATGAAAGTCAAGGTAGTGTTGCTTTATGTGGAGAGGAGGATGTGACTGAGAAGGGGCACATAGGGAGCTGGGGGGGGGCAGTTTGGGAAAATCACCTTGTGAAATAGTGGCAATGCCCTATTTCTTAACTTGGGTTACATGAATGCTCATGGTATGATTATTCATTATTTATGTGTTTGCAACATTTTTGCATAGGTGTAATATTTTACTAAAAAAGTTTAAGAAATTACAGAAAGATATTTATATTTTTTGTACACGGATATGTTTTTTGTTTTTGTTTTTTTGTTTTTCCGAGGTTAGCATTAGTGTTTAATGTTGTTGTGCCCTGCATTGACAGGCCATACGCTTTGGGCTCATGTTGGCAGTGGCAACTCATAACAATGAGTCTAAGGGCTGAGGACCAGGCTGGCCTCCAGAGAACAGATAAAGCAGTGGTTAAGAGTCAGAGCTTTGGAGTCAGGCTGCCTGGTACAAGCCTGGGTTCACCCTCTACTTACTAGCTAAGTAACCTTGGATGAGTTTCTAAACTTCTTTGTGTTTAGTTGCTATCTAAAATAGCACCTGAATCATGGCAACTGTTCCATAAAGTTTAGCTATTATTAATATTAACTATTACATTTGAATCATTTTTAATACTGATCTGAAACTCTATTAAATAGTGATTCCCAAACATCAATCCTCAGAACAGTGCCTGTCCTTGATAAAGTTTATACATTGGAAATAAAAGAGGGTAACAGAATGAGTTTTTCTCTACAACAAATTACATATAATTTAAAGCCCTTGTCTTTTATTTCAGAAGTATTTTTTCCCTGTCTTTCAGGAAATAAAAAGTCCTTTCTCTTGTGAACTTATGCTGATAAAGCTAATTGCTTTGTTAATGTCTTCATTTAGCAAAGTTTTTAATTGCCCATCATTTGGATTCTCCCACATCAAAACTTTAAAAAAAAATTGCAGCTCTGTAATATAGAGCATTTAAAAACCCTGAGAATCAGTGTTCTAAAACATTTCTTTAAGAAGTTAAGCTATCCTTTCTTCCCTTACCTACTTGCCCACCCACTCCAACTCTGCTGTTTCACCTCTCCTGTCTTTATTACAGCCCAAACACCTTGACCAGAAACATCAGTTTGCAAAACATCCTTGTGCACATCCTCAGCTGGTGGAGGGGCCTCCTATCAGAACACCATGCCCAGTGCACCATGGTTTCCCCAGCCTTCCTCATGCCATAAGCTTCTCTCTGTATCCCTGGTCTCCAGTTAACTCAGCTCTCTCCAGCTGGCCATTTGCAGCCTTTTCGTCTCGAAGTTCTTTCCCGCACACCTTTGTTTCCTTCTCCTTTCAGATTAGGGCCCTTTCCAGGCAAAGCCATCCTCCTCTCCCTTTCTCCTCCCTTTCTAGGCTTCTGTTGTGTGTGGTGGTCCCTGCCTGAGCAGGGCTGGGGTGGTAGGCAGGCTCTGCATCACAACCAGGAGCAGACCCCGGGACAGAAGCAACTTAAAGTCTAAAGTGCCCCTCAAGAGCAGCCCAGAGATCTTTATTTATTCTCGGTAATTCATAAAAGTAGAAATGCAAATTAAAACTGCAATCAGAGACTATATTTCATTATCAGACAGACAAAGACAAAAGTTGGGAACGTGTGTAGACTTGAGTGGGAAATAGTGGCTCTCATATACTACTGCATTCTAGAAAAATGTTTCACAATTACACTTACACATGTAAAATGATGCATGTACAAAGGTCTTCCATGTGATGCAGGTTAGCCAGGTTAGCCAGGGAAACGAGGAGAAGACGAGACACAACATGGCCGACAGAAAACATGGCCAAAAGTCAAAGTGGTTGCAAGACCTCATGGCGGCAAGAACTTGCTGAGGAAATCAAATGTGGCTCAAGCATTTGGGCACTGTCTACCATATGGGAAGTCCTGGGTTCGGTTCCTGGGGTCTCCTGGTGAAGGGGAGCTGGCCTGCGTGGCGAGGGGACACAACAAGATGACACAACAAAAAAGAGACACAGAGGAAAAGATAATGAGAGCCACAACAACCAAGGGAGCCGAGGTGATTCAAGCAATTGAGTGCCTCTCTACCATGTTGGAAGTTCCCAGGTTTGGTTCTCAGTGTCTCTTAAAGAGAAAATGAGAAGAGAAGACAGCATACACAGAAGAACGTGCAGCAAATGGACCCAGAGAGCAGATAGTGAGTGCAAGCAGCAAGAGGAGGAGGCAATTGAAAAAAAAAAGAAAAAGAAAAAGACCTCACCGAGACCTTGAGTTTAACCTTGAGGTCCCAGTTTCTCTTTCCAGGACCTTGCCTTGGCCCTGGATATTCCAAACAGGCCTCACCATTGGCCCCACCATTGGTGGGATAACTAGTAGCAGCTGGGGCCCATCCCCATATTATTAGCAAGAGGGAGGAAAAATTAACAGTTTTAAAGGTAACCATATGATTCTGCACTTGCTCTCTCTGCCTAGAGGTACCCATACCAAATTTTGGTGTGTATTTCCATCTTTCTCTCCTGTTTCTCATCAAGCTCTGTCCTTTCCCCCATTTCCCAAGTAAATTTTTTTTACTGGCCTAACTAAACTGGCATGTTCTTAAATTCATTTATGCAACATAATGAAGAACCTAGAGGAATCCAACGCTTCTCCATCTTCAAATGCAGCTTTGTTTATTCCAGCAAAAGACTGGAAATAAACTCATTAAAGGATAGATTCAATACATCAGTGTAGCAGTTTGGTATTATTTAGGAATTCCAAAAATAAATATTGGATTATATCTGTAAACTGGTCTGCTCCTCTGGGCCTTTTAGATTCAGAAGTTTCATTTTTACTTGATTAAATTATGATTAAGTCTTTGATTGGGTCATGTCAGTAGGATGTCAAGTCCCTGCCTTTGGTGGGTGGGAACTTACAGACAAAACTACACAGCAGAGGAGAGAGTTGGAACCCCAGGAAGTAAATACACAGGAGAAGAACACAGAGGAACAGAGATGACTCCACAGACAAGTCAGAGGTCCCAGGAAGAGAGAGAGCCTGATAATCTGTGGAGAGAACAGAGTTGCTGAGCCTGGAAAGAAAAAAGCCCTGGGGAAAAAGACAAAGCCTTATGCTGAGATCAGAAGGAGTTGGGACCATGGAGCCTTAGGCAGAAGAGGAAGGCTGAACCCTCACAGAGGCTGGCAGCCATTTTGCTCCAACACTGATAACAGACTTTGGTGAGGGAAGTAACTTACACTATATGGCCTTGTGACTGTAAGCTTCTACCCCAAATAAATACCCTTTATGAATGCCAATAGATTTCTGGTACTTTGCATCAATGCCCCTTTGGTTGACTAATACAATCAGTATGTTCATGAAGGTAATAATATGTTTTGTTAATATATTTTAAAAAAAAGATATTTAGATTACATAATATTATGTTTTTTAAAAAATTTTTTTAAAGATTTAATTTTTATTTTATCTCCCCTTTCCCCCCCAACCCCCCTGTTGTCTGCTCTCTGTGTCCATTTGCTGTGTGTTCTTCTTTGTCCGCTTCTGTTGTTGTCATCGGCATGGGAATCTGTGTTTCTTTTTGTTGTGTCATCTTGTGTGTCAGCTCTCCGTGTGTGCGGCGCTATTCCTGGGCAGGCTGAACTTTCTTTTGCACTGGGCGGTTCTCCTTACGGGGCGCACTCCTTGCACATGGGGCTCCCCTATGCGGGGACACCCCTGTGTGGCAGGGCACTCCTTGCATGCATCAGCACAGCACGTAGGTCAGCACCACACAGGTCAAGGAGCCCGGGCGGACCTCCCATGTGGTAGACGGACGCCTTATCCACTGGGCCAAGTCCGCTTCCCATATTATGTTAATACTATGTTCAAGGTAACACTATTAAATGAAAAAAGCAATGGGTTCATGGTAGGCTAGTATTGAAGTTATAAAACATTATATATTTGTGCATATATATGTATATATATGCATATGAATGTATATGTGCATATTTAAGTGTGTGTACATATCTATGTGTATATGAATAGAATGCCCTTGGGAAGTTCCACAAGGAAATAATACTGATAGTTGCTCTGGAGAGAGAAAATGTGTGACTGGAAGATGAGGAGGGACAAAACAGTTTTTCCACTGTGTACTTTTTCCTGTTTTTTTTTTTTTTTTTTGGTGCACATTGCCCATCCAAAAACCAAAGCCCATTGATTAGAAAACAACAACTGCTTTTCAGCAGTTATAAACACCTTTTTCAGGGGAACAGGAACATCTCTTCCCAGTTGCCAGGAAAGAACGGCTTCTCTGCCTGCCTACCTGGATGACCCACTGTTTTCTTCCTTAGTAGCAATGGTAGTGGACAAGGGCAATGAAGAAAAATATTTCTAGTCCTGTGGTGATGGGTTTGTTATTGCTCTTATGGGTCCATTTCCATGTTGGAGGTAAGTGTTAGAACCAGAGACTTGCATGCCAGAGCTGGAAACTGGGTGGTCTTGTAGTGTTGTTGGAATTTGCTGCCATTAATAAGCAGCTCTGTGAGAACATGTGTAAGCCCAGTATCGTCCTTAAAAGTCCACTGAAGAGTTTCTGTTTGGAGTTAAGGAACATTTTCGGTTATGGCTTGTTGTGATGGTAGCACAACATTGTGAATGGAATTTAAACCACTGAATTGCATTAATATTTAACACATGAAACCTATAGCTCACCATATCTTTCTCATTTGAGATGAATGTTTCAATGACTCAATGCAAAATTCATTCAAAAAACTTCCGCTGACTTCTG
Organism: Dasypus novemcinctus; assembly: GCF_030445035.2. NCBI lineage: Eukaryota > Metazoa > Chordata > Mammalia > Cingulata > Dasypodidae > Dasypus > Dasypus novemcinctus. The sequence goes on from NC_080689.1 coordinate 36,486,809, forward strand.
GTTCAAAATGGACTGCTGAGCACAGACTTTTATCTCCTTGCCCCTCACAGACCATTAAAATGAATTTCCGAAGAAGAAGAAGAAAAAGGAAGAGGTGACAAGCTCACCACAACAAAAACCACAGAGAATGGGAGTGGGGTCAACAGCTCAGCAAGTTTCTGGCGGGTGGAGAGTGGGTGCAAGGGCAGCAGCCTCTGAAGCCGAGCAGTAGCCTCTGCAGTTCTGAGTCTGGGCAGCAGGTCCTCTTGCTACAGTGGGTGCTGGTTGGCCTTGTGGAATCTCAGAAATATTCTGGGATTGGAAAATCAAATGTACAGTGGTAAGTGGGGGATTAGTTGAAAGTCAGTATTCCAAATAGCAGGATTCCTCTATTCCCCTCCCTGTGCTCTGCAAGCCAAACAGCCTATGGCAGGGGACTGAATTCCAGGCAAATTTATCAGAGGGGGTTTTCTCTGAAGTAAGTCAATAAAGTGTCAAGCAAATGTGAGTGTGTGTTGGCTTCCCAAAGCAAAGTCCTCCTCCTTCTGGCATTTTACATTCCCTAAGATGCCTGGATCTCAACTGCATTCATTGCAAAGAAAAAACTACCACATGATGAGCCTTCTCCATATATACAGCACTCATAGCTTTTCTATTGCCTTATTTTTAAATGTGAATGGACAAAAGAATTACAATATATTTGAGGCAAACCTGCAACATGATCGATATTCACAAACAGGAAAGTAGATGTAAACTAGAGAACCACAGACCTTAAAAATTACAGCATCAAAAATTCCCCCCGACCAACTCCATGGTTTCTGTGGGTGTTTTACAACATGTCCACATAGTCATTGACATTCCTCCCATTGAGATGTGGGGTCTCCGTGCCTTCTTAAATCTGGACCAAATTTAGTGACTCATCTCTAACACTGCTGTAAGGCTGACATTGCATGACTTCTGAGGCTAGGTTGGAAAAGGGCATACTGCTTCCTTCTGATTTCTTGGGACACTCACCTTTGGGGCTGTGAGCTACTGTGTAAGGAGTTCAATGACTTCATGTGTTGAGGAAGCCACATGGAGGTGCTCCTGTCAATGACCCAGTCTAGGTACCAGGCATGTGGGTGAAGATGTCTTCAGATGACTCCAGACCCCGCCAAGGAATCATTCCCAGCTCTTGAGCCCTCCCAGCTGAAGTCTCACATAGGGTATAGTAGAGAGAGCCATTCCTGTTGTGCACTGTCTGAAATTCTGCTTACAGAATCTCTGAGCAATATAATATACTTGTTTTGGGGTAGTTTGTTATGTGGCAGTAGTAACTGGGACAGTCTACTGAGAGGGGTTTGAAAAGGCAGAATATACATTAATCAAGACTGCTATTAAAAATTAAAAAACAAGCGGTCTCAAAGATTAGAAGCAGCACTGTAGAAATGAAAAATTCAGTAGTGAATTTGGAAGAGAAAGATATGGCATCCTTACAGATGGTAATGTAAAAAGGAACAAAAAGAAAGCTTTGAATAAATATTAGAAAAAATAAAAGACACAAGTTTGGAGGATCATTCCAGGAGTTTCAACATCTGACTAATATAAGTTCCAGAAAGAAGTAACATGCAAAATTGGAGTGGAAATCAACAAAGGAAAAATGAAAGAAAATTTACCTGCACAATAAATGAAAAAAACCACCTCTAGACTAATAATTATGAAATTTCAGAATACCAAAGATAAAACGAAAATTCTAAATGTTTTGGAAGGCCAGGGAAGGAGGCTGGATTACTGCTCAATGGGTGCAGAGTTTCTATTTGAGATGATGAAAAAGTTGGAGTAATGGATATTCATAACGATAGCACAATATAGTGAATGTAATTGATGTCACTCACATGTGTGCTTGGAAGTTAAAATGGGTTAAAATGGGAAATGTTGTATATGTGTTACTACAATAAAAAGTTTTTTTAAAAAAAGTATCTGGAGGTGAGTGAGAGAGGAACAGTTAACTACAATATGAACAGAAGTGCATTGGCATCTCACTTATCAGCAATAATGAATGATTAGAAGTTCTAAGGGAAACTATTTTGAACTTTGTATTGTAGATGTAGCTAAACAAGTAATAAAGTGTGAGGATAGAATTAAGTTATTTTCTGGAATGTTAAGAACTAAGAGAGTTGGTCTTCCTTTCTTAGTAATTTATTGAGGCAATTTTCCTGTAAAAGGAGGAACTGATGCAAGAGTAAGGAAGATCTGGGGCCCAGGAAGCAGTGGATCCAACCTAGGAGAGAATGAAGGGAATTCTCAAGATGACAGCTGTAAAACAGACCCAATAGAAGACTTCAGGAGGGAAAACTCTAGGACAAGAGTTGAAAAACCTAAAGACTGTTGGCCATATTTGGACTTCTGCTGGTTTCTGTATGGCCTCCAATCTCAGAATGATTTTTACATCTTTCAATGGTTGAAAAATTTGAAAGAATAATAATATCTTGTCACAGGTGAAAATTACTAGAAATTCAAATTTCAGTTTCTATAAACAATGTTTTATTGGAGCACAGCCGTGTTCCTTTGTTTATATATTGCCTCTGACTGTTTTCATGCTACAAAGGCAAAGTTGAGTAATTGTGACAGAGATTGTATGGTCTGCAAAACCTAAAGTATTTACTATCTGGCCCTTTTCAGAAAATATTTGTCAACCCCTGCTCTAGGAAAAAAGGAAACTCCCTCTAGAGAAAAAGCGAGAGAGAGTTAGAGATAGAGATAGATATATTGAACTGCATGACTGGAACTTGGAAAAACTTGAGGATGTGATAAAAGCGAATAATGCAAGAGTTCAGAGTAAAGCAATTAAAAATGTCAAAACACACATAAGACCACCATACAAGAAAATCATGGTTCAAATATGAAGAAATTGGCCCCAATTAAAACAGAAAGTCAAGAAGAATCTAAGAGATTCTGTACAATAGATAAAAAGGAATAAGGGAAGTGACCGTAGCTCAATTAAAAGGGCTCCTGTCTATCATATGGGACGCCCTGGGTTTGCATCCCAGGGCCTCCTTGTGAAGGCAAGCTGGCCCACACCTGCAGAGAGCTGATGGCCCATACCCACAGAGAACTGGCACAGCAAGATGATGCAACGAAGGGAGACAAGCAGACATAGAAGAACGTGCAGTGAATGATCACAGAAAGCAGATAGCAAGCTAGCTGCAAGGGCGGGGGGAGCAAAATAAAATAAAAATAAATCTTTAAAAAAAAAGGAATAAGAAGGTAGAAAATGTTTGCTATATGGTGAAAAAGATGTATTCTTCTTTCTATAGGAAAAAAAAAAAGCAATTCAGAAACTCCAAGAAATAAAATAAAAAAGAAAACAAAAAACTGTACCAAGCCAAACCAAATAAAACAAAAGCATGGTCTAAATATGAAGCAGATGGGATAGATATGGGTGAAAGATTTATCACCGTAAAAAATTTATAATATTTTGTGTTTTGAATCATATGAACACATTATCTAGTCAAAAAAAAACCTCTGAAACAAACTAAAAAGTTGCATGGTTTTGAGAAAGAAGGACGATGTGGGCTTCTCTCTAGAAAACTTCCCCTTTGAGTAGACCAAATGATCTTGACATTGGAACCATAGCTTTGCAGGGATAGGGATTATATGGCCATAATAATATTTATGCTGTTTATTAGCTTTCAAATCTTAGAATTTGTTTGGAATTGATTAGATCAATTAACACTTCCCTTTGCTCAGGTCAAACCTTTGAAATCGTCCTCCACCCCTATATCTCTCATAAGCTATCTGCAATTTGTCAGGAAATTCTGTTAGCTATACCTTCAAAATAAATCCAGAACCCTATCACTTCTCAGTATCTCCAAGCCTGTACCGATGTCCAAGCCACTGTCATCTCTCTCCTGGATTTCTGAAGTAGCCTTCTCCCTGGTCCCCCTCCACCCATGGTCCCCTAAGTCTTTCCTCAACACAGTAGACTGAGCAACCCTGTTAAAATGGAGTCTCGTTCCCTCCCTTTGGGCCACCATCATTATACACAAATGCATCCATGAACCCATGTACATACACACTCCCTTTCTGCTGTCCTGCTTTATTTTCCTCTTTAGGATTTATCACCAACTAATATGTATTTTATTTATTTCTCTCCCATTACTAGAAGGAAAGCTCCATGAAGGCTGGAAAGTTTATCTATTGCATTCACTCTATCCCCAGTGCCTAAAGCACATAGTAGGCACTCAGTAAATATTGAATGAATGAATGAATGAATGGGCAAATCACTGAAGACAATCTGGTCACAGAACAGAATGTAATTATTACCCAAAATTGAGGATATCCATCTTGTCAATTTTTGCAGAGATAGTGGAGTAGAGAGCATGGGGGAAGAGATAAGAAAGAAAAGGTGGATGTAATTAACCTCATGTTAAAAGAAGGAATTCAAGAGATACTGTCTAAGTGGAACAATAAATACAGGTTTCAAGTATGATGTTTGAAGTTGCAGATGTAGCCAGTGAGGAAACTGAGAACTGGGAGGAGGTATAGGGGAAGTTGTAGGGATGCAAGGTATGTATGTGAGGTGAAACTTCATCTGACCTAGTGAGAAGGCAATAGACAACACTTAAGTTTCATGAATTGAGAAAAGTTGTTTATATGCATTGTGACTGAATTTTGTGAATCCCAGAAAACATTATGTTCTAGAACTAATCCATTCATATTGGTTGGGGTACTTTGATTGCATTAAGTTCAGTTAAGGGATCTTTGATTAGATCACTTGATTAGATCACTTTAGGGCTTTTATTAGACTATATCAGTAAGGGGCAGCCCAGGTTGGGTCTCTGCCCTCTTGCTGTGTCTTATATAAACCGAGAACACACAGGAAGACACAGAGAACTACAAGTCCACCTACAGCTGCAAAAAGACAGAGAAGACCCGAGAGGCTCAAGGAGATGAGACCCAGGGAGAAATGCCTGATTGCCTATAGCTGAGCTCAAGGAGAAACTAGAGAGACAGGCAGATCCACCATCTTGCCTTGCCATGTGGCAGGACTCCAGGATCTACTAGCAGATGACCTTTGGTGAGAAAGTATCTCTCATGATGTCTTGGACATTTTCACAGCTTCAAAACTGTAAGCTTTTTCCCTAATAAATCCCCCATGATAAAGCCAAAGTACTTCTGATATTTTTGCACTAGCAGCCTTAGCAGACTAAAACAAGCATAATTAGAGAAATAGAAAACAGAAGAAATAAAACCACTGGGGGTAGGACATTTATTAAGCAGATGTAAATACTCCTTTATAAGAGCGACTTTCTGGAGAATTTTATCTGAACACTTATTGAAGGCCAGCCCTGCATGGTATGTGAGAAGGCCACAGCTAGAATGAAGCGACATCACCTTCCCTTCAGGGATTTTTGGGTCCAGTGGCACAGGCTACCTCAGAGAAAGAACACTACAAGTCATCACATCACAGGCAGCATGCAGAATGGGCTGAGTGAGCCATCAGGCATTCAGCAGGAAGCATGGACTTATCCCAGCCTCACACTTTGACTGCAAAGCTGAGCTTGTTAGTTCCCTGACCTGCCTCTCAGGGAGGCCCATTGCTCTCTGCATCCTTTCTGGACACCTTTTCCCATTCCTACTGAGGGTGGAAAAGCTGATTTGTACTGAGCAACTTGACAGACTAGGTTTGATTCATGGTGAGTAACTGTGGAGGGATCCTGTAGCAGTTTGGTATTATTTATGAATTCCAGAAATAAATATTGGATTATGTTTGCAAACTGCTCTGTTCCTCTGGGCATATTAGATTGCATTGGACCCAGAGGTTTCACTTTTACTTGATTGAATTATGGTTAAGGCTCTGAATAGTCCACACCAGTAGGATGTTGAGTCCCCTTGGTGGGCAGGGACTCATAGAGAAAACAACATGACAGAGGAGTTAGTTGGAGTCTTTGTGTGCTGGAACCCTGGGAAGTAAACACACAGGAGAAAAACGCAGAGGAATAGAGATGGCTCCATGGACATGGCAGAGGCCCCAGGAAGGGAGAAAGCTTGAGAGACTACAACTGACCTTGTGGATAGAACAGAGAAGCTGAGCCCAGAGAAGAACGAGCCCTGGAAAAGATGAGACTTATCCCAACCTACAGCTGGTATTGGAAGAAGATTGGACCACGGACCCTTAAGAGGAAGAGGAAGGCTCAAATCTTGCAGACGTGGGCAGCCATCTTGCTCCAATACATGGCAACAGACTTTGGTGAGGGAAGTAACTTATGCGCTATGGCCTGGCAACTGTAAGCTTCAACCCCAAATAAATACCTATATGAAAACCAACAGAGTTTTGGTGCTTTGCATCAGCACCCCTTTGGCTGACTTATACAGATCCCAACCATATTCAGCAGGGACAGGCAGTGATTACAGAGGGAAGAAAAGGCCTTGGAAGGTAGGCTGAGACCTAAGCATGGCATGCAATGACTGACTTCTTAACTTTAGGTATCAAAAAGTCCCTTTGACCAAAAGCCTCTTTCCTATGGAGTTGCCAGAATAATCAAAATTATTATTATTCAAGGTACGTCTACAACTATGCTTCCTTCTCTTAATGTAGAGGGGTGAATCTTTACAAAAGACTCCACTGCTAAGAAAATGTCTCCTTCTTTACTTTTCTCTCAATACAATTAAGTCAGGTGCTGGACATGTCTCACAGTGGACATACATAGCAACTGTAGTCAGTATTGGAGACATGTCCCTGTCTGGAAGACATAAGCCTATGCAGTTTGGTAGCTTTCCGCTCCAATGCTAGCAGTACAAGGCTCTGTGCCCAAATAGCCAGAAATAATGGCTATGGACAGCAGGGGAAGCACAGAGAAATTGAGGAGTGAAGCATTTTCTTGTTTGTTTTTTTTGTTTATTATTATTTTATTGAAATAATGAAAATGTCCTAATGATGATTGAGGTAATGAATGCATAACTATGTAAGTATACCAAATACCATTGATTGTATACTTTGGATTAATTGTATGCTTTATTAATATATACCAATTAAATTGATTTGCTAAAATAAAAAAAAAGGAAGATCCAGAAGCAAGAGCAGAGCAGTGGCCAGCCTGCATCACCATGTAGCATGAGTGAGAAGCAAATGTGGGCCCCTGAAACTGTTGTGGAAGCAGAGAGATTCAATGATCATGTATTGAAGGTCAGGACTCAGGAATATTCTTGAAAAGGAAAATTTATTATGACCGGCTGGGCGTGGGGTCTCCTGTCCAAAAAGCTTAGCCCTGAGTTTGGGCTCTAGCTTATTTTTATATAAGAGACATATGTGGTGGGGGCCAGGAGAGGTTTAGCCATTTGTTTGAATACCAGCTAAACTTGAATTAGCTTATCACCCATATTCCAGGTAAGCTTGAATTAGCATATTGCCCACCCTCCAGATAAACTTGAATTAACATATCGCCCACCCTCCAGGTAAGCTTGAATTAACATATCGCCCACATTCCATCTGGATGTAACTTTGAAGACACCTTCAGTCTACATCCTAGCTGATTATTTAAAGCATATAGGGCCTATATTATACAGAAATCAATAATTTTTATTTCATGAACAGGCTATATTAAAACTACTGAGATTTGGGACTGTTTGTTCTCATAAAATCAAGCAGAAGTTGTCTGATGCAGCATCCAGCTCACTCTGCCACAAAACATTGTATACCTGTAGATTCATGTGTTGTCTAGTAAGAACAAAAATGACTGGCAGATTAAAAAAAAAAAAAGCCTCTATGCCCAGTATAGGGACCCTGGGGCCTGGGGCCAGGCCTCCTGAGGGGCAGTCTAAACCGTGACCTTTTGACCTCATCTTATTCTGGAAGAAATCATTCCCCAAATTCTTTGTTTTACAGTCCTTAAACTCACTTTGCAAAATCTCTTCAATTCATTTAAGATTTTACAAAAAAACAGGAAGAGCCTTTGTCTCAGAGCAGCTCCTGCTTTTATTCCCTTTTCACCCTGCTTCTCTACATGTTTCCTTTGTCAGCTTTCTTCTCCTCTTTCAGAAATCTCTTAAAAAATCATTTGTAGGTGACCTGCCCCTCCATTTTCTTGGTTTTATGAGATTACTTCTTTTTGTAATAATACATTTGACTTCAATTGGTGTTTCGGGGGAACAAGAAGCAAACTTGGTACTTATTCCACCATCAAGAATTTTCCATTGTTGAAATGACTCATGCTCCACTAAAGATTTACAGGCAGGATTCTTTTCAGTACTCTCCGTACATATATGGCATGTCTAAAATATATATAAAGAAGCTGAATGTTAGGAAGTTAAATTGTCTTACAGGTTACAAGGGAACTAGTATTTGCAGAAAGCTAGAAAAATGATAAAATGTTTAATTTTATCTTTTCTATTAGGTATAATCTTCAACTTATTTCCAGTTTTCACACATGCTCTTTAATTTCATTCTTCCAATTCAAACATGTAGTATACTGGCTTAAGTTCAGTGAACATTAGATTGAAGCTAAAAATGCATTGCTTTTAGCATTCCTAAAAATTTCCATCTTTGTCTCAATTATGTTGTTTTGAGATCTTGTCACTCTTGATTTTGTTCCATTTAGCACTTATTTTTATAAAATAAGAGCAAAATGCAAATAAAGTATTCAAATAATTGCAAAACAGTGCCAGACAAGCAAAATTGGAGACCTTGCCAGAACGAAGCTAGCAGAGCATTCAGAAACTTAAATGCTCATTCATCAGCTCATGAAAGAAGGTTTGAGTTCAGCAGAAAGTAGAGGTAGTTTAGGAATATTGGCACAGATGATATCAAAGGGTAAGTTGTACAAAAGTTGAATGTCCCAAAGTCAAGGACAACCTAAATGTACTGAGTCACAGAAGTGCTTAAGAACAGCTACTTGTAGGCATGACAGAGCTTTGAGGGATACAAAAGTGGATTAATTTAAAATATTAAGAGATGTCTTCCATTAAATGTCCATTGGGAATGAGGAAAATACATCTCTGAAATTATAGTTTGTAAAGCACAGGATCTTGCACCTAGTAGGTGCTCAATAAATATTTACTTTAACAGATTTGCATCAATAAAAGACAATTCTGTTAAACAGAACTTTCAAGGAACTTGCTATAATGTCTGGTCCATCTGTACTGTGAAGGCTCTGGAAAAACAGAGACCCTTCTTCCTCATCCAGACTTCCCCTATTCCTAAAATGGAATAGGAAGAAAACAGAAGACAAGCCCTCCTTCTTGTCCATGATCATAACTGTTTTATGGGGAACAGTTGAATATGGGAGAATGCCAGGTATATGTTTGAAGCTATAATATTGAGAAAACTCTTTAGAAAATATAATAAGAAAGGATCACATGTTTAAGGTGCTTGGGGGGGGGGGATCATCTAGTACAGGGGCAAGCTTCCAAGGAGTGTGTGAGTGCTCATTTTGTCATAGTGTGTTATTTCATTGGGTGGAGAACCATACAATGAGTGTGAAGGTATACCCACATCCTGGGGCAACCTAATGTTCCCAAATAGAGGGAATTGTGTCTATCGAGAGAATCGGTGGCTCCCAATTAGTTAGGGCAGTCTTGTATATCCAGCCCTCAGCATCGTTACAGTATCTGTAAACCTGGTCCCTCAAGTAGTGAAGATTGATTGTCATTGTGGAACCTGAGGGGAGGGTGAGAGAGGTATAGAATAGATGGAAGCTGGGCAACTGGGGGGCAATGGAAGTACTCCACTACATCATGCAATGATGGATATAGGACATGTTAACTTACACCAAAAGTGTATAAAAGTCTATAAGCTAAAATGTAAACCATAATGTAAATCATAAGGAAGCTAAAAATCTAGAAATTTTTACAGTCTAAAAGATAAACCATAATGTAAACCAAAATGGAACCATGTTTGATAGCTATGTTTCAAAATCTGTACATCAGCTGCAGCAAATATAACATGAACATGTAAAAAGATCATTGCTGGGGAAAGCAGAAAAGAGTTTGATGTTGGATATATGGGAGTCCCCTATATTGTGTATGTGAATTATTGTCATCTAAAACTTTTTTGAAGACAAAATTTAAAAATTAGAGAAAAAAAAAAGGATGTAAACACTATGGAAGAAATGAAAGAAAGTGCCTTGCCACTGTACATACAGGGCAACACCTATTACAGTGATGAAAGGCAAAATGTTTGAAACAAAGCTTTATAATATTTTTTATTTTATTAATATAGCAATTTATTTTTACTTTTAGTATTTCTAAATTATTATGTATTCTAGTTCTAAACTTTAAACCCATCATTATATTTCAGTTTCCTATTAATTAAATTTGGCAGTGTGTTAGACTTCATTGTTGAATAAGTTTTGGACCACATAGAGGTACAACTATGGCAGGGGAGGAACACTGATGTGGGGTGTTATTGATGCGGGGCACATGCGTGGGGGGGAATTCTCCAGGGCATGTATATAGAGGAAATAAAAATGTTCTGATATACATTGGGTATTTTTATAGTAGTTACAGTTAAAATGTCAACTGAGGGAGTGCGGAGTTCCTAGCCAGGGGAGCTCTGTCACATTCCCCACTGGAACAACAATAATCCCCCAAGTGCAACAGCAAAGACCAACAAGGAAGGATGGTCCAATAATGAACCCTTGATACTGATGACTATGCTTATGAGCCTATGTGCCTGAAATATAAACTAGGCCTAGAGCTGCAGGGTGCCTAAGAGTTACCTCCTGAGAGCCTCCATGTTGCTCACATGTGGCCACTCTCTAAGCCAAACTCAGCATGTAAATGCATTACCTACCCCCCAGTGTGGGACATAACTCCAGGGATGAGCCTCTTCTGGTGCCGAGGGATTACTACCAATCACTAATGGTGATCACTGGTGATATAATTAGAAAGTGACCTTGAATAAAAGGGTCAACTCAGACCAGCAGAATATCTCAGCCTACATGTTAGATCAAGTGTTAAAAACTGCTTTTTGACCTTGAATAAAAGGGGGAAATGGAAAAGACATATGAGTTTATATGGCTAAGCATCTTCCAAAAAGAGTCTGGAGGTCATCAGAGGGGTCATGCTAATGCACACCTTGGCAGGACCCCTGAGAGAGACAAAGTAGATACAACCCTTGGTGCTGGTTCTCCTGAAGGCTATGGAGATCCACAGGGTATATGGTCATGGCAGATGGATTTGGAGTTCTGTGCCATGTCAGAGGGCTCTACTTTGGAATTTGTGCTCCTGAGTGTGATGGAGCTGGACTCAGATGTGATCTTCCTATACATGCCTCTTCTGTCACTTTTACTGAACCTGTGGTTGGTGCTAGGGAGGATGCATACTCAGGGGACTTGAATCTCTGGACTGCCCATGTGCCAGCTGGGCCCTGAGCCTCAGCAGAATTGCAACTCCTACTCTCTGGTTCATTGGCCTTACCCAGGTCAGCTAACAGGGAGGTGAAAATGGTCAACGATCACACCAGGGACTCAAGAGTGCCAATAACTTCAAGCAGAGGAATTGCATCCATCATCCATGTGGAATCTAAGCCCCATCTTGGTCCAGAGATGGCATGGACATCACCATCCCAGGGCCCACAGAGTGGAGGAATAAAATATGGATTAGAGTGGACTTACTGATATTCTACTATAAAACTTTTATGACTAGTAACAGAAGAAATTTTAGCATCGAGGTGGAGAAAGTGGCCATGGTAGTTGCTGAGGGCAGGGAGAGGGAAGAAGAGATATGATGTGAGGGCATTTTCAGGACTTTGAGTTGTCCTAAATGATATTGCAGGGTCAGAGTTGGACTTTATATACCCTGCCATAGCTCACTGAATGCACTGGGGGAGAGTGTGAACTACAGGGTAAACTATTATCTGTGTGGTGCAGCAGTGCTCCAGAATGTGTTCACCAAGTGCGATGAGTGTGCCACAATGATGGAGGAGGCTGTGGTGTGAGAGAAGTGGGGGTGGGGGATGGGAGGTATACTGGAACCTTTTATATTTTTTAATGTAACTTTTTTTTGTGATGTATATATCTTAAAAAAAACACAATTTACAAAAATGATGGGATGGGGTTGGAGGGTGGGGTATATGGGAATCTCTTATGTTTTTTATGCTTTTTTATGCTTTTTAATGTAACATTCTTTGTGCTCTATTAACTTTAATTTTAAAAAGTGTAAAAAAAACCTGTTTTATGCTGGCTTTTTAAAAACTGATTAATTTTAAGGATTTTGTCTTAGCAAACCAATGCTTCTCCAGTGCATATAGCCTGGGCTTGCAGGAATTCCAGCACTGTAAGTACCAATGCTTTTGTATGTGGCACAGTTCACACACATGCCTACAGTATACAAGGACAGTTTTTTTTCTTTTTTTTTTAATATGGAGCATACTTGAGCTGTGGCTTCTCAAATAAATTAGACAAGTTCAGGTGCTGATATAATAAGAGAGCTCAGGAAAAGGGGAAATTTAATAATTTCAGGCTATACTATGTTGTGTGTTTTGGGATGGGTTTTTGGAAGGGGATTGTCTTTTAATGAATGAAAGGATAGAAAGAAGTGAGGAAGTAAAAAGGAAGAAAGGGAGAAAGAGAGAAGAGAGGGAGGGAGGGAAACAGGGAGGTAGGGAGGGGAGGGAGGCAGGAAAGAAGGATGAAAAAAAAAGGGCCGAAATGCAATGGATGTGTCATGATGATGGGAAGGAGTGTTGCTGGGGGGGGAGAGGTGGGGTGGGGGTGGTGGGGTTGAATGGGACCTCATATATATATATTTTTAATGTAATATTATTACAAAGTCAATAAAAAAAAAAAAAAAAAAAAAAAGGGCCGATGCCCAGCCACCAGCAAAGCCCAAGATTTGAAGTAGGGATTTCACATGTAAAAATGTGGAAAAGGTCAACTCTGGCAAATGAATTAATCTCATTCCCCTAAGGAACATGATAAAGAGCATATATTTTATATGGAGTTAACCACTTATTGATGGGAAAGAAGAATCTTCCTTTTAGGAAGAAATTGTTGTGGAAGCAGAGAGATTTAATGATCGCATATTGAAGGCCAGGACTCAGGAATATTCTTGAGAAGGAAAAATTTATTAATGACCGACTGGGTCTGGGGACTAGATGTGGGGGAGTCAAACAGTGCTTTTATGAAAAAAAGGACTTTTCGTTGTTGTTTTTTAGAGTTTTAAGAGTTTCACTTAGTACCAGATAGGTTTTGAATTAATATATCGCCTACATTCCAGGTGAACTTGAATTAACATATCACCTACCCTCCAGGTAAGCTTGAATTAACATATCACCCAAATTCTGCCTGCAATTAACTTTGAATACACATTCAGTCTACATCCTTTCTGAAAATTAAAGCCTGTAGAGTCTATATTATTTAATTGGCTTTTTAGAAACTAGGAACACTTGGATACAGAATTAGATAATTTTGAATTCATGCACAGACTATATTATATTCCCCCCTTTGAGGCCAAGCTTAAGTTTATTAACTTTGGCATCACTATTTCCAGATTTATGAGGTGGACCACTGTCTGTGTTTTTACTGCATTATTTATTAAAGCATGTACTGTAGTTATTATTAAGGGGACAAAGCATAGAAGTATGATGAGAGCATGGAAGGAGTTTTGACTGTTTGCTGTTTTGATTGATTACCCTACTTATCAATCCCTCAGTGAGGACCGGATGGTAAAGTCCTTGGGGAATATCTGGGGCTTTTCCTTGCTCTCAGAAGAAGTCTTTGTTCTGGATGGCAGAATGCTGGGGGTGGGGGTCTTCCAGCGGCCATCTTGGGGGTTACTGCTGTCCATGTGGACTTTCTGCCAGGTTCCAGATCCATCTATTAATTCCCTATCTTTCTAGCCTGCTTTATTGCCCCCTCAGAGAGTTTACACCTTTAATATTAAAGGGATGTTGAAGGGAGATGATCTTTCTTCTGTTGTTACTTCCTGCTGGTTATGGGCTGTAGTCCCTACCTGACAAGGTGTAAAAAACTCTGTTATTTTATTTTGATTGGAGGAAGGTGGATCTGGCATCCTGTATGAATCTGAATGAAATTTTCATATGGCTAACAAGATGTTGATTCTGGAAGAAATAAACTTAATTAGAATTTTGAGAACATATGGTTCCTCTAAGAAGACACTGGACCACAGAAGTAGAAAAGGTCAGGTGCCTACAAAGGTGGCATTTTCCTAAAGTTGGTGGGGAACAGTATATATATATTTATATTTATATATATATTTTAAAGTTATTTTATGCTGTTGGTTAACTTCAGAGAGAAATTGCAATAGACAACAGGGTTAGGTATATATTGTTACTGTCAGTTTTTAAGGTAGATGAGAGGAATGAGAAGAGGAATTTCTCTTTTCAGTTAAGCTAAAGGAGATGAGAAGAGGCAAGGTTTTTTTTGTGTTTTTTTTAAGATTTATTATTTATTTATTTCTCTCTCCTTTCCCCACCCCCCCCCCCACCCCCAGTTGTCTGCTCTCTGTGTCCATTCACTGTGTGTTCTTCTGTGTCCACTTGTATTCTTGTTAGTGGCACTGGGAATCTGTGTCTCTTTTTGTTGCATCATCTTGCTGCTTCAACTCTCTGTGTGTGCAGTACCACTTGGCTCTCCTTATGGGGCACACTCCTTGTGTGTGGGGCTCCCCTACACAGGGGGCACCCCTGCATGGCATGGCACTCCTTGTATGGATCAGTACTGTGTGTGGGCCAGCTCATCACACAGGTCAGGAGGCCCTGGGTTTGAACCCTGGACCTCCCATGTGGTAGGCAGACGCTCTATCCATTGAGTCAAATCTGCTTCCCGAGGCAAGGTTTTTAAAGGGAAGTCTGGTTTGCCTTTTTCCAGCAATAGGCATTTGGGCTAGAGTTAAAGGAAACAGTTGATTTTGACATAGACAATACTTAGCTTTGTCTTTTGAAGAGGTATCTCAGGCTGTCCAATGACTGGCACTCATGTGTTTTGTCAGGTACTTCTGGTAAGCAGGCACTCTTGGGTAGCTGACTTTATTCAGGATTAGTACACCAAGCTGGACATTCCTTTAGCCTTAATAGCTCTGGGAGTGATCAGAAGTACAACGTAAAGTTTTTATATTTTGACTTTAATTGAGCAACTCCTGATAAAAAGTTTTTTTTGACAGTTTTTACCAGGCTTTGTCTTTTGAAAACCTGTTTGGCTAAGCATGGTTAGGGCTTTCCTCCCCAGATGAGTGCCTTGGTGAAGTTCATGAAGGACTTTTTACTGCACTGCTCCTAGCAGGTAGATCTGAGCATTTCCAACAAGCCACCCACCAGTTTCCAGGGTGAATCCTAAGCCCAATGCCCTGGTCTGTTCATCCTGGGTACACTGTGGAACTTTAAATACTAGTACAGGTGCTTAGAAGAAGGGGTAGGAGGGAAACCTGGATTGAGAGTCTGACACACCTTTATTTGCACCTCGGGGGTTTCTAGTAATTGAGCCTGGTATTAATTAACCGACTACCTGTAAGTCACTGGGGGCCCTGGGCTCAAGCACATTCTTTACCTGGTGTGGGGTGAAGACTGTGAGAGGTTGCCCCCAAGTTAATTTGGTGGCTTTTTCAATTAAAAAGCTGTTAGCTTCACTGCTTTTAGGCAAGGTGGCCATTTTTATCTTATAGACACATTCATGAACTATTCAGAAAATGAAACTGATCAGGGCTTTTAACACATGTTCAATGTCCTTTTACATATGATTTACTTGAAGTATTACCATAGTCATTGGACATAAATCTAGAATAGGATATAGGTACAGTACTCAATACTAATTAATGCACTACTTAATGCATAAGTCTTTTCTTGAGTTGCAATTAATAGCTTTAAACTTCAGGTTTGCAATACCATACAGGTTATTTCTCCATGGGAACAAGCTATAGTGCCAATTGTGTTTAAGTTCTACTAACAGTACTCTGGTACGCATTGCTCCACTTCATATATTCTTCACAGAAGCTGCAGCACCATTGACCCTAGAAAGAAACTAGGGAGTAGATTTTACCAGCGTGGTGCATAGCGCTCTCTGGCACTATGAAACAGGGCCAGTCTGGAGATGATATCCATTGTACTTTTGGCTGTACTGAGCCACTGTTGGCTGCGACAGGAGTTTGAAACTGCAAGGTAGTTCCTATCCACTTCAGGAGCACGACCAGAGATGTAGTAGATACTTTTATTGTTTTAAGGGTCAGTGACCAATTTAG
This sequence comes from Dasypus novemcinctus, assembly GCF_030445035.2. Taxonomy (NCBI): domain Eukaryota; kingdom Metazoa; phylum Chordata; class Mammalia; order Cingulata; family Dasypodidae; genus Dasypus; species Dasypus novemcinctus. The sequence goes on from NC_080689.1 coordinate 36,502,961, forward strand.
CCAATAACTCACATGGAGAAGTACCCTGCAATGTATTGGATGCCTGGTTGGAATGCACAAGAGACTTTGACAATGCTGAAGTTTACTTCTTGATTTTTATATATCTTTCAAACATTTTTAATGCAATATATTATGTATTAAATAAACTTTTAGTACTTTGCTTTTTACTGTTACACTTTTACCAAGAAGATGTTAATTACACAGGCATTTTATTTTAGCAGTAGAGGAAAAACCACTTTAAAAAAATTTTTTAAATGAAAACTGAAGACTCCCAATGGAATCAAGGCAACTTTTCATTACCACCACTTGAATATGCACATTGAGGTTGACTTCCAGACAGGTTTTATTGTTATGAGGTTACTTTTTGCCATTAATACCAATTTAGATTTTTAATTAATAATGACTTTTTAGAACTATCCATTCAAATGCATTAATTTGGCAGATGCTCTTCCAACTCCTTATACTTAAACACAATTACATAGACTGGTTAATTTACCTTAGATTACAATTATGGAAGCAGCTGTGGCTCAATCATCTGGGCTCCCATCTACCATATGGGAGGTCCTGGGTTCGCATCCCAGGGCCTCCTTGTGAAGGCAGGCTGGCCTGCATTCTGCAGAGAGCTGACAGCCCGTGTGCTGCAGAGAGCTGGCACAGCAAGATGATGCAACAAAGGGAGACAAGCAGATACAGAAAAAACATGCAGTGAGTGGACACAGAGGAGACAGCAAAAGAAAGGAACAAGCCACAAGGAGGGGAATAAATAAATAAATAAATAAATAAAAACTTTTAAAAGCCCAGTGATAAAGAATGTGCAGCCTGCCCAAGAATGGCACTGCCCACATGAATAGCTGATGCAACAAAAAGAGACACAGATTCCCATGCCACTGACAACAACAGAATCAGACAAAAGAACATGCAGCAAATGGACACAGAGAACAGACAACTGGGGCGGGGGAGAGAAACAAATAAAAAAATAAATCTTCAAAAAAGAAAAAAAAATGCTCACTGACCTCTAGGCTCTGGAATATAATATAATTATATACTTTTCTTTAATTATAATTTAGTAAGGATTTTTTTTTCATAGCTTTTAAGGCTTTTCCTTTACTTATTGAAATTTGGTAATAGGATTAGTAATTACCCTTATTTAAAGCAGTTAAAAGGTTTAAAATGGGAAACTACAGGAAAATCTGACTTTATTCCCCAGCCTAGAAGACAGGTTTTTTTTTTTAAAGATTTATTTTTTATTTATTTCTCTCCCCTTGCCCCCCAACCCCAGTTGTCTGCTCTCTGTGTCCATTCGCTGTGTGTTCTTCTGTGACCGCTTCTATCCTTATCAGCAGCACTAGGAATCTGTGTTTCTTTTTGTTAACTCATCTTGTTGTGTCAGCTCTCCGTGTGTGTGGCACCATTCTTGAGTAGGCTGCACTTTCTTTCATGCTGGGCGGCTCTCCTTACGGGGTGCACTCCATACGCATGGGACTCCCCTATGCAGGGCCACCCTTGCGTGGCAGGTCACTCCTTGCGCACATCAGCACTGCACATGGGCCAGCTCCACATGGGTCAAGGGGGCTCAGGGTTTGAAATGCAGACCTCCCATGTGGTAGGTGGACACCCTATCCATTGGGCCAAGTCCACTTCCCAAGAAGACAGTTTTAATCTGCCAAACCCGGCCCCTCCCTCAGAGCTCTTGCAAAGAGAAGGCCTTGAGGGCTGGCAGGTTAAAGAGTTCAGAAAAAAAAAATTTTTTTTAAAGAATTATTTGTTAATTTGATATTACCATCCTGATATATGAAGATATATGCTGAGCAAACTGGCAGATATGAATAGTTTGACACAGAAACAGAACTTAGTTACTTAAAATTTTCTTTTTTTACAAAACAAGTTTAACTGTAAAAGACCATTGGAAAGATTTCCCTGAAGGCTTTCTTTTGCTGGCTTCTCCAGACTAGGGGTTCAAGATTTCCCTCCTTTGTGGCTTTCTTTTTTTTATATAAAGTTTTTTTTTAAAGATTTATTTATTTATTTAATTTCTCTCCCCTTCGCGCCTTCCCCCCGCCAGGTGTCTGTTCTCTGTGTCTATTTGCTGCATGTTCTTCTTTGTCCGCTTCTGTTGTTATCAGTGGCATGGGAATCTGTGTTTCTTTTTGCTGCGTCATCTTGTTGTGTCAGCAATCTGTTTGTGTGGCACCATTCCTGGGCAGGCTGCACTTTCTTTCACGCTGAGCGGCTTTCCTTACGGGGTGCAGTCCTTGCGTGTGGGGATCCCCCACGTGGGGGACACCCCTGCGTGGCATGGCACTCCTCACGCACATCAGTACTGTGCATGGGCCAGCTCCACACAGGTCAAGGAGGCCCAGGGTTTGAACCACGGACCTCCTGTGTGGTAGGTAGGCAGATGCCCTATCCATTGGGCCAAGTCCGCTTCCCTTGTAGGATCATCTTATTGCATCAGCATGCTGCACCTGCCTGTTGCATCAGCTCATTGTCTTCTTTAGGATACAACGGGAACCTCTGCTACCTACTTTGTTGTGTATCTCATTATGTGTTTTTTTTTCTCCTTGTGTCTCTTCTTGTGTCAGCTTGCCATGCCTGCCCATCGATGCCAGCTCATTGCCTTCTTTAGGTGGCACTGGGATCCGAAACAGCAACCTCCCATGTGGAAGGCAGGGGCCCAGTCACCTGAGCCACATCCACTTCCCTGGATAAAGTTTTAACATGGCATAAGTCTTCCTGGAACAATAACCATGATGCCGATGATAATAATCGTTAATGGGAAGCAGATGTGGCTCAAGTGGTTGAGTGCCTGGTTCCCACATGGGAGGCCTAGGTTCAGTTTCCATTGGTCCTAAAAAAAAAACAAAAACCAACAAGGAAAAAAAATGAAAAAACCCCCACAAAACTCAGGGGTGCCGATGTGGCTCAATGGTTGAATGCTGGCTTCTGAGGTCCCTGGTTCAGCCTCCCAAACTGGTACCCCAAAATAAATAAACAATTAATGTTTCTTGACATTACTCTGCCAGACATTGTTTTAAGCACTTTTTTTGTCTTAATTTTTTAAATGTTACATTAAAAAAATATGAGGTCCCCATATACCCCCACCCCCCTCACCCCACCCCTCCCCCCATAACAACAACCTCCTCCATTATCATGAGCCATTCATTGCACTTGGTGAATACATCTCTGAGCACCGCTGCACCTCATGGTCAATGGTCCACACCATAGCCCACACTCTCCCACAAACCGCCCAGTGGGCCATGGGAGGACATACAATGTCCAGTAACTGTCCCTGAAGCACCACCCAGGACAACTCCAACCCCCAAAAATGCCCCCACATCACATCTCTTCCTCCTACTCCTTAACCCCAGCAGCCACCATGGCCACTTTCTCCACATCAATGCCACATTTTCTTCGATTACTAATCACAATAGTTCATAAATAGAATATCAGTAAGTCCACTCTAATCCATACTCTATTCCTCCATCCTGTGGACCTTAGAATGGTTGTGTCTACTCCACATCTGTATCAAGAAGGGACTTAGATTCCACATGGATGCTGGATGAAATTCCTTTGCTTTCAGTTGTAGGCACTCTTGGCTCCCTGGTGTGGTGGTTGACCTTCTTCACCTCCATGTTTGCTGAGTGGGGTAAGTCCAATAAACCAGAGAGTAGGAGTTGCAAGTCTGTTGAGGCTCAGGGCCTGGCTATCACATGATCAGTCCAAAGATTCAGGTCCCCTAGGTATACACTAAACCCTAGCACCAACTACAGTTCTGATAAAAGTAACAGGAGAGGCTTGTGGACAAAGATCATATCTGAGTCCAGCTCCATCACACAGAAACAGAAACTCCAAAATGGGGCCAACTGACATGGCACTGAAGTCCATCTGCCATGACCATAGAACCTGTGGGTCTCTGTAGCCCTCAGAAGGACCAATACCTGAGGTTGTATCTACTTTTATCTGTCTCTGGAACTCAGCTCAGGTGTGCATAAGGCTCTTTTTTGAGACTCTTTTTGGAGACTCATAGCCATATAAACTCATTTGTCCTTTCCATTTCCCCCTTTTATTCAGGTCAAAAAGCATTTTTAACTCCTGGTATTATATGTAGAATGAGATATTCTGCTGGCCCAAGTTGACCCTTTTATTCAATGTCATTTTCTAGTTACATCATCAGCTGGTCCTTGGTAGTAATCCCTTGGCACCAGGGAGGCTCATCCCCAGGAGTCATGACCGATGCTGGGGGGAAGGCAACACATTTACATGCTGAGTTTGGCTTTGAGACTGGCCACATTTGAGCAACACAGAAGTTCTCAGGAGGTAACTCTTAGGCACCCTGCAGCTCTAGGCCTTGTTCTTATTTCAGGTGCACAGGCTTACAAACATAGTCATTAATATCAAGAGCTCATTGTTGGACCTTCCTTCTTTTTTGGTCTTTGCTATTGCACTTGGGGGATTGTTGCTGATCCTTTAGGGACTGTGATAGAGCTCCCCTGGCTAGGAACACAGCACTCCCTCAGTTGTTGTTTTTAATTGTAACCACTATGAAAATATCCTAACATTTTTATGTATCCTGGATATATGCCCTGGAGAACTCCCTGCCAACCATGTGTCCCCTGTCAATAACATCCCACACCAGGGCGGCAGACTTGGCCCAGTGGTTAGGGCATCTGTCTACCACATGGTAGGTCTGCAGTTCAAACACCAGGCCTCCTTGGCCCATGTGGAGCTGCCCATGTGCAGTGCTGATGCGCGCAAGGAGTGCCATGCCACGCAGGGGTGTCCCCCGCGTAGGGGAGCCCCACACGCAAGGAGTATGCCCTGTAAGGAGAGCAGCCCAGTGCGAAAGAAAGTGCAGCCTGCCCGGAATGGCACCACACACACGGAGAGCTGACACAACAAAATGATGCAGTAAAAAGAAACACAGATTCCGGTGCCACTGACAACAACAGAAGTGGACGAAGAAAAAAGACACAGCAAACAGACACCACAGAGAACAGAAAACTGTGGTGGGAGGAGAAGGGGAGAGAAATAAATAAATAAATAAATCTTTTTTAAAAAATCCCACACCAGTATTCCTCCCCTGCCATTGTTGAACCTCTCTGTGATCCAAAACTTCTTAAAAAATGAAGCCCAATATATTGTCAGGTTCCATTAATAGTAAAATGGAATATAGTAGTGATTTTAAAGGTTAGATATAGAATACATATTAATTTAGAAAAATTAAGGTAAAAATAAACTGGGGTATCAAAGAATGAAAAAATGCAAAAGCTTTGTTTTTGCTGTTTTGCCTTGCATCACTGTATTAAGTTTTACCTTGTATGCAAATTGGCAAGGCAACTTCTTCCGTCTTTTCCTCAGCATCTATGTCCTTTCTTTTTCTTTTTTTCCCTCCTAATTATTAAGCTTATCTTCACAAAAGTTTTAGATCACAGTAATTCATATATACAATATACAGTACTCCCACATACCCAACATAAAAACCTTTTCCCTTCCACAGCAATAATCCCTTTACATATTATACTATATTTACTGAAATTGAGGTACAGATATTGAGATAATAGCTTTCAAATAAGGTAACATTTGGGTTTACATTGTGGTTTATATTTTAGGCTATACAATTTTCTAAATTTTTAGTTATCCTATATTTTACATTATGATTTACATTTTAGCCTACCAGCCCCTATATATTTTTGGTGTAATTTAACATGTCTTATATCTAGCCTTGCGTAATCTTGTGGAACACTTCTATTGCCCACACAGTTACTTTGATTCCATCTATTCAATACCTCTTTCCCCCTCCCCTTAAGGCCCACAGTGAAAGTCAATTTTCATTGCTTGAAGGGACATGTTCAGAGATACTTGCAACAGTGCTGAGGGCTTGACATGCTCAACTGCCCTACGGCATTGGGAACCACCATTTCTCTCAAGAGATACAATTCCCTCTATTTGAGAACATCAGTCCTCCCCAGGATGTGGGTATACCTTCACTCTCATTATATGGGTCTCTATCCAATGATATAACCCACTATGGCAAAATGAGCACTCACACACTCCCTAGGAGCCTGTCTTGTGTCAGATTATCCCCTTTAACATCTTAAACAGGTAACCTTCCTCATTATATTTTTGAAAAAGTTTTCACAGCATTATACTCTCAATCAAATACCCGACAATCTCCTATGTTCATATTTCCCCCACCCTCCCCCCAATTTCTTGGGCAATATTACCCATCCTCCCATCCCTAGGGCCCCTCAATCCCACAAAGTCCCACCCAAAGGTAACCCTATGCCCCCATTTTATCCCTTCTTGTACAAATACTTACCTCCAGCTTATCATAGATTTCACCCATGTAGGTGTCAGCTTACATTCTTCCTCTAACCCCCAATTCCCTTTAAGCCTATCATCCAGTCTCCAGCTCTCTGAGACAGCTTGGTTTACTTATTTCATATCAGTAAGGTCATGTAGTATTTGTCCTTCAATGCCTGGGTTGCTTCACTCAACACAAAGTTCTCAAGATTCATCCATGTTATCATGTGTGTTTGTAGTGTATTCGTTCTTAAAGCTGAGTAGTATTCCATTGTATGTATACACCACATTTTATTTATCCATTCACCTGTTGATGGGTATTTGGGTTGATTCCAACTTTTGGCAATAGTGAACAATGCTGCTATGAACATTGGTGGGCATATATTGGTTTGTGTCCTTGTTTTCAGTTCTACTGGGAATATACCCAGCAGTAGAATTGCTGGATCATATGGCAAATCTATAGCTAGTTTTTTGAGAAACCACCAAACTGTCCTCTAGAATGGCTGAATCCTTCTGCATTCCCACCAGCAGTGGATGACTGTTCCCATTCCTCCACATCCTCTCCAGTATTTGTACTCTTCTGTTTTTTTTCATAGCTGCCAATCTTATGGGAGTAAGATGGTATCTCATTGCAGTTTTGATTTGCATTTCCCTAATAGCTAGAGATTTGGAGCATTTTTTCATGTTCTTTTTAGTCATTTGTATTTCGTCTTTGGAGAAGTGTTTAAATCTTTTTCCCATTTTTCAAATGGGTTGTTTGTCTTTTTATTTTTGAGATATAGGAGTTCTTTATATATGCAGGTTATAAGTCTTCTATCAGATATGTAGTTACCAAATATTTTCTCCCATTGTATAGGCTCTTTTTTCACTTTCTTGACAAACTGCTTTTAGGTGCAGAAGGCTTTAATTTTGAGGAAGTCCCATTTATCTATTTGTTCTTTTGTTGCTCATGCTTTTGGTGTGAAGTTCATGAAGCCATTTCCTATTACAAGGTCCTGTAGATGCTTCCCTATACTGCTTTCCAAAGTCTTTATGGTCTTGGCTCTTATATTTAGGTCTTTGATCCCTCTTGAGTTGATTTTTGCAAAAGGTGTGAGTTAGTAATCCTCTTTCATTCTTTTACATATGGATATACAGTTCTCCAGGTACCATTTGTTGAATAGGCCATTCTCTCCTAGTTGAGAGGATTTGGTGGTTTTATCAAATATTATATGACTATATATATGAGGATCGATATAAGAACTCTCAATTCGGTTCCATTGGTCTGTGTGTCTCTCCTTGTGCCAATACCATGCTATTTTCACTACTGTAGCTTTGTAGTATGTTTTGAAGTCAGGTAGTGTGATTCCTCCAATTTTGTTTTTCTTTTTCAATATGTCTTTGGCTATTCAAGGCCTCTTTTCTTTCCAAATAAATTTCATAGCCAGTTTTTCTAGTTCATTAAAGAATGCTGCGTTGATTTTTATTGGGATTGCATTGAATGTGTAGATCAGTTTTGGTAGGATAGACATCTTAGTAATATTTAGTCTTCCTATCCATGAACAGGGAATATTCTTCCATTTATTTAGGTCTTCTTTGATTTCCTTGAACAATGTTGTGTAGTTCTCTGTGTATAAGTTTTTTACATCTTCAGTTAAATTTATTCCTAGGTATTTGATTTTTTTATTTACTATTGTAATCGGTATTTGTTTCTTGATTTCCTCCTGAGCTTGCTCATTATTGATGTAAAGAAATACTACTAATTTTTTATCATATAACCTGAGACTTTACCAAACTCATTTATGAGTTCTAGAAGCTTTGTTGTAGACCTCTCTGAGTTTTCTATGTATAGGATCATGTCATCTGCAAATAATGAAATTTTGACTTCTTCCTTTCCAATTTGAATGCCTTTTATATCTAGTTCTTGCCTCAGTGCTCGAGACAATGTTAAATAGAAGAGGTGATACTGGGCATCCTTGTCTTGTTCCTGATCTTAGAGGGAAAGATTTTAGGATTTCACCATTGTAAATGATGTTGGCTGTGGGTTTTTCTTATATATTCTTTATCATGTTCAGAAAATTTCCTTGTATTCCAATCTTTTGCAGTGTTTTTATCAAGAAAGGGTGCTATATTTTGTCAAACACTTTTTCTGCATCTATAGATATAATCATGTGATTTTTTTCCTTCAATCTGTTTATAGGGTGTATTATATTGATTGATTTTCTTATGTTGAACCATCCTTGCATACCCGGAATGAATCCCACTTGGTCATGGTGTATAATTCTTTTAATGTGTTGTTGAATATGGTTAGCAAGTATTTTCTTGAGGATTTTTGCATCTAGGTTCATTAGAGAAATTGGTCTGTAATTTTCCATTTTTGTGGTGTCTTTGTTTTGGCTTTGGTACTAGAGTAACATTGGCATCATATAATGAATTAGGTAATGTTCCTTCTGTTTTGATTTTTTGGAAGAGTTTCAGCAAGATTGGTGTTAGTTCTTTCCAGAATGTTTTGTAGAATTCACCTGTGAAGCCATCTGGCCCTGGGCTCTTCTTAGTTGGGAGGTTTTTAATGACTGATTCTATCCCTTTACTTGTGATTGGTTTTTTGAGATCATCAATTTCTTCTTTCATCAATACAGGCTGCTTATGTGTTTCTAGGAATTTGTCCATTTCCTCTGAATTATCATTTTTGTTGGAATATAGGTTTTCAAAGTATCCTCTTTTGATAATCTTTATTTCTGTAGGGTCAGTGGTGATATCTCCTTTCTCATTTCTTATTTTGTGTATTTGCATCTTCTCTCTGTTTTTCTTTGTTAGTCTAGCTAAGGGTTTGTCAATTTTATTGATCTTCTCAAAGAACCAGCTCTTGGTTTTGTTTATCTTTTCAAGTGCTTTCTTATTTTCTATTTCATTTAGTTCTACTCTTATCTTTGTTCTTTCTTTCTTTCTTCTTCCTGTGGGATTACTTTGTTGTTTTTTTTACCAATTCCTCCAAATGTGCAGTTAGTTTTTCAATTTTTGCTCTTTCTTCTTTTTTGATGTATGAATTTATGGCTATAAATTTCCCTGTCAGTACTGCTTTTGCTGCATCCCATAAGTTTTGGTATGTTGTGTTATCATTTTCATTAGTTTTGAGGTAGTTATTAATTTCTTTTGAGATTTCCTCTTTGACTCACTGTTTTTCTAAGAGTGTGCTGTTTAATTTCCATATCTTGGTGTGAAATCTGGGCCTCTGGCCCTTGCAGATTTCCAGTTTCACTCCACTGTGGTCAGAGATATTATTTTGTATGATTTCAATCTTTCTGAATTCATTGAGCCTTTCTTTGTGGCCTAGCATATGATCTATCTTGGAGAATGATCCATGTGCACTTGAGAAAAATGTATATCCTGCTATATTAGGGTGTAGTAATCTGTATATGTCTATTAGGTCCAGCTCCTCTAATATACTGTTCAAAGTTTTTGTTTCTTTATTGATTCTCTTTTGAGATGTTCTGTCCAAAGTTGATAATGGTGTATTAAAGTCTCCCACTATAATTGTAGAGGCATCTATTCTTTCACTTAGTTTTTCCAGTGTTTGCCTCATGTATTTGGAGGCACCCTTGTTAGGAGCATAAATATTTGTGATTGTTTGTTCTTCTTGAAAGATTATCCCTTTCACTAATATGTAGTGTCCACCTTTGTCTCTCACAATTGTTTCTCATTTAAAGTCTATTTTGTCTGATATTAATATAGCTACTCCTGTCCTTTTTTGATTATTGTTTGTCTGTAAGATTGTTTTCCAGCCATTCACTTTCAACCTCCTTGAATCTCTGGGTCTAAGATGTGTTTCTTATAGACAGCATATAGATGGGTCATATTTCTTTATCCAATCTTCCAGTCTGAATCTTTTGACAGGTGAGTTTAATCCATTGACATTCAGTGTTATTACTTTCAAGGAATTATTTATGTTAGCCATATTTTGTTTGGACTTGTGTTTGTCATATTTTGTTTGTTTGTTTCCTTCTCTTTTTGTCTTTTTTTGTTGCTCTTACACTCTCCTCCAACTCTGCCTCTCCTGTTATTTTCTTTCTTCCTGCAGAACTCCTTTTAGTATTTCTTGAAGGGCAGGGTTCTTGTTGGCATACTCTTTCAATTTCTGTTTATCTGTGAATATTTTGAACTCTCCATCATTTTTGAATGCTAGCTTAGCTGGCTAGAGTATTCTTGGTTGGAAATTTTTTTCTTTTAGTACCTTGACTATATCATACCACTGCCTTCTTGCCTCCATGGTTTCAGATGAGAAGTCAGCACTTGGTCTTATGGAGCCTCCCTTGTATGTGATGGTTCTCTTTTATCTTGCTGCCTTTAGAATTTTCTCTTTGTCTTGAGTATTGGATAATTTGACAAGTATATGTTTTGGGGTAGGCCTGTTGGGATTTATGGTGTTTGGGGTGCGTTGTGCTTCCTGAACATGTTCATCCATCTCTCTCAGTATTTTGGGAGGTTTTCAGCCATTATTTCCTCCAACACCCCTTTTGTCCCCTTTCCCTTCTCTTCTCCTTCAGGGATGCCTATAATACATATGTTTGTGCATTTTGCATTGTCATTCAGGTCCCTAAGTCCCAGCTGGATTTTTTCTATCTTTTTATTGATCAGTTCTACCATCAGTTTGATTTCAGATGCACTGTCTTCCATGTTGCTAATTCTCTCCTCTGCCTCTTCTAATCTGCTGCTATTTGCTGAGAGTGTATTTTTGATTTCTTGAACTGTGATGTTCATCACCATATCTGTTATCTTTTTGTGTATGCCTGCAATTTCCTCTCCAAGTGTTTTCTTTATATTGTTAATCTCTTCCTTTACTTCTTTAAGTTGGTCTCTAAAATATGTTTTGAGATCTTTAATTACTTGTCCGATGTTCTGCTCCTCTTCCTGGTTTTCAGTTTGTTCATTGGATTCGGCTATGTTTTCCTGATTATTGGTTTGGTTTGTAGTTTTTTGTTGCTGTCTGGTCATCATTTTATCTTGGTGGGTTTAATCAGTTCCTTAGCTTCTTTTTCTAGTCTTGGGGATTAATTAGTTGTTGTTCATGTGTAAGTGTTATGTCTTCTCTTTGCCACTTTGTTCTTCTTACTCTATTTTCTTGTTGCTGGCTAAGTTGACTTTGAAGGAAAATATTTGGGCCAGGGAAAGCAAAATGAGTAAGAAAAGAAAATGCATAAAGTAGTATTGGTAATAAATCTTAACAGAGTAACAATGTGAGATCTAGAAGAGTGGATATTAGACTCATGTAAGTTGTGTAGAATTATAGCAGTAAGTAGAGTACCTATAATGAGACAGCCAACTGAATATAGGGAGGAATATAGTATGAATTAAAAGGCCAGTGTTTTCATGAGAGAGGGAAAGAGAAAAGAAAAACAATAATATCAAGAGTGGATAGAAGACAGAAAACAGAACAAAGGTATTAGAAATAAAAAGTCAGACAATTTGGGGGCCAAAGAAAGGGAGGTGGAATGTAAGAGAAACAGTAGATGATGGAGGATAGAAAGATGTAGGGGAAAGGGGATAGTGTAGGTGGCCAAAATCAGTACACACAGGACAGAGGAAATGGAGGATGAGGAAATATGGCAAATGTGAAGCTCTCCCTGCAGAACCTATTATATAAAGAAAATAAAATAAAAAAGAAGAAAAAGAAAACAAAAGAAAAGAGAAGAGAAAAGGGGGGCAAAGAAAAGGGGGGACAAGAAAGAAAAAGAAAAAGAGAAAAAAAACTAAATAAATGAAAAAGGACCTCTCGCAAGAATTCTTCTGTCACTGTCTCACCACATCGATGTCCAGACACCTCCTGTCCTGCAAGCACCTGAAACACCCAGTCCAGCAGGACTCCGGCCCTACTCAGCCACTTCTTTGCAGGAGAGATTATGAGGTGCACTCACTCAGATGTCATCTTACCCCCCCTCCTGTTTTAAGCACTTTTAAAATATTTTCCTCTTTAATCCTCACAACAACCCTCTGAGAAATGAACTGCAAAAAATCCCATTTTACCGATGAGGAAAGTGAGGCCTGGGGATGTCTGTGACTTACCTGTGGTTATATAGCTGGATTTTCTCCAGGTTCTTGGCGAAGCTACAAGAAATAAATTTCAAGAGCAAGCCAGGTTAGTTAGGCCAGTAATTTATTAAGGAATAGTGAGAAGAGAAATGGAAGAAAATAACAGATCATGGGTCCCAGGTAGAGAGGAAAAGGGCTGAAAAGTATAGAGGGCTGATTTACAGTCTACAATTCCCTATTATAGATTACAAATGCCCAGGTTTTACTTATGTGTTGTTCCGAGGTGGGGGTGGGAGTGGAGGACAAAGAAGGCCAGAATGGGGGGGAGGCAAGAGCAGGGGTCAAAAGGCAAGATAGGGTCAGTTCTGCCTTTGTGCTTGCTTTTTGAACCATTAATTATTCTGCTCATTTGCTAATGACAGGGGAGGAGTCCTAGCTCTTTGCTGCTTTAATTGATTACCCCACCCATCAGTTCTCTGGGAGGGCCCAATGATAAGGCCCTATAAGAATATCTGGAGCTTCTCCAGGCTAATCTCATTCCAAATGGGAGAATCTGGCATCTTGGGGATACTGAAGGATACGTGTTTAACAGCGTGGGTTTTTCTGCCAGGTTCCAGATCCGTCTATTGATTCCCTAATTAGCCTGCTTCAGTTACACAGCTAAGGTGTGTAACCTGCAGAAAAACTGCCGCCATTGAACACATGGCCATGAACAAAGAGAAGTGACGCTCTTCTCTTAGGACCAAGCCCACTGACCCATCTCTATGGCTTCATCATCTGCATCCAACAGTCTTAGACCTGGGTCAAGGGACTTGAACACCTTATGTGGGATGGGTGTTCAAGAGAAGACTTCACCCCATGGCCAAGGTGGGAGTGAACAGAACAACCCAGAATGTTCCTGAGGTTGGGCAGTGGTCAATATCTATCACTTTATAGAAGCAAACATAAAACAGTAAAAGCAGATGGTGCTTTTTAATAAAGTTATGTCAGAAAGGAAAATATGGTAGAGAACCAGGAAAGGTCTGATTTAGCTTTATCTCAATCAGAAATAGCTAAAATTATAAACTTGTCCTTCTTGACCAGTCGGAAAGCACTTAAGGAAAGGCAGAGGGACAAATATTTCCAAAGGCTGAAGTCACCCAAATAATGAAAGCCCTAGTTGGCCATGTTCCCAATGGAGAAGGCTCTGGGCTCTCTGCAGTTAGACTCTTCTGTGAGCCACAAGAGAGCAGTTCTGCTCCTGCCAAGCGAAACAGTATCCAGCAAAATGTCAGCCACTACTTGAAGCTTCCGGCTGGCAACAGCCCCAACTTGTTTCTAGCAAGGAGACGACCTCTGTAAATGTGGGATTTCAGTGCCTCTGAGGACGGCTTTTGAGAACTGAGAAGATTACACAAAAGTTACTTTATTTTTAAAAATTAATATATAAATTATTAAAAGTATACAATTAAAAACCTAGTTATTAAGCTTTTTTACATTTAGGTTATAGATGTTAATATTCTCTGTATTACTCTAGGAAGTTTTAATAATCACTTTGAAAGGAACTTTCATTATGTTTCATATTATTTACAAACTCAGTAAATTAAACCCCTTTAAATATTTCAAGTATGTTTATGCATTTAATGTATTTCATTTCCTTTGAAGAGCTACAATTCTCTGACTAATATGCTTTCCCAAAACCTTATGTCTTCTAAATCTAATGTTAAATTAATCTTGTAAATACGGTGAATCTTAGGTTCTTTTGACTGTTCCAATACTGGTAACAAAATTAGCAAAATTTCAATCTAAAATCATAAGGCTAAATTCATTTGCTCAATTGTATATTTTACATTAGACCCATAAGATACTGTGAGGTACTCTAAAGTCCTAAATTCTCTTAAGTATGACTAGTACTTAAAATACCAAATGCACAGAGTATTTCTAATATTTTAATTTGATATATTTCCTCTCTACATAATTATAAATCTCAGTTTCCACTATGGAATCAAATACATCATTCTAAACAATTCTGGAGTTCCCATCCCTGCAAATCTTAGCTGGAGTTGTTCATAGGCCAGAGACACTGGCTGAGGCTCAAGCACTGGAGCTGCAGACCTGGGGGACAAGTCTGCTCCTGGTTCCAGTACCTGCAGAAGCCTCTTTGCATAGTAATGTTTCAGAGTCCAGAATTTAAAGAAGGGTGTGGTTAAGTTACAGATGACCTAACTCTCTAATCTACCCGAAAAAGTTAATTGCTATCCAGACTGAGATAGCTTTGTTTGGATTTTGCCTTTGGTTGGTTCTTTAGATATTCAAATGTCTTCCTGGCAGCTCTAAAGACCTTTGGACTTCACGGAATTCATGCCCTACTTCATAGAGCCACACCATATACAGATATTAAAATAAAATCTGATTGAATTCTGACTGTATCTCGAGGCTTGCTCCGACTGTGTTGTAACTTAGTTATGACCTTCCAATGTTATTCTGCTGATTACCTGCATAAGAAGAATACCTTGTGGTATTCAAGAACTCTAGGAGAGAAAGGAGCCCAAAGACTGTAGAGAGCAGCACAGGATCTGAAAGTTTAATTCTAAAAACTGACAAACAAGACAATGAAATGTTATGTGTGATCCTGGATTGGCTCCTGGATATGGGGTGGTTTGGGGATTGCCATTAAAATCGTTTTTGAGACACTCGGCAAAATTTGAAAATAGACTGTTATGTAATGGTGTTGTATCAACTTTAAATTTCTTTAATTTGGTAATTTTATTGTTGTTCTGTAAGAGAATGTCCTTGTTCTCAGGAAATACATTCTGAAGCATTTAGGGATAAAAGGGCAATGTCTGCAATGTTCAAAGTGGATTCAGAACAATATCAATAATAATACAGAGAGAGTGATGAGGCAAATGTGTCAAAATGTTTACAGTTGCTTGATTGTGCAATTTGTAGAACTATCCTAGTGTTGTAGAATTTGAGAGGTTCAATTATTTGTGTATAGAGAGGACAGGACTCAGGAATGATTTTGAGAAGGGAAAAATGGTTTATTCACGGCCGGCCGGACTCAGGAGATTTCTGTTTCAATTCCGAGCCCGGAACAAGATTTTTGAATCCCTTTTATACAGAGAGGAAAGGCCAAATGGTCCCTTTGTTTCAGTTCTCAATTGGCTTGAATTAGCATATATATCTTCCACATCCTAGGTAAGCTTTTAGCATGGACTTCATACATTCTAGATAAGCTTTTAGCATATTTGGTTTGCATTTCCCCTAAATACTTAAAGTTTATAGACCTTGCATTGTTAAACTGTTTCCTGGGACTGGAGTCATGGCCATTGTCACCAAGGGCAGGACTGTAGCCTCTTACCGTTTCACACCCACAAGTCAGACAGTTTAGGTTATCTCTGAAGAGACAAAGAGCCTCCCACCCATAGCCCACATCACTAGAAGACAAGAATTGATTTATTTGATTCTCCTTTATTAACTTAAAGATACCTAATTCAAGCAGGGGAAGCCAGGCAGAAGTGTTTGGATGAAACATTAATAATTTGGTCATTTGTACATGAGGTATCAGTTAGACCCGCTATCTAGGAATTTTCTATTTATTTTTAACCATAATCCCAGGAGCAGTTACTTATATATGTACTACCATATGGTACAGACAAGCTTGCAAAGACAGATGAGCAGAACGCTTACGAACCCCAAAGAGGCTTGCTTAGGTCAGCATAGCTGAACCTCTCATTCTGGTCCATTTCTGGTAGGGATGGCCCACCTCCCATGCACTATACATTTATAGGATCAAGGTGCAACGAACGTTCGTGTGAGGGTGTAACCAGGAAGTTCCCTGGTGGAAAGGAGAAGTTCTAGAGTTCAGCAATTGATAGTAGTCTGTCCTTCCACTGAGTTAATTCAGTCCTGCTGAGCCAGCTGTCTCCTTAGTTACCAAAAGGGGGAGGAAGGCAGATTTCAGAGCTATCCAGATTTGACTTTGCTCACTTATTGGTTTCCCAACACCTTTTGTATCTTGGTGTAGTCATGCAACTAAATCGAGGCCACTGGATTTCCTGCAGAGCTGACCTTTGCGCCCATGTTGTCTTGGAAAGAAAACTGCTTGCCCTCTCTTTGCATTTTCTCCCTTGATGCAGGCTGGAATGAAGGCGTGGTAGCACTTTGTGTTCTCTCTCCTGGGTGGAATGAAGATGAACCAGCTTCAAGCAGGTGGACAAGGACAGCACCCAGGAGACGGAGGAGCAACCAGATAGAAGGGCCCTGGGTACCTGCAGGGCTGCCTGGAACAGGGCAACCTACTGCTCTGCACAGCCTACAAATGCAGGTTTACAGGAAAGTGAAACAAACCTCTCCTGTTTCACCTCGGTTAAAGCAGACAAATCAATATCCTAACTGATATGATATATTATACATTATTTTAAAACAATACCTAGTCTTACAACATGAGATGCCCTCTGGTATTTTCTATTCTTGTATATTTCATTTAAAAAAAGAATGCTGAGCCCAATCTAGTGAATTGATTTTGTTACCCACTAATGGGTGGCAACTTGCAGTATAACATTACTGCATTAAACCATATAAAATTGCTTGTTTTAGAGATCAGAGAAACTCAAATATTAACGATTTCATGTGGCTCAATCAAATAGATTATTGTGAATCAGAGAAATAGTTGGCACCTGCTTTCTGCAAGTTTATAGTTTCAAATGGACAGTAACAAGCTAGTGAAGGTGGACGCACAGTGATTCTGTAATTTCCAGGCAGAGAACTTGTATATGTTGTGTACACTTGCAGACACACACTCACAAGCACACAAATACACATAAGCACATGGGGACAGGAGAGTATTCATTATCCTGGTCCCTGTTTTATAAGATTGCTTTGTTGAACGAAAGCAATAAAAACATGAAAGTATTCATAAACTAACCACTTATAAAATTCAGCCCGACTCCAACATCCTCTTTTTTCTTTTAAACTAGTAATGCCTAACCACACAGATCTTGTTAAACACTTTTTTGGTCAGTTTCTCATGCATTGTTAGATATATATTTGACAATCCCAGGCAAACATAGTGGAAATCAATCTCAAAGTGAAGTGGCAAGTCTTACAGGACTGAACTTCATAAATGAAGGAAAGTGAAAGAGACTACTTGAACTACATGCAAAGCCACTGTCAGAATTAGAGCAATTAACAATTGATAAAATCCACAAGGAGGAAAGCAGAATGAGTCTTTCAAAAGATAAAAGTCCTTGGAAAGAAAACTACTTGGCAATAAAAAAGAAATGAACGAAAGACACATGCAACCACATGGATTGATCATAAATGCACTATGCTCAGTGATAGAAGCCTGATAAGAAAACAAACAAGACTATTGTATGTACTACATGAATACATTAATTTGCAATTCTAGAATACGCAAAACTCACTTATGGTGATGGAAATCAGATCAGTGATTGCTTGGGGTGGAGGTGCTGATTGAGAAGGTGCACAAGGGAGCTTTCTGGGGTAATGGATATGTTCTGTCTCGATATATATTTGTCAGAACTAATAGAATGAACCCTTAAGTGCATTTCACTGTATATGGATTGTAACTCATACCTACTGAGAGAGAGAGAGGTCCTTGGGAAAACTGATAAAGCCTCAACAGCATCTATAAAAACTAATATTTTCTATCATCACACTGAAAAAGTCAAACAGAAATTGGTCTAAATTGTATCATACTATCATACAGTATTGTCAGAAAAATTATGTGCCAAACAACTAGCACCTGGTTCATACTTTGCTTTAAGAATTATAATAGTTATAACCTACGTTGTGTGACATACATGTCAAAATATACTTATAGCTTTTGTTTCTCTTTTTACAGACAAATTCTCAATCCAGTTTTGGTCCTTATTTTTTAAATATTTTTAATATTTTTAATATTTTTATTTTTTTATTTCTCTCCCCTTCCCCCCGCCCCCCTCCCCCTGCCCTCCACCCCAGTTGTCTGTTCTCTGTGGTCCATGTGCTGTGTGTTCTTCTTTTTGTCTGCTTCTGTTGTTGTCAGCAGCATGGGAATCTACGTTTCTTTTTGTTGCGTCATCTTGTTTCATCATCTCTATGTGTGTGCAGCGTCATTCCTGGGCAGGCTGCACTTTCTTTCCCGCTGGGCGGCTCTACTTATGGAGTGCATTCCTTGCGTGTGGGGCTCTCCTACGCTGGGACACCCCTGCGTGGCACGGGGCTCCTTGCACACATCAGCATTGTGCATGGGCCAGCTCCACATGGGTCAAGGAGGCCCGGGGTTTGAACCGCGGACCTCCCATGTGGTAGACGGACGCCCTATCCACTGGGCCAAGTCTGCTTCCCTGGTCCTTATTTTAAAGTGGATTCACTTTAGGATTCATTCACTCAACAAATTTGATTGTGAGGTTACCATGTACCAAAGGGCTTGGGATGAATCAGTGAACAAAACTTACAAGGATCCTTGCCCTCGTATAGCTTATATGCTCATGGAGGAAACAAACTATAAATACTTGGCTTAAATTTAAGTTTATTTAAAATATAAGAAACTAGAGATGAAGAAGAGAGATTGGGATCCTGCGAGGCTGGGACAGTGAGATTTGAGCGATGACTTGAATGAAAGAGGTTAGTGAAATGGATATCTGGGGGAGACTGTTTCAGGAAGAAGGAACAGCTAGAACTCAAGCCATAAGATGGGAAGTGTCTTGGCCTGTTCCAGAGAGCAAAAAGGTCAGCGTGGCTGGTGCAGGGTGAGCTGCCAGGGAGAAAGAAGAGGTGTGTGTGTGGGGCGGGGAGGGCAGGGGCCAGGTCATCTGAGGATTTGTTGGTCTTTTCCTGGTGTGGGTTCCTCATACTTCCTATCCAGTTACCCTTAGTGTGTGAGTGTGTGTGTGCAGAAGTGTGCAAGTGTGCATGCAAGTGTGTAAGTTCTTGTCACTCCACTCTAGATGTGAAGCACGTTAGTAGAATGAAAAGGGAAGGTGGCTGATGCCCAGCAGACCACATGGCCATGAAACCCCACCTAGAAACCTCCTGAGGGGAAGACTGCTGGAAAGATCCTGCAAGACCCTGGGCACTAGCATTCCATTTGGAACGAAGAGTCCTGCTTGGAGTCAGGGGGAAACCCATGACACCTTCAAATAAAAGACCTCCCATTGGCCCCCTGAGGGCTAACAGGTGGAGCAACCAATCAGAATAGCAAAGAGCTGGGGCCCCTTCCCAATGTCATGAAGGGGAAGGAAGAAAGACTTTAAAAAGCCCTGACCTGAGGCCCCACGCATGCATCTCACTCTGCAGTACGCCCGTGGTCCATGCCTCAGACCATGCACTTTTCTTGCTTTCTTGCTTGTTAATAAACTCTTAACTCCCTTGCCTGCCCTGTGGCATGTCGTTAAATTCTTTTATGAGCCAAGAACCTAGAAGCCCAGAACCCAGAGCTTTCCACTAACAGATGTTTCTATCCTCGTGACTTGTGGCCACCTCGAAGGAATTGTCCAAAACAGAACCCCCAGCCACCCAGAGCTACCCCTCTTACTATCTTCTCTGTTTTGGTTAAGGGCATAAACTTCTACCCAACTAATCAAGCTAGAATCAGAGTCATCTTTGTTTCCTCTCTCTCAGCCCATGCATTCAAATGCCTCAAAGTCCTCCCATGAGGCTATTTTCTCCATCTCCATTGCCTCTGCCACCATAGTCTCTTGTCTGGCCTCCTTATAACCCTCTGCTTCCAGTCTCTCCCTCTGCTGCCAGACAGACCTCTCCAAAACCTAAGTCTGATTTCACAACTCCCTGCCTAAAACCCTTTGGTGGCTCGCCACTGGCCATAGGATAGAGCCCTCGCTCAATTCGGTGGCTCTCAAGGTGGACTCCCATCCACCTTGGTGACCTCATCTCCATCACCCCAAGCTCCAACCACCCCAGACAATGTGCCATCACCAGGATACTCCTTGCATTTAAGCCTTGGTAGATGCTATTTCTAAATCTTGAAACATTTCCCTCACCCCTTAATTTCTTGTGCATCTGAGAAAAGGCTCAAGGGAACTGTGCTGTGACTCCTTCCCCTGTTCTCCCCGGTGGACTGGGCTACTTCTCTGTGCTGCCAGTGTATCTGTACACTCCTCTAACCTTGCACGAACAATTATGTGTCAGTGCTAGCTCTGGCCTCCAGCTTCTTGCTACCTCCCTTCATATCCCCACCACTCCGTACTTATATTTCTAGTACCCACCAGGAGCACTAACAAAGCTCTCAATCAAGCCCAGCTAAGAGTCTGCCACACATGCCCCTCGCATGAGTATAACCATGTACGTGCCGTGAGGCAGAACTGGGGCTGGAGCCAATTCCAAGTCCTGGGCGCTTCATGCTTTTCCCTGACCCATGCAGATGTAGTTCTATATTTTTGTAAACATTTGTGTATATTTAAAGTTCAAAAAAAACTTAAAATATACATACCACATAGATATGTATAAAGATGTATTTATATATTTTAGAGCTATTCTAGAGCTTATATATGCACATCCCCACCTACATAAAATGAAAGTTCCATCCTATGTTTATACAAGACAACGTTTCTGCCAATGGGTATTTGTAGATCTCAAAATAATTGCACAAATGTACGTCTATATACTTATACACACACACACAAACCCCATAAATAATTTTAGGCTCAGTAGCTACCACCAATCAGGGGCTAATATATTTAGATATACAGGTCAGATTTTGGGGTTCCAGTAATAAGTGATAATCTAAGAATGGCCAATCGTGCTATCTCTTGTTGCCAAGTTCCCAAAGGAAAAGTGATTTCTCACACAAATGGTGTTTCTGCCCCCTCACGAAACAGAAAGTGTTTCCATTGTCTCCGCAGACTCACTCAGCTCCTCTCTTTGTATGGGTGACAGCTGTACACATCAGTGGGGCGATTCTTTGTGCATTTTCCCTGGGGGTCCCAAGAAATGAGAGCTCGTGTGGAGTGCTGGGCCAGTTACCTTCAAGCTTCCTAGTCCAAGGAAGGACTGGGGGTCCAGGGGGGTGGAAGGGGGCCAGTGGCCTGAGGTGCCTCCTCACACCTCTGCTTCTGCTGTTGTCCAGAGCTTCCTGGCTTCTTTCTGTGATCAGCCAGTCCTGGAAAGGCTGCAGCAGATGGCTAATTACCATACTGCGCAGAGCCTTTGAGGGTCCTGGGTGCACACCCAGGCGTGACCAAGCCAAGAGCAGCTGCAGCTAACGAGTCATGTGGAGCCAACATTAGGCTCTACCCACACACCGATTCCGACCTTTCCGATGGGAAGCTGATGGCACGGTTCAAAACAGATGGCTGAGAGCAACACCAGGGAAAAGCCCTTCCTTTTCCAGCCTCCCAGCCTAACAGCTCCAGAGCTGACGTAAAGCTCGTTATCCCTATTGTGTCTTCTTCACATGAGTTTTATTCTCAGGGCGAGCTCAAACTCTGATAGTTCCATTTTTAGTCGGCCTTGCTGTGAGAAATTTGGGTTTTAAAACAACTGATTTTTGCCATAGTTTGGGTCTATCAGACTCTGCCAGGTTCCTGACCTTGACAAACAGCTTTCCCCACAGGTGAACTTCAGGGCCCCACTAGGTGATTTAGCCCTCCCTGTTTGTCACTCCAACAGAGCCTGAACTTGGGCAGGAGGAATGAAAGAAGCCCCATGCTCAGGATTTAAGGTCAAATCATACTGGCTCTCATCTGGTGTTGACCTTGAATGTTCAGAGCTGAAAAAGAAATATATTATTGTAGCAGAGTGAAAAAAAATATTTAAATCAGGATTCCTTTTTATAATGGAAATGAAATCTTTGCTCAGGAAAACTCTTTGATATTTGTGGAACCTGTCTAAAATTACAAAGGTGGCCCACATACTATATGTCTAAACATTTAAAGATTCTAAATCAAGTTAACAAACTGTTAAATGAAATTTGTTCTAGCCTCCTACCTTGACAAATATTCCTTCTTAACCATCTTGAAAGCCAAGTTTGAATTTGGACTTCTCAGACTCCTCAGAGTTCTGAGCCAGAACAGAGTGTTCTGGGCAGAGCTGGAACCCAGCCCTGGCTCCTGGCCCAGGAAAACTCCATTTCTTCCTACCCCCCAATTCCAATCCCTACTTAGAGGGACCTCTTGCACAAAGGTGGGGATGCTCAGCTTCACAGTCAAGCTCTGAACACACCCCTGCCCACAGTGGCCCCCTGGCCACCTCTCAGACCTAGATGTGTGCACTTGGGCAGTGAGGTCCAGCTTGGGAGGTCCATCTGGGGAAGAGGGCTGAGCCATTGTGGCAGGGAATTCTGCGGTCTCGGGTACCTGTTCTGTGTTCCAGAACAGTGGTCCGCAAACCACAATTCATGGGCCAAATCAGGCTGCTGCTGTTTTTGTAAAAAAAAGTTTTCTAGGATAACAGCCATGCCCATTTATTTACATATTATCTGTGACTGTTTTTGTGCTGTAATATCAGAATTGAGTAGTTGGGGCCCCAGAGTTGGAACCCCTCCTCTCTGGGTCTAAGAGCAGATAAGCCTCTTGGGGTGGGAGGCAAGACCTGAGGGCATGAGAAAGTAAGTGGACTTTGGGTGTCAGAGAGGAGAGGAGAGATGGAAACAGTTTTCCAGGATAGTGAGGAACTTTTAAAAGCAGGGATGACATTTCTTTGCCATACATTATATACAGGGATGCAATATAACCTTCTTGCCTCCCCAAACCTTCAGTCAAGCCTGCTATTCCCATAATGGCCTTGGATGACTCACACAGCGCACAGGGGTGGGGTGGGAGTAGGAGTGTTGGGGGTGTGTGTAGAAGGAATCAAGAAAAGGGGCTTCACATCCTGGGGAGGACTAATGCCATCAAATAGAGGGAACTGTATCCCTCGAGAGAAAGGGTGGCTCCCAGGGCATTGGGGCAGTTGAGCAAGTTAGGCCCTGAACACTATTCCATCTATCTCTGGAAGTGGCTCCTCAGGAAACGGAGGTTGGCTGTCACTGTGGGCACCAAGGTGGAAGGGAAAATGGACGTTAAATGTGTGGAACCAAAGTAAATGGGGGGTAAGAGAGGAGTTTCTTGAGAGTACACAAGGATGGATATAAAACATGTAATATTACACCATAACATATAGGAGATGACAGACTGATAATGTAAACCATAATGTAAAACATAGGATAACTAAAAATGTAAAGAACTGTGTATCCTAAAGTATGCACCATAATGTAAGCACAGATGTCACCTTGTTAGAAAGCTAATGTCTCAGACTCTGTACATCACTTTAAGTAAATATGATATGAATAGGGCGTAAGAGTATCACTGTGGAAGGGAAAAGGTTTTCTGGTGGATGTGTGGGAGTGCTGTATATTATATATATGCATTGCTGTGGTCTAGGACTCCTGTGAAGAAAAGCTGAATAATTAGGGGGAAAAAAAAAAAAGAAAAAAAAAGAAAAAGATAGGATGTGGAATTTTTTCAAGTCAACATTCTTTATCTAAGTCCTTTATCTAACTTTATCCAAGTTCTTTATCTATCCTTTAAACCCATCGCTATATGCCATTCCCTAGTAAGGGACCATGACATTATATTGGGCTTCAAATTTCGGGGAGTTCTGGATCACAGAGTGTTTCAACAATGGCAATGGAGGGATACTGGTATGGGATACCAATGACAGGTGATATATGGCTGACAGGGAGCTGTACAGAACATATGTCCAGGGTGCATGGTAATGTTTGGATATACTCATAGTGGCAACAATTAAAAACCACAGCAGGGGGGGTACTGGGTTCCAGGCCAGTGGTGCTCTGTTGTGGTCCCTAGGGGAGCAGCGACAGTCTCCCAGGTACAGCGGCGGGGACCGGGAGGGAGTGAGGGTTCAATAGTGAGCCCCTGATGCTAATGACTATGCTTGTGAGCTGATAAACCTAAAATAAGAACAAGGCCTAGAGCAACATTGTGCCTGGGAATTTCCTCCTGTCAGCCTTCATGTTACTCAAATGTGGCCAGTCTCGAAGCCAAACTCAGCATGTAAATGCAATGCCTTCCCCCCAGCGTGGGACATGACACCCGGGGATGAGCCTCCCTGGCAACGAGGGACCACTATCAACTACCAACTGATGATGCAACTGGAAAATGACCTTATACGGAAGGTTCAATGCGGATCAGCAGAATATCCATGTCTACATAAAATAACATGACTTTAAAATGCTGTTTGACCTAAAGTAAGGGGGAAATGGAAAGGAGAAATGAGTTTATATGGCTACGAGTTTCTAAAAAAGAGTCTGGAGGCTGGCAGAAGGATTGCCCTCATGCACAACTGAGCAGAGTCAGAGAGACAGATAAAGCAGATACGACCCCCAGATATTGGTTCCTTTGAGGGCTAAAGAGACCCATGGGAGTTATGGTCATGGCCGATGGGGTTAACTACCAGGGCAGATGGCCCCTCTTTGGAAATGGTGTTTATGTGTGATGAATCTGGACTCAGATGGGATCTCCCTTCATAAGACTTTCATGCTAATGTGCTGGAGGTGCAGTTAATGTTGGGGTTTAAGATATATTTAGGGGATTTGAATCTCTGGACTGACAATGTGATAGCCAGGTCCTGAGCCTCAACAGACTCCAGCACCTACAATCTGATCTATTGGACTTACCACACTCAGCTAAGATGGAGGTGAAGAAGGACAACCACCACACCATGGAGCCTAGAGTGATTACAACTGAAAGTGGGAGGATTGCATCCAGCATCCAGGTGGAATCTGAGCCTCCTCTTGACATAGAGGTGCAATGGACACAACCAATCCAATGTCCACATAGAAGAGGTGGCATTGGATTGGGAAAAGTGGACATGGTGGACGATGGGTATGGGGAAAGGCAGGAAGAGATGAGAGGTGGAGGCGTCTTTGGGACATGGAGCTGCCCTGGATGGTGCTTCAGAGGTAATCACCGGACATTGTAAATCCTCACAGGGCCCACTGGATGGAATGGAGGAGAGTATGGGCCATGATGTGGACCATTGTCTATGAGGTGCAGAGGTGCCCAAAGATGTACTTACCAAATCCAATGGATGTGTCATGATGATGGGAACGAGTGTTGTTGGGGGGGGGGAGAGGTGGGGTGGGGGGGTGGGGTTGAAAGGGACCTCACATATATATTTTTAATGTAATATTATTACAATGTCAATAAAAAAAAAAAAAAAAAAAAAAGAAAAGGGGCTTAAGCAGATTTGGCCCAGAGGATTGGTCGTCTGCCTACCACATGGGAGGTCCAAGGTTCAAACCCTGGGCCTCCTGACCCTTGTGATGAGCTGGCCCACATGCAGTGCTGATGCACGCAAGGAGTGGCGACACAGGGGTGTCCCCTGCATAGGGAAGCCCCACATGCAAGGAGTGCGCTCCATAAGGAGAGCCGCCCAGCGCAAAAAAGGTGCAGCCTGCTCAGGAATGGTGCCGCACACAGAGAGCTGACCCAGCAAGATGACACAACAAAACAAGACACAGATTCTGGGTGCCACTGACAAGAATCCAAGCGGACACAGAAGAACACACCGTGAATGGACAGAGAGAGCAGACAACTGGGGGT
Organism: Dasypus novemcinctus; assembly: GCF_030445035.2. NCBI lineage: Eukaryota > Metazoa > Chordata > Mammalia > Cingulata > Dasypodidae > Dasypus > Dasypus novemcinctus. The sequence goes on from NC_080689.1 coordinate 36,528,817, forward strand.
GGGGAAGGGAAGAGAAATAAATAAAAAAATAAATCTAAAAAAGAAAAGGGGCTTAAGCCACAACTGGGTCTATATATTGAATAATAGAGACTGCCTTCATGATGGTGCAAAATGACCCCCAAACAACTAATTCTGCAGAAGTAGGAGGCGACAACTAGAAATGACTAGGAACTTGCCCTTAGGACTTTCCCAGAAATCCTGAGGAAGACACTGAAGTTTATAAACAAGTTGAGGAATGAGTCGATCTTCATGTAACTCCAAAAGGCAGGTGAATCTAGTTACATGATAGTACACATTTTTATAGCAAGATATTAAAAAAAAAAAGACTTCTCTTAAATATATAATATGCATTGACATATTTTAAAAACTATAATGCTTTGAAAATATATAATCTGTATCTGACAACTCAGCTTCCACTTCTGTTGCCCTGAATCTGATCCCAGCCTTGGTGACCTGTCCAATACTCTGATCCTCTGTTCAGGACCTTCCTTGCTCTTTCCAGTCCTACTCCAAGACCAGGGTGCTGCTACCAGAAGACAGTTCAGAGGTGACACCTATTTGCCTTCTGTCCCTCCTGCCTATCAGCTGTCCCTGGATTCTGCCAGCTGGGCTCAGCTTGGGCCCTGGGCCCCGTTCCTTCAGGCTGTGGTTTCCTAGAGGTCTACAACCTGTTCCCTACCTCTCAACCAGATGCTCTCCTCCCTAGGTGGGTTTCTTCTCTCAGTCCCTCCAGCACTTGCTTCCCCTTGCTCTAGTGTTCATCTAGTTTTAGTTCTGGGGCTAGCCCAGTCTGTGGGCACTTCTTTCTCAGTCTTTGACCTTATGATACATTCTTTTTCTTCCTGGGTTATCCTCGTTAAGGATGGGATAAAGTGTCATTGGGCAAATGCCATTCTTTTAGTTATTTCTTCTTTTTGTCTCTCTTAGTTCTATCTTGATCTGAAAGAAAAGAAAAAGAGGCTAAATTATCTGCTACTTTATATTTTTGCATGTATCCTATTTTCATATACAACAACAACAACAAAATCCATCCAAGGATAGTTAAAAATTTGTATGCTAAGATTTTTCCCAAGCCAAATCTTGTTTCTTACAAATCTAACACCTATTCTATCTCTAGAATTTAAACATGTTGGGTTTTTTGTTTGTTTCGTGTGTGTGTGTGTGTGTGTGTGTGTGTACCAAAAATGGATTTCATCTGCTCTTATTTCAAGACTTCTCCGCTAATTGAAGGGATTTGTAATCAATTCATTCATATTTTGGGGTTTGGGGTTAAGCTAGACTGGACACTGACCAAATTGCCAAATCTAAATAGTATGTGGGCAGCTAGACATGGCACGTCCTTCACACACTGGAGTCTTCTCTCCTGAAGCCCCCGAGTGTTAAGCAGCCAGTCCCGCGTTTGGCTTTAGTAACTTTTTTCATTGATGAGCAAACAGGACATCACACCAAAGGGCTTGGCCACAGGGTAAGGAATTTCAGTGTATAAACATAACTTTTTTTTGCAACCTTGGCTGTGTATTCTAACACTTGGGGAGTTTTTCTAAGAATTTATGTTCCAATGCCCCGTGCTATCCAACTGAATCTGAATTTCCAAGGGTGTTTTGATTTTAAAAAGCTGCATGGAGAAGTGGACTTGGCCCAGTGGTTAGGGCATCCATCTACCACATGGGAGGTCCGCGGTTCAAACCCCGGGCCTCTTTGACCCGTGTGCAGCTGGCGCATGCGCAGTGCTGATGCGCGCAGAGTGCCCTGCCACGCAGGGGTGTCCCCCGCGTAGGGGAACCCCATGCGCAAGGAGTGTGCCCTGTAAGAAGAGCCACCCAGTGCAAAAGAAAGTGTCGCCTGCCCAGGAATGGCACCGAACACACGGAGAGCTGACACAACAAATAAATAAATCTTTAAAAAAAATAAATAAATAAAAGCTGCATGGTAAATCTTGCTGGGCTTAAATTACAGATGGGTGAAAAAATATTTGATATGCAGTTTAGTCATAGTTCAGCTTTATCTAGCTTAAAAATGCAGTCAGTCTTTCCCCCTTAGCTTCATGTTGATTTACACCAAAACCAGTCCACTTATTTTCTCCTTTAATCCCTGGCTTTAGATGAAAGCAAGGTCTTTTTCAGGCTCACCTCATGTAAAACTTCTGAGCTGGAGTTGAAACAACTCACTTTCTATAACATGCAAATTGAAATGATTTTTCTCCCCAAACCCATACCCTTTCTCTCCTTACCCTGCCTTTTACCCAAAGATGCCAACCAGTTTAAAATTATGCTTCCTAATGAGCTCTGTCAGCCCTCTTTCTATGGAATTATCCCTTCTGCTCTTAAATAAAAATCATCTATTCAGATACCTGGCTATGATTATTTTCTTTCCTAAACATCTCCCTCAAACCTGTCACATTTAGGTTCTTACTTCCCACCTTGATCCATTTTATTTTATTATTTTTTAAAGATTTATTTATTTATTTATTTTCCTCCCCTTCCCCCCCTGGCCTGGTTGTCTGTTTTCTGTGTCTATTTGATGCGTCTTCTTCTTTTTGTCCGCTTCTGTTGTTGTCAGTGTGACAGGAATCTGTGTTTTTCTTTTTGTTGCGTCATCTTGTTGCGTCAGCTCTCTGTGTGTGCGGCACCATTCTTGGGCAGGCTGCAGTTTCTTTCGCACTGGGCGGCTCTCCTTACGGGGCGCACTCCTTGTGCGTGGGGCTCCCCTATGCGGGGGACACCCCTACGTGGCAGGGCACTCCTTTTGTGCATCAGTACTTTGCATGGGTCAGCTCCACACGGGTCAAGGAGGCCCGGGGTTTGAACCGCGGACCTCCCATGTGATAGGCCGATGCCCTAACCACCGGGCCAAGTCTGCTTCCCTTGATCCATTTTTATCCCAAGATGTCTGTCCCACAATTGTAATAGCTTCAGTCCATTGACTTGAATTTTGTTATAGCATTAACGCCTTCAAAACTACATATAAATGTACATACACTGAACCAAACTTCACCTCTCTATGACAAAAGGGCTGCAGTTGTCATGTAAATTGGGATATGGATTATTTTTAAATTTTTAGATTTTCTTCTTCTTCCTCTTTTCTTTTGTTTGCTTACTTCTGAGGAATAGCAGATTTGTCTGTGTTTTTATTATCAAGCTATACTAGCTAGTGATAGAAAAGCCAAGGAAAGGAAATTTGCTGGCCACAGAACTGAAAAGTATATGGGTAGCACACCCTCAACGAGACTGGGCCCATGTCTCCAATCATGTTTCAGAACTCACCACTCTCTCTCTCTCATGCCTGCACTCCTGTGCCACGGCTCCACCCTCAGTGCACTCCAGGGTGCACTCCAACAGCAACAGGCTCACATCCTAATGGCTTTTCTTTCCTACCAGTGCTGACAAAAGTTCTGGAATTGAGTTCTGTAGGACAAATCAGGGTGCTTTTAACAGTTAAAAGAAGAAATAGATACTAGGCAGTCAAACACCATAGCTGCCTACTACAAAGGGTGGAAGCATGCACAGTGAAGGGCCCAGCTGACCAGCCTACTTTCTCTCTAGGATATGGGCATGTCTGGGCAAGTCTGCAGGAACTTGTGCAGTGGGTTTGCTCTGGGTCTCTTGGCTGGAAAGTTGAGGAGCCTCCGAGGAAAGAACATGGAGAGTCAAGGCACAGATATTTGATGCAAGGGGAGGTCTCAGGTTGTCAGTGTATCCAGGTTTTTGTACTGTCTTAGCTCTTGATGAAGGGTAGCAATAAAAGAGCAAGTAAAATTCCAAAGCGCTATTTCAGAAAATCCCTATGAGACACTGGGAACAGAAGGCAGCCCTGCTTGAAAGTCAAATAGCAGGAAATAGCATAAATGAGGGAAAGGGATTTTTTTACTCACCAAAGAGAACACATGGGCTTTGCTGCCGAATGGCTCTGGTGTGTCTGTGGATTTGCTTTCAAGGGGCTGCAAGGGCCACATTTCAGGCAAATGCAGCATTGTACCAAAAGAATCAGGAACCAACACCCTTTGGGGATGGGTGCAGCTCTGCAGGAGCGTCAAAATAGGCTCGCCCGCCAGATTCTGGGAACCAAATAGGAGAGGAGGAAAAGGGCCACACAACCCTGAAATGACTTTGCAGCTATTTGAAGGACCTTCCTGGGCCTCCTGATATTATTTGGTAAAGGAATATGAGGGACTCTAGAGGACCATGGAAAACAGGCTTGACCAGGAAAATACTGCTAACTACTGTCATGCGACCCAGTTATGGCTGATGAGGGGGCACTTCTGGGAAGCTTTTGTTTTCCTGAGAAAAGGGGAAATACCAATGGTAATGCCTTTTCTCCCTCTTCTTTGCCTTGACTGAGTGTACTGTCTGGAGCTGTGGTGGTCCTCTTACGATCATGAGGGAAAGGTTGAAAGACTGCGCAGATGCTAGTCTGGAGCCCTGGTGTCCATGAGCCACTGAACCAGCACTAGCTACTACCAACCTCTGACCGTCTTGCTCTGTGAGAATAAGGGACACCTATTTTTTCTTAGTCACTACTAGTAAAATTTTCCATTATTTATAGCTGAAAGCATTCCTAAGTTAATTGGTTCCAGACCTACTTTTAAGTATATCTTTAGCTAGAGATTTACAGCAGCATTTGCACAATATAAACTAGCAGTTTCTGGTTTTTAGGATTGATTCTTGTATTAGTTTCATGTTGTTGCTCTGACAAATTGCCACAAGCTTGAAGGCTTAAAATTATACAAATTTATTTTACAGTTATGGCGCTCAAGAGTCCAAAATGGATTTCACTGAGTAAAAATCAAGGCATTGACAGGGCTGCATTCCTTCTGGGGATTCTACAGAAGTATCTGGTTCCTTGCCTTTTCCAGCTTCTAGAAGCTGCCTGCATTCCTTGCTCATGGCCCATTTTATTTTCAAGACAAGAATGGTTAGTCAAATCTTTCTTATACTGTATCACTCTGACTTGACTCTCTTATCTCCTGCTTTCATTTATAGGGACCCTTGTGATTACATTGGGCTACCTATGGACCTACCCAGATAATACAGGTTAAATTCCCCATTTCAGGGTTAACTGATTAGCATCCTTAATTCTACCAGCAACCTTTATTTCCCCTTGCCATATAACATAACCTATTCACAGGATTTAAGGGTTAGGGTATGAACATCTTTAGAAGTGCCATTATTCTGCCTACCATGATGCTGTTGCTACCCATAGCCTATATAGAAAAGAATTTTGTGTTTCAGTGGAAATCTAAACATCCTCTATAGCATGACCCCCCAGATTGTCATTTCTGTTCATTGTCTTTGAGCTGTTTTGCAACTCTTTGTAAGTTGAAGGTAACTGAAAGATAAATTCTGCTCTGTTAGTTATTTAAGTGATCCCCAGCATCCAAGGAAAAACCAGGTTCGTCCCCATTTGCAAGTTTTCTCACCATCCTTTATTCCATATAAATCTGTATTCTTTGACTTTCTTTTGAATGGGTTATAACATCTGCCTATTCCCTTATATCATATGGGTAAAATAAAATCTTTAACATGTTAATTTTTATATTTGTAAGAAGGTCACAATTTTATCTTTTTCTGAAAATTATCTTTAACACTTGGGACAACACTCTTCTGGATTGGAGTGAAGGTTTTCTTATAGAGAACCCTATATCATCCATCTCCCTGTTGGACATGGAGTCTAGTTCAAGTCCAGACAAACTGTGTTCAAATCTTACTCCCATGTCCCCAACCTAATCATCATCCTCAAAGATCCTTCTCATTGCTATGGTCTCCCTCTTTAATTCTGGCCCCTTGAGAGTTCCCTCTCCTGCTTTCAGGCTTGGTTAAGCAGTTGAGTATTTCTCATGTTTGGATTGGAGAGGAAGGGCTTCTGACATAAACCCAGTCTACCATCTTTTTTTTTTTAAATATATATTTTTTATTAGAGAAGTTGTGAGCTTACAAAACAATTATGCATAATGTGCAGAATTCCCATACATCTCCCTTTCACCAGCACCTTACATTGTTGTAGAACATTTGTTACAGATTATGAAAGAACATCATCAGACTATTACCACTAACTGTGGTCTATAGCTTACATTTGGTATGTTTTTCCATACACCTCCCTATTATTGACATGATATATTAGATTTGCACATTTGTTATATTTCATGAGAGAACATTCTCATATTTTTACTGTTGACCATAGTCCATCTTCCACCACATGCTTCACTGTGTTATACAGTCCCATGCCTTGTACATTCTATCAAAAGTGTACACTCAGTGCCTCTCACTTGCATCACAGAGTTGTGCAGTCATCACCTCAGTAAATTTTTTTAATGTTTTCCTTAGTCCAAAAGAAAAAATCCCATACTCCCTATTACTGACCTTTAGTGTTGATATTGTACCTTCTTTGACATTGATGTATGAATATTACAGTATTGCTGTTAATTCTAGTCTATAAATTACATTGATCGTATTTTTCCCATGCATCACTGTATTCTTACCACCTTGTAATAGTGGCATACATTTATTCTAGTTCATAGAAGAACATTCTTGTATTTGTATTAACCACAATCTTCATCTACCTCTGGGTTTACTGTGGCGGGGTAGGATCACTGGTGCAGGGTGTCACTGATGGGGGTTGCACTGCTAAGGGGCTCACCTGGGGGGTGCCTCTAAGGCATATGAATATGTTCAAGTGTTCCTGGGGCATTGTCTCAGTGGGTGGATATCCATACAATAACCAAAAGAATATTGAATTCCCGTCCTTGGGAGTTCTGCTACATTCTCTAATAGCACAGCAAGAACCCGTGAGTGCAAGGGCAGTGCCTAGTGAAGGAGGACAGACCATTACACCAGGACCTTGATATTGATGATTGTACTTAATGAACCTTTTCTAGTAAAATTGAAACTTAGCCTAGTATTATATACTGCCTAAGAGTTATCTCCTGAAAACCTCTTTATTGCTCAAATGTGCCCTCTGTCTAAGCCAAACTCAGCATATAAATGTACTACCTTCCTCCCCCCCACACCAGACGAGCCTCCCTGACACTGAGGGATTATTACTAAGTGCCAACTGGCAATGCATCTGGAAACAGACCTTGACCAAAAGGGGGAAATGGTAAATACAAATGAGTTTTTATGGCTAAGAGATTGCAAAGTGAGTTGGGAGGTCATTCCAGAGGTTATGCTTATGCACATCTCAGCAGGATCTCATTGACTGCCACAATAAACAGTGCCTCAAATAGTGGGACTCCTGAGAGTTCTAGAGACATCCAGAAACTATAAGCAGGGCAGACAGCTCAGAAATTTGGCACCCTGTCAGTGGGCCTTTGGAATTTATGCTCCCAGTGTAACAGAGTTAGACTCATTTATAGGTTCTCTACAGTTGGCTCTTCTGCCCCTTTTATTTGAACCTATAATTAGCACTCGACTTGATAAATATGTGTCCCAGAGGCTTAAATCTTTGCTCCATCCATTTGTCAGCTGAGCCCTGAATTTCGGCAGAATTGCAACACCTACTCTCCAGTTCATTAGACTTACCTAGGATAACCAACAAGGAGATGATGATGGACAATGCCCGTCCCAAGGAACAGAGTGTCTGCAACTGCAAGCAAGATAGTTCCATCCATCTGCCCCATGGGATCTAAGCCTCCTCTCAATTAGAAGCATCACCATCCCCAAATCCTCAAGATTGGGGAATGAACAATGGACTAAAGTAGACTTATTATTATTCAACTATAGACATTATTATTCTAGCAGTGGAAAAACTCTTATCATTGATATAAAGGCAGTGGCCATCAAAGGTTCTGACAGATGAGAGATGGAAGAATAGGTATAAAAATGGGGACATTTTCGGGACATTGGAGTTGCCCTGCATGACATTGCAGTGATGGATACAGGCCATTATATATTTTGTCATACTCTTCAAAATTATGCAGGACAGAGTATAAACTATAATGTTGTTGTAGAATTTGAGAGAAGTTCAATTATTTGAGTATAGAGAGGCCAGGACTCAGGAATGATTTTGAGAAGGAAAAAAATGGTTTATTGACGGCCGGCCGGACTCGGGAGCTTTCTGTTTGAATCCCGAGCCCTGAACAAGATTTTCAAACGTCTTTTATACAGAGAGGAAAAGCCAAATGGTCCCTTTGTTTCAGTTCTCAATAGGCTTCAAGTAGCATATATATCTTCCACAACTTAGGTAAGCTTTTAGCATGGACTCCAGATATTCTAGATAAGCTTTTAGCATATTTGGTTTTTGCATTTCCCCTAAATACTTAAAGTTTATAGCCCTTGCATTGTTAAACTGTTTCCTGGGACTGGAGCCTGTTGCCATTGTCCCTAAGGGCAGGACTGCAGCCTCTTACCATTCCACACCCACAGCCTTCAGCTTAGGTTATCTCTGAAGAGACAAAGAGCCTTCCACCCATAGCCCACATCAATGTAAACTGTAATCCACAATGAGTAGCAATGCTCCAATATGTGTTCATCCATTATAACAAATGTACCACACTAATGAAAGATGTTGTTAATGTGGGAAAGTGTGGGAAGGGGAGGTAGTGGGGCACATGGGAAATCCTTATATTTTTTTGTAACATTTATGTAATCTAAAGTTTATTTAAAAATAAAAAAAAATTTAAATAGAATCAATAAAAGAAGAGATGCAAATTTAGAAGAATTTACTTATTCATAACTTCACAAATAAAAATGTGCACACCTAGGGGAGTGGGTGTAGCTCAGTGATTGAGTGCCTGCTTCCCACGTATGAGGTCCCAGGCTCAATCCCCGGTAACTTCTTTAAAAAAAAGTGCACACTTATATTTGTATTTATGATTAAATGGTAATAATTTTAATGGAAATATCTTTAAATACCTTGCTTCCATTAAAGCAAAGAAGGTACAATTACAATAAATTTTATTTGGGGTATAAATGAAATAATAATGCAAGTTTTAATACATCTACTTTAAAATATTTCACTATTTTTTCAGCTACTTTTGTATTCTTGAAAAAAAAAATCAACCATTAAAATATATACATAAGAACATGTAAATAGGTGTACAGCTTTTTCCTTTTGCCTCAGGCTCCAATATAATTTGTCACAGTACTATCAGAGCCTCTCATTTAATTTTTGATATTTTGTTCATCAGGAATTTTGCATTTATTTTGATATTTTAAAAATTACATGAAAATCTTATTTATATTGATTGAGTTTTTGGCCTTTTAAAGTTTGCAGCAGAGGTTAAGGCCTTACTTTCCTCACCTTAGTCCTGGTGCTGAGTCATGAAAATCCAGGATCTTCTCCGGTAAAAATGAACTCTTTAGTATTGTGTTGGAGAAGATACGTAGCAAAAAATACCCTTTCAATCAGGCTAGGAGAGAGGAGGGAGGAGAGCCTGGAAACATTTAAATATTAATAATTTCTTACTCTGTCATAAGTTTACAGAGGTTCATTAGCAAGTGGGGTCCAAAAATCAGGACGGGGGGTGTGTGGCAGAGTTTGAAAACCACTAATTGGGGCTCAACCCTTTGGTTTACAGATCACAGAAGAAATTAGTGGTAGGTCTAGTACTGCAACTTTGAGGTCCTCACTGAGATTAGCAGCAACTGTGCAAACAATATTTCTTCACAGGAGTAATTATAACTAAAGGCATCTCAGTTCCAGGGGTGGGGCATGTGACCCAGCCTAAGCTGATAAGTGTATCACATACTTCTCCTGTCCATGATTGATTCAGGTATGGTTGTATTGATGTGGGCTATGGGTGGAAGGCTCTTTGTCTCTTCAGAGATAACTAAGTTGTTTGACTTGTGGGTGTAAAACGGTAAGAGGCTGCAGTCCTGCTCTTAGGGACCAGCAGGCTCCAGTCCCAGGAAATGTTTAACAAAGCAAGGGCTATAAACTTTAAGTATTTAGGGAAAATGCAAAAACCAAGGCTTATCTAAAATGTCTGGAGTCCTTGCTAAAAGCTTACCTAAGATGTGGAAGAGATATATGCTAATTGAAGCCTATTGAGAACTGAAACAAAGGGACGATTTGGCCTTTCCTCTCTGTATAAAAGACGTTTGAAAATCTTGTTCGGGGCTCGGGATTCAAACTGAAAGCTCCCGAGTCCGGCCGGCCGTCAATAAACCATTTTTTTCCTTCTCAAAATCATTCCTGAGTCCTGGCCTCTCTATACTCAATTAATTAAACTTCTCTTAAATTCCACAACATTAATGGCGACCACGAAGGGACAATAAATGAAGGCCAGAGACGGTAGCATTTTGCTGCCCCTTCCAAATCCCCGAGGAAGCCAGGAAGACTCGGGTGAACCCCAAATCTGGGCGCCCCTGGATTAAATTTAATCCAGAAAAGATGTGGGCTCCACCAGAATCTTCCCGACAAAAATCAAGGGGCAATGGAAGGTCTGAAGAGAAGGATTCTGGGAACGAAAAAGAGCTCCGAACAGGGAAGAAGGTAAGACTCCCCGGGTGAGCAGAGTCTGGAAGGCCCTAGCTTTAATTGCTAGGAAGGGGAGGCTGATCACCTCCCGAGAGAACCCTAGTAGCCCCAGAAGGCTGGGGGGAAGCCGTTCTCTCTAGGCTTGGGAAAAGGAGGAAAACCGGGGAAAAGCCCTGGTGTTTTGGGTTTGTCTAACTGCATGTTAGAATCTGGTACTGGTCTTATATCCACTAAAGGAGTGGAGTCTCGATTTTAATAGGAAGGGTATTTATAGGTTCGAGTCCTAATATCCTGGAAATTGGTCTAGATTAAGGAAAACAAAACTTGGTTACAGGAAAATGGATCGGCTTTTCTGGTGGAGCTTGGTCTGGGTGTAAAGTTTAAACAGTGGAAAAGTCTAGCTGAAATCTTTTGTTATGGTGCTAATTTGTGAATGAATTTGCTTTATACCAAATGTTAAGTGTTCTGAAGTTTGTGATAGCTGTGGGGGCAGCCGTGGTGAAAATAAATATATAAACTTGTGAGTCAGATTAGTGACCTTTGTGCTTCTGTCTGTGTCAGCTCAATGTTAGTGTTAGAGTTGTGTCCTTACATGAAGTAGAATTACAGCTGAGCTGGAGCCCTCCCTTGCCATTGGCAAGGGGGTAAAATGATTCTGGGGCAAAAGCTAAGGAGTCTAGATGTTTGTGCATGTTCTGGTGTCTTGTCTCTGGTCTGGCCCTTTGCCGGGGCTTGGAGGCCATCTGTGTCCGCACCAAGCACCCAAGTCTGTTGGAAATGTCCCAGTCAGGGCGGCTGGGTTCCTGGGAGAGTTGCCAAATTTGAGTAGGTTCTGTCTGCCCATTTTGGCTGAAAGCTGGAAAGGGGGGAGCGGCTTGCCCCTTTCCAGTGAGTCCACCCTTCTATTCATAAGCCGAATTCCTGTTTGTTGTGCACCCGACTGCCTGGAAGGGGGGGAAGTGAAGGAGGTGAAAAGCAGAATCAGAATAAATGCAGTAAAGTTCCCTCCTTAGGGTGTCAAAGCCAAAATACGTTTGCATTCTGCTCAGGTTCTTAAAAGGTATTGTAGTAACCTTAAGTAAGAGAATGTGTTCTGTGAAGGTAAAATTTTTGTCTTAAGGGTATAAATAATTATAAAAGTTTTACAAAGCATTGTTTAAGGTATTTAAGTGGCTAATTGCAAAAAGTCATTATTTAACAAAACTAAATTGATAATAATAATAATAAAAGGCAATTTTATAACAAACTTTTTCGGCAGCCAATCTCCCCTGCCAACTTGCTTCCAAAAAAACTGTTTCTAGTATTGCATGCTACTAAATATTTAAAGTAAAAAAAAAATTCATTATTTTAACAAACTTGTTTAGTATTAATGGCAATTATATGTTGTAAGAAGTTTGCCTGGTAACTTAGTATGTGGGATATATAGAGTGTGTTTTTATTGTTAAAGAAACAGAAGATGATTTTGTCCTAAAATAAAATGATTGATTATTAGAAAGAGTAGAGTGTGAGACAGAACCTGAATAAATACTGAAGGTGTAAAAAGTTTGTGGAAGAAAAATTTTTATGATTAAAATTAAATAAAATCAATATACAAAGAAAATCTTTTATCAATAGCTTCTTGTGCTTTAACCTCATCATATCCTCAATGTTTAAAGAAGAGTTCTTTTAAAAGAACATTTTATGTTCTAGAAATCAAATCCTGCAAAGTAGCCTTTTATTTCAAACTAACTGCAAGAAATTTATTCTTTCACTTTAAAAGAAAAATTAAAGTAATGGTTAAGTTCATTTAATATGTTATAAGTTGAATAAAAGGTATTTAAAGGTGTTATAAAATGAATAGATTTTTAAAAAATTAATAAAAACTGTAACTAAGAGTTAAAATCATTTATAAATGCATTTATATTGTAAAACAGTGGAAAGACAATAACTGAGATTATAGCTGGGTGAATTTAGCCTGAAACTATTATTTAAGTGTAAATTCTACACTAACCTTTCCTTTGTTTATAGTTGCTTCAGGCCTAACCTCGCCCTTTGCCTTTGCCTGTGGTTATTTCATAATTGAGAAGAGCTGGGACATCACTGTCTCCTCTTCTGGTATTAGTAACCCTTTCTCTCATGAATTCAAGTGTAAACTAAATAAATAGCTGCCTGATAAAATAAGGTTAAATGGCCACTGGAGTTTTATTATCTCCAAAACCAAAAGGGAGGTAGAGGGGAAAAAGTCTCCTGCCTTGACAGTCAGTGTTCCTAAGAGTGGCAATTCATGAGAGAAAGCAGTCTGTCTCCCTGAGGCTTCAAATAGCCTCAGTAAATATATATAAAACTAATCTTGTTGCTTATCCAAAATTCTGCTAATTTCAAGGTAAAATATAAAGTTCTAAAACAAAATGGTGCTAAAGCATTGAAAACATTTTAGTTATTACAATCCATTAAGTAAGAAAAAAAATTCTTGTGGTAAACTGCATAGTCATAGTGCAAATTAAGAAGAGTTTCAAAAGTCTTTGAAAAGTTTAAAGTAACTAAAGTCATGTTGTTGTGTCAAACTATTCATGTCTGCCTATTTGCTCAAATTGTTAAAAAATATGCAGTTATATTTATAAATATTCTTAAAGCCCAAATTGAACTAAGCAAGATAAAAAAGTCATAAAAATCTGATTATGGAAACAATTGGGAAAGGGCCTCCTCTTTGCAAGAGCTTTTAAGGCAAGACTAGGTGTGGCAGATTAAACCTATCTACTAGGCTAGGGAATTAAGAATCAGTTTGCCTAGTAATTTCCCAGTTTAAACCTTTGTCAGCCATAAATTGGAAAAAACAAAACAAAACAAAACAAAACAAAACAAAGATTAAGTTAATTTTCACAGAAAAAAAATGTTGATGTAACCCGGCAGCCTGCTGCCTCAGTCTCCCACTCCCGGGTTGGACAGCAGTAGAAGAGACCAGTTTAAGCCAGTCCTATGGGCAGTGAAAAGATGCCCAAGAAAGAGCTAACTAAGTCGGTGCCATTTCAGCACTAAATTCTATTCCTTATTTGACAAAGGGGGGGAGCAGGTAAAAACTAAAATGGTTAAAATGTAATAAAAAAAGCAGTTAAATCAAACTTTTGCGTGGGAAAGTTAAATCTCAGATAAGCTGTAACTTCTAAAGTATCCAATCTATAGAAAAACAAGAAGAGCTTGCATGCTAGGCTTAGGGGTATAAATTGTGTCATTTTTCTTTGTTCGGGGCACCAGCCATATCTGGCTCTGCGCCCCTTCTTGCAAGATTGAAAATAAAGTATTTTCTTCTCCACAATCTAGTGAGCCTTATTTTCTTCCAGAAAATTTCTTTCCAACAAAATAAAGTAATTAGTGGCTCTATTAACAAATTTCAGTAAGTAAAAGAAAGTCCATAAAAACTATAGAGAGATCTTTCCTGAGTTATAATTTTAAAAAAATTAAGTAATTGTGTAATGTGTTTTGAAACCTGGAAGTCAGTATGCATGTGTTTTAAAACCTAGTAGTCAGTTATGCTTTTAAATTAATAATTTTCATAACTTAAAGAAAAAAAGTTTTTAGCTTCCTGTAAGGAAAAAAGAAAACATTCCTTGCATAAACTATTATGGTTTCAATTTTATTTAACTTGAGTGTAATCTCCCATAGTTAATTTATAAACTAAATTAACATATGTACAAAATCTTTACAGTAATGAAAATTGTAAGTGAAAATTGTAAGTTCACATTAGTGAAATTAAGCTAAAGAAAAAAGATTGTAGATAAGCTCTCTTAAATAGAGAGTAAATTTCTTTCATTGGTAATTGTAATTTAGTAAGTTTATTTAAACATGAAGTGTCTAGTCAATGCAGTTATAGTCAATTATAAAGAGTTTGTAAAACATCTTCCAAACTGAAAATGTTTAAATAGTTCTAGTTGTAAAAGTCATTGTTAACTAAAAAAACTTAGATTGGTATTAGTAGCAAAAATAACTTCATGATAATAAACCTGTCTGAAGGCCACTGCAAAATACACATTTAAGTAAATGAAAATAAAAAGTTGTCTTAATTCTATTGGAAATATTCTGTTTTCATTCTAACAATGAAAAATAATATTTTTCCTCTATTACTAAAGTAAAGTACCTACTGTTATCTTCATAGTAAAATTGTGTAAGTAAATAGTCATTTGATATATGTATTGCGTTAAGTTGTTTAAAATATATATAAAACAAAGAATAAACTTTAACATTGTCAAACTCTTGTGCATTCGAACCAGGCCTTGTATACATTACAGGTGGCCTCTCCATGTGAGTTATTAGCTAGGCTGGTCACTGACCCCTCAATTAAAAATATGTGCTATATCAGTCTCTGGTTCTGCTCCTGAAGTTAATGGAAACTATATTGCAGTTTCAAGCTCCTGCAGCCAATAATGACTCGGTACAGCCAAGTGTACAATGGATATCGCCTCCAGACTGGCACTGTTCCATGGTGCCAGAGAGCACTATGCACCAGGCTAGTAAAATACTGGAAAATCTCTGGAATACTGAAAAGATGCTGCAACTTGCTCACTGCGTTGAAGAACATGCTAAGTGGAGCCATGATACCAGGAGACTGTAAGTAAAACTTAAACACAATTGGCATTATGGCCTGCTCTCATAGAAAAATAACATGTAAAGTATTACAAACCTGAAACTCAAAACTAATAATGGCAACTCTGAATCCTTATGCATTAAGTAATACATTAGTTAATATTAAGTGCTGTACTTTTATCCTGTACTAAATATATGCCTAATAATTGTAATGTTATCTTTTCTATTTTAGATCAAGTGCAGAAGTATATTAAACATGTTAAATTCCTGGTAAAATCATTTTCTAAACAGCTAATAACATGTCTATAAAATAAAGTAGCAGTCTCAGCCAGTCTCAAGTTAGCAAAAGTGAGGCTTGCTTGCTGATGGTGAGTCACCTATTGAACAAGTCAAAATTGCTAGAAATTGTACCATGAAAACCAAGGTGTAAAAATCTTTATTCTGTAGTTCTGATCACTCCCACAGGTGAAAACTAAGAGTATTTCCAAATTAGTGTTCTAATCCTGAGTGAAGCCAGTTGCCCAAAGAGTGCCAGTTCACCAAGAGCATCTGACAGAGCGAATGAGTGTCAATCATTGAACAGCTTAAAATGTGTCTTCAGACAAAGCTAAGTGTCTGTTGCAATTTCTCTCTAAAAATAGATAACTTAAAAAAGAATATATATACTGTTCCCACCAGCTTTTAAAGAGTGCCATCTTTATAGGCACCTAACCTTGTCTACCTCTGTAATCCAATGTGTCCTCTTTTAAAAAACGAGTATTCCAAATTTTTAATTAAGTTTGTTTCTTTCAGAGTAAATATCTTATTAACCATATGAAAACTTCATCCAACTTCGTACAAAATGCCAGATCCATCTTCCTCCAGTTAAAATAAATTAAAGAGTTTTTACACCTTATTAAGCAATGACTACAGCCCATGGCCAGCAGGAAGCAGTTACAGAAAAGAGATCGTCTCCCTTCAGCACCCCTTTTAAATTAAAGGTGTAAACTCTTTAAGAGTAAAATAAAAGTAATAGATGGATCTGGAACCTGACTAGAAATCCACGTGAGTGCCAGTGGCAGCAGAATAACTGCGGGAGGCCCCTGCCCAAGATTCTGCTGTCCAGAATGAAAAGTTCTAAACTTCTAAAAACGGTCCTTGATGCTGTACTAAAGACTGATAAATAATCAGTCAAGACAACAAACAGTCATCCACCTCATAGCTACAACAATAATTATGCCAAAGCTTAGCAAGTAAACTTTGACAAAGGGGGAGAATGATGTGGGCTATGGGTGGAAGGCTCTTTGTCTCTTCAGAGATAACTAAGTTGTTTGACTTGTGGGTGTAAAACGGTAAGAGGCTGCAGTCCTGCTCTTAGGGACCAGCAGGCTCCAGTCCCAGGAAATGTTTAACAAAGCAAGGGCTATAAACTTTAAGTATTTAGGGAAAATGCAAAAACCAAGGCTTATCTAAAATGTCTGGAGTCCTTGCTAAAAGCTTACCTAAGATGTGGAAGAGATATATGCTAATTGAAGCCTATTGAGAACTGAAACAAAGGGACGATTTGGCCTTTCCTCTCTGTATAAAAGACGTTTGAAAATCTTGTTCGGGGCTCGGGATTCAAACTGAAAGCTCCCGAGTCCGGCCGGCCGTCAATAAACCATTTTTTTCCTTCTCAAAATCATTCCTGAGTCCTGGCCTCTCTATACTCAATTAATTAAACTTCTCTTAAATTCCACAACAGTATGACCCAATCAGAGCCAACAGATAAAATAACGATTTTGCTGTGACTTTTAAGAAATGAAATCTGGATCTCTCAGGTGGAGATTGTACCTAAGAGACTTTATGGTCTGGCAATGCTTCAGCCTTCTTCTCACATAAGGAGACTATGTGGCTGAAGTTGAAGTCAACGTGGAGAAGAGTATTCTCTAGAGATAGAGTAGGAGAGAAATTGTGTCCTGGTGACACATTGAGCCCCTGCACTGAGCTGCACCCAGTGGCGGCATTACCACTGAACTTTTCAGTAACATGAGCCAAAGCTTTCTCTTTTTGTTTAAGTCTGTATGGATTGGGCTTTCTGTCACTTGCCATCCAAAGAGCTCTAACTGATGTCTAGGATTTTAAGTTTCTTAAGCAAAACTTAAGATTGCTCCAGCTTACAGTATTTCTTTGAAACTTTGTCCTATGTTGTTTATTTTCTTTTGTTTTGCAAATGTTCTAAAATAAAGAATAGTTGATATTCATGCTGTTATTTTTATTACAAGCTCATATTCTTACTGGAAAAAGAATAAGTGATCGAATGATCACTGATCTAAGGATCAGCCATTTGTGCCTAAGGAAAGACTACTCCATTGTAATAGTAGGCAAAAAAAAAAAAAAAAACTTCATTCCAAAATACATGGGTTCTCATACTGAATAGCATGAGTTTAATTGAAAAGTAGATAGAGAAGAAAATGGATTTTAAAAAGCAAGCAATCCTATAGAAGGCATGAAAAAGAAAAGAAATAGAAAAAGCTGGACAAATAGCACAAAATAAGATGACAGACATAATTCCTAGTATATCAGTCATTACATGTAAAGATCTAAAATCACCAACTAGAAGACAGAGATTGTTGTATGATAAAAGTAAATCAAGACATATATATTTTACAAGAGAAACACTGTGATGGTTTGAAGCTGAATGGACCCCAGAAAATTATGTTCTTAAAATTAATCCATTCCCATGAGTGTATACCTATTGCGAGTAGGGCTTTCGATTAGGTTATTTCAATTAAGTATAGCCCAGGGTAGTTTTAATCCTCTTACTGGAGTCCTTTATAAAAAAATATAATTCAGAGAGAGATAATGAGAAAGACAGAAAAGCCAGATGCTGAAAGCAATGAAATCCAGAAAAGGGAGAGACCAACAGATGCAGCCAATGCCTTGTCATATGACAGAGTTGTCCAGGGTTGCCGGCAGCCAGGCTCTGAGAACAGCACCACCTGATGATGTCTTGATTTGAACATTGTCATTGCCTCACAACTGTAAGCTTATAATCTAATAAATCCACATTGTAAAAACCAACCCATTTCTGGTATATTGCATTTCGACAGCCTAGCAGACTAAAACACATACCAAATTACAGACCCCATAGAAGGGCTGTAAGTAAAAAGACAGAAACAATTAAACTAGGCGAATATGGTTTTTTGTGTTTATTTGTTTGTTTTTTAAAAGATTTTATTGATTTCCCTCCTTTTCCGCCATTTTCTGCTCTCTGTGTCCATTTGCTATGTGTACTGTGTCTGCTTGTATACTTGTTGGCGGCACCAGGACTCTGTGTCACTTTTTGTTTTGTCATCTTGCTGTGTCAGCTCTCCATCTGTGTGGTGCCACTCCTGGACAGGCTGCCCTTTTCTCGCATGGGGTGGCTCTCCTTGCAGGGCCACTCCTTGCGCGTGGGGCTCCTCTACATGGAGGACACCCCTGCGTGACATGGCACTCCCTGCGCACAGCAGCACTGCACGTGGACCAGCTCACCACACAGGTCAGGAGGCTGTGGGTATCGAACCCTGGACCCTCCATATGGTAGGTGGACACTATCAGTTGAGTCACATCTGCTTCCCCAGGCGAACGTTTACCAAAGAAAAAGAGTGTTATTGGCCTATGAAATGTCAGGCAGGGCCTCGTGGGGTGAACAGGGGAGATTCTACAAATCCAGGTATGGTTCTCAGGGTACTTTTCAAATAACTCATTCAACTCATTTTTTAAAATGAAGACTGATTACATGCTAAGCTAAGAAAGTTAAAACACAACCCCTCCTCTAAAGTTTACAGTTTGGTGGGCACTCAACACAGAATTTCTTTATTTCCTCCACACAGAGGCCAGGGTTGGTCCTAGAGAATATGCAGGTAGAAGCCACTCAGTCCCCTATGAGGAGAAGGGAGCACCTGGACTGGGGGATCTGGTAGGCTCTGATGCCATCATGAGTGCTTCATCCCTTTAAGCTGCATAATTCCCAATGCAAGTGCCTTCTTTGAACTGCATCTTCTCTTGGAAAGGGTAACCCCTAAATGATTTTAGGTGAATGAGTTTATCAGTTGTCTTTCTGCCTGTTGGAAAGAACCTAACTTTCAAAAGCACCGGGTGCTTGGGACAGAATGAACATAAAGGGTGGGTGGAGAAGGGAGGGCACCGAAAATGAAAATTGGTGGCCCAGAGATAAGTTTGTTGACTTCCGTTTTGCTGATGAACACCTCTGCCTAGAGTGTCTCGGTACCAGTCAGAGGTTCAAGGCCAGGTTCCACCCTGCTGAGAGCTGTTGGGCATGGCTGTGCTGTGTGTCTATAATGCCGTGTAATGACTGGTTGGGGTTAATCAAATATAATGCCCAACACAGACCTATTAAATTTCACCAAAAAAGAGGCTTTAATCAGTCTTTTATCAGCTCAGGGCTCTGGCCTAAGAAGTCTGCTTTTGTTTGTGGATATAAGAGACAATGGGAGAGCTGGGATCAGTCTGCTCTCTGGAGTACAACAAGCGAATTGTCCACGAACAAGAGATCATTCAAGGCCATGGGAGAGGAAAGGCAGGAGAGACGGCATGAATCTACAAAAGTGCTCACTGTTAATGATCATGACCCCGAGTGTTTAAATTCAGGCCACATTCCCGCTGGAGCTTCCAAAATATAGAGAGGGCAGGAACAAAAGGACTCCAGTGTTCTCCATGTAAGTCTATCTGGCTTTGGCCCCTGGCAGCGCATTCTCATTTGCTGGTCGCTGAAAAGGGAAAGGAAAACTGCCATTTGGTTCTTAGATCTCCCAGGGCTTGGGTGGCTCCACAAGGCCATGGGGAAAAGTTATGAAAATGCATTCTCTGCCAAACTTCACATGTCCCGCTCCCCAAACACCTCTTGGACTGTGGAAGAGAAGGAAGGAGCAGGGAGACAAAAGGCAGCAGAGAGGAGAGAGAAAAGAGGGGGACGTCCCCTGACCCAAAATAGGGGGTAACATTTAAGCCACTCAGCTCAATTCTGTTCAACAAATACTTGAATGCTTTCTAGGAGGCATCCTTCAGACACACCAGATACAGAACCAAACACACAAATAAAAAACTCACGTATTCCTTTTAGAATTGGACAATGTGAAAGCCAGAAAAGCCTTGAGCATCTTTCTCTATATTGTTAAGGCTTTCAAAAGAAGGCATGAGTTTAAAAAAAAAAAGAAGAGGAAAAAAATAAAAGCTGAGAAACACAGGCTCGATCCATAAGGAGTAATCTTGAATTCTGACTCTGATGAGGGGATGTTAAAGGAATGTGTCATGTGTGACAGAGGAACACAGTTGAGAACTGAAGATCTAGCCCAGCTAAGACATCTTACTGGTGAGGAAATGGAAGTTAAGAGAAACAAAATGACTTGCCCAAGGCCATTTAGCCATTGAGTAGCAGAGAGGGAATTAGAGCCTCCATTTCTGTGGTCAACCCAGGACTCAATCAAGTGTACCGCAATGCCTTGCCACGCAGCCTGTATCCTGGGAAGATGGGAGTCCTGGAAGACTGTCGACAAATTATTAACTTAGCTTGGATGTAGCTGTGCTCACTGATAAATCATCCATTAGCTGACATTGCCACCAGCCAAATCTTTGTCTTTTAGTCTTTAGAGTTTGGATTTTGTTTGCAAAACAAGAGATTCCCTTCTGCTCTAGATGGAACTTTGCTTGAGAATGGGAGTCTTTTAAGGAATGGGGGAAGAGAAAAGGATGCGGTTAGACTGACCACAAAGGAGAAAGAGAAAGCTGTTTTTCATAGGACCAAATCTGTGGTCCCTCTGCTCCAGATTAGCTTGGAGGCAGAATGGCATTTGCCTAAGTTGGTCCTGCTTGGAGCTTCGTTCAAATTTGTTTTGTGGTTGATTGGAGGAAATTTTTATGTCTAGGTGGGAGAGAGTACATGCGATTCTATTTATGGAAGGTACACTGGATTAAGTATCTGAAAATAATGGACAGTACCTAGTGTTAGAGGCCATTAGGGGTGGGATGGAAGGGAGATAAGAAAGGAAGCAGGGAAAAATGAAGGCCACTCTGTGCATTTTAAGGGGTGCCAATGTTCAGAAGTCTATTGCCATTCTCTCTTTTGTCATCAGGTGTTGCTGACCTTTGAAATGGTTCAGCTTCCCTAAAGATATTCTGAGCTGTAATCACAGATTTCCACTTTAAGTTCTTGTTCAATCCCATCCTGCACTAGATGATCAGTCCAGAATACTTCCTCTGGCAATGTGCAAGACACCTTTGCAGAGTCAATGAAGGCTCTCTAGTATGGACCATGTGAATTTGTCAATTTTGTTCTGCATATAATTTGGGTGATATAGCAAAGCCATTATTAGGCCAATTAGATCAAGAATTTGGGCTGGTGGGATTTGGTGATGCACCCCCTTTGAAACAACTGCTTTGTAAATTACATTAATTATGACTTTACTTTGCACTGCAGTAATGGAACTGGGAGCTTTCTATTTTCTTTCAGGCTTCAGTTAATAATGCTGCCCCAGGTTCTTATGTTCCTGGCATTTAAGTGCTATCCCAAACATAAACACAATTTCCCCTTTTAAAAATCTTCATACAATGGAGTACCATGTAAAGGCTGCTGTTACTTAAAATATATTCTTGTAAAAATAAATGTAAGGGGGCTCTCATACAAAACCAGCAAGGAACTGTTATTAAAAATCTTTAGAGAGAAAACTATGTTGATTGATTTTGTTTTGCTTTTTCCCCTCTCCTTCAAAAAAATGTGGAGTTTTTCCTGGTGGGATAATTTTAACTTTAGAGGATGAAAAATGAAAGCCAAAACAAATAATATCATTATTTTGACTGTGGTTGTTAAAGTATGGTCTGTTATGGTTTGACTCTATACAAAATATAATATAAACAAATTGGTGAGACAGAAAGAGAATTGCAGCTATGTACAGAGGAAGGATAGAAAGATTGAGAGGTGATTATTAAGGGATAGAGTTTTTGTTTGTCTGTTTTTTTGTTTATTATTATTATTGGAGTAATGAAAACACTCTAATATTGATTGAAGTGATGAATGCACAACTCTGTGATTATGCAAAATACCACTGATTGTATGCTTTGGATGGATTGTATACTTAATGAATATGTATTGATGAAATTGATTTTTAAAATATATGGTCTGTTGAAAAAGATTAGAAATAATAATAATAATCCCATGCACTTCTCCCACGCAATGAACAGTGAGTGAGCTGTCAGGATTTACCTGCTTAAAAGAGCAACTGAGGCTCCAGGCACATCTGCTGCCCCCGCCCACCTCCCCCCCCAAGCTAAGGGTCCCCAGTACATTACCCTGCAGGTCTGCCCTGCACCTCACTTTGCCTTCACTTTTCCCATGTCCTTGCCTCCTCTTTGTCTCAGCCAGTCAGCCTTGGCTCTTTCTCTCCCTACTGTAAAGAATATTGACCTTGGAGGCAGATGGAACTTATTTAAATCTATGAGGTTGAACCACAAGAAAAACAGCAATTTTATGTGGTTCAACCTATTATCACCTTCTCATTGATTGACCTTCAGGTCACTGTGAGGACTACAGATAATGTATTTTAAGTGCTTTACTTATTCCCTGGCACTCACTTAATGGTTTCATTTCAGGCAGGTCAGCTCAACAAGTCTTTTTTTTTTGAGACCCTTCTCTCAGTCACAGACACAGCTCTTTTTTTGTGTTGAGAATTTCTGGGTAAGGACAGGTCTCACAGTTCAGCAGGGCAGACATAAAACAGATACAAGCCAGGTGGCATGATACAGGCAAGGAGTTCAGTAAGATGCTTGCTGTATTAGTCAGTCAAAGGGTGCTGATGCAAAATACCAGAAATTAATTGGTTTTTATAAAGGGTATTGATTTGGGGTAGGAGCTTACAGATACCAGGCTATAAGGCATAAGTTACTTCCCTCACAAAAGTCTATTTTCACGTGTTGGAACAAAATGGCTCCCGACGGCTGTGAGGGTTCAGGCTTCCTGGGTTCCTCTCTCTCAGGGTCTGGGTTCAAGGTTATTTTCTTCCCAGGGCTTGCTTTTTCCTGGGCTCAGGGTTCCTCTCTTACTGGGGCTGGCTTCTCTTTCCTTTGTGAGCTTACTTCTCAGGGCTCCAGCTTAAGGCTTCAGCATCAAACTCCAACATCAAAACTCCAACATCAAAAACCCTCAACTCTGTCCTTTGCCATGCTTTTTATCTATGAGTTCCTACCCACCAAGGGGTGGGGACTCAACACCCTAATGACGTGGCCCAATCAAAGCCCTAATCATAACTTAATCATGCCCAGGTTCCCACCATTTTACAAACACAATCCAACACTTATTGTTGGAATTCATAACTTCATCAAACTGCTACTCTTGCCATCAGGGTGGCATGGAAGAGGAGGCTATGAACTTTTGGGGGGATGTGGGAACAAGGGCAGCCTTTCCTCAGGAGAGATGCCTCATAAGGATGCTGAAGAGCTGACATTGGCTGTAAGACCATGGTGGAGACCATTCCAGCTGGGTGTTCAGAGAACCTCGGACCCTTGGGAGTGTGAGAAAGAAAATCATCACCACAAGGTGACATTGGAGAGGTGGCAGATCCAGGTTTTGTGGGGGTTGAAGTTTTACAATTTGGGGGATGCTCTTTAGAAGAAAAAGCACAAAGTGTCATGTAAACACGTCACAACGCTAGGGCCCTTCCCAGGGCCTGAAAGTGAGGAGCTGTGACATTTCAGCTTCATTTTCTTTGCCCATACACCTGCTCCTGGCAGGGTCATGTTGTGAGGGGCCTTATAAAGTGCAGGGAGTGTACCAACAGACAATGGGCAGCTACTGAAGGATCTTCAGCAGGAAAGCGACATGTCACATTTACCTTATAGAGAAAGCACCCCGAGGGCTATTGTGAAGATAGATGAGAGGGGTTTGTGTTGGATGGCAGGATTTTAATAATCCAGAAGAAAGCCAAGAGACTGAACATGGCAGAGGTCTTGTGGAAGGAATGGACCCAGCCCCACACAGCAAAAGCACTGGGCGTGAGGGTGGGGTCACTAAAGGAAGGCTGATCCTCTTGTCCCTGAGCCCATCCTAAGCAGGTGGCAGATGCTTTTGAAATCAGCTTCTGCACCTGAAGAGGTTTTAAATTAGTCACATGACTGAAGTACTCCACCCAGCACACCGGGGTGAGCCATGGCACTGACATCCCTCAGAGGCCTGCTTATGTCTCACCCTTGCACTGCCTGTGATATGCTTGGGTTCTGCCTCAGTTTCCTTTTTAATAGTTCAGTTCTCTGCTGGTTTCAGAGTCTGACCTTGAACCCTAACCTGATTGACTGGAGTTTTGTCACCTACTTAATTCCTGCCACACCTTCCTGTTCCCTTGAACCTAAGATTGAGCTGTGCATTCCACCTACTCCATCCTCCTGGGAAAACTCATATTCGTCTTAAAAAAAATTTTTTTTACAGGATATATATAATTTTTAAAAAGCCATACAATATGTTACACAATATATTTGGTTTGTAGTAATGCAATCATACAGTATTTGTCCTTTTATGTCTGGCTTACTTAGCTCAACGTAATATCTTCCAGGTTCATCCATGTTGTCATATGTCTTACGACTTCATTTCTTCTTTCAGCTGCATAATATTCCATCATGTGAATAAACCACAGTTTGTTTATTCATTCTTCTGTTGATGGACACCTGGGTTGTTTCCAACTTTGGGCAAACTGGAATAGTGCCATTGTGAACATGGGTGTGCAGATGTCTGTTTGCATCACTGCTCTCAGTTCTTCTGGGTATATACCCAGTAGTGGTATTGCAGGGTCATGTGGCAAATCTATATTCAACTTCTTTAAGAACTGCTACAGTCCTCCACAGTTGCTGCACCATTCTACATTCCCACCAACAGTGAATAAGTGTTCCTATCACCACATCCTCTCCAACACTTGTAGTTCTCTGTCTTTTTAATAGTGGCCATTCCGATAGGTGTGAAATGATATCTAATTGTAGTTTTGATTTGCATTTCCCTAATCATTAGTGATGTTGAGCATTTCTTCATGTGTTGTTTTTTGTTTTTTTTTTTTTCCATTTGTATTTCTTCTTTGGACAAATGTCTATTCAGTTTTTTGCCCGTTTTTTAATTGGGTCATTTGTCTTTTTATTGTTGATTGTAACATCTCTTTATATTAATATGTCCTGAATATTAAACTCTTTTCAGGTACGTGATTTCCAAATATTTTATCCCATTAAATTGACTGCCTTTTCATCCTTTTGACAAGGTACTGCAAGGTGCAAAAGTGTTTAAATTTGAGGAGGGCCCATTTATCCAATTTTAATTTTGTTGCTTGTGCTTGTGGGTATAAGATCCAAGAAACCACCACCTATCACCAGTTCTTGAAGATGTTTCCCTACATTTTCTTCCAGTAGTTTTATGGTCCTGGCTGTTGTATTTAGGTCTTTGATCCATTTTTATTTGATTCTTATATAGGGAGTGAGACAGGGGTTCTAATGATATGAGTGGGGTATTGAAGTCTCCAAGGATTATTGTAGAGATGTCTATTTCTCCCTTCAGTTTTGCCAGAGTTTGTCTCATGTATTTTGGGACACCCTTGTTAGGTGCATAGATATTTATGACTGTTATATCTTCCTGCTGGATTGTCCCTTTTATAAATATATAATGGCCTTCTGTATCTCATAACTTTTTTGCATTTAAAGTCTGTTTTGTCCAATATTAGTACAGCTACCCCTGCTCTTTTTCGGTTACTATTTGCTTGGAGTATCTTTTTCCAATGTTTCACTTTCAGCTGGTTTGTATTCCTGGGTCTAAGGTGAGTTGCCTTTTTTAAAAAAAGATTTATTTATTTATTTCCCCCATCCCCCACCCCCATTGTCTGCTTTCTGTGTCCATTCCCTGTGTGTTCTTCTGTGTCTGCTTGTATTGCCATTAGGTGGCTCCAGAACTTCCAGGGTGGGAGAGAGGTGATCATTCTCTTGTGCCATTTCAGCTCCCTGATCTGCTGCATCTCTTATTGTCTCTCCTTTGTGTTTCTTTTAGTTGTGTCATCTTGCTGTGCCAGCTCTCTGTGTGGGCCAGCACTGTTGTGTGGGGCAGCACTCCTGCACAGAGCAGTACTTTGTGCAGGTCAGCACTCTGCATGGGCCAGCTTGCCACATGGGCCAGCTTGCCACATGGGCCAGCTTGCCTTCACCAGGAGGCCCTGGGAATCAAACCCTCAACCTCCTATATGGTAGATGGGAGCCCAGTTGGTTAAGCCACATCTGCTTCCCTAAGCTGAATTTCTTGTAAACAACATATGGAGGCCTCATGTTTTTTTACTCATTCTGTCAGCCTATATCTTTTCATTGTGAAGTTTAATCCATTCACATTCAAACATATTACTGTATATACATTATTCCACTATTTTATTCTTTGATTTTCTTATGTTGTATCATATTTTTGTCTGTCCTTTTATTTTTTTGGTTATCCTTTCTCTATTCTCTCTTCTATACTCTCCTCCAGGCCTCTCTGTCCTGTCTTTTTATTTCAAGTTCTAAGGTTTCCTTTAATATTTCCTGCAAAGGTGGGTTCTTCTTCACAAACTCTCTTAGTTTTTGTTTGTGAATATTTTATACTAATCTTCATATTTGAAGGACAATTGTGCTAGATAAAGAATTCTCAGCTGGAAATTTTTCTCTTTCAGTATCAAAATTGTATCATATCTCTATCTTCTTGCCTTCTTGGTTTCCGAAGAGAAATCTGTGCTAAGTCTTACTGGACATATCTTGTTCATGATGGTTTGCTCCTCCTGTGCTGCTCTGAGAATTTTCTCTTTATCTTCGTCATTTGACATACTGAGTAGTATGTTTCTTGGAGTAGGTCTATTCGAATTTATTATGATTGGGGTACACTGTACTTCTTGGACATGTAAGTTCATTTCTTTTATGAAAGTTGGGAAATTTTCAGCAATTATTTCCTCAAGTACTCTTTCTGCCCCCTTTCCCTTCTCTTCTCCTTCTGGAACTCCCATGACATGTAATTTGTTGTGTTTCATGTTGTCATTCAACTCTCTGAGCCCTGCTCAAAATTTTCCATTCTTTTCTCTCTTCAATTTTAGCTGTTCTGTCTTTGGTATCACTTATTCTTTCCTCTATCATTTAGAGTTTGTTGTATGCCTCTAATGTGTTTTTTTTTTATCTCACCTGTTGTGGTTTTCATTCCTATGAACTCTGTTACTTTTTTGTTCAGGATTTCAAATTCTTCTTTGTGCTTGCTCAGTGTCTTCCTTTTTTTTTTTTTTTTTAAGATTTTTAAAAAATTTATTTCTCTCCCCTTCTCCACCCTCCTCCCCAGTTGTCTGCTCTCTCTGTCCATTCGCTGTGTGTTCTTCTGTGTCTGCTTGTGTCAGCAGCACCCAGAATCTGTGTCTCATTTTTGCTGTTGTTGTTGTGTCATCTTGCTGCCCTAGATCTCCATGTGTGTGGCACCATTCCTTGGCAGGCCACACTTTTTCACGTTGGGTGGCTCTCCTTATGGGGCACACTCCTTGCACATGGGGCTCCCCTATGTGGGGGACACACCCTTGCATGGCACGTCACTCCTTGAGCACATCAGCACTGCATGTGGGCCAGCTCATCACATGGGTCAGGGGGCCCTGGGTTTGAACCTTGGACTTTCCATGTAGTAGGCAGATGCCCTACTGCTTCCCTCAGTGTCTTCTTGATGTCATTTATCTCTTCAGTCATGTTGTCTTTCAACTCATTAATTTGATTTTGGAAATTTGTATGCATCTTGCCAATTAGTTCTCTCAAATCCTGTGTCTCTTCTGGGGCTTTGATATATTCCTTTTCTTGGGCCAGGTCTTCCATTTTCTTAGTATGGCTCATAATTTTTTGCTCATGTCTAGGCATCTGATTAGAATGTAGTTTACCCAGATGCTCAATTTCTTTCTCTTTTGTAGACTTTTAGTAGTGGGAGGCTGTGAGTTAACACAGCTTTTTTTTTTTTAAGATTTATTTAATTAATTTCTCTCCCCTTCCCCCCTGCCCCATTGTCTGTTCTCTGTGTCTATTTTTTGCGTGTTCTTCTTTGTCCGCTTCTTTTGTTGTCAGTGGCATGGGAATCTGTGTTTCTTTTTGTTGCGTCATCTTGCTGCGTCAGCTCTCTGTGTGTGCAGTGGCATTCCTGGGCAGGCTGCACTTTCTTTTCGCACTGTGCAACTCTCCTTATGGGGTGCACTCCTTGCGCGTGGGTCTCCCCTATGTGGGGGGACACCCCTGTGTGGCAGGGCACTCCTTGTGCACATCAGCACTGCATGTGGGCCAGCTCCATATGGGTCAAGGAGGCCTGGGGTTTGAACCATGGTCCTCCCATGTGGTAGGCAGATGCCCTATCTGCTGGGCCAAGTCTGCTTCCCTACCACTGCTTTTTGATTCTTGGTTTGACCTGGATTGTTAGGATTGTTGCTGCTAGTTGTTTAAAACTGGCCTCTGGACCCAGTAATTGGTTGCTGACCAGCTTCCTAGGGTCTTGGGGAGGAAAGCTATAAGGCCAGAAAAAGCCTCTCTTACTTATTTTTAATTTTCTCACATGTGCATCCTTGGTCTGCCAGCAGATGGTGATCCTTGGCAGCTCTCAGTTCAGTGCCTGGTCCGAGTGTATTTGTTGCTACACAGATGGGATCAACGTGATAGAGCTTCCTGCCTGGAGACTAAGAGACATGTAATTCAAACTTTCTCAGTGACAGTTCTCCAGGCCTCTATGGTAGCCCCCTCCCTTTCCCCTGACATTGGAAATATTTCTACTCCCCTCTGAGTGCTCAACAATCAGTCCCGGTTAGTAGAATTAGGGATTGGGAGGGTTGTATATCTTTAGTCCCTTTCTGGCTCCCAGGGCAAAAAATGATGCAGCCCTACCCAGTCTGGAAGGGCTTCTGGGACACAGAAGACCAAATTTGTGAGTCAGAAACTGAGTCACCCTTAGTTTGTGTCCCTCCGTCTCCCCTTTCCTGGGGTGATAGATCTCCGGAGCCCCCTTTATCTGCAACCGCAGGTCCAGAGGCCTGAGAATTCTCAAGGGTCTTTAGTGTGGGGGAGGGTGCTAGCAGCACCAGTCACTGGTTTCAACTCACAGTTCTGTCATAGTGATTCCCCTCCTTTGTCCCTTTCTCCTCTGGGCAGTGTCCAGCCTTCACTTGGTGTCCTAAGCCCAAGAAGAACTTTTCCCAGGCTCTTTCAGCCTATCCTCTGGCTGTTTTTCTGGAGAAGACAGTCCTGTGTCTTTCTAGTCCACCATCTTCCTGGAAGTCTCTCATATTCATCTTGAAATCCTTCTCAGGTGTTGTTCCTCCATGGGCCTTCCTTGGCTTTCTCCCTCTGTTCCTTCCAAATTCATCTCTTCTATTTCTTGCACATGGCTTTATTAGTCTATATATTATGCTCTAAAATATTTGCATATATATTTGTCTCCCTCTCCACACCTGCCATGCCTTAGAGCCTTGAGGTTAGGAAACATGTCTCATGCTGTTATTTTCCCAGGAGCTCACACTCCCTAGCACGGGGTTCTTAACCTTTTTTGGTCCACAGACCCCTTTGCCAGTCAGGTGGAAACCATGGAGCCCTTACTAAGTCCACACTATACTGTGTATTATTTAATAAATACATCACTCCCACACCAACTCATCCCCACAAGAATAATGTTCTTTTGAATTTCAATTCAAGCTCATGGACCCCTGCCCTAGCAGATAGTAGGCATTTAATGAGTCTTTGAAGAACTACCTTGAACTGAATTCACTCTTTCCCACTTACAACACAATAATAACATGGCCAAGATCTAGCTATGCCTGTCTTTTTAGGTTCACAGTGTCCCAGCCTACCTGGCTTTGGCTCTGCATAGCTCCTATTGTCTGCATTCTTTTCTTTCAGGCCTCCATTCAAAGAGTTGAAGTAGCCTCTACTCTTCATCCAGAATTGAGCCTGGATTTGCCTCTCCCCTTGGATTGCATATCTAGCTTGTGTGCCTTCCTTACTACAGCTGGGCCAGATTCCTCTGGCCAGTCCTTGCTCAGCCCTCACTTATTCTTCCCAGTCTGCTCCTGCAGCTGAAATCTCAATTCTTTGTGAAACCTCTGACTATGGCTGTCAATTCATGAGCTGAACTGTATCAATGAGACAGCCTGGCAGAAAAAGTTTTGACCAAAGGAGTTAAATGGACCAATCAGATTGAGCATCCATATGGTGGAGAAGATGATTTCCCAGGAGTTTTCCATCAGTAGGAGGGCTGTAGCTGGAATGTTTTCTCTAAGAAAGGGAAGGGATTATTGGCTGGACAATCATATGATTAAGCTCCTCAAGACACTGTTCCAATTGCTATCTGCCTAAATTTTTCTATTCTCAGTATTGTCCACCCTTGGTCAAAGCCACCTGGTTGGCCCTTCTGTCCTAGTTCCTCACTGAACAGTCAAGAACTGTGAACGATCCTGTATTAGTCAGCCAAAGGGGTGCTGATGCAAAATACTAGAAAGTGGTTGGTTTTTATAAAAGGTATTTATTAGGGTAGGAGCTTACGGATACCAGACCATAAAGCATAAGTTGCTTCCCTCACCAAAGTCTATTTGGAGCAGGAAGGCTGCTGACACTTGCAAGGGTTCAGGTTTCCTGGGTTCCTACGTCCCTGGGGCTTGCTTTTCTCTGGGTTCAAGGTTCCTTTCTTCCAGGAGCTGGGTTCTCTTTCCTCTGCATGCTGACTTCCCGGGACTCCAGCTTAAGTCTTTAACATCAAAGTCCAACATCAAAATTCCAACATCAGAAACCCTCAACTCTGTTCTTTGCCATGTGTTTTATCTGTGAGTCCCCACATACCAAGGGGTGGGGACTCAATGCCCTAATCATAACTCAGTAATGCCCAGGTACAGGTCAGATTACAAGAATAATCCAATATCTATTTTTGGAATTCATAACCATATCAAACTGCTACACTCCACACCCTGAATTCCAAAAAGACATTATGATATTCAAAAAAAACCTTAAATCAGTTTCAAAGCAAGTACTAAATCTTATCACAAGCAATTTAAAGAAATACAGTTTGTCTTGGGGCAAAGTCCTGTCTGCTATAGACCTCTGAAACTTATAAAACAATTTATCTGTTTCCAATACACCAATGGACAGACATAGGATAAACATTTTCAACATGAGTCACTGGTATCCTCTACAGTTCAGTAAGCCTGCAGAGTATCCTCCATTTGATTTCAAAGTCTGAGAGTCATTCTTAAGAAGATGGCTTCTTCTCCTTGGGGTCATATGGGGACCCACCCTTTCCATAGTCTTGCCCAATGGCCATAGTCTTAGTTCCACCCTTATCAAGCATTTTTGTGTTGACCAGGCTCCAGATTTCTCCCTCCAAGAGTGTTGGGGTGATTGCCATACCTCACCCAGTCTTTGGGTTAGAGTCTTAACCCCCCTAGTACAGTGATGTGAAGACAACATTCCCCTGAACTTTTGGCATACAGGCTCAACCCTCTCAGAGCAATGAGTTGACCACCTGGCCTTTCCTAACCTTTGGGGGACAGGTCCACTTCTCTCAGACCTGTGGGGTGCTGACCTTAACCACCCTAATCCTTGGGGAATGTGCTCCAACCTCTCTGTACCCTGGGGCAGCAAAACTCTCCCAAAACATTGGATGGGAACATCCACCCTCTTCAACTGTGGTCTCTGTACACACGGGTGGGGTTCCTCTCTTGGCCCAAGGTGAAGTCTTAATTCCACATCTCAGCTTCCATGGTTTTCCTCTTAAAGCTGTTTCTCCTTCAATCCTCCTTTCCATGTCCTTTTTATTCCAGGCTGACAGTGTTTTGTTTATACAGCTCTCTCAAAAAGTCTGTTGGTTTAGCATACAGGAAGCAAGGGTCCAAGCCATCAGGCAGCAAAACTTTCCACAAGTCTTTCCTAGATAACTGCATCTTCAATCTTGATTTACCAGTTCCAAGTTTAGTTAAGTCCTCCAATGGAGCACTTTCATCTGGGAGCCTGATTTCCAGAGGCTTGGAATTTTCAGAATCAGTTTCTGTTTTCTTTGTACCCAAAAATTCAGTTCTCAGCTTATCTCGCTTGTCTAGCATTTTGCTATAAGTTGCAAGCAGAAGCCAAGCTGCATTCTCCAGATTTACTTTAGAAATTTCTTAAGCTAAATGCCCAGGCTCACCATTTTCAAATTCTGCCTTCCATAGAACACCAGGAGTTAATCTTGCTAAGTTCTCTGCAACTTTAAAACATGAATTGCCTTTCCTCCAGTTTCCAATAATAGTTTCATCATTTACTTTTCAGGCATCATAAAAAGTCTCTTTAGCATCCATATTGCTATCAACATTCTCTTCAAAGCATTCTAGGCCTTTTCCATCAAGGATCTCAGAATTCCTCCAAAAAATACCCCTTACCCATTTGTAAAACCATTCCAGCATTTTGTTAATTGCAAAAGCACTTCCCCACTCCTCAGTACCAAATTCTGTATTTGTCAGCCAAAGGGGTGCTGATGCACAATACCAGAAAGTGGTTGGTTTTTATAAAGGGTATTTATTTAGGGTAGGAGCTTACAGATACCAGACCATAAAGCATAAGTTACTTCTCTCACCAAAGTCTATTTGGAGCAAGATGGCTGCTGACACCTGTGAGGGGTCAGGCTTCCTGGGTTCCTACGTCCCTGGGGCTTGCTTTTCTCTGGGTCCAAGTTTCTTTTCTTCCAGGGGCAAGCTTCCCTTTCCTCTGCATGCTGACTTCCTGGGGCTCCAGCTTAAGTCTTCAGCATCAAACTCCAACATCAAAATTCCTACATCAGAAACCCTCAACTCTGTTCTTTGCCATGTGTTTTATCTGTGAGTCCCCACCCACCAAGGGGTGGAAACTCAACACCCTAATCATAACTCAATAATACCCATGTACAGATCAGATTACAAGAATAATCCAATATCTATTTTTGGAATTCATAACCATATCAAACTGTCATAGGGTCTAAGACTTAACCACACTTTTAAGTTAACAAATTATCTTGCAGTTTAATGGATGCTGGTAGAAGACATGAGGCTCTGGAGTCAGTGCTATGATATTTTGTTACTCATAGCTGACAAGTGCCATGAGTATCAGCATATTCTCATCAGTTTTGCTTATCCACAAATGGTATGTATGGGCCCAAATAGATGCCTCCATATGCAATGGGTTTTGTTACAGTGGGAGGAACTTTGAGCTTGGGGAACCTCTTGCTCAGGAGGGAGACATTATCTTTATTACACTTGATGGTCAGTACAGCTGCCCTTTTTCTAGAGGGAGATATTATCTTTATCTCTATACATACTTGAAAAGTTAGCATACAATGAAAGGTAGTTAAGTGCCTTGCTCAGAAGATGTGCAGAAATGCAAGATACAAATGAAGAGAGCTGTCTCCTGACACTAACCAGTAGCACCTGTCCATCCTTGTTCTGGCACTGGTATGTTTAGTTCTCAGGTCATGAATAACTTTACTTTTCCAATTCTAACCCTCTCACAAGTTCTAATCACAAATTTCCTGCTCAAATTGAACATTCCACCTAGATGTCCTCATCATTAAATTTAAAATATCTAAAACTATGTACATCTTCCACCTCTAAATTTCTAGTTTTATTGCCATCATTTTCTTATCTTACTAAGTAAAACCCTAGTAGTCAGCTTTTTGTTCCGTCTTCTTTATCACTCATAAACTATCAATCATCTTTTGAAATACCTCATCCTCACCTTCATCTCTTCTTAGGCATTGGTACTGTCAGCAGCCTACTTCAGGACCTTATTTTTATTCCTAGACTGTTCAAGGAATCTCCTCACTAATTTTCTAGGTGCTTGCTTCTCCCCAATGCACACCTTTAATCTTCTTAAGACACAGTTTGATTATGTCACACTCTTACTAAAAGAGTGTTCAGCAGCTTCCCATGACCTATAGGACTATCCACACTGCTTTCACAAACACTCAAGGCCCACCCAGATCTGGCCCAGGCCTTATCTCCCACCACTCTGCTCTGGCTCCGTAGGCACTGACCGTCTTCTCTATCAGCCAACCCCATATGTGCTTGGTTACCTCTCTACCCTTCCCTTATCCTCATCCAGGGTTCTGAATTCTACACTTTTGTAAACCTATGTCATCCTTCACAGCTTAGGAACTCTTATTTTACTGGTCCAGTTCACACTAATTTCCTTTGTCTAGTTATGTTTATTTTAGCATTTAATGCCATACTACTCCCCTTGGCTACTGAATTGTTTTCTGTCTTTTGTGCCCAGCAAGGTTGTAAGTCCCTGGAGGGGCAAGAACTATCATTTATATACCTTTATACCTCACAGTGTATACTTAGCACAGACTTGGGCAAACTATAGGAACCAATAAGAAACTGACTCTCCCTCTTGATAGCTGTGTGACTTAGGCAGTCTTATCATTTGAACAATGGGATAATAACAGTCCCTATTTCATGGGGTATTGGGATAACTAAATGAAATAATATGGGAAAATCCTAGTAAATCACCTGGTATATAGGAAGAGCTTACTCAGTGTTGGCTGTTAGGAGCACTCTTACAACAATGATGAATAAATGAGTAAGAGAATGGGCAAATGAATGAAAGGATGAAAGGCTTAGTCTTCTTTCTTGGGGGACTGCGGTCTAAGGAAGACAAACTTGAAAGCATTTTACTATTTTCCAAAGGGCCTGACTTAATCCTTGAAAACATGTATTCTTCAGGGAGAGGAAAGAACCAGATAATAGAAAAAAAAGCAAGAAAAGAACAGTCTAGGCGATGTTTGCTTGTCTCCTTTCTGTTTCCACATTTCTGCCTACCTCTTAGACAAACCTAAGGCTCTTGAGATATGGATGGAGGACATCGGAGAAGTAACAAGTGAGGCAATGGTCAAAGGTCTAGCACCTGTGCCCTAGCTGGGTTTGGCAAAGTTTTCCTGAAGTGGCACAGATGGCCGTCCTGTCGGGGCATCTCTGTCTCCCTAGAACTGCCCTTCAGCAAGTTCGATATTAGCAAGTTGTATGAAAAGTGATCATCAGAACTGAAATGCTGCTGGATTTTGTTAGAAGAAGCAAACACTCACTAACTGACTGGGCAAATAAGACAAAGACACTCTCTTTAAAGAGGGCAGCATCCTCAGTCCTTTCCTATTAGCAAACTACTACGAAGGTCATTTGAACGCCTTTCTCTCTTTTAGGTATTGAGCTACTCACTGTCACTTTTCTTAACCCTCAAACTATTTTAGTAAAGTAGGTATAACAATATCTACTCTAAAGAAAAGGAAAGTTAGGAGCACCAAGATTAAGTAAGGTATCTTTGGTCACACAGCTAATAAGTGATGAAGCCAGAATTCAACCCCAGGCATGCCTGTCTCTAAAAGTCTGGTAATGTTTTCCATCCGTGATAGGGTGTAGTAAAATTTGAACCATTCAGACCTTTTGATCCCTGCTCAAGTGCACTTTCAGCCACACCCCACTAACTTCCTTTTGCCATTTATCAACCATTAACACAATTGTCTGAGTGAAATTATCAAATACTTTTCTACAGGTGGGTTTTCACAGCCCAGAGGGAGAAGAGAAAGGGGGAATTGGGCCCCTAAATTGAGTTTAGGAAAGGAATCAGCTGTGGACAGCTGAAGGCAAACTGAAATAACTTCACTGGCTAGCTGAGGACTAGCTTTCTATGTAGAAACTAAAAAAAAAATTTTTTTTTTTTCAGTTTACTACTAGGTAGAACTTCTGCCCCTGCTCTTAATGTCACTAGTAGGAAAATATGGACTCCTCTGAGAGTGCCTCATTCTGAATCTATAACTAGACATTTTTTTATAATGTTGATGGATATAATAAAATGGAATCTTAACCACCATCACTCTGCTGTCTATGTGAAAATATTGACTCTGGAAAAGGGACAGCCTGGTAGGAAACCAAAGACGTAGAAATATATTTTGAGAATCATGTCCCTGACCTGAAACGGATCTTACATTAGGAAGGTTGGTTAAGGCCAAGGTTCCCAAGGGCAGGGACAGAGTAGAAGCTGAGTAGCTTGTTTTCCCTTAGTCACAGCAGAACAGAAGAGTCAGGGAAGTTACAGAGCAGTTTCTACCTTTCCCAAGGGAAAAAGCAGCCAAAGTTGGTGTCTCTTCCACAGAAGTAAGGGTAGTGTGCCTTAACCACAATTGTGGAGAAATTTCTCATTGGCTTTATCCCATTTCCTCTTCCAAAAGCCTCTCTCCCCCTGGGGCCCTACTACTTCTCCTGACAACCCAAGTCACCAACTCAGTTAACGTGTCTTCTAGTCTGGGTCGATGATGGGCCCAATAATTTGATGACTCCACCATCTCTTATTCCCATGGTCTCCATTCCCATTTGATTGAATTAAACAATTAATTAGTAAACTGTTTTTTAATTATGTTTTAAACCTAAATTGATCAGTTAAAAAGTTTCTGATTAACATAGGTAGATTTTCTGTGGACTTATTTGGATATAGGGTCTTTGCACATGTTATCAAGTTAAGATGGATTAGGATGGGCCCCAAGGTCGTGTGAAGAGAAACAGACACACGCATAGAGAAGAAGGCCATGTGAAACAGAGGCAGTGAGTGGAGTGACGTAGCTAACAGTCGAGGAATGCCAAGGATCTCTGGCAACCACCAGGATCTAGGAGGAGGCATGGAAGGATTCTTTCCTAGAGTCTTCAAGGGAAGCATGGCTCTGCCGTCGCCTTGGTTTCAACTTCTAGCCCCTAGAAAAGTGAGGATAAATTGCCATTGTTTTAAAAGCCACTGATTTCTACTACTTTGTTATGGCAGCCATGGGAAATGAATATAAGTGCTTTCATATGCATTAGTCTTTTTTTCTGGTTTTGGGTCCCATGGCATCCTCAGCACTCAACAAAATCCTGGCAGCATAATAGGAGCTCAAGTAACACATATTGAATGAATGAATGAATGAATGAATGAATGGTTTCTGGATGTGCATAATCTGTTTACATGAAAGTATATTGTTATACTTTCTGATATATTTTATATTTTTAAAGATTTATTTTATTTATTTATTCCCCCACCTCCTTGCCACTTGCACTTGCTATCTGTTCTCTGTGTCCATTCGCTGAGCTTTCGTCTGTGTCTGCCTGTCTTCTTGTCTTCTCTTGAGGAGGCACTGGGAACTGATCCTGGGAACTTCTCACGTGGGAGAGAGGCACTTGATTGCTTGAACCACATCAGCTCATCTCTGATTTATTTTAATTGTTTACTCAAAGAATATGAGACAAATTTTCGTAATCTCAGAGTGGGGAGTCTTTCTAAATATATCATAAAACCCTGAAGACATTAAAGAAAATAATGAATTCAGTAACAGACTTTTATAAGAAGCAACCCTGAAGGAGCTACCAAAAGGGAAGTCAAAAGATAAATAACACACTGGGAAAAATAGTTGTAATTTACATGACAGTCAAAGGCTTAATTTCTGTAATACATAAAGAGTTCCCACAAGTCAATAAAATAAAGACGAAAGCAGTAGAAAAACGGTCAAAGGAAATGAACAGACATCACAAAAAGAAAATGCAAATGACCTTAAGCATATTAAAGCATGCTCATTCTCTCTCATAGTAAAAGAAATGTCAAAATCTTTTCCCTTTCTCTTTTCTATTTTTTTTTTTCTTTTTTGGAGAAGTCATAGGCTTATAGAACAATGCATAAAAACAGGATTCCATACACCATCCCACCAACAACTTGCATTGATGTGGAACATTTGTTACAATTGATGATACTATGTATTTATGCTTGTCCTATTAAAGTCTATGGTTTAACTTAGAGTTCATTCTTGTGGAGTAGTTCCACGGATTTTTAAAATAATTTTTACTTTGTTACCATATATATAATCTAACATGTCCCTCTTTTAATCATATTCAGATATATATTTCAGTGCTGTTAATTGAGTTCACAATGTTGTGCTGCCATCACCACCGTCCATTACCAAAACATTTCCGTCATTCCAAACAGGAACCCTGTACATTTTTAAGCCTGAACTTTCCATTCCCTATCCCCACCCCATCCCCTGGTAACCTACATTCTAGATTTTTATCCTATGAGTTTGCTTATTCTAATTGGTTCAAATCAGTGAGCTCATACAATATTTGCCCTTTCATGTCTGGCTTATTTCACTCAATATGATGTCTTCCAGATTCATCCATGTTGTTGCATATATCAGGACTTCATTCCTTTTTACAGCTGAACAATACTCATTGTATGTAGATACTACATTTTATTATTTATCCATTCATTTGTTGATGGACACTTGGGTAGCTTCCATCTTTTGACAATTGTGAATAATACCACTATAAACATCAGTGTGCAAATATCTGTTTGAATCCCTGCTTTCCGTTCTTTGGGGTATATACCTAGCAGTGGGATTGCTGGGTGATATGGTAGTTCTATACTTAGCTTACTGAGGATCTGCCAAACTATCTTCCACAGTGGCTGCATCTTTTCCCATTGCTATCAACAATGAATGAGTGTTCCTATTTCTCCACATCCTCTCCAACAGTTATTTTTCATTTTTTAAATAGTAGCCATTCCAGTGGTACAAAGTAGTATCTCATTGTGGTTTTGATTTGCATTTTTCTAATGGCTAATGATGTTAAACATATTTCCATGAGCTTTTTGGCCATTTGTATATCTTCTTTGGACCATTTTATAAATGCTTTAAAAATTTTTAAAAAGTCTTTGACTGATATTTCAAAATCATTTTTTGTCTTTTGTTGAGTTGTAGAATTTCTTTATATATGCTGGATATTAAGCTCCTATCAGATATATGACTTCCAAATATTTTCCTCTATTGTAATGGTAGTTTTACTTCATGATAAAGTCATAATGCATGAAAATTTTTAATTTGATGAGGTACCATTTATCTATTCTTTCATTTGTTTCTTGTGCTTTGTGTATAAAGGTCCTGAGGTTGCTTTTATATGTTTTCTTCTAAGAGTTTTATAGTTCCAGTTCCTATATTTAGGTCTTTGGTCCATTTTGAGCTAATTTTTGCATATGGTGTGAGGGAGGGGTTCCCCTTCAGTCTTTCTTATTGGTCATCCAGTTCTCCTAGCACCATTTGTTGAAGAGTCTATTCTTTCCCAGTTGAGTGAACTGGACACACTTGTCAAAAATCAGTCGGCTATAGATATAAGTTTATTTCTGAACTCTCAATTTGATTCCATTGGTCTATATGTCTGTCTTTGTATCAATACCATGCTGTTTTGATTACTGTGTTTTGTGGATAAGTTTTAAGATCAGGATGTGTGAGTTCTCCAACTTTGTTCTTCTTTTTCAAAATGGCTTTGGCTATTCAGGGCCCCTTACCCTTCCATGTAAATTTAATGGTTAGCTTTTCATTTCTTCAAAGAAGGCTGTTGGAATTTTGATTGGGTTTACTTTGAATGTGAAAATCACTTTGGGTAAGATTGACATCTTAAAAATATTTAGTCTTCCAACCATGAACATGGAATGTTTTTCCATTTGTTTAGGTCCTCTTTGATTTCTTTTATTACTAGTTTGTAGTTTTCCATGTACCATTCCTTTATAACCTTGGTTAAATTTATTCCTAGATATTTGATTCTTTTAGCTGCTATTGTCTTCTCAGTGATTTCATTGTTATTGTTGTTGTTGTTTTAAAAAATAGAAAATAATAACTCTCAGGGTGAGAAAACACTCATCTCAGCAATTCTCATAGTGTCACTTCAATTTCTTTTACCTCCGTTAAATACAAATACAATTAAAGTTATTTTTTTTGTTTTAAAATAGCATGTAAAGTATGATTCCATTTTGTCTGCCACTCACTCTCACTCTACCTATATTTATCTATTTAACTACCTAGCCATCCTGTCTATATCTTAGTTGAATAAAGAACATTTTAAATGATGTCCAACGAATGTCATTTGCTTGGGTCTGAATGGTGGAATTTTTTTATGCTTCCATATTTTCATAAGGATCATGCATATTTTGATAAAATATGTCAACTCTGTAAAAACAAAATTACTTTTTAAAAAAATGAAGGAATTACATCACTTTCTCCTGAAAATTTTTTAACTATGTACTAATGAAAATGAACACCTGCACCCATACCCAGGCACTCAAAGAACTTACGTTTTAAGCTTTTAATCTTACCGTAATTATCAAGAGAGGTGACAAAAGTACAGCAATGACCTTGGAAAGAAAGTCAATGTCCAAACCTCTTGTCATACATCTTCCCGAAGGCAGTACTTCACAGCTGAATTCTAATTTTATTTATTTCAAATGGAATTTTTAACCTCGCTAAACAAATGTATTTGTACTACTATAGGTAGAGAATATTTTATTTTCATTTTATAGATGGGAAAACAGCATCCAAGGCAACAGACTTTAAATAGTGGCTGAACAGGGACTAGAACTCAAATATTCTAATTTCCAGACCAGATGTTCCTAGAAAAGTAGTTATTGTTATTTTCCCCTTGTTGAGTATGACTGGTTTTCATGGCAATAAGATAACAAACACATTCCCAACAGAGCCATTGGTTTGTAGAATTTTAGACTTGTAACAGACCTTAGCGATGTCTTAAGTGCATTCTGCAGAGGGACTTCTGCAACTTCCGCTCTTGACCCAAGCTGGAGCTGACCTGTGACACCTCCGGGTTCCCATTTCACTTCAATCAGTTTTTCTTATCTGATTTACATATTAATGTTCCTTCCGCATAAGATTTCACTTGAAAAACAGATCTGACTTCTATAAATAGGTTTTAAACCACTGATACCCTAATTTTACAGAAATGAAGAGTTGCTTTAATATAATCATTTCAACATGTATATATTTCTGAAAGTACCAACCATTTCATGGGAGAACAAGCAATCTTTGACTAATATTATTTTGGGACTGTGTGTGATATTCCATTAAGGAGCAGCTGCTTTTCTGAATTCATACTTCTCCTTTTTCTAAACCACTAGCCAATTCACCCAAGTGCACAGACTGTACAAAATCATGTGGTCAAGAAATTGGAGATCTGATGTATGAACAAGAACCAGAGAAAATTTTTAAATGTTTTTCCTTATAATATTTCATGTTCTAACTTTGAAAATTGTCTAAGAGAAGCAACTGTCTAAAATCTGTGAATCTGTTCTAAGATAGCAATAGCGTTCTTTATTAGATATAATTATCACTATGCTTCCAAGGTTGATGAAGTCAGTTAAATACAAGTTGTAGGTAATGTAATAACTTATATTTTTCAAATGCTTTACAGATTATCATCAGGAAGAGTACAGATTTTAGAATGAGATATACCTGGCCTGAGATCCTATCTACCACTTAGTAGCTGGGAAACCTTAGACAAGCTGATTTAGCTCAACTGATGTTCAGATTTATCATCTGTGAAATGGAAATATCATGATGATTAAGTGCATTGACAGATTATCAAGTGCCTGGTTCTTCCCCAAGAAATTTTAATTTCCTTTCTTCTTCTTGGATGGTTGCATATAAAGGAACTTTTTTGTAATTAGACCCTATTTTAAAAGTACAAGAGTAAAAGTTGCCAATATGGTAAATTATTTATTATTTTATTAGAGCAGTTGTAGGTTTATAGAAACATCATACAGAAAGTAAATAGTTCTCATACACCTCCCTCTTATACCCACAGTTTTCCCTATTATTAACATTTTGCATTAGCTTGGCAACTTGGTTCCAATTCATGAAACAATATTATTATAAGTATGCTATTCATTTTAACCCATTGTTTACATTTGGTTTCACTTATTTTTTTTTAAGTTAATTTATTGACAAATATCACCCACACACAAACATCATAAGCAATAAGGTTTCACTTATTATTGTACAATTTTTTTAACAAGTTTCTTTTTTTTTAGATTTATTTATTTATTTATTCTCCCCCCCTCCCCCACCTGCCCCCAGTTGTCTGCTCTCTGTGTCCATTCGCTGTGTGTTCTTCTGTGACCGCTTCTATCCTTATCAGCAGCACCGGAAATTCATGTTTCTTTTTTATTGTTGTTGTTGCATCATCTTGTTGTGTCAGCTCTCTGTGTGTGCAGCACCATTCTTAGGCAGGCTGCACTTTCTTTCGCACTGGGCAACTCTCCTTATGGGGCGCACGCCTTGCACGTGGGGCTCCCCTACGTGGGGGACACCCCTGCATGGCACGGCACTCCCTGTGCGCATCAGCACTGCACTTGGGTCAGCTCCACACGGGTCAAGGAGGCCCGGGATTTGAACCGCGGACCTCCCATGTGGTAGGTGGATACCCTATCCATTGGGCCAAGTCCACTTCCCTTATTTTACAGTTTTATAGGCCTGTGTGTGTAGGCATATGTGGTACAGATAAAACTAAAATTTCCTTTTTTTCCCGTTTGAATATATAATTCAGTGATGTTAATTACGTAACCAAAATTTGCCTTCATCCCCGTCATCCATTGCCAAAACTTTGCCACCACCCCAAACAGAAACTCCATACCAAGTAAACATTAACTCTGCATTCCCCTCCCCCATTCAGCCACTGGTAACCTGTATTCTAGTTTCTGTCTTTATAAAAATGCACATTGTGCTTATTTCATATAGTAAGACCACACAGTGTTTATGCATTTGTGTCCAGTTTATTTCATTCAACCTGATGTCATCAGGATTCATCCATTTTGTAGCGTGCATCAATTTCATTCTTTTTATGGCCAAATAATATTCCATTGTATGTATATATAATACCACATTTTAAAAATCCATTTTGGTAATGGTTAATGATATTGAGCATTTTTCATGTGCTTTTTGGCCATTCATATTTCTTCTTTGAATAAATGTCTAAATTCAAATCTTTGCCCATTTTTTTTAAAGGAGGTTCTAGGGATTTAATCCAGTACCTTGTACATGTGAAGTAGGCACTCAACCTCTGAGCTATACCTGCTCCACTTGCCCATTTTTTAATTGGATCATGGGTCTTTTTGTTGTTGAGTTGTAGAAGTTCCTCATATATTCTGTATAAAACGTATCAGATATATGTTTTCCAAATATTTGCTCTGAATTTGTGTATTGTCTTTTTACTTTCATGCTAAAGTCCTTTGGTGCATGAAAGTTTTTTGTTTTGATGAAGTCCCATTTATCTATATTTTCTTTTGTTGCCAGTGCTTTTAGTGTAAAATCTAAGACACCACTGCCCAATCCAAGGTCCTGAAGTAGTTTCCCCATGTTTTCTGCCAGAAGTTTTATAATTTAGTTCTTATTTTGGGGTCTTTGATCCATTCTGAGTTAAATTTTGTTTATGATGTAAAATAAAGGTCCACCTTCATCTTTCATATATGGCTATCCAGTTCTCCCAATATCATTTGTTGAAGAGACTATTCTTTTCCAATTAAGTAGACTTAACATCTTTGTCAAAGACCAGTTAGCTATAGATGTAAGGGTTATTTCTGAACTCTTGATTCCATTGGTCTATATGTCTGTTCTTGTGGCAGTACCATACTTTTTTGATTATTGTGGCTTTGTGATAAGAGTTAAAATCAACAAGTGTGAGTCTTCCAGCTTTGTTCTTTTATATATATACATATATAATTTATTTTTAAAAGATACTTAGATTATATAAAATGTTACATAAAAAAATATAAGAGATTCCCATATACCCCACTCCCCACACCTCCCACTTTTTTCCCACATTAACAACTTTTTTCATTAGGGGTACATTCATTGCAATTGATGAACACATTTTGGAACACCGCCACTAAGCATGGATTATAGTTTATATTGTAAACTATAATCTTTCCCACTCGATTCTGTAGGTTTTTTTTCAAGATAGTTTTGGCTCTTTGGGGCCACTTATCCTTCCATATGAATTTGATGAATGGTTTTCCCCTTATTACAAAGAAGTCTGTTTGAATTTTGATTGGAATTGTGTTGAATATGTACATCATTTTGTGCAGAATTGACATCTTAACAATATTTATTCTTCTAATATATGAATACAAAATGCCCTTCCATTTATTTTGATCTTCTTTGATTTCTCTCAGCAATATTTCTAGTTTTCCATGTATAAGTCCTTTACATCCTTAGTTACATTTATTCCTTGATATTAGATTTGTTTTAGTTGCTGTTATAGATGGATTTTCCCCTTGATTTCCTCTTCAGATTATTCATTACTAGTTGTAGCAGTTTGATATAATTATGAATTCCAAAAATAGATTTTGGATTATATTTGTAAACTGGTCTGTACCTGTACCTAATTATGATTAGGGCTTTGATTGGGCCACATCAGTAGGATAAAAGACATGGCTAAGGACAGAGTTGGAGTTTTGATGCTGGAGTTTTGCTGTTGGAATTTTGATGCTGCAGTCTTGAGCTTGCGCCTGGGAAATAAGCACACAGAGGAGCTTGGTTATGAGGAAAGAGAAGCAAGCCCCAGGAAGAGAGGAACCTGAGCCCAGAGAGAATCAAAACCTGGGAAGAGAGGAACCCAGGAAGCCTGAACCCTGGAAGATGTCGGCAGCCATCTCGTTTCAACACGTGGCAAAAGACTTTGGAGAGGAAAGTAACTTATGCTTTATGGCCTGGTAACTGTAAGCTCCTATCCCAAATAAATACCCTTTATAAAAGTCAACAGTTTTCTTGTATTTTTCCTCAGCACCTCTTTGGCTGACTAATACACTAGTGTATAGAAACACCCCTGATTTTCTCATGTTGATCTTGTACTCTGACACTCTGTTCATACCATTTATTAGTGCTAGTAGCTTTTTTGTGGACTTTTCAGAATTTTCTATATATAGGATGGTAAATTTTTTCTTAATGAAGAATGATTTTGCAATATGAGTCATAACCAGTAGAAAATATATTGCAATCAACAGAGCACCAGACGAAGAATCAGAAGATCGATTCTTATCTCCATTCTGCCTTTTTTAAGTCGAAACATAAGGAATGGCCATTTTTAAAGGTCAAGAAAAAAACAAGTTTGCCTATCAGCAATTTCATATGACTCAACTTAACAG
This sequence comes from Dasypus novemcinctus, assembly GCF_030445035.2. Classification (NCBI taxonomy): domain Eukaryota; kingdom Metazoa; phylum Chordata; class Mammalia; order Cingulata; family Dasypodidae; genus Dasypus; species Dasypus novemcinctus. The sequence goes on from NC_080689.1 coordinate 36,573,769, forward strand.
TTTTGTGGTACTAGATAAGTCATAATCTGAGATTCAGTTTCCTTGACCATGTAATGAGCTTAAATAACTACACTCATTTATGGTTTAAACATTTATCAAATGTCTATCATGGCAGGCAGCTATCTTAGGTAATTACTATATGGTGAAGGGCACAACAATGTCCCTTTCCTTGTGGAGCTCTATTCACAAGGGAGATAGAAAATTAACAAGCAAATAATCTTATAAATAATTTTTTTCAGGTAGTGATATGTATTCAGTGACTCTATCTCTAAGGTTTGCTTTAACTCTAAACTTACAAAGTATTGTATCATTTTGTAATAAATTATCTGTTTTTCTTTCTAAATTAGTTTAATATAAAATTTACCTGTATATAAATTTGTACTTAAAAATAGAAAAGAAATATTTTGATAGTAGGAAATCTGGAAGGAAATCCTTAGAAAACCTTAAAAGGAATTAGGGGATTGTATTAGGAAATGTTTGTTACATGTAATAGTGAGAAATACCAAATGATAGTGCTGAGAGAACTAGGGATTGATTTCACTCGTGAATCAGGAAGTCGGAATCCAGTCCCTTCAGGGCTAGTCTGGTACCATGAAGCCTGCAGGCCAGGCTGCTCCTACCCAGCTTTAGCTGTGGCTTTCTTCCTTGTGCTTGTTGCCTCGTGGTTGCAAAAGGGCAGATGGAGTCTCCTCTTCCAACATTGCACCAATGTTCTAAGCAGAAAGAAGGGAAAGGGCAATAGATAAATCTTAACTGCTAGCTTAGTTTGCCTCTTGTTAAAAAGTTTTCCCAGAAGCAACTTCCACTTACAATGCAATAGCCGGAATTGGACCGCCCCTGCCTTTTTCAGCTGGACACGTGGCTGTCCTCAACAAAGCTAGGGTTATGTCAAGGAAGAGAGGATGGACACTGGTTACAGAACTAGCAGTATCTACCACAGGGAGGAAGCAAACTTCAGTAAGAAATAGGATTCTGAATATTTGTGAGACAAAAATTTACAAAGGAGCCCATTACTGAAAGGAATCTTTGACATGAGTCTAATATGGCAAATGCCGTCTGATATACATATTATTTCCAATTCTCTTATCCAAGCTCTACATCCCATAGATCTGTTTTGTTAAGTCCCACTTTTTATTATTTATTAAGATAATGCCCACCTGTAAAGGTGCTCCTAAGGCTAAGTTTGAATAAATATGGCTTCATCTCATTTTTCTTAAAATCTTTCAAAAATTATTCTTTCACATAAGATTTTAAGAAGGCTTATAAACACATAAAGCCAAATGATGGAATAAATAATTAAAGGGGTCATGTTGGAAGAGAAGAGTAAGGAAAATACAATCCAAGAGGGCAATAGACAAGGATACGGAGGTACTGTAGGATTATGGGAGGGGCCTAGAAATGGGCATCCTCACCACTGGAACTCTCCCGCACTAAATATATTAAGTCTGGCCAAAATGTTGACAAAATTCACCATCCAAATGAAAAATCAACTGTAACGAATCCACTGAGGAAAGCGCTGTGGGTGTGTGAATGCCGAGTGGGCCCTGCAGACGTCTCTCGCCCTGGTGTGCGGAGAAGCTGAGCAACAGGACGGGAGGGATGCAGGGCACGCAGGCCCGGCCCGAGATGCTGCCGAGACTCAGAAATGGCCTCTGCAGCGGCGACTGGAGGAGGCGAGGGTGTGAAATAGAGGGCACTCAAACAGTCATCAGTTCACCACCGCAGCCCTTCTGAACCAGACTTTTTTTTTTTTTTAGTGAAGGCTGGGGATATACCTTGTTAAAAATTCCCTAGGACATTCTTTTTTTAAAAAAAAGATTTATTTATTTATTTATTCGCCCACCCCCCCAATTGTCTGCTCTCTGTATCCATTCACTGTGTATTCTTCTGTGTTCGCTTCTATTCTTGTCAGCGGCTGGAGAATCTGTGTCTCTTTTTCTTGCATCATCTTGCTGTGTCAGCTCTCCGTGTGTGCGGCCCCATTCCTGGGCAGGCTGCACTTTCCTTCACACTGGGCGGCTCTCCTTACGGGGCGCACTCCTTGCGGGGGACACCCCTGCATGGCAGGGCACTCCTTGCACGCATCAGCACTGCGCGTGGGCCAGCTCCACACGGTCATGGACGTTGAAGGTTTAAGAGGCATAGATAGGTGTTTCTCAAATGCTGGCCAACAGACCAGCTACATCACAATTCCTTGGGGAATTTTCAGAAATAAGAAACTGACAGCAAAGAATTTAGAAATGTGTTTTTTGCAAAAACTCAGAGTGCAGGTATTTGGTATGGACACTTAGGGGCAGGTCTTAATACTTTGAACAATGAGCCAGGCAAAATGTAGGGTGAAGGTCCAACTAAGAAAAGGGAGGAACCAGCCAAGATCCAAGCCTGGAAGGACTACTCCCCCCAAGCAGGGCCAGCCATCATCAGCAATCAGTTCTGCATTCACTCCTGCAAACAAATTAAGTCCCTAAAGCTTTACACCAGGGAGCTGGTTAATCATTCAGCCTTCAGAATTTCCCCAAAGCAATTGGTGGAATCATTTAGCCATCTACAGGGCCTCAGAAATGTCTCAGTAAAACACACTGGTAAATCTAATTGTTAACTGCTTTATTGAAGTATAATTCACATATCCTACAATTCATCTATATAGTGCACAATTCAATGGTTTTAGATATTTACAGATATGTACAACCATCACTACAGTCCATTTAGAATATTTTCATCACTTCCCAAAGAAACCCCCTATCCTTTATGACCGCCCTATCCCTTCATCCCCTACCCAGTCCTAAGCAACCTCTAGTCTAACTTCTGTCTCTATAGATTTCCCTACTCTGGACATTTCAAATGAATGAAATAATAGAATATGTGGGCTTTTATAACTGTCTTCTTTTATTTAGCATAATGTTTTCAAGAGTCATCCATGTTGTAGCATGCACCAATACTTCATTTCCTTTTTTTTTTTTTTTTAGGGTACCAGGGGCCAAGGAAGCCAGCACTCAACCACTGACCTACGTCGGCTTCCCTGAGTTGGCTTTTTTTTTTTTTTTTTTACTAGGAGGCATCAGGAACCAAACCTGGGACCTCCCTTGTGGGACAGGTACTAAACTGTTTGAGCCATTTCTGCTCCCCACTTCATTTTTTATGGTTGAGTAATATTCTGATGTAGGGATATACCACATTTTGTTTACCCATTTGTCAGTTGGGTTGCTTTCAACTTTTGGCTGTTATGAATGATGCTGCTATGAACATTTGTATGTAAGTTTATCTTTGAACATCTATTCTCATTTCTCTTGTTTATATACCTAAGAGTGGATTTGCTGTGTCATATGGTAACTCTATATTTAACTTTTTGAGGAATGCCAAGCTGTTTCTAAAGTAGCTGTGCCATATTACATTGTCACCAGTAGTGTAAGAATGTTCCTATTTCTCCACATCTTCTCCAATCCTTGTAAATATCTGACTTTTTTATTCTAGTTGTTCTAAGTGGGTGTGAAGTGGTATCTCATTCTGGTTTTGATTTGCATTTCCCTGATGACTAATGATGTTGAGAATCTTTTCATGTGCTTCAGATATTTGTATATATTCCTTGGAGAATTGTCTATTCAGATCCTTTGCTCATTTTTAATTTGGGTTATTTGTCTTTTTATTATTTTGTTGTAAGAGTCCTTTATATATTCTGATACAAGTCCCTTATCAGATATATGATTTGCAAAAATTTTCTCCTCTTCTGTGGGTTGCCTTTTCACTTTTTTGACAGTGTTCTTTGATGCACAAAGTTTTAAATTTTAATTAAGCCCAAATATCTTTCTTTCCTCCCCTTTTATTGCTCATGTTTTTGGTGTGGTGTTGGAACATCTAAAATAACTGCATGATGAACCCTCATGGAAGAATTGTTATACCCAGGGTACAGAATTATTTGAACTAGAGTTTAGACTCTACACAAAGAACAACCACACAGTGGAGGACCTTTGCCAAACAAACCTTTGCCTTTAGGTCCTGCTCTCTGGCAACTCTTAGTACATGACATTAAATATGTCATCACCTAGGAGATAATTCTTATCGTTCTGTTATCATTCATAGGTAGGCATTCAGTTTATTCAAAAGCCTCATCAGATGAAAAAGGTGCAAAATTAAAAGAGGACCAAACCGCATCCCCTTAAAATTTCCAGAAAGTAAATCGGGCCAATTCCAATGCTCCCACACTCTGTGGAAAATATCTGTGCCTGCTTCCTCACCGCTGATGCTCCTTTCAGTCATTGATTGCCCTCTGACTGCCAGCTCTGCTGCAATTGCTCTCACAGAGGTCACCAATGACCCTATTATCTCTGAATTTAAGAGTCACTTTTCAACCCTTTCCTGACTCTCAGCATCATTTAATTCTCAATCCTCCTTGAAAGTTCCTTCACTTGGTGTCTACTGGGTGCTCCTCTTTTCTAGTATTGTGTTCCTAAAGACCCTACCCTTCACTTACACTAGACATTCACTTGAGTCACAACATTTGGTCCCATTGCTTCAATTGCTATCCATATGCTGATAATCTCCAAATCTGAGTGTATGGTCTAGATACCACTTCTGATCTTCAGAGCTCTCTTTCTCTCTGCAATAATAATTCCTCTTATAAGTTCCAGTGGCACCTCAATCTCAACATATCCAAAATGAATCATCTTCTCTTGAAAACCATCCAATTGCTCAGGCCAGAAACTTGAGTCATATTTGATTTTTACCCCTCCCCAATTTTCCATTTTCAATTAATCACTAATCCTAGTCATTCTATTTCCTGCATATCTTTTTATCCATCCTCTCCTTTCCCTTCCCACAGCCCTACCATAGTTCAACTGACTGTTAATTTTGCTGAGTTGTGATCTCCTATTATTTCTCCACCTCCAACCTGTTCTCCACCCAATCCATTCCCTGCACCACAAGTTAATTATGCCATTCCCTAGATCAAAACCCTTCAATAATTTCAATTCCTGAAATAAAGTAAAAAAATTTTGACATGCTGAAAAAAACTTGGACCACTGCCACCACCCTTAGCCCGCTGTTGTGAGCATTCCTCATCTTTCAGGGCTTGGTGTAAACTTTTCTTCCTCCACAAAGTTTTTGCTCATCTGCCATGTCTAGGTTAGGTGTCCCTCAGTTGTGTTTCCAAGGGGCCTTAGCTTTCACCCATCAGAAACTGTCATCATTTCTGGTTTATTTTATATATCCTCCTTTCCCTCCAACCCCTACCTCACTAGGCTGCAAACTTGGAGGGGACAGGGACACAGTCATAGTCATTGCTGTATCCCAAGCTAGTAGCACAATCCTGATACCAGATAGATGCTCAGTAAATATTTGTGAAACCAAATGAGTGAGATAAATTGGTGCTACATAAGGAAGTTTGGTCAGGCCTAATGATATCAGAACCTAAGTTTATCTGACAATTTCAAGTGTTTGAAATACAGTAAATATTGGGAAGCAAGAAAAAAACAGTCCCACCTCAGCCCTGGAACTGCAGCCTTCCAAGTGACCACCAGACTCTGACTCAGATGTCACCAAAGTAGGAAGTTCATCAGGAGACTTTGGAACACAAGACAGCAGGCAATGGGACTGAAATTGGGCCATAGGCTGATGTGAATTATAAGCCCTTGCTTGTGGGGGCCAGCTGAATGCCTAAACCACACGTGCACCGTGTGCACCCACGGGCCTGGCTTCCCTGTGTTCTCAAAGTCCCTGGCAGGAGGCCTGCTCTGAACCCAAGTTTCTGGTTATATCCTGATGTCCAGGTCTTGTCCATTCCCTTTTCATAGAGGATTGCATTTATTCCCAATTTTTTTCATCTACTGGCTGGTGACCTGCTTCTGGTTATTTCCTTAGACTCTGTCATTATCTAGGGGCCCTCGCCCCTAGATATGGATCAATGATCTATGGATCAATGACCAGCCCACTGACACTGACTATTAATGGACTTGAATCAAGTTCAGTTTGCCAAGTACCTTCAGACAATGTAATGATCAGCATTTTCCAGATAACTGAAAGATTTTAAGTGTCAAAATATGTAAAATACATTTTTACCATTCTTAAAAGTTGTACATATTCATAATGTAAAAAAACAGTGAAAGAGAAATAGAAAAACTACAAAAGGCAGGTAATAATTTATGCAAAATGCCCTACATGTGTCTACCACCTCTGAGTTTGTCATTGTATCATAACACAGTAATGTAATTGATAATAATTTTTTTAAAGAATAATATTGTTAGTTTTTTTATATTCAGGGGCCTCCCCATCTTAATCTTGTTGCTTTACAACTAAGTTGCATGGGCCTGGCAATATATACCTAAAATTTACATTGGACAACTTATAGTTAAATTTAATGAGACATTTAATTACACAGATAACATTTTCTCCATTTCAAAGTAACCAGGAATAAATGGTAAGCAGCTCTCAGAAATGCCAATGATGTTGTTTTTAATCAACAAAAATCATATTTTTCTAAGTTTGGTAATGCTCTTTTATCTATAATTAATTTCTATAACAGAAATTCCTTGGAGAAATATAGTATTTAGTTTCCACCAGAATGATTACATATTAGCACACTACAAAGATACAAATAAAGACACAAACATACTGAAAGTTCAACCTCAGGGTCTTACTATATAAAGTTGGATTTGTGTTGTTCTAATACCGGCAGACTTAGAATGTTAACAGGGAAGCAGACAAACATCTCAAGCAAAGACATAAGAAATGATAACTGCACATTATTTTTGACAATGTTTTCTATTTTGGTTTGATAGAATCCTGCTGGATGTAGTCAGTAGTATGGTCAAAGTCTGAACCTGAATGAAGCCAACTTGATAAAAGCCTGAGTTTAGGTGAAAGAAGAGTTGGGCTTACTTTATTTTATTTTTGTTTTTTTTTTTTGTCTTTTTTTTTAATGTTACATTTAAAAAAATATGAGGTCCCCATATACCCCTCACCCCCCTCACCCCACTCCTCCCATAACAACAACCTCCTCCATCATCATGGAACATTCATTGCATTTGGTGAATACATCTCTGAGCACTGCTGCACCACATGGTCAATGGCCCACATTATAGTTTACACTCTCCCCCAGTCCACCCAGGGGGCCATGGGAGGACATACAGTGTCCAGTAACTGTCCCTGCAGTACCACCCAGGACAACTCCAAGTCCTGAAAATATGCCCCCACATCACATCTCTTCTTCCCACTCTCTACCCTCAGCAGCTACCATGGCCACTTTCTCAATGTCAATGCTGCATTTTCTTTGATTACTAATCACAATAGTTCATGAATAGAATACCAGTACATCCACTCTAATCCATACTCTATTCCTCCATCCTGTGGATCCTGGAATGGTTATGTCCACTCCACCTCTATATCGAGAGGGGGCTTAGATTCCACATGGATGATGGATGCAATTCTCCTGCTTTCAGTTGTAGGCACTCTTGCCTCCCTGGTGTGCTGGTTGACCTTCTTCACCTCCATGTTAGCTGGCTGGGGGTAAGTCCAATAAACCAGAGGGTAGGAGTTGCAAGTCTGTTGAGGCTCAGGGCCTGGCTATTACATGGATGGTCCAAAGATTCAGGTCCCCTGAGTATACACTAAACCCCAGCACCAACCACAGGTCTGGTAAAAGTAACAGGAGAGGCTTGTGAACAAAGATGACATCTGAGACCAACTCCATCACACTCAGAAACACAAACTCCAAAGTAGGGCCAACTGACATGGCACTGAACTCCATGCCAAGACCATAGAACCTGTGGGTCTCTGTAGCCCTCAGAAGAACCAATACCTGGGGTTGTATCTACTTTAGCTGTCTCTGGGACTCTGTTGAGGTGTGTATAAGGGCAACCCCTCTGATGACCTCCTGGCTCTTTTTTGGAGACTCATAACCATATACACTCATTTGTCCTTTCCATTTTCCCCTTTATTCAAGGTCAAAAAACATTTTTAACTCCTGATATTACATGTAGGTTGAGATATTCTGCTGGTCTGAGTTGGCCCTTTTATTCAAGGTTATTTTCTAGTTACATCATCAGTTGGTACTTGGTAGTAATCCCTCAGTGCCAGGGAGGCTCATCCCCAAGAGTCATGTCCCATGCTGGGTGGAAGGCAATGCATTTACATGCTGAGTTTGGCTTTGAGACTGGCCACATCTGAGCAACATAGAGGCTCTCAGGAGGTAACTCTTGGGCACCCTGCAGCTCTAGGCCTAGTTCTTATTTCAGGCACACAGGCATAATTGATAATAATAATGACCTTATTCAGATGTTAAAAATGTATTCTAAATAATCTTTTTAAGAAATTATGTTAAATTAGAACAGACGTACTGATATTCTAATATAAAACTTTTGTGACTACTAAAAAAAAGAAATTATGTTAAATTATTTGAGAGTTGTAGTAGATAAATAAATAAACATATACTCTTTAAAATACAGGAAATTTAAAGTTAAATTTAATTTTTAAAGACATGTCAATGTGCAGACTGTTGTTGTTTATCTTGAATAAGAACATTAAACTGTGGTGTAGTGTATTAGTCAGCCAAAGAGGTGCTAATGAAAGTACCAGAAATCCTTTGGTTTTTTTAAAGGGTAATTGTTTGGGGTCGAAGTATACAGTCACAATGCCTTAAAGAATAAGTTAGGAAAGCAGATGTGGCTCAAGCGATTGGGCTTCCGTCTACCATATGGGAGGACCAGGTTTGATCCCTGGGGCCTCCTGGTAAAGGCGTTCCAGGTCTGCTTGGGGAGTGATGCAGCAAGATGATGACTCAACAAAAGAGAGACACAGGGGAGAGTCAAGGCAAGACATGACAGAAACCAGGAACTGAGGTGGCGCAAGTGGTAGGGTACCTCTCTCCCCCATGGAGGTCCCCAGTATCGAATCCTTGCTTATTTCACCAGTTTTCCTCCAAACGGCAAAGTTTAAACAATCACTCCAGCTGTAGAGGGAGAAAATAGAATTACTCCATTCCTAATCAAATAGCTGTAGGGCCAGGTTCACCAGCAATGGATAAGAGAGATGAAGTACCGTTCAGCGCAGCTCCCCCGAGTCAGGTGCTTTGATCTCTACTGACTGCTATAATTGACTCTACCCTTTCCATATACCTGACAGACCTGTCTTTGGTTGTACAGATAGCCCTCGCTCCCTCCAGATTTGTGTCTGATCTGATTTACACCGTGTCAGAACACTGGGCACAGTTTTCCCTCTTGGCATTCTTTGGTTCTATTTCCAAGTTGAAAATGAGTCAAACAGTCAAAAAGCACATAACTCTATTTATTCATGGGCTGTTTTTGAAAATGAACTTATTTCTTCGATGTTCCAGAGATAGTGGTGGTACTAGAGTGTTCTCCAAAACACACAGTCACTGGTGGTGCCCATTTCCAGGTTTGCAGCTCCTGTTAGTGGATGTCACAAGAGATGGTGGCAGGTCTGTAAACAAAGAAGGACTTATTGGCTTGTTCCCCTGAAGATTTGGTTACCTTTACATTTTCTGTATAACTCCTTGCAAATAATTCCAGAATTCTAGTATGACCAGTATAAGGTCTATACTACAGTGACTATTTCAGTCGCTGGCTTAGTTTTCTTATTTGTCTTTGGCTGCCTTCCAGTAATTTCTAACACCTAAATAATGCCTCCAGTACTGGTAGCATCAAAGCACCAGCCAAAGTTATCGGTGGTTAATTTATTGGGTAAGGGAGGGAGCAAGGCATCTTCAGTGTTCAGAGGTGAAGTTTACCCACAAAGCACTTCCATTCTAGAAGGGGGAGAGATGTTTGTGAACAACTGAACAAGAAGGCTGGTACAAATTTTCAGAGCCAAGGTAAAGCATCCCAAATGGAAGGCCACAAATTTGAAATATATTTTAAAACACAGTTAGCAAAATTAAGTAAATTTTCAATATTATCTATTGCTATTTCTGTAACAGGAATGAAGAGTGGGGAAGCGGACTTGGCTCAATGGATAGGGCGTCTGCCTACCACATGGGAGGTCTGTGGTTCTAACCCAGGACCTCCTTGACCCATGTGGAAGTCCATGCACAGTGCTGATGCAAGCAAGGAGTGCCATGCCACGCAGGGGTGTTCCCCATGTAGGGGAGACCCAAGCGCGAGGAATGCACCCCATAAGGAGAGCCGCCCAGCACTAAAGAAAGTCCAGCCTGCCCAGGAGTGGCACCACACACATGGAGAGCTGACACAGCAGGATGATGCAACAAAAAGAGACACAGATTCCCGTACTGCTGACAAGAATAGAGGTGGACACAAAAGAACACACAGCAAATGGACAACTGGTGGGGAGGGAAGGAGATAAATAAATACAAATAAATAAATCTTTTTTTTAAAAAAAGGAAATGAATAGTGTTTCCTAAACTGAAAAGTGAACAAAAACAGAAAGAATTCTTTTCTGCCTCTCTGTTTCCTTATTTATTAAACTTTTTTGTTTAGGAAACATTTTAACAAGCAAGTCCCTCAGCTTTTCCTGTCTCTTCTTTGCCGACCTCCTGGGCAGAGAGCTTGGTGCCAAATATCTATATGTACATACACTAGAAGGAAAACATCCACCTAAATAGATGCAGAAATTACAATGTTCTTAACTGTACCTCTTTCAAGAAACCCTCTATTTAAAAGTGTTAATAGGTATATATTCAAGTTCAACTGAAGGAAATACTTTTTTTTTAAATTGCCCTTTAAAGCTTTTAGACCAAAATAATCTGGGGCATTTACTGGGAGAATCAACATACAATGGAACAGGTTTCCCATTCCAGTATGCAGCTAGGCTAAAGTAAATGTGCCTCATTCTATCTGCAAGTTTCAGGATAAACCCACTCCAGACATCTCTACTCAGTTTCTCCGCAAGGTCTAAAATCTACAAAATGACCAGAGGCTTTCAAAAGCATGGTTTTCCCCAGGCCTTTAAAATTCTTAACCTATCTGTTTTTTAAATATTTTTTTTTTATTTTAAAAGAAGCTTTAGATTAATAAATGTTCATAAAAATTATAGGGGGATTCCCATATACTCCAACCCTCCCCCTCCCATGCTTTCCCACATTAACGTCTTTCATTAGTGTGGTACATTTATTACAATTGATGAAGCCATATGGAAGCATTGCTGCTAACCATGGACGATAGTTTCATTATAGTTTGTACTTTGCCCCATACAATTTTATAGGTTTTGAAAAAATATATAACAGCCTATATCCATCATTGCAATGTCATTCAGAACAGTTCCAGAAAAGCGGACTTAGCCCAATGGATCAGGCGTCTGCCTACCACATGGGAGGTCCGTGGTTCAAACCCTGGGCCTCCTTGACCTGTGTGGACCTGGTCCATGGGCAGTGCTGATGCGTGCAAGGAGTGCCCTGCCATGCAGGGGTGTCCCCGCGTAGGGGAGCCCCACGTGCAAGGAGTGTGCCCCATAAGGAAAGCTGCCCAGTGCGAAAGAAAGTGCAGCCTGCCCAAGAATGGCACCACACACATGGAGAGCTGACACAACAAGATGACGCAACAAAAAGAAACACAGATTCCCAGTGCCACTGATAAGGATAGAAGGGGTTACAGAAGAACACACAGCGAATGAACACAGAGAGCAGACAACTGGGGTGGGGGGAGGTGGATAAATAAATAAATAAATCTTAAAAAAAAAAAAAAGAACAGTTTCAATGTCCCCAAAATGCCCCATGTTACACCTATTCTTCCTTCTCTCTCCCTTCAGAACCTCTGGTGGCCACTGCCTGTATATCAATGATACAAATTCTTCCATTGCTAGAATATTAATAAGTCTACTTTAGTCCATAGTTGCATTCCCCCCCTTATATTTGTTCATTCCTCAATCTTGAGGATTTTAGGATGGTGATATCCACTCTGTTTCTGTTTGAGAGGGAGTTTAGATCCCATGAGACTTAGATTCCATGGTACTAGCTTCCTTGCAGTTGTAGATACTCTCTGTTTTGGGGGGATGGGCATTGTCCATCATCATCCTTCTGTCAGTTATTCTGGGCAAGTCCAGTGAACTGGAGAGTAAGTGCTGCAACTCAGCTGATATACAGGGCTCAACCAGCATATGACCAGACCAAAGATTTAAGTCTCTCAGACATATATATAATAAGTATAGTGATAATTATAGCTTCAAATAGAAGGGGCAGAAGAGCCATGTGTAGGGAAATTATAAATGATTCTAACTCTGTTACATTGAGGAGCATATATTCCAAAGTAAAGCCCACTGACAAGGTGCCAAATTCCTGAGATTGTCTGCCCTGCCTATAATGTCTAGATGTCTCTAAAGACCTCAGGAGCCCTGATGGTTTACTGTGGCAGTCAATGAGATCCTGCTGGGCCTGCATAATGACCTCCTGATTCACTTTGAAATCTTTTAGCCATAAAAACTCATTCATATTTAATATTTCACCTTTTGGCCAAGGTCTTTCTCCAGATGCATCACTAGTCAGTGGTAGGTAATAATCCCTCAGTGCCAAGGAGGTTCATTCTCAGTAGTCATATCCCACTCTGGGAGTGGTAGGCGGAAGGTAGTAAACTTATAAGGCTGAATTTGGCTTAGAGAGAGGCCACATTTGAGCAACAAGGAGGCTTTCAGGAGGTAACGCTTAGGCAATATATAATACTAGGCTAAGTTTCAATTTCACAAGAAAAGGTTCATAAGTATAACCATCAAAATCAAGGGCCTAGAGTAATGGTGTGAACTCCTTTACTAGGCACTGCTCATGTACTCAGGGTTCTTTATTAGAGATGTAGCAGGACTTTCCAGGATGGCAATTCAATATTCTTTTGGTTATTGTGTGGGACTCCACTCACCAAGACAATGCCCCGTGACCACTTGAATATATTCATATGGCACAGAGGCATCCCCAGGTATGTCCCTCCCCACACTTCCCACATCACTGACACCCTCCACCAGTGATCTTTTGTGCCACAGTTGTGACCCTTCTGTGATCCAAAACCTCCCCAAAGACAAAGCCAAAAAATAAATTAAAATTATAAGAAAATAAAACGATCATAAAAAATACAAAAATAAAAATATTTTTTCATTGTGTCTTTCACCACAAGATCTGTTATATCTTTTATTCCATATATTCTCCCAGTATCTTATTTTTTTTCACTTTATCTTCAAAGAAGCTTTATTGACCTATCCATTTTTTCACATTCATCAGACATTCAGGCCATAACAACCCAAATCCACAAGTACACTTCCTCCAACTGGGTTGTTTACCACTACTTTGAAGTCTTTCCAGTTAACCTTTTTCCAGACCCACCCCATGATTTCCTCTGGTTTGTTCTTTGACAAACTATCCAAATACTAAGTTTGCTTCCTTCCTATTGAAAACTTTTTACTGCTGCTGCAAACCTCATTCATAGAGCTCACGTCTGCCCTCCTGAGTAAAGACCCAAGGTTTTCTCCAGTTTGACCTGGCGGTACATGGTCACACTTAGCCCTCCACAAAGCCCCACTTTTTGAACTGTTTGTTGGGATTAGATTAAGATCTAAGGGCTGCAGGCCTCCTTTAACTTTCCCAGGGCAGAACCAGAGATTCTGGTTCACAATGTTGAGTAGGAGTGCTCAGAAGTCTGCCTTTTGTTTTTTTCAACAAGCATCCACACACACACATTCACACACACATATACACACACTCCCTGCCATGATTCTGATGTCTGGCTTTGTGAACTCAATTTTGATAAACACTGGTTTAAATTTTAGTGTAAAGTTATACAGATCAACAGAAAGCCACTTATCAGTATTACTTAGTTTGGCCTCATGTAAAATCCCCTTCACTGAGTATAGCAGTTTGATATGGTTTATGAATTCCAAAAATAGATACTGGATTATGTTTGTAAACTGGTCTGTCCCTCTGGGCATATTAGAGTATATTGGATTCAGAGGTTTTGCTTTTACTTGATTAAATAATGATTAAGATTTGATTGGGCAATGTCAGTAGGATGTAGTACCATGGAGAACGGAGTTTGGAGTCTTGAGCTGTATCCCTGGGAAGTAAGCACACAGAGGAGCTTGGTCTTGAGGAAAGAAAGAAGTTCCCAGGAGGGAAAACAAGCCGCTCACCTAGTAATCTACAGCTGGCCTTGTGGAGATAACAGAGCAGCCGAGCACGGAGAGAGGCAAACCCTGGGAAAAGAGGAACCCAGGAAGCCTGAACCCTTACAGATATTGGCAGCCATTTTGCTCCAACATGAAGCAATAAGCTTCAATGAGGGAGGTAATTTGTGCTTTATGGCCTGGTAACTATAAGCTTCTACCCCAAGTAAATACACTTTGTAAAAACCAACCAATTTTTGGTACTTTGCATCAGCACCCCTTTGGATGACTAATACACTGAGTTAGGTTTAAAGATAGGTCTTCAGCTCTTTTCCTGAAGATTGATGCAAAGGGCCATATGGAGATCATTTTTACTTGTCTTCTAAAACTACTGCCAGAAGCGTAATTAGTGAAGACTGTATCTACAGAGCCCTCACTGTGTGCCAGGCACTCTGCATGTGCTTCACAGGAATCTCCTTTTTTAATTCTTACCATCTTATGCGGTGGGTCTTAATCTTATTCCTATTTTACAGATGGGGGCACTGAAGCTTAAGAGGTTTAAGTATTTTGTTTCTAAAGTGAGGCAGTTGGTAAGTAATGGAACAGGCCATTGAACCCAGGTAGTCTCTCAATCACCTATGTACAGTAGCATCTAATCAATTTCTTCTGGCAATTATCACCAAAAAAATGTTTCTCTTCCTTAAACAATTGGTATGCTGTCTTCTATCTCATCAATGTGTGATCCATCAGATTTTACTTTTTGCCCTCACCTCCAAATCTTTTACAACATATCTAACAATAACATGAACTGTATTCATTTTCATTCTCCTCCTTTTTATGATTTTGTTTCTCTATTTGAATTCTAAGACATCTATCATATATAGGAATATTACTGTGCACTACATCAAATCCTTTCTGGAAAAAAGTAAGATATAAATATGTATTTGCAGGGAAGCAGACTTGGCCCAATGGATAGGGAGTCTGCCTACCACATGGGAGGTCTGCAGTTCAAACCCCGGGCCTCCTTGACCGATGTGGAGCTGGCCCATGCGCAGTGCTGACGCACGCAAGGAGTGCCCTGCCACACAGGGGTATCCCCCGTGCAGGGGAGCCCCACGCGCAAGGAGTGTGCCCCATAAGGAGAGCTGCCCAGCGCGAACCAAAATGCAACCTGCCCAGGAATGGCACTGCACACACGGAGAGCTAACGCAGCAAGATGATGCAACAAAAAGAGACACAGATTCCCATGCCTCTGACAACAACAGAAGTGGACAAAGAAGAACACACAGCAAATGGACACAGAGAACAGACAACTGGGGGTGGGGAGGGGAGAAGGGGAGAGAAATAAATAAAATAAATCTTTTTAAAAATAAATAAATAAATATGTATTTACATATCCATGTCTTTAAAAAAGTTCTTGGAAGTCGACGTGGCCCAAGCCATTGGACACCTGCCTCCCACATGGGAAGTCCTGGGTTCAGTTCCCAGTGCCTCCTGAGAAAAGAGAAAAGCAAACAACAAGCAAAACAAATAAGAAAACCAACTCAGGGGAGCCAATGTGGCTCAGTGGTTGAGCACCAGCTTCCCACAAGTGAGGTCTAGGGTTCAATCTCCAGCCCAGGTACCTTAAAAAAAAAGTTCTTACTTAGGCACAAGTATAACTGTCAGTCAAGACTGGAAGACTGGAGGGCCATCCAAGGGGGCACTGTGGCTGCAACTCCTACTTTAACAAATGACGGACTTCCTTAAGTATTATTGGAACATTCTAAGGTTCTACACAGCATCCGCTTTCACTTAACTTACTAAATGTGCTTAGTTGTCAAGCTGTAACTTGCACCTGGACCTCTCATCTCTGCACAAAAAGCAACACATGTTTGCTTTTTCTCTCTTCATAGGGATCAATAATATCTAAACTTTCCCCACAGTGCCAGGAGGCTGGAAATCTGCATTTTGCAAAAAAGCAAAGGAAATGGAGGACCCTTTTCAAATTTTCTTCTTGGCAATCCAAAATGCCTTGCCCTGCCGCTAATTGAGTTAACAGACAAAATGAATACCTAATAGCTGAATTGCTGATACAAAGAAAGGAAGTTATAAATACCAACTCTGACCTCTTGACCAGTTGCAGAAACAAGGACTATATCAGCCACCCATATTTTCTTTCTGACATGAAATAATAATAATAACCAGTTTTCTTTTCTTCCCCGCTCTCTTTTCTTACTCTTTCATATAAGGTGTGTTGGTAGTAGTTAATTTTATAATTTAGTTCTTAGGTCATAATATATCAAGGAAAGATTGTGTCAGAACTAAAAGAATGAACATTAACCAGAGAGTTATTCTACTTTTAGGAATTTTTTCATGCCCACATTTGAAGTTACATAAATACAAGTCATTTACTACAGCATTATTTGTGATAGCAAAAACTGGAAATAGGGAAGCGGACTTGGCCCAGTGGATAGGGCTTCCGTCTACCACATGGGAGGTCCACGGTTCAAACCCCGGGCCTCCTTGACCTGTGTGGAGCTGGCCCATGCGCAGTGCTGATGCGTGCAAGGAGTGCCGTCCCACGCAGGGGTGTCCCCACATAGGGGAGCCCCATGCGCAGGGAGTGCGCCCCGTAAGGAGAGCTGCCCAGTGCGAAAGAAAGTGCAGGCTGCCCAGGAATGGTGCCACACACGGAGAACTGACGCAACAAAAAAAAGAAACACAGATTCCTGGTGCCGCTGATAAGGATAGACGCAGTCACAGAAGAACACACAACGAATGGACACAGAGAACAGACAGCTGGCGAGGGGGAGAGGAGAGAGATAAAAATAAATAAATAAATAAATCTTAAAAAACAAACAAAAAAAATACCCTGGAAATAATCTAGAAGTTCACTGACCGAGGGCTGGAAAGATAAATTACATACATCCATATCATAGAATACTTTGCAGTCATTAAAAAAAAGGTTGTGAAACCTCATTATGCATTGATACAAAGTAATACCCAAGATATTGTATTAAATGAAAAAGGCCAGATGTAAAAGAGTGTATAATTCGTTACCATTCATGGAAAAATAGAGGAGAAGAGTATCTTTGACCCCTGCAGACTGAGTTACATTATCTTGTTACATGTTGTCAGGATGTGCTTCACCTTTGTGATACTTATCACAACAATATTTAATGATTATTTGTATTTTTATAAAAAAAGGATTTACAGGGCGGCGGACTTGGCCCAGTGATTAGGGCGTCCATCTACCACATGGGAGGTCCACGGTTCAAACCCCGGGCCTCCTTGACACGTGTGGAGCTGGCTCATGTGCAGTGCTGATGTGCACAAGGAGTGCCCTGCCACGCAGGGGTGTCCCTCACGTAGGGGAGCCCCATGCGCAAGGAGTGCGCCCCGTAAGGAGAGCCGCCCAGTGCGAGAGAAAATGCAGCCTGCCCAGGAATGGCGCCGCACACACGGAGAGCTGACCCAACAAGATGACGCAACAAAAAGAAACACAGATCCACGTGCCACTGACAGCAACAGAAGCGGACAAAGAAGATGCTGCAAATAGACACAGAGAACAGACAACTGGGGTGGGGGAGTGGGGGATGGGGAGAGAAATAAAATAAATAAATAAATCTTTAAAAAAAAAAAAAGGACTTACATTTCTCAAAGTTCCTGCAGCTGGGGTTCTGAATGTGCACTAGAGTGCACTAATTTAATGCACCATGCGAAATTTAGAAAGCAGAAAGGGCAGGCACCACCTTCTCGCTGGCTGTTGCTGCTGACAGCATGGTAATGGAATTAGTGGGGCTTTCTGCAACAGTGCCCTAGGGTCCAGATATTAGCTCCACAAACGTCAAGAGGCAGCTGCAGTGGCATTTTCGGGATCCCTGGATCACAGCCTCAGTATCATGTTCTTGAACTCAACAGTTTCAGAGAGGGCTCCTGATCCCCTCTTTCCTGTCTTCCATGGCTCCCCAGCGGGACAGCTCAGCCTGCCCTACAGCTCCTGCCTCCCCAACAATTCCATCGATGCCTGATTCCCTGTATTAAACGCACTTCTGCTTGAATTAGGCAAGAGTGACTTCTCTTTCCTGCAATGGAATTTTGATGTAACTGAAATATGGCATTTTAAAAGAGAGAAACTGCAAACCATCTATTTTAGAGTCATCTAAGTAATTTCCTTTATTGGTATTTATGCTATACCTTATAGGCTATCAAAATGAGTGTCAAGGAGTTTAAAAACTGAGAATTCTCTATGAGATTCCTGTGTGTGCCCAACTACTAGTTCATCAAAAAAAGTGCAGGGAAGCAGATTTGGCTCAAATGATGGAACATCCGCCTATCATATAGGAAGTCCAGGGTTCAAATCCAGGGCCTCCTGACTTGTGTGGTGAGCTGGCCCACATACAGTGCTGAAGCATGCAAGGAGTGGCATGCCATGCAGGGGTGTCCTGCGTGTAGGGGAGCCCCACGTGCAAGGGGTGTGCCCCGCAAGGAGAGCCACCCCACATGAAAAAAGCACGGTCTGCCCGGAAATGGCACCACACACATGGAGCACTGATGCAGCAAGAAAAGCGCAGCCTACCCAGAAGAGGCACCACACACACGGAGAGCTGACACAGCAAGATGATGCAACAAAAAGAGACACAGATTCCCAGTGCCTTTGACAAGAATGCAAGTGGACACAGAAGAACACACAGTGAATGGACACAGAGACAGAAAACGGGGGGGGGGGGGGGGGGAGGGGAAGGAGGGGAGAAAAATAAATAAAACATAAATCTTTTAAAAAATGCACATCAGATTGGTGTCAGAGTGTTTACCATTGTTTTTAGTTATTCAGAACATAAAATAAGTAGATATTAAGGACTATTTTGAGAAATAAATAATTTTTGTCTTTGAAAAGGGACTGACAAAAATGAACATGACTAGTAGGGGTGGCTTACCTACTCTCTAAGAAATGCTCAATGACATCAACTGAAAGGTATGTCAGAAAGAGCTGGGTGATTCCAGGTTTCACTCTCCTTGATTCAACATCTTGAAATAGCTCTCAGCAGGCTGGGAAAGCTGTTAAAAGATCTCCTGGCCCAACAGCAATAATGGATTCATTGCCTTTCATTTATGATGATACTGTGGGAGACGATGACAATTCTGAATTTTGTCTCTTTTTACATTGGTTGCAATGTGACTCTGACAGTGGATGAGTAAAAGGGAGTGATACCTTGAAAATTATAGCTTTTGCCTACCATCAAACACACATTTGATAAAACATGCTCATTTCTGAGGCAGCTTTTTATATTTACATTTAATCCAGTGACATTTTTGTGTGTGCTTTTAGAAGAGAGCATTTGGAGGTAGTGGTGAATCAGAGACAGACTGAGAAGTCACAGCTCTCTGCAAATGCAGACACAAGTCCACAATTTCCTGGCAGAGAACAAATTGCAACAAAGATCTCACTCTGAGTTTTCAGAGATTTACTCACTATTAATCAAGGACACCATTGAGGGCAGGATAAGACATAATTACTTTGACTCAGGACAGATTAAGGCTGGTTGGAGCCTTTCAGTTCTTGGAGATATGTGATTTCTCTACTTGGTGGATTACTGTTTCCTTGAAATTCAGCCAGCATAACCCCAAGTGACCTGTTCTGCCTAAATTATATTTAGGAAACACTAACTTTTTTCAACATTGGTCTATGCAAAACCTTAAAGAGTGACTGTGTCTTAGATAATGTGTGTGTGTGTGTATGTGTGTGTATAAATCCTTTATAAAACTGAATGGAAAATTTTTTTTGGATCATCCAAGATTTTGGAATTAAAATTATTAAAAGTTGGCAGAGCCCTTAAAGACTTCTTGTCCAATAGCTTCATTTTATGGCTGAGAATACAGGTGCTGTGCGGTTTACTGACTTGCCCAGAGGAACAGTTAATTTTCAATTAAAAGGTTTAAATCATATGTTCTCTTCCATTAGCTTGCACACACAGAAAGTTTTGGAAATATTTTTAGGACTGTCTGTAATATGGAGGAAGTGTTCCAAAAATACACTGAAACTCCTGGGGCTGCTCTGTTCCTAAGATTGGAGCTGGACTCCACGGAGTGATGGTCTTAGACACCAGGGTAGGTGACTGGGGAAGGGGTCTGCCAAGTGTTAACTCATCTTTGTTCGCTGCACTACAAGGTGTCTTCAGAATCTGCCCTCGCTTTCTTTTTCTCATGTAATTCACCCAGATGCTATCTCTTTCCTGCAAGGAACCCTTGTGGGGTACTCCCAGTTGCCTTTTGTAAACTGCCCAGTGTTAGAGAGAGGCTGGGGCCGCAAGAAGCCTAGAGAGACTGCCCACAGGGTAGCAGAGAACGCGTGTGGCTCCTGGAGAAGACGAGAGTAAACTTATCCAGTATATATTTAATATTGCTAAGCAGCAGTGCCACGAAGCTGCCTAAGAGTGGTTTGTGGGGCTCGCTGGCAGGGAGCAGAGGGAGCCAGCAGAGAGGAGGACGTGGCTACGCAGCCAGTGAACAAATCTTGGAAGCCCTTCTCAGCACCCACTGCTGGCTGCCTTTTGGGCTAAAGACCCACAATTGAGGGCTTATTCCCATTTGCAGATGTACTTAGATTTGAAAAGGAAATTAAGTCTGCAATATTCTTGAAATTTGTGTTAACTGAATTTCTAAGGAATTCAAAGATTTTTTTTTTATTAGAAAGGAAAATCTGGTAGTTCCTCTTATAAAGCAGAAATCTCAGCCAATCTTCCATCCATTCTTCACTTTATTCCTTCCTTCTTTCCTTTCTTTCTTATTCTTTCCTTCCTTCCTTTGTATTAGAGTTCTCCAGAGAAACAGAAACAACAGGATATATATATATATGATTGACTGTTAGAATTGGCTCATGCAGCCATGGGTTTCAGCAAATTCGAATTCCATAGGGCAGGCCATAAGTTGGAAACTTTATGAAGGTGACATTGAATTCCCCAGGGGAAGGTGGCTGGCTAGTTTCTTCTGGATGCTGAAATCTTCAGTTCTCACTTTAAAGTCTCTACCTGATTTGATGAGGAGACCCCCGTCATTGTTGAAAAAAATCTCCTTTGTTGGTTGTAGATGTAATCAACCATAGACACAATCAATTGACTACTGATTTAAATACATCTATAAAAAATCCTCTCAGTAACAAACAGGCTATTTTTTTTCCTGACCAAACAACTGGAGCTAGACAAGTTGACACATGAAATTAAGAATCATATCCTTTTTTTCAGGATATGATTCTTAATTTCATGTGTCAACTTGTCTAGCTCCAGTTGTTTGGTCAGGAAAAAAAATAGCCTGTTTGTTACTGAGAGGATTTTTTATAGATGTTTCAAATACCTATAGGTCACTCAATTCCTTCCAAACATTGTGTGGAGCCCTGAGGATGCTCCAGCAGGAAATGACCCCAGGTAAACAGATACTGTCAAGTGACCAAGTCCCGGATTGCCATGTACTCAGCTGGCCTTGGGAGCCTGCAGAAGGGGCACTTGGTGCTGTCTTGGTAATGAAGGGAAAGGTCCTTGGAATTTGAGATTCATAAGTTGAGTCTTGAAAGGTGATTAGAAGTCAGCCAGCTAAAGAAGGGAAAATCTGAACTACCATAATAATATCAATAAAAATATATGTTTATAGTGATAAAGCTACAAATTTGTATTTATTTATCCAACTAATGTTTATTAAAACTAGGTGGGGAAATAGACTTGGCCCAGTGGATAGAGCATCTGCCTACCACTTGGGAGGTCTGCGGTTCAAACCCCGGGTCTCCTTAACCCATGTGGAGCTGGCCCATGTGCAGTGCTGATGTGCGCAAGGAATGCTGTGCCACGCAGGGTTGTCCCCCACGTAGGGGTGTCCCCCACGTAGGGGAGCCCCACGTGCAAGGAGTGCACCCTGTAAGGAGAGCCACTAGCACGAAAGAAAGTCCAGCCTGCCCAGGAATGGAGCTGCACACACGGAGAGCTGACACAACAAGATGACACAACAAAAAGAAATACAGATTCCTGGGGCCGCTGATAAGGATAGAAGCGGTCAAAGAAGAACATATAGTGAATGGACACAGAGAGCAGACAAGTGGGGGGGGGGGGAAGAGGAGAGAAATAAATAAAAAATAAATCTTTTAAAAAAATAAATAAAACTAGGTGCCAGGGGAAGTGGATGTGGCTCAACTTTCGGGCTCCCGTTTACCATATGGGAGGTCCAGGGTGTGGTACTCGAGGCCTCCTAGGGAAGGCAAGCTGGCCCACGTGGCAAGCTGGCCCAAGCAGAGGGCTGGCCCATGTAGGAGTACTGGCCCGCACGGAGTGCTTGCCCACACAGAGAGCTGGCACAGCAAGACGACACAATAAAAAGACACAGAAGAGAGACAATAAGAGATGCAACAAACCAGGGAGATGAGGTGGCTCAAGAGAATGAGTACCTTTCTCCCACTCTGAAAGGTCCCAGGATCTGTTCCTGGAGCCACCTAATGAGAATACAAGCAGACACAGAAGAACACATAGCGAATGGACATAGAAAGCAGACAATTGGGGGTGGGGGTGGGGGTGGGGGTGAAATAAATAAATCTTTTTTAAAAATTAGGTGTCAGGCACTGTTTTGGATGTGGTAAATATGGAAGTAAACAAAATAAAGTCCCTCCCTCATGAAGTTTACATTCCAGTAGGAGAAGACAGTCAATAAATACTTGTACATCTAAATACATAGTATAGCAAATTGTGATAAGTGCTGTGGAGAACAACGGAGCAGGGAAGAAAAGGAGGTTTGAGATGAGGCTGGGGAGGGCCTTGCTAATAAAGTGACATTTGAGCAGAGGATGGTAGAGATTTGTGGTCATATTTTGCATATATGTTAAAAATGGGCTCCAAAAGATTTGCTAATAGACTGGCTATCAGAAGAGACAGAGGGCAAAACTATCACAAACGATTCCCAAGTTGTTGCCTGTGCAACTGGAAGCACAGAGCTGCCATTTACTAGGATAAGAAACCTATAGGAGGAATGGGTTTGGGTTGGGGGTAGGCAGAGAGTCAGCCATTGGTTTTGGATACATTAAGTTTGAGATTCTTATTAGATATCCATGTGGAGATATCAACTACTGTTATAAATAATGGTCTAGAGATCAGAGAATTATCTTCCAGCTGAAGATAAAAATTAGAAGTTCCT